>NC_090943.1:37523878-38148545 GCF_040807025.1 Struthio camelus | reverse complement strand
ACCCCTGATTCCCTGACCTACAGCTCCTTGACCAAGCATGTTTTAAGGTTAGGCAAGATAAGTGATTGCCTCCCTTTGCAAGAATCAAAGGCAGCAAAGAAAGCCAATTTACAGATATGAAACCTGTTTTATTCCCCAGTAGCAATTTTCTTCCTGTGAAAACCGGCAAGAGTAATAAATCTTATTCTCTTAATAATTTACTGAGTACATGGGGAACTAACAAAAAAGAGCAGCAAAAAGTTCTCTGGCCTAATCTAGAAAAGCTGAAGGCCATGCAGCTCTGCGCTGCTGCACCATTCTCAGGCAAGTACCACACCTGTGAGAACAACCAGCTCTTTAAAGGCCCCTACCATATATTAGAGAGTACAAAAACTTGTGGGAACTTGGAACTCTTAAGGAGGTCCCATAGGTTTCAATGTATATTTTATTAGCATTTCTGAGCTATTGAGTTTCTGCATCCACTGCTTTGCACTACACCATGAGGGGAGACACAGAACTACTTCAGATGAAGCCAGTGTTTTCCATAAGGATACTCCCTGACATGCAACCTGGTTAATGCCTATTTTAATCAAAAAATGTTCAGTGACTGCCCACAGTGTACTCATTGCTACAGAAAAGGGACAGTCTCCATCCGGCCCATGCCCTGCATTTGTTCTGGGGCTCTCCAAAATTGGGAGCATAAATCCCTCCAGCTTGAGCAAGACTTCTTTTCAAGAGACTGTGACAGACCCCACATCCTCTGTGGACTGAACAACTGCATCTTGTGTGATACTGCCAAATTTCAGTAAAAGTCTACTAGAAATCCAGTGAAAGTATCCCAGAGCCAAATTTGGACGAATTCCCTTCTCCCTTCCCAGTTAGAGTTCTACCATCTCTGTACTGCCATCCATCCTCAGCAGCTTCAGGCTTGATTACCCAATTTAAGTTTTAAAATAAAAGGAACACTCAAAATACCTGTCCACTTTTGAAAATGTAAGGCTTTGTAGGCTGTTACAGCCTGAGCTAACAAAGCCCCTCTAAATCATGGCAGAGTCATGGAAATGCATGCTTGTCCTTATTTTCTTGCTGTCTTGAGTTTAGATATTATAATGAAAAGTGCTCTATAAAGGTACATCAATAGTTCTCCCATGCCAGAGTACAAAGGAGGCTGATTCTCCTTATACTTGCCACATTTATATCAGGAATATGTCCAATGGGGAATGCAACAGGGAATGCACTCCAATGCAATGTGAACAAGTGGAGAATAAACACTGAGTATTTTCCTTCAACCTTATGTCTGCAGGGCCAATTTTTGTTCTAACTGTACAAATGGAAAACCAATTAAAAATATTTGTAGAATAAACTTTTAAAGTTTTCTGTAAGTGTGGTTATTTCTGCAAAGGCTTTCAAGACAGACACAAAGTTTGAGTCCGAATTCCGGGTTGTTACAAATACAACGGTAAGCAAATAGGTGTCAGAATATGATACTTGTTTAAATCCTGTTATCTTTATAGCATCCACATTAAGAGGAAAATAGTTCTTTTGTTCAGTTCAGTGGAGCCATGAGTTATTACTGCATGGTAATCTGAGATATGACACCTCATGGTGATTGCACTGAGTCCCATAGCTTCATTTGTGATAAAACAGATTTCATAGTGAAATGTTACTTTTGCAAGTTATATCAGGGTTTGAACAAAATTGATCTTGCACATGTAATTCATCAAAACACCCATGACAGCCCAGGACTGTTTCTAAGCTCTTTGAGGAAGGGGTCATGTTTCCTCTCTCTATTTGTACAGCTTCTATTTTTATGAAGTCCAGTTCAATGATGGAGTGGCCAGCTGCAGCTCCTGAGTCACAGGTGGCTTGAGCAGAGTTTAGGTGTAGCTCCTAAGCCATGGCTATGCCATTTAACCTGGCTACTGGGTAATTCCCAGCTGTGGGAGGAGGAGAGTTCCCTAGGAACAGCTGAGGCAGAAATGATGGATTCCCCACGGGACCTAATAGCATCCCACACAGCTCTGTCCTCAAACTGAGCAGTGTGAGCCCTGAAAAGTTATCATCATCTCCCATTTGGAATGAACCCTGGGTATCTCTCTGCTCACTGAGAAACACTAGGGCTCTTGGCTATATGGAGGTTCTGGTATATGGCTTGTAGAATCAAGAATGTTGATATGACCACTATATAAATAATAAAGAGTAAAAAAAAGACTATCATCAGACAATCTCTCCTACCCATACATTGCAAAGACCCTTTCAAGCAATGCCTGGTAATTTAGCCTTCCTCACCAAACATAAGATTTTGGAGCTCCTGATAAACCACTTAATTCCTATATCAGATCATACATATGTCCCATACAAATGTCTTTCAGGCATTTTTCTCTCTTTTTTCCATCATACCACAAAGAACCACTAGAACAAATTAATTTTTTTTTTAATTCTCAGACATGTTTCTAGCTTGATGCAATTGCCAAGAGACTCTTAGCTAGCCTCACTGATGAAATTCTTGCCCTTTAGAGTTAGTGTTCTCTTTTGATTGCTTTTTAAAAATTTATTTGAAGCATAAAATAAGTCTCTGTGGTAGAATATAAATAACTTATCAGCACGGAATGAATTAATACTTTCTCCACAACTATGATTAGGATGAGATATTTTCTGTTTCGCATTCCTGATAAAAAGATTTATTTTTATAAACAGTGCCTACAGTTGCTTATTAATATAGAGCATATTACACAAACATGTGAAAGGCTTGATATTTTCCCTCACTCCTTTCAAAAAGACATTCTGTGCATCGCTTGTTCCTGGACCCTTTTCAGCTTTGGCACCTAGCAATATAAAGCGTTTCTCTCAGAATGAGTGATATCAGTAAGAATAATGTGCACTACTTACACATTGATTTGTCTCTAATGTATAGTGACTGCACTGATGCAGTTTAAATGTGGGAGGTGCAAATCTACATAGGCCATTTCAAGTTACTTACTTCATATCTTTCTTCTCTAATACAGGCTTCATAAGCCATCAGATAGTTCAGCTAAGTAAGTACATTTCACTTATATTGGACCTTATCTTTTCTTAAGGATAATAAAAAAAGTAAGTCTTTTCTCTTTAGCCACAACTGCACAGTGTCCTGGCCAATAAGCAGCAGCAGAGTTACTAAGCAAAAAGCTCTCTCTTGAATGAGGCATATGATGACAGTGTTAGTAGGTCAGCAGCGTTTGCCCAGTACACCCATCCTAAGTGCTAACCAAATTTCCTGGTTCACTTCCTGGCATATTTACATGATGTGGCTTGAAGAATTTGGGAGTGCAGACAGGGGATCTATGGTATCGATACGACAGATCTATGGGAGAGAAGCCTAGCAAAAGTGCAGCTTGGTGAAGCATCATGTTACTGCGTGATGCACAGCCTCAGGAGATCGGCTCCTGTATAAGGTGGAGGCTGTTTGGTTTTGTTTTCTGCAGCAATTGAGGAAAGGTACTTGTTGTCATGAAGCTAGTATATACAGTCATAGTAACGTTTAGAAGAATCAAAATGGGGTGCTATCCTCTCTTACTAGAATACACCACTGCTTCATTTTCTTTGGCAGACCTTTGCCATTTCAGAATTTTAATTAGTTATTTAATTACTCCATCATGAAAAACTGAACGCCGAAAGGAACAGCCACAGCAATGTGGGCACTCTCCAGGTAATTCCAATTCTCAGTATCCCACCAAACTCCATTTCAGTGCTATCCTCCTTCCTCCCAGAAGTAAATGTCTTTTTAGGGGCAAATTTTGATTTCACAAGCAGAGGCTCAGCTGTTATTAACTGGAGCTGTACAAGAATCAGAAATCCACACTTCCCTTTCCTTAAGTCCCATAGAAGTAAATGTGAGTTGGTATGACTGATTATGTACAAAAGCTATAGTTCTTTTCTTGCTAAGGAACAACCTAGTCAATAAAGAAGCAATTCATTTGTCCTTTCTTCTGGCTACTTATTTGAATATGTGTCAGCATGCACTATTTATATTTGATTATTTTATAGTGATAAGTCTGGTTGGCAGCTACCAGAGCCGTTGAAGTTAGATGCTGACCTAGAAGGGCAGTTAATTTTTCTGTCTTTTACATCAGCAGCAGCCAATGCTCTGGTCCAATGACATTAAATCCCTATATGAATATTAATGTGTACTGCTTTGGAGTTTTCTTCAACTAAGTCCCAGATTTGTTTAAAATAATTATATCTGAAGGGTCAAAGTGTGTTTATGCCACAGAGAACATAGTCACTGCCACGAGAAACCACACCCAGCATGACTCATATCTAGAGATACTATAGTCTCCTGCACAGCATAGAGAAACGTAAAATGGCTGTGTGAGTTCACTGAGCAATCTCCTCTCCTTCTTCTGCTTTCTGCCTTCGCCTCTTACAGTTCTGCAGGTAGCGTGGATGTTTGTTTTAAATGAGTGCATCTGCCATCCTTCTCTGCCTCTTTCTAATGCCAAAATCTGCTTTTCTCAAGGTTGTACTTGTGTATGGCAGATAACACTGTTTCTGTTTTGATGGATTTTCTCCACCAGTTATTTTTCCCCTCCTTCTTTTTTCACACTGTTCCTCATAACAGTTTTCCCTTCATCTCTGTCAGTTCCGGTGTCTACAGGAAATATTCTTTCCCTGGAAATCCTTCTCACAAGTTCTTCAGTCATTTATTGCTCCTAGAGAGAGAGAGCATTTATTGCTCCTAGAGAGTCATTTATTGCATTCCATTAAGGCCAGAGAAAATTCCTGAATATGATGGTATCCAGTATGTTTTGTGATAGACTCATGAGAATAGTGTTGTTCTGCAAATTGTATTCATATGTAATTGTAGCTCATGGGAAGATTATAATGATAGATGCCAACATCTTTATTTGCATCTGGGGTTTGATACTGAGGCTTCCTTTATTGAGTTGGACTTGGGTCCATCTTAAAGCCTCAGAGAAAAATTGCTGAATTCAACATGTACCACAGATCACTGCAGAGTTTGTCCAAGAGGCATAGTAACCTATGGAGTGTCAATGATGCAGGTGCCCAGTCTTGCAAGTTGCAAAAACAAACACAATGGTTCTCTTTTATGTAGCAGAAGTAGGTCATTGATAGGTAGGCAGAGATCCCTGTGAACTCCTTGCACGGTGCAAGCAAGAGAAGACTAAGAAACTAAGGTTTCTCTGCTACCTCTCTGCTACTTCTTGCAAAGTGTTATCTTAAATGTTAAAAGTCTGTGAAATGTGAAATAAGGAAACTGGTTTTTTCTGCCCTTCCTTCCAACCC
The DNA here is from genome assembly GCF_040807025.1 of Struthio camelus. Classification (NCBI taxonomy): domain Eukaryota; kingdom Metazoa; phylum Chordata; class Aves; order Struthioniformes; family Struthionidae; genus Struthio; species Struthio camelus. The sequence goes on along the minus strand of NC_090943.1, from coordinate 38,143,283 downwards.
AAACAAATCCAAGACCACTGTGCCTGCCCTTTCCCACCTCTCATCCCTACCAGACACACATCTCTAGGTACGCCATGTTCCCAAACTTCAGATCACCTGAGGATCGATACACTGGGGTTGAGGCAAGCCATCATCAGCCTTTTCATCCCAATATCCCAACCAAGGCTTTTGATGTGATTGTTTTGAGGAAGACCAAAGGTAAGAGAGCATTCAGTTGGTTTGCCATTTATTCTTGACACTTATTTAGAAACTTCACTGAAGTCTTGTTTCTCCTTTAAAATGAAACTTAACAGAGCCAGAATCTGAGAATATCACTGGTCAAGCTAAGCACCTTGGCTTAAATTGGAGCTCTCCGTGCTGATAGCTACAAACTCCACGGGGGATACCTCAGCTCTGAGAATGCTCAATTAGCCTCTATCGCATGTGAGCACCTTGCACCCTCAGGAGCCAACAGAGCCTGTTAATTCCCTACAAAAGCTAAGTGTATCATTCAGTGTGTCTGATATCTCTGGTCAGGCAAATACTTATTCACAGTCCCAGGGAGTGGCAGGGAAGGGAAACAAAATGCATCTGAGGGATCAAAAACTTGCACTTCATGGGCCAAAGCCATGCCTGGCATAAATCTGCTGAGGACAACAGAGGTACCCCTGGAATGAGTGCTGAATGATTTAAAATATTTAATCACTACACAGATGGTAGACCCAAACTGCAGAGTGACAAAGCAATCCTTTTTAGCCCCCATGAAGCTGAGGTGAAGCCCTAGACATTAATTATGTACAGATTACCATGTAAGCCATCACTGAGAAATTTGTTTTTAATCCTAGCAAGGTGACTTTTTTTGCTAGAAAATTAATGCATATTAGAGCAGTATTCAATTACACTGAGTCTTAGCATATCTCAGAGCCAGTCATCACTCCCATTTAATGGCATTTGGCTCAGAGAGTAGCAGGAAAAGAGTGTGAGATTCTTGATTTTGGTCTGCTTTTCCCAGAAGCCAGCCATCTGTGTTGCAGTTCTGCAAGATATTGCTTTTTGGAAGACTTTGCAGATCACCTGCATGAATTGATGAGCGGCTCTTGGCAGCTGCTGACCCCACAGGCTTATTGGGTATTTGGGACAGGAGAAAGCATGCCTTTTCACAATAAAAGGGTTCCTGGTGCAAGAAGGTGTCTGCCAGCACGTCAGTTTGCCATCACAGTGCTTGCCAGGAGGGGACTTGGCAATAACTGTATAAAACAGAAAAAGCATATGGTAGTGTGGATAAGAAGCTTTCAGTACAGTAAAAGCTAATGATGTCAAGTAGGAGGTCAATTTGCATTAAGTGTCTGCCATTCCCAGTCAGGGGAACAGTGCTGCGCAGTAATGCTTTTAGTTGCATACATGAACAGTTTTTAGTTGGGTATCTGTCCATCGAAAACAAAAATCTCTCCACAGAATATACCAGAAGTAGTCATTTTTAGTCACTTTTCACTGATCATTGTTCAATATTAGTTAACAGTAATCACATGTGTGGAGGTGAGCTTGTAAAGCCTGTCCTTGTGCAACAGGAAGATCACTGGAGGCCAAGATCTATTCCCAGCAAAGCTTATCAGGTTCAGAATTACTAGCTTAAGGGGCAGCTACTGCTGACACTTAGAAAATACTTGAACTTCATTTCCTGTTCCGTCTGTACGGTTTGACTTCCTCTGAGACCAGGACACTCCAGTTCTCAGTGACTGAGGGAGAAATCTCTGGTTAATTCAGATAACCTGGACGACATCCAGGTGACTTTTACCACTGGAAGGATATATTTACAAGCTTTGTGCCTTTTCTACATCTCACTTCTACAAAGTTCAGAGTACCCATTATGAGGTTAAGCCTGGCAGCGTTATTGTGAGAACAGGGCAACTGAGACAAAAAAGCTGAAGAAGAAAAGCAGTGACAGAGCCAGGGTTAGAAATGAAGCTCTTCCAAGCATGCAGTGTAGTCTTATTTTTATAAGACATCTAGTGGCACCCCGTTATTCCTCTAAAGGTGACATTATGGGTATAGAGCTACCTTCACAATTCATCAAGCCTTATTGATCTTATTGTCTTGTTGTTTGTAAAAATCATGCACACCAAATGCAAGAAGAATCTTCCCACCTGGTCTCTGGATTAATCCAGATCTCCTGAAGTAAGGCCATGGGCAGATGACTTTCTGCAGAGTCAGCTGTGTTCAAAGGATTCTGCCCTTAGCTGCTTCTCAGCACCTCTCTGTCTGAGACAACTGGCCCTGCAGATCTACTGGTGGAGGTACTCACCTGAGTGCTTCCAGAAAGGCAGCTGGGTTAACTGCAGCTGACTAAATGGGTGACCTCAGCTATCCCTGCTGATTTTGTGCCAAAAGAGTGCAAAAGAGTTCTGCCTGCAGATCCATGAGGTCAGTCTCCCAAAGTAGAAAAGACATAATCAGCAGCTCACAGAAGTAACCTCTTCCACCAATACAGCTGCCTGTATAGTGAGCATAAGTCCACAGCTTAAAATGCAGATCCACCTGCTGTTCTGATCAATGGTGTTACGTTAGAATATGTTAAATGTTTCCGCTGCAGGTAATCCATATAGGCACGAAGTGGTCAGTATTCCCTCTGACTCCCAGAAGGAGGCTGTGCGCTGGCCGGGACAGCACACATACTTTCATGTATGTAGTTCATATGACAAAGAGAAAAATGTCTTTCCTTTTATTATTATTTTAATCAAACCTGCCTACATCTCTTTCACAGGGGACAATTTTACACAGAGAAGCACTATACTGTTCCAAACACTTGCAAACCATGAATTAGGCATCACATATACAACAAAAAGAGCAAACAACTTTAGAGCCTCAGCAATATAAAAACAAGACCAGAAGCTAAGAAGCTGTCCTGTGACAGAAGTCTTTAAATTTAAGGACTAACTATGTCTCCTAGGACCTAGCTAAGTAGCTGTGGGGATAAGAAGCAGCAAAAATGGCCACTGACCATATAACTGGGGGAGGGGGCTCCTCCCTTCAGAAGCCCAGATAAGGATCTGCTGCTCTTCAAAGAAATGAGTTTGAGCAGCAGGAGATTTTTGTGCCTCCTTAACTCTCCACGAGTCCCACCAACATATTGTTAGGCTGGTGTCTCTATTTCCATGTCATGAAATACGTACCCTCTCTGTAGATGGTCTCTTTCTATAACCTTGCCTTACATAGTTGCAGTGATGGAAGGTCTAGGCTGGTCCATGAAGCAGAAGAGTGATTTTGTTGATGAATGGTCAGGTTTCTACTATTCTTCAGCTTGGTTAAAAAGTACTTCTCTTCCCAAAGGGATCTAGCCTGAAGTCTGATGACAGATCAAAGTCAGGAAGAGTGTAGGGAAAGACATGAGATTAAAAAAAGATATAGATACTGTCTTTTTAGACACACAGTCTTAGAAGTATGGCAGGGAAAAACGTAAGCGGCAGTCCCTTTTAAGGTACGCTATTAGTATGACTGCAAAAGAAAGTATATATAGTATGCAATGTTTTGCCTAGGTGTGGCTAGTGAGGAGAACTTGATTCCAAGTTCTTTGGATCGTGTTCAACTAAACTATGCACCTGTCAAATCTTCCACTTGGGTGGCAATGGAGTATTGCAGATATTTTTCCACCACCTTTTTATTAGCATTTTCTAAACAGATAATTTATAGGGGGGTCATTTCAAAGCTTTAAAACAGTATTTTTATCCAGAACACACAGTGGGTTTACGCTTTACCTATTTCTTTTTTATCCTTCAGCTTCCGAAGTCTGCTGAACAAACGGGTCAAATGTACTATCCAAACCCACCAAAGACAGTGGCCCCTAACTCCACTTTTAAAGACCTAGAACATAACCTCTCTCCAAGAACAACTAATATGTTACGAAACAGTGAAAGGGCTCAGTGGATCACAACGTACAGTCGGGACTTCACAGGTAGGCATTTTTTGTTAAAATAATTTACCTGGGAAAACAACAAAAGACCACATGATACTAGTACCCATTCTCTCTAGAAAATTCATTTACAGTCCTTTAGTAATAAAGATCACAAAAACTGCAAATTATCTGAGATTTTTCTCTGTCTGTGTGACTAACTCTTCTCATTTCCCTAACCAACAAAAACGTGTGGCAATAAAATATGTCTCCATTAAGGCAGAGGTCCTATGAATCCCCTTAACCTGGATGACTATGCCATGAAGGTAATGGACAGATTAACTCAAGAACTAGGAGAGGACGTGGAACTTGTAAGTACTGTAGTTACTAAGAATTTGATGCTTCTGCCTCAAGTACTATTGGCAAGAGTATTCCCAAATTCAGCTAGCAGAATTAAACCTTCCCTCTGGTAATACACAAGTGCAGGGCAAGGCTCACTCTAAAACAGAGACCAAAGTTCACTTTTGCAGTTCAGTCCTGACACTGACAGAATTTTTGTAATACATTAGTAACTTGTTCCAGGTTTTGGGGGAGGTTATTGTGATTATCTGCTTATGTGTTATCTTATCTTTTAAAGTTGCCACCAACACATGACAGCAATTAAAAGGATCATTTGATTTGAGAAGTATGAGTAATAATCTCCATAAAGTGATTTGGCAGCTCTCCTGTGAATGGTGCAGCACTGCAGAGACTGACACATATCGGGTAGATGTTCAGCTGCCGTAAATCAGCCTCACTCCAATGACGTCCTCAGCTTACTGTCTTTACTGCACATTGCCTCATTCGATAAAAAGCCTAGTACCATTGCAAGCTACTGGCCCCTTGCTATCTACACTAGTTTAAGTTTGGCGTGCTACATTCTACAATCCATCTTCCTCCATTTACATGAGTGATTTGCCTTTTTACCTTAAAGGTGCATCAGTAACATGTAGTTCCTTAAAACCACTGGATTCTATTTTAATGCACAGACACTCTGAAGAACATAAAACTAGACTGGGAAACTCCACGCTTATTGTCTTTAGCAATTTTGACACTCAGTGTGGTCTGTATAAAACTGAAGAGATACTATTTTTCTTAAACACTACACATGCAAGCAAAGCATTACACAGTATATAAGCACACCAAACCAAGTTGAGCTGCTTTTTGCTCCTGCATCATTTTACCTCTAATGACTTAAGCCTTTTCCGTGACACCTGTGCCTTGTCATGCGCAGAACATATACAAGAATCATTGACTGTAACTGACTGAACAATTCTGCTGGTAAAACAGAAGGAATGGATTCCCACTCACCCTTCCACAGTGTTGCTGGCTTTACAACTTGAACTTGCAAGTTCAAACTTCTTTGTCTCTAATGCCTTCGGGTAGGACTGCAACAATGCACAAAAAGCAGGGCAGCTAAGTAACAATTTTTGTAGTTACGTTCCAGAAAACAGCCCTAGATGAAAAGTACCAAAATTGTCCTGATTTTTCTATTGGACTTTTTAAAAAAGTAAGTAATGAAGCCCCTTTTAAAAGGGTATTTATAGGTTCTTGATAATTGAATCTCTGTATCTGAAATAGAAAAGCTGTCTGGCTTTCCAGTGTGATGAAGGAGCAAATATTTTCCCTTATGATGATTAACACTTTAAAGAACACTTTCAACAGCTTGCCTCTGGGAATGAAAATCCAAACAAGCGGCTTACATTAATTCAAAACAGAGCAGTTTTATTGCCCTCTAGTTTCCAAAGCGTGATCAGAAAAGGCCTACCCTGGACCATGCTGCTTTATCTGAACAATATTATGCCATTTAAAGGATACGCACCTTAAATATCAAATACACAGATTGTTCAGCAGAGAAACTTCTCGACTGTCAGTTCTTTGGCTACAGGTCTGATTTACTTTGTTTGGACAGTTCCTAATGCAATGTTGCTTCGACTCTGTGCTAGTATCCAAAGTCTCAACACTACAAATGATTAATACAGCATAATAGTATTTATGAATCAAACTCTGATTGAAGGCTACGTGCCAGTGAGCCTCCTTAGTTCCACTTATAACTGTTTCCAAACAAAGTTAAAAATACACTAATGCAAGTCATCTTTTATATTGTCACATTGCTTAAGGGATCATAAATTGGAAAACAGATGCTTGTAGAAGAAAAGAGAGGGTGGCACAGGGTATTTCTACACATTTATATCTTGGGCATAGGGATGGGAAAGAATATTTTGTCTTTTCCAAAGCATAAAGACAAAACCAAAACTCCCTATATGGCAGGGCAGTGACCAATATCTGGGCTGCTCCCCTTCAGTAGCATCTATTGTGCGTACTGTTAAACAGAAGCAGAGCCCAAGAGTGACACGGAACGCTACCAGGGTAATGCTTCCTTCATTTTCCACAATGTGCAGTACTAAAGATAGACCATAGCTGAACCATTTCATTACTTGCAGACAACACTTACGCTAACTCCTGCTAAAATAAGAGTCTTAGATGACAGTGTTAATTCTGTTCCTTCCTCCATTAGAAAGAAACATTTCTGCCTAATCTTTCGCAAGTGAGACCTCTTGAGGGGCGCACTGCACGTTTACTTCAAGGTCGACGTCCCCATGAATCACTTCCGCAAGAACAGCACTCCTCCAATGTTCAGATGCCTCCACCTTTATACAGCATTCGTACCACTGCACCCAGCTCCTCAGACACAGCACTGAGTAAAATAAAAGCAAGAGCCAGTCAGCAGTGTAAAGTGACAGAAAATACCAACCAGAAAGGTGATGTGAGACAAGAGCAGGCCCATCTGTCTCAGATATATTACCAGAAGGATGATTATCTGGATACAAAGCCACCAGCAAACAAATTTCAGAAAATCATTGACACAAGGCAAACAGAAGCATTGTATGGGAGGCAGCTTGCAGGAAGGCCTGAACTTGAATCCCTTCCAAAATCTGCATGTTCCCTTTCCTATAAAGATTTGAAGCCCAGACGTTTGGACCAGCATAGAGTATGGAACAACCCAGATAGTCTGCGTATGCCAGGCTTACCACAGCACGTAAAGAGTAAGGAAAGTGGAACTTTCATGCGCAAGCTTTGGCATCAAGAAGCAAGCCAGCCTGTATGGAGATCAGAGGACAGGCCAAGCAAGACAGCGCTGCCCGAATTTATCCCTAGTTATGAGGTTCCTCAACGCCGGACAACATTGCTGGAGCTGCAGGATTCCTTCTCTAAGACAGCAGCACACAAACATTTTCATGATGCTATTAAAGGAGAGACAAAAGATCTCAGAGATAACATTACTGAGGGAAGGAGACACAAATTCCATGGTTTCAATTCTTTCTATTTCTACAATTGACACATTCCTTCGGTCTTGAAGAATAGAGTAACAAATAAAAAGTACTTCAACGCAACTTCTCTGGCCTTTCCTGGAGAACAAAGATAAATTCAAATAGGAGCAGGTAACAAGGAGAGCAGCTAGGATGGCTCAGGATATGTGCAGCCTATTCGAAAAGAGGGGACTAGAACAGCTCGTCTTGGTTGCCCTAAATGCTGTGGAAATAGGATTTTTCTTGAAAAACACATCAGTGGGATAAACACTGCTTAGGGAAGGAGCTAGTCCATTAAAGGCCAAATAGGTTCAAGAAAGAGTGCTATAGACTAATGGGAATAAACTTAGTCTGGGAATCAGAAGGTTTCTGACGGTCACAGCAAGGAGGTTCAAGAATAGCTCTTCAGTAGAAAAGGAGAGGATCAGAAAACAGACTGCTAAATAATGGACCTGACCAGTTTATGAAAGGAACTATGACACAGTTAGGAGGGGATTAGAGTCAGTGACCCAAGAATTCCCTTTGCAGGCTCTCACAGGCACCAAGCTCTATGCTTCCAGGTAAAAAGGACCCTCTGTTAGCCTGGAGGGAGTCAAAAGCCAATCAGATCAGCACCACCACACACCTAGAGATAAACATGACGCACATGAGCTGTGGAGTCTCTCTGTGTACGCGCAGCACATTGCCAAATCCTCCATACTCTTATACTCACCATGTCTTTCCCAGGTCCGTATTCCTATGTGGGACATATTCTGGCTTATGTTTTCGACTCTTTACTTTTCTAGTAGTTTTCTAAGACCCAAGAAAGTTTAAAAGAGCTGGGGAGACAATAAATACTGTATTTAAATTGCAGTGAAACCTGGTGTAGACAGGATGGATCTTAGCATTCCCTGCAGAACTTTGAACAAGCTCTAGAATGAAGCAGGTAAGCTACAGAAAACATGTAATTTGTTATTAGGAGTTAGCTCGAGAGGGTTGCAAGTGCCAATACAGTAGCTAAGGATGAGTAGTGGGAATTAACTAGATGGTTGTGAAAAAAGTTAAGAAAACTAGTAAGGACAGAACAGCTCTGCTGCTGTGTTGCGCTTCCTAAACTGCACAGGATTCCCGAGCAGTGTGAACAGAAAACAAATTACCAAATGCAGTGCTTTTAAACATCTTAAATCATGTTTACAGAGCCCTTCAAAAACAAGAAAGACACTAAGGAAACTTCAGTGGAAAGCCATCTCATGGATTAATAATGGCATTGCCCTAAGGAGACAAAGAATAAGCTTACATTGCCATTTTCAGTGTGCTAAGAGATTAATATGGGTGCTACCTGAAATTCACTAACGTAACTAATGAATATCTTAAGGACCCAGGAGCTAAACAGGGACTAGAGAGGCCAAAACATCACACAGCCATTTATTCTTTTTTAGCTGGTTACTTGAATGAGGGATTATTCAGGAGTTTCCCAGAGAGGACCTGAAGAGGAAGCAAAATACCATTGCATTTTTCATTGAGACTTTCTTCACTGCAAGTCTTCTAAGTTGTTCCACTGAGAGATCTGGTATTTCCCCGCCCCGGAGTTCAGCAGACTGCCAAGATCATGCTTGAAGAGATACTAGCAAAGAATCATGGCAGAAACACAAACCACTGATTATTTACATGTAAGATCTTTAGAAGGCCAGTAAGGAGACAGCGCCCCAGCAGTGCACTATTTTCTGCATTCAGAGAACAAAGGGGCTCAATATTTACCAAGAGGATAAAGAGGATGATGTAACAGGAGTCAGAGAGCTCATGTCCCTTTAGGAGAGGACACTCAAACTTGTATCCCACGTATAAACACATCTCAGAAACAATCAGACTTTTGGTTCTTAAAATAGAGGCTATTAATGCATTCACTAGGATACGAGAAGAGTGCAAGAGATTATCTGGAAGATGTAGTATAAAAATAACTGAACAACACAATGACAGATGAAATTTAAAAGTGAGGTATAAAGGGACACACTGCAAGGAACAGTTTAAGGCATCTCAGCCATAAGTAGATTTTAAATTAGTTGTTACCTCCTGGAGGAAAGATTTCAAAATAAGCGTAGACTTCTACTCAGTCTGTAGCACTGTTCAAAAGAGATGTTAGGCTGCAGGGAAGACAGAATATTATCAAGCCTTGTGTAGCCTGCCCTTAGTTTTGTTCAGCATATTTTCGAAGCAACAAATTAGAAGTAAAAAAAGTCTGGAAAAGAACAACAAGTATTAAAATCAGGGGATTGGATACATCTGTAGAAAGATATATGAAAACTGAGCTTGTTCTTTAACCAAAAAAAAGGGGGAAACTACAATTTAGCAACAAGTATATAACACAATTGCTACAGAAAAGTCCTGTCAGTCTTTTGTCCTATATCTCTAAGTCCCACAATGAAAAGCTCTAGGATGTTTTATTTGGTCAAATTAATCAGATCAAAACACGGAACTCAGAAAGTACACTTTACCTGTTTAATATTCTGCTTGGGATATGATTAAGGCAGAGAGCTTAGTAACATATAAAAAGGATTAGAGACAAATCCTAGGAGCATAAGAAAAGACCTGCAATGCTAGCAGTTTGGATAAATGTTCTCAGCGCTATGAGACATCATGCTTTAAGATACAAGCTCACCATGGGCAGTTTTTAGAGTCTATGAAGCATCCGGCATCACCACTGTGAGAAACAGCACTGGACCACTAATTTGTTGTGATAAAACACTTGACACTTTCCTAGAGGCATATGTTGAAACGAGCAGACAATACAGCTGGGATATTAAATCTGGTTCTAAAGCTACCATCCAGGCGATTACTTAGTTACAAATGTCTCAAAAAGTTAGTATAACAGGTAGCAAAAGTAGTGGAAGATCTTTTCAGGGAGGAATCCCATTTTTCCACTGACAAAAACACCCCATGGGGGCTTCTGTCTATGGCGTATGTGCTGCCCTCTCAATCAAAAAGATGGCTTGCAGATCCCTGGAATCGTGAACCGGTTATCTGTTCACTTGGCCAGGCTTCACGCTCAACAGATCCTTCTGCTGCTGTACACAGAGTCACCGTTGCTCTGCAGCGAACTGGAGATACACTTACAAGCGTTAAGGCTCCCATTCCACACTATTTTCCTTTCTGTGGGAGAACAGAGCTACATTTGCCAGATTATGGCCTTATTTCTACACATTATTAGTGGTTTCTGCTTAGAAAATTCTGAGGTAATTCAGGTTTTATTTTTTAATGACTCTCATCTGAATCACAGGGCCATCCTACTGCTCTTAATTTAGGAAAGATCCTGCTGTCTCACCTATCTCAAATACAAGAACTGCATAGGCTTTAGTAGATTACGTTAGAGTAGCATAACATCATTACATAAGGACACCCAACCATATAAATCTCCTTATCAAAGGAGTCTTAATTTGGAGCTTTTCTCAGGGCTAGGTTGATGCTTTGTAGAGTAATTTGACAATATCTTCATGTAAGCTGCTACAGAAGTACTTCTTACTCTGTAGCTTAGATTATTTAAAAGATAATGTCTCAGCTGATCATGTAAATGACAGGACAATAATCTTTGGCTGCAACAAAAAACACAAAAGCAATGTACTGCCAGTGCAGGCAATTGTCATCCTCTCTGAACAGGATATGGCTGAAATCCTTGTAATAGTTTGATTCATTAGAAAAAAAACTATTAAAAATTAAATGGAAAATGTGGTAAATTTGACCAGTTACTCGCCACCTACAAACAGAAATTGAGGGCAGTGGAAACTGGTGCTCCTGTACTGTTTTTTTTTTTTTTGTTGGATGGAATCAGATTGTCAGATAATGTCCAAGGACATTTATTACACTCGTATTATTTTGATTTTTCCAATAGACTGAGCCAAATTACACAACAGCATGAGATTAGCTTTAAAATTATGAAGCTTAAAACATTGATCTACCTTTTATTTGTCTTTCAATTCCGGAGCCCTTAATATTCATTTTTAAGCTTTTTCCAAACCCTTGAAAGCAAGAAAATCACATATTTAAGAAAAACTAAATTTCTGACAAATTGATAGGTCCTGAATCTTTGAAATTTGAAAGTCCTTGTAAGGTAATTTAAGTAATTTTGGCCTTGAGTCCAAAAATGTTCTTTTTAAAAAAATTACAGCCTTGAATCATCTATCTTTTTAGCCTACTTTTTAGCCTACAAGAATGGGTTTATAAGGGATTCAGAATGAGTTTTCTGATGGTAAAACAGATGTTGATGCAGTTCCATCCTGAGACAACTCTTGCATCTGGAAGGCCCTCCCAGGCTTCACTGTAAATTACCTGACTTTATGCATTCATTTTTTGTACTCGCTACTTCTCTGCAGTCATCCTGACTAGATGCCACTGCCATGTTACGCGCCTAGAACTAAGAACTGATTACAGAGCAGTTGTGCACTCCTGTGCATCTTACACTAAGTTCACAGACCTCAATATATTCTTCTGTGAGTCTACAGATCACTAAACCTCTATCAGTCTACAAGTAGCTACTAAAACAGATGCCTGGGCAGGGCAGTCCAGTATCTCAACAAAGAAAAGAGAGCTCCAGCTATGAGCACGGGACAATATACCAGACTCTACAAAGGAGTTCTCATGGTTCAGCTTGACAGGTGTCAAGTTGAAGAATAAGTGACTCTGAATACCAGCTCTACTTAATCTACTCAGCACTTCACAGGACAGCTGTTGGGAATCATACAGAAACCTCTGCCTACACCAGCCTTGGGGATACTTCACCAAATGGCTATAAAAGAAAACTCCATCCACATGACATAAATCTGTAGCATCAAAGAATGGACAAAAAGTACTTTGATATTTTCATACCTGTTAAAATCATCAATAAATTTGACAGACCAGATGGCTGCACTGCCATTCAGAGGGACTTCGACAGGCTAGAGAAATGGGAAGCTGACAAAAAGAGGAACCTCATGAAGTTCAACAAAGCAGAGCAAAAAGTCTGGCACCTGGGGAAGAACAACCCCATGCACAGTACAGGCTGAGGGATGACTGGCTGGAGAGCAGCTTTGCAGAAAAGGCCCTGAGGGTCCTGGTGTGCAAGTTGGACATAAGCCAGCAAACATGCCCTTGCGATAAAGAAGGCCAACAGTCTCCTAGGCTGCATTAGGCAGAGTGTTGCCACCAGGTAGAGGGAGGTGATCCTTCCCCTCTGCTCAGCACTGGTGAGACCACATGTGCAGTGCTGTGTCCAGTTCTCAGCTCCCCAGTACAAGACATGGATTTACTGGAGCGAGTTCAGCAAAGGGCCAAAAATATGATTAAAGGACTGGAGCATCTCTCATACCAGGAGAGGCTGAGAGAACTGGGACTGTTTAGTCTGGAGAAGAGAAAGCTCAGGGGAGATTTTATCAATGTGTACAAATATCTGATGGGAGGGAACAAAGGAAACAGAGCCAGACTCTTCTCAGTGGTGCCCAGTGAAAGGAAAGAAACAATAGGCACAAACTGAAACACAGGAAAGTCCAGCTGAACATAAGAAAAAACTTTGCTTTACTGTAATGGTGGTTGAATGCTAGAATAGGTTTCCCAGAGAAGCTGTAGAGTCTCCATATTCTAAATCCACTGGACACAACCCTGGGCAAGCTGTTCTAGTTGATGCTTCTCTGAACCGGGGCAGCTGGACTGGACCATCTCCTGAGGTTCCTTCCAACCTCAATGATTCTGTGCTTCTACGAAATTTTTCACTCAGTAAGTCACAGCATTATAAGGTTGTGTGAGTGTTTCAGTTATCAAATATTTTGGCAACCTTCCAGCTGCCCACTGTGCTTTGCACCCTGCCTGAACTGGCTGGTCTCTCTTTACCTGTGCTACCTGTTTGCTGCCCTGAGGTGAGAAGTGTGCAATGTCCCACTTGAAATGTTAACATTCAATTGCACATGGCCCACTTACTTTTCTAATAGTTTACTGCAATGCCTGCAATAGTTTACAGGGTGTTGCCTCACCCTGTGCCTAACTGGAGCTGAGAACAACATCCTGCTTCCTCAATTTTCAGCCTCTCCCTCCTCCTGAAACCTCCTACAGTAGGAGGTTTCTTCCCTAGTTCCAGGCAGTTGCCTCCAAACTCACCCTACAAAACCACATGAACAGCAGATACAGGAAGAACTCTTGAGGTCCTCCTTCCTCTGCTAAGATCAAATCCTACAACTGACACACTGTACCCTAGGATGCAGAAAATATTTCTGTACCAAACTGCCCCAAGCATGTGATCTTCAAAGCACAGACAGGTGACAATACAACAATTCTTTTTAATTTGACAATAGCTTTTATCTTTTCACTGACGACAAATATGCATTGAATGCAATCCAAATATTCAGTTTAATATAGCTCTTTTCATTTATTAAAAAAAAAAACACAGAGATATCACAATGTTGGCTGAGACAAACGCAGAAAGCATAAATACAGTGCCACATGACATGACCACACACAGAGCTTAAAAATCCAACTAGGATTTGTTTGACAAAAATGCTACACAAAAGTGTATGTTATGGACAAATTTAGCTTTGCCTGAAGAAGGAGCCTAATATATGGTGACTCCAGAGTATCTCAGAGACTCTGCCTTTCCCGCTGTTCCAAAGAGTAGCATATTTATCTTCTCTAACACAGACTGTGCAAAACACAGCAAGTAGCAAAGATTTGAGAGACACCATTCATCAGCCATTTTCATCCGAGGACTCTTCAGTCTAACATGTCTTCTCTCTGTCTTCCTTACCTGTTCGGAGTATAGCTGAACAGCTTCCTGTCCTCTGTCCAAATACCCACTAAAAGAGATAATAAACATAAGACAATCAGTACCTTCCAAATTACAGGACTCGCACCCTAACAATGCTGAAAAGTGACCCTCAAAGCATAGGGTTCCAGCCCAGCCCAGCTGTATTCCTGAAAATCTATGGAGAACTACTCCTTCCTCCTATACAATTTCAAAAGACAATTAAAAACACGTGGTTCTCTGAACAGCCTCAGTACAATTCAGAAATGCTAATGGTGCAAATTCATCAGTACTGTTCTATGACTTGGTAAGATTTATGAGTCAGGGTATGGCAGTTTCTTAAAACCAGCATCCAGCACCGTGATTACAGACTAAATCACTGACACAACAACAGTTCTTACCACTGCACTGCTCCAGATTCATGCTTAGGTAACCCGCAAACGCATTAAGTCAAATCCTCTCCATTTGAGGTACCCGTTCTTACTGGTGAAAACTTATTTTCTAAATCAGCGTATGTTAGGCAGAACATCAGCTTCTACTGAACAATTTAAAAAGTATGCAATCCCGTGAATACTTTAATATCATTTATACCTGTCTAAAATGGTACTACATCAAAACCAGAGGCAGTCACTCTTAAAGTAGACATCTGAACAGTCAGGTATGAGGCAGAGAAGACTCTCTGCCTCTGTTCATTTTACAGGCTGATCTTTAGCATATTCACCTTTATGGCTGAAAGTCTCACAGATCTAGTATGTTCCCTGAGAACATTATTTTATTAAAGTTTACCAAAAATGGATTAAATTGTCTTGAATTAAGGCACAACTTTCAAAAATAGCTTTCCCAGAAAAATAAAAATAACATTGCTACAATGTCTCAACACGTGCCTCGGAAAGGTTAGCTGTAAAGCTCAACATGCAATGCTCCGCAGGAGCATACCTGCACTTGGAAGGCAAAACATACTAGAAATGAGAGTTACAAAGAGTCTGTGTTCTGTGAAGATAAGAAGGGGAGAACTTTTGAAAGAACGTCCGTGGGCTCCAGTCCACATCAAGTGCTCAAAGAAGCTTGCATCAGTCCTAATCAAGTGCTTAAAGAAGCTTAAGAATTATTGTCAATTCTTAAAGCAGCTTAGAAGGTGCTTTCAGCTCATTCCTCTTTTAAAGATAGAAGAAACCAGGGGTTTTATCCTAAGTGTTATGATATAAGTTTCATAAAGTTAGCTCCTAGAATCATATGAGACACTCAACCCTTACTTAAAAAATTAGTCTATAGCCCATACAATTGTGGTAAAAAGTCTAAAAACATAAGTCAAGCGCATCATGAATGCTCAAAATCAGATGGTGATTAAAATGAATAGAAATATACTTAGTTTTTACGCAACATCTCTTCAGCCAACCTCCTAATTTTGGGAGGTTGGCATGATTTGAATTTCGCGAAACAAAAGTCAAGATACCTATTTACAGTGGCTCAATTGCACATATATTACCTGGCTTGCCATAAAGTATATGAACTTAGCTATATATTAAAAGCAAAGTAG
This sequence comes from Struthio camelus, assembly GCF_040807025.1. Classification (NCBI taxonomy): domain Eukaryota; kingdom Metazoa; phylum Chordata; class Aves; order Struthioniformes; family Struthionidae; genus Struthio; species Struthio camelus. The sequence goes on along the minus strand of NC_090943.1, from coordinate 38,127,795 downwards.
TTTTATTATAGTAAGTTTATAGTCAAGAAGATGATTATGTATATATGGTAATTGTTATAGCTTAGTATCATATTATGCATATACCTAGTGACGAAGTGTTAATAACTGGATGGACACATCTGTTTGATGCCGCAGACATGATAAGCAGTGCATAAAACATACACTCTCCAACTTATAAGGGACAATTGGCTGAATAATCTTATCAATTGCCAGCAAAATTTGACATCAGAAGAACCTTTGCTGTCTTTTTACCCTGTCCTTATTCCTTCATTCTTCACGTTGGCACTCCAGATAAGCTCTGCTCCACAACGTGGTAACAGCCATCCAGCTTTGTACATGATCACACATCAGTTCCAGCATAGCGCAAGAGCATGCAAAAAGATGTTACTCTCGTTCAAATGCCAGGCACTTCTGGGAAATTCTGTTACGCTGGCATTTTGTTTAATGTCAATAATTAGGGCAAATAGTTCACCTTTTGTGACGTTCTGCCTTTTGAACACTGGATATTACTACTACAGGAGGCTTTTTAAGAACTCTTCATCCTCTTTGTCAAGGACAGAAAGAAGATGGTGCTTACATCTGAAATTCAATATTCAAATCCTGTTTTAAATACTTGTAGTTTATTGATATAATTTTTTTCAAGCTTTACAACATTGTCCAACTTGCTGGGACAATGGGTCTGGGGCACCCTCCTCTTTTCTTAAGGTGGCACTTTCAATAACACTCTTAGCTTTTTCAAAACTCAAAGACTTTAGCATTCCACACGAGATCTAAGATACGGATGTGCTTTTGCCTCCTCCTCAGTTCTTTATGGTGGCACCTTCACTAACACGCTTATCTTTCTCAAGTTTGCGAGATTTTTAGCATCCTTTTGCTAACTGCGATATTTCTATCACTTTATTCTCCGGTTTCTCTTAAACAACTCTTTAAAATGCAACAGCCTCAAAGTAGGGGCTTAGCCCCTTGCTCGCCTTGACTTAAAAAAGAAACACGCCCGCACTCACGGTGATCGTCTCCTCAAGCTTTCGAAAGTGCCAGAACTTGAAACCCCCAGAGGCAACGGGCGGCAACGGCCGTCACAGCCGCGCCGGGGGAGGGGAGGGGCGGGGCTGGGCGCTCCCCCACCACGTCACGGTCGGGCCGGGCCGGGCCCCGCCCACCGCGCCGCCACGCGGCCTCCCGAGCCGCCCGCTAAGGTCGCAGCCTCCGCGGGGCGCCTCGTGACCCTTGCTTCGCATTCCCTTGTGCGCACGCGCCGGGGACCCGCCCCGCGCTCGTGCCTCCTGACGCTCCTTACGTATCAGCGTTACGTCTGATGCCCTTCCGCAAGGAGGAGGGGGGAGGGGGAGAGGGAAGGAGAAGGCAACCCGGCTCCCCCTCGCCGCAACCTACCCCGCTAGCCTCCAGCGCCGTGACGTCTATCTTGGCGGACGGGGGCGAGAGCCAATCAGAGGTCTCTAAGGCGGTCCTTGACTGGCTGCCGCGCTAAAACAGGGGCGGGCCGAGGCCGGCGTGGCTTGGTTGCAGCGACACCGGCTTACATAGGGCGGGGTACGGCGTGTCCTTGGGCTCAGTCGTCGGGACGGTGAGCGGGCGGTCGGGCTGGTGATCACCGCCGTGGGCGCGGCGCGGCGCGGCGCGGCGCGGGGCGGCCGGGCACGCAGGTGCGTGCAGCCGCCGGCGGGGGGCGGCGGGGAGCCGCTGCCAGCCAGCCAGCCAGCCAGCGGTTACCGTGGCTCGGCGGGACCGTTAGGCCCTGGGGGGGGGGGAAGGGGAGGGTTGGGCCGGGCCGGGCCGGGGCCGGGGCGCCCGCTGCCCACCTCCGTCGACCCAGGCGGAGGAGCCCGGCGTCGCGGCCTAAGCAGGCGGCCGGGCTGCGGCAAGAAGGTCACCGTGGGGCCTAGTGGCGAGGGCGTCCGTGTCCCGGGATGCCCTGGGGGGGCACCCGGGCCCGCTCGGGAGAGGTGGTCGCGCCGCCGGCCCCTTGCGCCCTTGCAGGGTGGCGGCGCCGGCCGCGGCCCTGGGGCCGTGTCAGGAGGAGAGGAGCAGCGCTCGCCGCGAGGCTGTGCCCGCGCGGCGGGCGGGCTGCCCGCCTCAAGGGCAGCCTCGGAATTGCGGTTGCCTTTGAGGGCTTGTATGCAAATAGCGTTGCTCCTGGCGGGTGCTGAGGAGGCATGCCGGCTCGTGGCGGGAGGCAGGCGGGCAAGTTGCTTGCCTGCCTCCCTTGGCTCCTTACTAGGTGGTGTGCTGGGTTCCTTTTCGAGCAGAAATGGAAAAATACACAGATCGTTAGTTTGTCCTTCTTACGAGTGTATCAGTGAGGATGATTTTTTTTATACAAGATTGTTCATGACTAGGGAACTGTCTTAATGGAGATATTGAAGCTATGTGACAGGAAGGGAAATAAATATTGCTGAAATAATTTCTGAAGGGTAGAGTGATATTAAATGCTGTAAAGCAATTACTTTGGGTGGGGGAAGGCTTTTCCTGCTGTTCAAGCATGATGTTTATCACCTTAAATATGTTCTGCTTAGTTCAGTGATTCTATGCTAATCTTCAAACCCAGGAAGTTTCTACCCAGAAACTCCAGACCCAGAAACCCTATCTGTGGGAAGAAACTCTGGAGATTAATGGGCTAGTGTATATGGTTTTGTAAACCAACAGGACCCTTTTAAGGCTTCTGTTAAATAGTTGACCTTGATGTTGTGACATTAACCTCTGTATATGTTCTCACCCTAGTACTGAAAATGGGAGATATTGAGAAGGGGAAGAAGATCTTTGTCCAGAAATGTTCCCAGTGCCATACAGTTGAAAAGGGAGGCAAGCACAAGACTGGACCCAACCTGAATGGCCTGTTTGGACGTAAGACTGGACAAGCTGAGGGCTTCTCTTACACAGATGCTAATAAGAATAAAGGTAAACTCAAAAGAGCACTTTTAAGTTACTTGGCACAAAAACAGCAAGCTTTCAGTGATAGGTCCGGAAGTCTGCCAAAAAGTAAAATACCATGGAGGACAAGAAAATAAATGTTGGGGGGGGAGGGATTTGTTTGCTTATTTTTTAAGGTCACTGTCTCTTTTTTTTCCTCCTTTTCGCTAGGAATCACCTGGGGTGAGGATACTCTGATGGAGTATTTGGAAAATCCAAAGAAGTACATCCCAGGAACAAAGATGATTTTTGCGGGTATTAAGAAGAAGTCTGAGAGAGCAGATTTAATAGCATATCTCAAAGATGCTACTTCTAAGTAAACTTTTATCTGCTGCCTTATTTATTTCACAAAGGAGATGGCAATGGAAATGTCTGTGATGGTTTTTAAACTTTCTATTTTTACATGTACTGTATCTAACCTTAAAATTTGCCTCACTCGCCAAATAATGTTGCTTGTGGTGGGTGGTTGGAATACATGCTTGTTTGGCAGCCATAACTTAAGGAAACCTTATGTAACTGGGTAGACATCAGTGAATACAATGTTCAGTCATTCTTGATCATGGAATTAAATGGAGGAAAAAAAATAAACATTTCCTGCCTCTTCATTGTAAAAAATATCAAGCGAGTCATTGCAAACAGCATAATAGCTTTGGCAGCCCACCTCTTCGTGGTTTAAAAAAAGTAGGGTGGGTTTTTGCATCCTTCCAAATGCATCATTTGTAACATTACCTGCAAGATAACAAAACGGTATTTTTCTAATCCTGACCAGTGCAATGTGTGGTTGTATACGTTCATCTGGCTAAAGCTTGGGATAAGAATGCAAGTTCATCTGACTTCATAAGTACTACCTGTGATATGGCAGTTGTACCAACCCACTTCTAGGGGAAGCATGTTGCCTGTTTATCCAGACTTTGAGAGCTGCATGCACCAGTAGAGCATAGACTATATCAGAAAAATTTTCAATTTTTGAAGTGTTGTTGAAACCCTTTGTTCAATAACTCTTCAGAACATACCTGTTCATAGCTTAATAAATGGAACAGAGAACTGTACTGTCCTGGAAAGATAAGTGCTGAACACTAAGCTGAATGTTACTAAATCTCACTTCAACAGGAGTGTTAACCTAAAATCTATTGTTACAAGCAAATTCTGCTGAAGGGGTGTAGGCAAGAATGCACTGGTAGACTAAAAGGAGGCTGTCTTCCTCTGTGTCTGTGCTTGCCTTGTGTCATTACTTTAGAAGGTTCTATTTCATGCAGTGTAAAATAGTGTGTTTTTAAAGTTCTAACTGCATCTTTTCATACTAAGTGAATTGTTAAGCTGAATGTATTTACTGTGTACCAGTGGCAAGGCCCAATTCAAAGAGTGATCAACATTGTAAATTAAAGAACTCAAAATCTTGTTTGCTGTATGTGTCTGAAATTTAGTGAGACAAAATGGGAGTGTAGAAAAAAGCTATATGTTTGGTTTCGGGTTTTACACCTGAAAAACACTTCTTACAAGAAAAGTAAAAGCTCAGCATGAAAAAAGTAAATGCTGATGGAGTTGATGTGAAAAACGAATGCAGTGAAGTTGTAAGGTAGGTTGAACTAGAAATAGAGAAGCCAGATTCTTCCACCGGTGTTCTCTTACACGCTGTTTCTACTGTGCTTTCCAGGCTGGGCACGGGTAAACAATTCAAAGTAGCTTGGAAGCTCTAACTGCACTGTAGAATTGGATGAGTTTTTAGCATTAGATAACAGCTTAGTTATGTCAAATAGAATAACGTGCTTAATGTTTGAGTTGCAAAGGACTTTTTTGGAGTTAATGAATTAAAAGAATTGAGATTACTAACAGGTTGTCTTGATAGGTAGTACTATGTGTTTTGTGGCACTTTATTCAAACTAAATGTGCAGGCAGCTGTTCTGCCACTGGAAAGGCAGACTTGATATTGACCAACATCATATTCTTTACTAAAATCTGGTAAAAGATACCTTCAGGCTGTAGTAGTTAGCTGTTCCAATTTTCAGAAGTGGTGTTTTATCATACTGCCTTTATGGCTATAGAGAACTTGTCAGCTCTGCTTTGTGCCAAAAAGATGATAGAAGCAGTCACGGATATAGCCTGTAACCTTACCCAGCTCTTTAGCCTTTTGTGACAATTAAGGTGCCTAAGACTGTGAATCGAATGGAGAGTTGAGACATTTTCTGTTTTGTCAGTAGGACCACCTGTATGAAACCACGCAGGACTTGTGACCTTCAAGTTACTCTTTTTCTCTAGTTGAGGTGGAGAAGAAACAGACTGTAGAAAAGAGTATTTTGCAGTAAGATATTTAATTTAAAGTCTATGATTCTGCACAGGCAACAGCTTAAAAAAAAGTATCATCGAAGAGCTGCTTCAGGAGAAAGCATCGTCATTCTTTGTCCGAAGCAAGTAGTAGACTTGGTTTAGTTTGTTTTATTTTATGTTGCCTGTATCTCAAAGACTTGCATATATAGGCAATGCAGTTTGTATGTACCATTGGAGATGGAGAAAATTGAACTTAATTCTGGACTGGGAGTGCATCCTTCTCTACGTTTTGGGGAAAGAATCCTTCTAACCTAATGTGAGCAGCCTGAAAAAATTTAATCTTTCTATGCATGCTGAACAACTCTAGACAACAATGTCTCAAGGTTTGTTGTAGTGAAAAATTACTATTGGACAAATGCATTAGTATAGTATTTCTACGTAGCAGATCAGCAGAGTAAGAATATTGACATGTCGGGATATTAGATAAGTTATCTGTAGAGAGGAGTGTGAATGCAAATGCCTGTTTTAGGGCGGGAGCTGGGTGTGTCCAGATTGGTTGTGGAAGTTTTACAGGGTAGGACAAGGATGCATACAGAAACTAGTCATTCTGCTGTGGGTGATTGCCTCCTGCTATTTGCTGAGTTCTATTTCATAATCCTTCATCATTTATATAGAGGCTGGCTATCGTATACTCTGCCACTATGCCTGTTTCTAATCTTTGTCTTTCTGATAGTGATATCAGTCTAGACACTAGGTGTTTCAGTAGTTCCCTTACAATCCCAGCTGAGGGATTAAAGTTCTGTTGGCAAACTTTGCAGCATCTCATAAAAATGGTTCTTGTCCAGCAGTTTACAGATTTAATGGGATATGTCTTTAAAACTGACCTTGCAATATTTTCACATGTAGTTATACAAATGCATCAAGATTGCCACTGTCAAAAATAACAAAATGTGAAATTCAAAAATAAGCCTTTCAAAGAATGACTTTGCAAAACCAAAATGAAATATGTATGGGAATTTTGAGATGATAGAGGTTATTATGTATGCAGCCTGGTGAAATTCTGTGATACAGAAACTCCTTTATTTAAAACATAGCAACTCAAGTTTGACCACTCTACAAACAGCTGGGTAATGGGAAGCTCTGTTCATAGCAGTCCATGTTATTGTAGACAGTCAATTCAGCTAAAGATTTGTTCATTTTAACAGATCTTTTGCAATTATAATATTGTGTGGGATTATATAATATTTTCCTTTTTTGGTATAAAATACAGTATGAGTGATCTAAAAGGAACATGATACATTATGCTTCTCTTATGGGAGAGAACAGAAACTAAACTCCTAATACTTCAAGAACTATTAACAATTCTAGTCACTCCTGTATATCAGAGGTCATTAACATTCACACATTTACTTCTGTATTAAGCCTGGTCATTTGCCTTTGACTAAAACACATCCCAAAAACTCTTCAGGGCCTTGTTTCCATGTTACTACATACAGGCTGGACACTTTGGAACTGTTGTCCTGGAAAACAGGTTATTTTGAGTGGGAGCTGGCTGGTGCTAGCAATAGAAAATGTTAACCCTGGGGAAGGATATGAAATCTTGTCCCTTCCCAGCACTGTGATGGCTTGAGTCAGGATTCCAGGTAATTATCTCCATCGGTGCATGATTCAAAACTTGTGTATAAATACTTGCAAGGTTTTTTTTTTCAGGATTGCTCTTTTTATCTGAAATAATACAGAAAAAGTAACCACCTTTTGAATAATTAGGTTCTAGTTAGAGCACTCACAGGAGGTGAGAGACTTGGATTGCATGCTTGTCTCAGTGTGACAGGATACAGGTTTGTATCCACAGATTAGCAGGAGACTGCTTTAACCACCAAGCAGAACATGTGTGCTGGGAAGAAGATATTCTCCACCTCTTTTGGAACTTTCATTATGTAGAAAGAGGGCCAGAAAGAAAGCGAAGCTAACTATAGCACAGTGTTCAAAACACATACCTTGGAGCAGGGAAAAAGGACTGTTCCTTCCAGTTAAACAGTCTTGGATAAAAATAAACCTGGCAGTGGGGATCAGAAGTCATTACTCTACTGAGTTTGCATCTCACAAACACTGTTGACTGCAGCTTTCTACTGTGGGCAAATGTTTATTTAGGCAGTGTGACCCTGTGCCTTTTTTTTTTCAGAATCACCCACTTTCCGGATGCATCTTCCCATTCCTCATTCCCCATATATTAAAACATATTACCGTACGTATGACTTTGCTGTCCCCATCTTACCAAGCTGCGAATCTTTAGGTCACAAGCAATCAAAATCAGTTGAAGAGAAACATTGAAGTGTCTCATCATTACAGTTCCTTGCAGAAATTCACTGTTGTGAATAGTGAAATTCAGTAGTGAATTCCATTCAGTAGTGACTGTGTAATGACAGCTTTTTAAGATCTGTCTGACAGTTCTTATCTGTGCAACATGGGCTTTTATTGATCTTTTTCACTTCTAGGTTTTTAAAAGAGTGAACTTAAGGATTTTTCTACTGTGAACTGCAGCATGGGAGCTGAGCAACAATTTTGCTCATTCCTTGATGTAGTGCTTCCAGACAAACAGGAAAAACAGAGCACATACACTGAATTTTTACAAGTAAGTTGGTGCCACCTACCCATCACTGGTAGCCTTAAAACCTTGGTTCTCTTATCCAAATTCTGTTGCAGGAATGTGCTCAGATTGACTGTAACTAGCCTTTCCATGAGCAGGAGGGCAGTGAAGAGGAAGCATATTAGTAAGCACAGACTGAAGACTAAAGATCAATGAGAGCGAAGGCTGCATGAGGATGTGTCGGCATGTGAATGGTTCAGACTTCTGAACTGAAAAGGAGAATCAGCAAGAGCTGAGGACTGTTGGATTATTAATCAGGGATACTTTCACCAAGAAGAGAAAGAATGAGTGAATAGGCATGGCCCCAACCAAAGGTAATTGGAGGAGAGAAGACAAAGAATCATGAAATGGCCTGGAAGAAACTTCAGAAAGTTGGTACCACTTTGAAAAGAGGAAGGCTCATTGCTGCCACCTTTTCTTTTTTGTTCTTTCTAATATCCTGCATCCCACCCCCATCTCCTGGCTGCTTTCTTTTCTTCTCCCATTACTTCTTCTCATCACTTTTCAGAGCCCTCTTGCTTCCTTGTGCCAGTCCTACTGGTTTGCTGCTCCCTATACTTCGATATGTGTTCTGCCTTCTCGCCACTGCCGATACTTCTGCTGCTGCCTTTTACCCTCATTTTGTACATTTCTGCTTGTGTCTCCTCACCATGTTACCCCCATTTCCTCCAGTAAAGTGGTACTAAACGTCCCAGTATATAATACAAGCTTATGGAGTCATCATTGGTCAATGCTGAATATTATCTTCTACTACATTTTTTAATCAATGAAATTTTCACCCACTCTCCAAAGTTCTTCATAGTGTTGTCAAGTATTAACTAACAAAAAAGTTTTCTTACCTGCAAAATGTATTCCTTCTATACATACCCTTTTTTTCCAGATCACTAATGTACAATTTAGAAATGTTAATGTCAACAATATCCCAAAGTTACTGTTGTTTGAGCAGTGATCATTTATTTTGGTCTTTGTTTTGTGCCTCTTAACTGCTTTTAACCTGTGAAAGAACTTTACCTATGATTTGAAGTTTTAAAAGTTTCCATGAGATGGACCTGGGAAATGACTTATTGATAATCCAAATACATGATATTTTTGGAGCATTTCTCCTTGCCCGCTGGTTCGTTGTTCAGAGAACAGAGAGGAATGGAACTCAGGCTTGTCCGTATCATGTAGCATTCCTCAGGAGATTCTGTCATTTTATTTCCAACTGTTCCATCTGTCTACCTGCCATTGAAATTAAACCTAGAATTCTTCTTGGTGCGATTTTTTGAAGGAAAGGTACTGCATTTTCTGCTCCTTAGTTTCTTGGCATAGGCACTGATTTTAATTCTGATCCTCAAGTGCAAATTCCCATGGTTTAGCTTACCCGTCTGGTGCTCTTCTTCATTTTGCCTGTTACTGTTACTAATAGTATTTCTTTTGTGTTGACAGAACTGCACGCAGTTGCTTGGACTTTGCTACTTAACCATACTTTTTAATTTACCTATCTGTTAACTCTCTAATGGTCTGGCTATTAGAGTTTCTAGTTAGTCTCTTTACTTCAAAATCCTTTTTCATTGCCTTTTCCATTGTTTAAAATCTTTTTAAAAATTCACTGGAAAAGGGCCTTTTTTTAACAATACCTCACACAATGATATTGTATTTAGTTATTTTATATCCACCACTGTTTTGGGCTCAGCTATTGTTATGTATTAAGCTAACTTTTGTATTCTCCATAGGGGTATCTGGGAAATAATCTTTTATTGTGAGCCTCAGAAGCACGCTTCCGAAAACCAAGAACCTAAGCGTTGAGAAACATTTTAACTAGCGATATTTGGTCAGTTTATTGTTTACACCGGATGAACAGAAGGGGGAGCCAATGTACTAAACAGCTGTGTAAGAAAGTCCTAATATGCAATTGAAAGTAATTAGAACAAATCCTTGACAACTTGAAAGACAATTTAAAAAGTTCATTTGTACAAAGAAGCAATTTTACTAAAAGTGCTCAGCAAAAATCACTGGAGGGGACTAGTACAGCAGAGCACACTGATATCTCTATAACAATTTTAGGATTTTCTGAATTCTCAGGTTGATTCATGTTTCGTATTTCATCAGGCTAACTCAAGTTCAAAATACCATGTATTCAATTTTAACCAGTTCAAATGGTAGAAGATTCCATTTGAAAGCAAAATTTCCCTCTCTGACTACTAAGAGAGTCTTTATCTAAACTGGAGCTCTCTAGTGCATGCTGTGCCTTTGTTTGTCCGGTACATCTCTTCTTGATGTCCTCGACTGAAGTATTATGCCTGGAACAAACGTAGAGATTATAATATAGTTTGTCCACATAGCAGTTTAGATAGGAACCTGTTGACCCGTGTTAGTAAAAATGTATTTTAATGCTGCTTTTAATACTATTTTGTGAGTAGTGTTTGATGATGGATTCAAATTCTTTTGAGAACTCTGAAAACCAATAATACAAATATTACTAAAAATTAGCCTTTTTGTAATGAACAGTGTGAGATCCAAGGAAAATTAACACTTGTAACAGTGAGACAGAGTTTTGTTTAGCTACGGCGTTTCTCACAGGATGTCAATGTAATTTTGACTACCAGCATGGCTTTTCTGACACATGCCCAAATATGAAGCCTTTGCTGCTCTTCAGAAGGCTATGTTGCCTTTCTTTATAAGAGTCCATGTGCGACTGCAACTCGGAATATGTTCTGAATATGAGTGCCAGGTAGGAATGCTATCTTCTATCATATTGTATAACAGATGGCATTGTCTTCTGCAGTACTCAAAGACTTAAACCTGCAAGGTGTTGAGTTCTCGAGAGTGCTTTGCTGAATCTAACAATACCCATATTAGGTCTACTTGTATGTTGCAAGTTAAGTTTGTTTCTCAGTGCCTAACTGTATCACGAGCTGTGTGCTCAGAAATTAAAAATGTACTTCATATGTCTGTTTGCTGTCACTCTGAGTTCTCAGAAAGATGACATCTCTCTCTGCTCCGCTATGCCAATGGCACATAAGAAGCAACTCCCTGCAGAAAGGAGCAATCCAAAGGGGGAGCTTTGCAGTTGAAAGATACTTTAACATCAGAAAAATCTCTCAAGATAATAGAGAAGTTCTGTACAAGTGAACAGGGTCACAGGGTAGAAATCAAGATGACACAAACGAAGCAAAGCAAAGAAAGTGGAAATGAAACAAGGGTAGTACAGGTTGAAATATTACATATTATCATTGCATGCTTGGCAGTTGTAAAGATTAGCACTGTGCCTGAGCTTTAGCCTATTGGGAAGATGCCAAGTATTGCAGCCTGAGAGCAGAACCAGTGGAAACCTGGAAGCAGCAAAACACAAACTTGTCTGCCTTCAACTGAGGGTTTGGCAAATCTGTGTGTATTCGGTGAATATCCCTTTGGTTGGATGCCTATAATTTTGCTTCTGCTCTGTGAAATCATGCAGTTGAGGCTACCTGGCTCCAGCAGTCTGTATTTTATTTCCACTTACCTGGCATTTTAGTGATATATATTCCACATTAGCAAATCAGCCAGCTAAGAGATGGTGTGATGTTTACTCAGTGCATCTATCAGATGACGTTTTGCAGGGCTGTAAGCTCTGATCCTTTGTGTGTAACACTAGAGCATAATGTCCCCACTTACGCAACATGATTCAGTTACACTTCAGTTGATCACATAGCTTTTAGTTTTGCTTCAGCTTCAGATCTTACCTGAATATCATAGGTCAGTGATCTACACTAGCTACTGTGAACATAATACAGATAAAAGGCAGACAAAGAAGGGATCAAGCACAGTGGAAAGGAGTCACACAATAATGTCAGTATGAGAAACAGCCTCTGTTTCTTAACCAGAAGATATAAAATAAGTGTTGGTTAGGAGTATGGCCTGAATGATTTTTCATTACAGATTACTTTTTTTTTTTTTTTTTAAGGATACTGGTTCTCTGACCTGCTCTGTGCCAATCCACGAATTAGGCGAAAGTCCTGTCACTGAGAAAGGAAGATAGAAAGCCCCAATGCTCAGTGAATCCACTCCTACTACAGTGTCTTTCACCTTCAACTGACTTGAGCCAGTTGTTTTTATGTTTCTAGATAAAAGAAGGCTAGTGGTCTGGCTAATCAGGTTAGCCAAATTTCTGATATTCTCCAGTAAATGGTTGCCAATAGCCTTTTTCAAGATTTTGAGAAAGCTATTCTTTGGTAAAGCAGTCGATTTTATTTTTTATCATATCAATCAAAATTCATAGTAACCATAAATAACTCTTTGAAGAATTCTGGAAAAGAAGAATGAGGGAAACATCCCTATTTTACTGGCAACCTAGAAATGGATGGCTTGTATTTTCCATATACTCCAGTTCTTGGAGACCAACCTATAGACAGGTGGGCATGCATTTGTGAGCTTGTTTTCCTTTTAGATTCTGAAGGCTGTTAACATGAACAGATTTGCCTCAAGTTGACAAACTTAGACACAGTAGCTGGGACACATTCGTTTCTCCGACCTTCCTTGTCCTCCTCTTTTCAGAGAGGGACAAAAGCAATTTTGACTATCCATAGCATTTTATTTCTGTCAGTGTAGGGATATGGAGGAGGTGGGGCATGTGATGGACTAGCTGTTAGGAAAGAATTATAAAGGGCCTTTTTAATCCCTTAGAAAGGGATTTCTTAATGTAAATCAGTGCTATGTATAGCACTTTAGTATTGAATAAGGAAAAAAAGGCCATAACAACCTCAGCTTCTGTTGAGCCTCAAACATCAGGTTCTGAAAATGTCCGTTGACAAGGTGAGCATCAGCAATCGGCAGGTCTGGTGGCCTACGAACCAGAACCTTTGCCATCTGTATTATGCCCTGTCGGTCCAAATGTACTCCGCAGCAAGGTGCCTGAAATTCTGTAATGTTCAGCTTCAGCTAGATGAATGCTCTGGTGACAATTCCATGACAGTGAAATACACAAGACATTTTGTTGGTTTAAAACATCCAGGGTCATGTGTGCAAAGCAGCCACCTAAGGAGGAAAGGCACACTAAAAATGAGCTCCTAAGTTTCATATGCAGGAGAGAGTGGAAAGCTTGGAGAGAAGCTTGCAGTGAACTCCTTGGTGACATGCATGCCATAGCACTGGTCTAAGACCTAACAAATGACTCCAGCTCTCTTGGTCATGTAAGGGAACTCTTAGTGGTATTAGCTTTGTCCAGATGGTTTGCATGCAAGGTCTCCGCGCTCCTTTTTTCTGCGCCAGCACTGACACCACTCAGCTCCTAGCACAGGGCTGTCACGAGGAAAGTGGGAGGGGACAAGTCGCAGCAAAGTCTTCTCTCATTGCCTGCAGTGAACTGTGGTAGTCCCCTCCCAGGGTTTCTCATCACAGCCCAGAGACAGCACCGTCACCAGTTGTGCACCCGCAGCAATCTGGTTCCTGGCAGCTTTTAGCAGTGTTTCCGTTATGGCTGTGTTACTCATGTGATCTAATCACATCAAGTCCCTACCCACCCCTACTGAGGTTAAAAAAAGGCAGGAAGGGAGGAAGAGGCAGAAGCTGTTACCAGTCTGTGCGCTGTGATGCAGGGGTTCAGTCTGGGAGAATTTCCAGTTTGAGCTGGTATGCTAAGAGAGGTTTTGTCGCCCAGAATGATCTTTGATCTTGATCTTCCCACGGCCTGCTACCATGACCATCTCTGCTACTGCTCCACCTCTGCCCACTGTGGCTGCTTTTCCTGCGTGGCTGCCGCAGTAACCTCTACAAGGTCTTGAGTGTACTTGACTCTTCCTTCACAAAGGGGGACAGTTTGCATGGCTGTTGCAGTGGGGTGTATTTTTTTTTTCTGCTGTGTTACAATTTCCAAATATCTTTTCTCTCTGATGACCTTAAAGATGTTGATTTTGGTTCTTCAATGAACAGTACCAGATGCTATCCAGAACATTGATTTCTTAACCACTGTCTTGATTTCCCTAGGTCTTTCTTGTGTGTTCCAGCCACTTTTTTTTTTTTACTGAAAGAGTTGGGCTCATTGTTTTTTGTAAGAAAGATCTTCTAAGATGTTCTCTTTTCTTTTCCAAGAACTAATAGGTTTTACTTCTTTAGAAAGTCTCTGAATAGCCTAATCAGCCCCTTCCTTTTGGGAGAAGATCATAATTACAAAGGCTTTTCTTTTTTTCCTACTTCTCTGACTGCTGAAAGGTGACTCTGAGGGACTTGAAATGCTGGATAATTACTGAGTAAGAAATTCTTATTCCTTTGATTGCAGAATCTCACTTTGTTGGTGCACATCATTTGCTCACTTTCTCTTCATTTATGGACTTAGTATTAATTCTAGAGCCTTTACTTTCGCTGAAGCTAACGATAAATATCAAGTATGTATTTCACGACAGCACTCAACATAAAAAATTTCAAAGATAGTTTTCCTGGTTTGTAGTAACAAAGGTACATAACATACTTCATGCAAGTAAGATGAGAATCTTTAACTCAGAAGTTTCATGTCAGAACAAGAAACTATTAATGAAATTCTGAGGAGCTTGACTCTCTAGTGACCCCCACCCTGCTTTCAGCTATTACAGCTACATGTCTCCAGAGACTCAAATATATTGCTGTAGCGGTTGCTAAAACATTATTCAGCTAGCAGATGCTTGTTTTAAATTATTTTAAGAGAGCTTCTGCATGGACACAAATGCTCATTCATTTTTATTTTGTTTTTATTTAACTGAGGCACTTGTCCCCCTCTCACACACTGAGGATGAAAAAGAAAAGAGAAGAGATACTGAACTCTGACCACTGTACAGAACTCTTTTCCTTAGCTGTGGACGTACTCCTTATGGGTAGGATTTTCTCTTTTTTTGTATGAGTTGTTGATACATACAGTTTCTTTCCACACCACAAAAGAGGAAACATTCTCCTTTACTGCGAGGCTGCCTTTTTAAGGAAGACCTGTTTTTTTGTTACTGCCTAAATGCATCTATTCCAGGAAATGTGTATTTCAGTATGTAGAATGAGTCTGAGTTTATACCCTCCTGTGTCTGGCTCTGCAAGTGTTGCCTTTCAAATGGCGCATGGGTTTTATCTGATTAATTAAAGAGAAGATTTCCCTACTCTCAGGATGGTATCCTGAAAACTGTAAAACTGAACATGGACTTTCTAACTGTGGGGGAATATTACACCTTCTATTATTTTGTCTAAAATTTGCAAGTGGATGGAATTTTCCTCTCCTCTCTTGCCAAGCTTTGCAGCAATTACGTTGTGCTACAAGCAATTTGTAAGTGTTGAATAGACTTTAGTTAGTTCAAAAATGCTGGATTTTTTCTTATGCATTAATAGATGTATGAAACTGTCAGAGTGCCAATGTATTTTTGATCACAGAAAATGCAAGTGTAAGTAAATCCAGGTAGTGTATACAAAATGTGTTAAAAGTGTAAACTTAACTGTTTATTTCCTGCCAGTCTCATTAAATCGAGGGCGTTAAAATACTTCAGGTGTCAACTAGAAATTACTGTGGCCGTATACTTCAAATATGGCTTCCTAAAGTTAGGCTTCTATACTCAAACTTTACTGGCAAGGATTCTGTGGGCAATACCCTCCATGTTGGCCTTGTTTTTATTCCCTGTTACCATGAACAAAATGAGATAACTTTTCTGGGCATCATATTGGCCAAGAAACTCGGATGTAGACCATTGTATTAAAGCATCTTAATATGAGCTTGTGAGGTTGGTGTATATATCATGCTTGAGAGTTTTGGCTTTAGTTTTTCAGCTGTGATAGTTTCTGTCTTTTCCAAGGCATTTCTTTCCCATTTGAAAGCTGGACACAAGCTCAGAGGCCAATCTTTTCATTCCTGGTTTGAATTCCATGTTACAGAAGACATGGGAGAGACAGTCAAATATTTACAAATAAACACTGCTGTTCTCTTGAATCTCTTAAAGAAAGAAAAGTTAATTTAATGACTGAAGCAACAACATCAGCCATAAAGGCATCCTGTACCTGGAATCTCAGATTCATGTCCTAGAAGGTTCAAATCTTCATCCTTCATTTACCCAGTTTTAAATCATCAGCCCAGAAAGAGCTTTTCTACATTGAATGGATGATGAATACCTAGGCTCCTTCTGAAAAAGTTGTGGTTTATTGTAATGTCTCTGGCCAAGGTCTTATCTTGTTATTGCTCTGCTGTTTACTTATTGATTGCTCTCTCAAATACAGCCATATTCTACTTCTGCTTCACAGTGCATATAGAGATATCTGAAGATTAAAGTCTGTACAATATGAAACTCAGTTATTACTATAATAATTATACAGTCAATGCACTGAGTGTCTTTTTTTAATTAATGGCCCCTAGTAGTTCAGAATTGATAAATGGGATGTTGAATAAAGACATCAAGCTCAGGGTTCTGATTTCAGCATCCGTGTTTTTGCAGCTCCATTCATATTATTCATATGCATTTTCTCAATCAGTTCCTGAAGCTCAGGAGAAAAATAATCAGCTTTTGTGAGATTTAGATGTTACAGTGCTCCTCTGTTTCAGGTAATAAAGGCTTTGGTAATCACCTCCAACATACAACTGCAACTTAGGAGAAGCGATGAAAATCAGAAATGATGGCACCACAAATATAGACCGAAATCCAGAAAGCTGTGTTCTTGGTTCTTGCTCCAAGAAAAAGATTGAAGTGCATTAGCAGAACATGACTTCATTAACAGCATTGAAAGTCAGCATTTATGGGAAGGCAAGCTCCACTTTGTCAAATATGCCAATGAGTGACAATATCTTTTCAAATACTTCAGCTAATCCACACAGATGATAGCTAGTTTAGGACAGCAGTTCTAAAAGCATTTAAGATTACAGCAGTGTTCTTCAGAATAATACGGTAAATTGTTATTGCACTCATTTTTTCCATTTTAAAAGAGCAGTTTGTAGACTGTTTAGTGTTTACTAATGTTCATATATAATTAAAATCACAGGCAAGAGCCTAAGTGTCATAGCTAAATATGTTGCCCGATTTCATTTCAAAAAGACTACCCAGCATGTCTTTTTCTCTTTTTTTTCTTTACTGTAGAAAAATAAACATATCCTAAATGTTGCTGCTTCATGGCTTTTATAGCTTTGCTCAGGGCTGACTCACCTGGGGGACTATGGGACTGGTCACCATTTATCTTGCTTCCTTCTATTTCTCCTCCATCCTCGCCTCTATATATGAAACCTACATAATTATCCTTGCTCCTTTCCTGCATTACTAGTTGGATTTGGTGAAGATCTCTTAATCCTCTCTAGCCAGCAGTGAGTCCTCTCCTAGGCAGTTGTCGCTGCTACTGCTATGCTGAGGCTTGGTTTTGTAACGTTGTTCTTCCTAGGAGAGAGCAGAACAGATTTCCTGGATTTCTACAGGCCGCCTACTGTCTTCTGGAACCAAAATAAGGATCTACCACTCTGCAGCTCAAAGACTTTTATTGTTTCCTGAGCCAGCAAAACAATAGTCTGGATAATGCTTCTTAGTCGTTTTGACAATTGATTTTTTTTCTGCAGTTTTGCCTATGTTACATGAATAGTTGCTGTAACTTTTATTTAAGACAGCATCATTTAATGTTTGAGAAAATCAGGATCAATTTCAATTAGGCTTTTCCAATTATCTTTTACTTATGAAAAAAAATGAAAGCGGGTAAGAATGCTATTGTGTCTCAGGGGATTTCTTGTTTTCAGTTGTAATGCTTGATTCTCTCCTCTCTCCAGTGAGGTAAATCAGGCATGACTGTATAGCTGCACTGGTGTAAAAGCAGGAGGGAGAGAGGAAAGAATAGGGTCTAAGAAGGACAAAATAGGGAGTTTGTGGACCACTCCCAGATGCAGATATGAATAAGGAAGATGGTGACAAACTAAGCTTAAGATCTGGTCTTAGCAGCACTGAAATTTGGCAAGCTGAAATTGCTGTGGATAGAGCGCATGATCTTTTAAGCAGAGGGGGCAAAGAAGGAAGGCCCCGAAGCCAAATGTGGTCCAGGAATCTGAATTCAAATTCTATAGAAGAGCCTGAGAGGAAGCTGGTTTGATGTCCGTGTCCAGCCTCACCAAGATTATATATTTTCAAGTAGGGTTCTTCAGACGAGAAGTTCAGGTATGACACATGGCAGAAAGAAAGGAACTTAGAGTATCCAGAGGGTTTTGCAAACCAGGAGAGCCTCTCAGCAGCGGCAATGCTGGGGGTCCTGCAGTTCTAGCGGGAGCTTCCTGTGCTGGGACCGGACCTGGCAGCTGCTGGCATAAAGCAGACTTCTCTCCCAGGCAGTTAGAGCTCTAAGTTAGAGAAGGCCTCAGTTGCTCTCACCATATCATAACGGAGATGATAGCCCCTCCTGTAATGGTGCTGGGCACTGTAGCTGTCATCCTGAAAGGGATAAGAAATTACATTTAAAGAAAGGTAAGGAGAAAGCAGGAATCTAAATAAAGTTGAGAGCAAGCCTACCCTCCAGCTAAGTAGAGTGAAGAGAAAAGGATAGCAGCACAAGATCAGTAAGTCCTTAAGGGGGAAGGAGGGTATTATATCAGCTAACAGCAGGAACTGAAAATGCATGAGGTTTGTGCCTCAAATGTTCACCTTGTTGCTCACACCTAATTTTCTACCAATATTTTCAATAATAATGGCCATTAAACATTAACACACGCTTGCATAAGTGTTTGTGTTGTAAGAAGGCTGTTCCTTTTCTCAGTAATTACAGACCACCCCACGGGACTGAAGAACGGTGCATGCAATGCAAGGAACTGTTGCTTGTGCTGCCCACCAGCACAGGGTACATATATCTGGCACTGCTGCAGGTTGCTGAATATGGGCTTTGGCACCTGTAACCACAGCTGCAGTGTCAACAAGAAAAGCAAAGTTTTCCTGAGTGGCAAAAAAATCTACTACATAACTCCTGGTCATTGGTAAGACTGCAGAGAGGAAAGAAATGAGAAATGATGGGGGTGGCATCAGGTGAGCTCCAGATCCAGGGCCTAGATGGAGAAATGTGCAGACACTCTGAAAGAAAGAGGTGAAAAATCAAATGAGGAAAGGACTAAGGAAAAAATAGAGGACGGGAAGGGGTGAAGGGAAGGCTAAGCGTCTTCATGGTGGGAAAAGGAGGTCCTCACAACTCCCGTTCCCCAGGAAGAAGGGAAGAAAAGAACTGGAGGTAGCGAAGGGGAAGGAAAGCTGGTGAAGTGATCACAAGAAATTAGAGAAGAAACAGATCTGGAAATGTTTACTGGAGAGAGAGCACTGAAGGGAACCAAAGTCATAAGGAAAGCAGGTTTAGGAAGGAGGAGGGAAAAGCAAACGCAAGAAGAACTGAAGAACTTCCAAGATGAAAAATGTGAGAAATGAAAAAGCGTACAGAAAATTCATCTGGACATAAAGGGATGATGCTGAAAAAATGGAAAGGAAGAGTCACAGCAAGACTAGGATGATATTGGTTCTGTGTTATTGACTGTTTGCCCCATCCAGCATTCTGCCCTGTGACTGAACAACTAATTGCTTGTTTCCTTCCCTAGATTCTGCTGCTTTGAATATAGGCTGTATCAGTCTCATTTGTTTCATTCTGAAAAGTTGACAGATCTTCCACTCATATAGCTGAAAGTCCATAACAATTTGAAAAAAAAAAATCTTGCTGCAAAAAGCAATATTACAATAGCAAAGCACTGTGCCTCCGCAGGCAGCAGCTGCAGGAGTGCAGCCTAATTTTCACTGTGATCAGCTCTTCAGCTAAGCTTTTTTATATGCCTATGGTCTTGTTCTATGCATTAATAGCAAGGTAAGAGCTGAGAAATATGGAGAAGTTTCATCTTACAAATTATTCAATTACTTCATTAGTAATTAGAACATATATGACAGAAGAACCTATGTACAAATGAAACAAATTATTCAGATGAAACCACACTTACCAAAATACCCAAGCAAATTATGCTCTGTTTGATATGGTTTTGAGCTTTGCCTCTTATTTGGTTGTACAGATGTAAAACCTTTAATTTGTTCCACATGTAGAAGAAAGAGAATGCCCATGATCCCATTTGCTTCTGTGGAATTTCAGAGCAAAGAGTATCTCTGGTAGCGCTGAATAACTTGCTGGGCTTATCTGCAAATTCATAAAATGGTAGCAATGCTCAGAAGCATCTTTCAGTTGTTACTGAAAATTGGCAGTCTTATAGTGTCTTCTTCTTACTAAAACTGCTTTGGAAATATAGAGGTGGGGAAAGTTACCACAAAAGCTATATTTGTATTCCTTTTTAAAATAATATCGGCCTATAGATCAGCAATAACCAAGCTGCTCCTTACATGTAAATACGTAGAAAGCTTATAGCCTCTGATAATAAGTAAAAGTCTAGGAACTTCTAAGACACAGGGTTAATTTCAATTGGAAACAACATTTTTAAAAAGTTCTTGTGCCTCTCAGGGCAGGCTCACTACTGGGTTTTTGATGATAGTACATTAATTTCTGATGAGATTTCTCTATTTCCTGAATTTGTGCTTAGGAGAAGGCCTGTTTAAAAGATTGTTTCAGCAACCCAGTAAAAATTATTTTCGAAAGAAATGCTTCCACAGGACAAGGTAAAACCAGAAATGGGAGCTTCTATTCTCGTTGGCTCTAGGCTTGCTCTGTTTTTTTCACTCTGAGCATTAGGTATACCTATGCTGCACAATACAGCACAGGATAAACATTTCCAAGCTAGCTCTGAGCTAGCATTGCTGTTAAGGAGATAAGAGCTGCATTAGCAGAATACTGCATGAGAGCCAAGTTCTCCTGCTGAGAAACTAGCTTGGATGTGTATACTCATTTAGCACTAGGTTAGGCATCACAGTCTCTGGCATGGAGACATAGGCAACATTTCTGAGGGAGAGAGCAGGGACCACTTTCCCAGTCTATCTTTCCTCTCATGATTCATCAGTTGAGTTTACATATTTGTAATGCGCAATGGCCCGAGTGGTGTGATCATTCCTGAGTGGCACGGTGAGGCTGAGAGACCTTTGCATCTTTGGCTCCTAACCAAGCTGCTGGGTGAGAGGAGAGGCAGGCGGGTGGCAGCAGCTGACCTGCAACACTGATCTGGGTATCGATTTGTTTCTCCCTCCAGCCTGAGCGGAGCTGGAGCCTTCTCCTGCTTGCGATAGGAATTGGCTGTGCAGGAGCCTGGAGCAGAGCAGCATGTGGGGAAGCACCGGGGGAGTTTCTGCAGTCATTACGGCCAATGCTTCCCGCAACGCCATGAGCGCTGCTATTGATTTTGCTCCATTCTCTTGTCATCAAGCTGAGTCGAGACCCAGGTCTTCTAAAAGCTGCATTAAGAAAATGTCAGCAGAAGTTCCACTGCAACACCACATATTGTTTGGAAAGCTAATGGGATTAGCTAGGCCTAATGCAATAGGACAGTATGTAATCTTTCTTTTCTGTTGCTGGAAATCTTCTGTTATGCCAGGCTGTGGTTGTCCTGAGAGAGAAGGACTATGGTGCCAAATTTCATATTAAGTACATGCAGTTATATAAATCAGCATTAATGTTTAGCTTATTAGAACTGCAGGCAAATAAGAGAAGCCTAAGTGAGCAACACTATGTATTTAACTATGCATGAGATATAATTCAAACAGCAGAAGGGCTGTTTAATGGATGCACTATCTGTGGATTCAGTAATGAAGCTATTTACTGGGGAACACTCACTTTCCTTTAGCCAGATGAGAAGAAATCCTTTTCGGGGTTGTGTGACTGTGGTTCTGCAAGTTTGGCAGTGCAGAAGTAAACTTGAAAATCTAATTTAACACTGAGCAGTAGCTTGCAGATCACAGACTATACAATTTATCCTGAGAGGTGAATCACTTTGCTCCAGACAACAGCAATTAATGTTCAGATGTAGTAGTATGATGGGCAATTTCAAAAGAGAGTAACATCTTCATCCCTGTGTCTCATAAACCTATGGTCAAGAATGCACATAGTTCTGCATAACCTTCAACAATTTTCTCTGCAGAACTTACTGCAAATGTTACAGACAATTGCTTCTTAAAGGATGATCAGAATATAATGCGATGAAAATGGCAGCTGTGTATTCTTGAAATTGTTTGCTGCAGGATTCTGACCCAGATTCATCCCTCCTTAAGGCTGTTCTGCACGCACTCTGGGCAGGATGCCCTTGAAAAGAGCATAACTAATAATTGTGTTTGTGGACTATACTCCTAGGTGTCATAAGCAGCAAAAGTCAACCTCTGTTTGCTCAGTAAAAATTTTTTTAAAGTCAGAAAAAGCTAAAGGCAAAAAAAAAAAAGATTTAGTCTATAAAGAATATGCTATCTAAAGCCTGTGTTAAGACTATTTTTGGTAAATAATGCATGGCAAGAAATCAAACTGACTCCTGATAATAAATATTAGATCAGACCTTACTGTTAGACAAAATAAATGAGGGAATTAGCCATTCTGGCTAGCAACCCTTTAGATTTGTGGTTTGGTATCGATACTGAAAGACCAAGCTGGAGCTCATAATCCAGCTTTACAAACATGATCCCTACTTTCATCTTTTCCTGAAATGATATGTGACATAGCAGGACTCACATCTCCTTTTTCCTGAAGACAGGTATTTATCATCCTAATTATATCAAGAAAAAGAAAGTTTCATAGGAAACATCATAATCTCCACTGACTTTAGCTTATACCTGAAACTTACTGTTCTTTCTCCAAAGTAGTAACCTACCCCTCTCCATGTTCTCCTTCCTTGCACCCCCTTCTCATTTCTTCCTCTGCCTCTGCTTCTCCTTGAGCAAGTAAGACTGCACACCTCTGTGACACCTGGATTAGAAAGCTATGCAGTAAAGAGGCTGAATGCTGATGCCAGCTTGCCAGATTTTGCAGGCAGTGGATTTAACCTAGCTGCAAGGGTGCAAGGAATGCTGCCGCAGCACAAGCCTCATCCTCATCTTCTGTATTTTCTGTAACTCCCCTTTGCTGTGTGCGCTTTGTTTTGTCTTTACAGGAACACAGCTAACTCCTGGGCAATGGCCCAGGAAAAGACCGTGCTGTCCCTTCCCTTCCTTTCTCTTCCCTTTCCCTTCCCTTCCCTTCCTTTCCCTTCCCTTCCCTTCCCGAAGATCTTTTCTTAGGTGTTTCAGCCCCTGGAATGACCAGGTAAGTGGACTAACATGGATTCCTGTTTCACTACTGCCAAACCAGACATATCCATCCTGATACAGAGAAAATCAAGTTTGTCTTCTGCCCCCTTACACGCACGCGCACACACGCACACACACACAGAGAATCTTCTACCTGGCCTTTCTTGTGCCTCACGATCTGATTCTGATACCTGCAGGTTGGAAGGAAGTTCCCTTTCCTGTATGATTAGATTTGCCCAGGGGCATCCCATGTCATCAAAGGGAGCTAAGATCCAGAGCAACTCTCACAACCTGCCAGCCACTCATTTGTACCTGATGAGCTGCACCATTGGAAATATCAGCAGACTCTGTGTTCCCCTACCTGCAACTAACCTCTTCTTCCACATTTGGCCCAAATTGTCTAACTGTCGGTCATAGGACTGAGCAGACAAGGGTAACTGGACTCAGTGCCCCAAACCATATTTAGCTATTTATTGTTGTTCACAGGGATGATCTCATTAGCCCCCTCATTTGCCTGGCCTATTTATTCCACTGAAATTAGCCCAGTGCGAGCCACAAGAATATCTTTCACTCAGAGGCCATTACATAGGAATACTAGAGAACTGTTAAGACTCATCTGTACTTATCTGGTGGAGGAGGCCAGCACAGCAGAGCTGCAGAGCCTGAGGCCTAATTCTTCAACATGAGTGAAGCTAAGATGGAAATGTCTCCCACACAGTTCAGGTCATGCAGAAATCACAACAGAGAAAACACTTGCTGTAACTGATAGTGGACACAGACTACAAATAATCCAAAGTGCACATAAGTGCATGTTGTAAGTTAGCATAAGCATGTTAAAAGATTCAGAGAATGACGTGACCTGTGTGGTTTCTATATGGAAACCGTTTACAAACGGTGCCTCGGTTCTGACTTCTTAGCCAAACACCAAATCCTTCTAAAGGGCAAAAAGAACTAAATTGCTAGGGCCTGAGGCAGAGGCAGAGGCAGAGGGATAAAGAAATCTTATGGACAAGCAGGCATTGTCTGTTACAGGAAGCCACCAACAAATAGGCCCCAAAAATAAAGAGAAAAAAATCCCTAAATTATTTCATCTTCTTCAATTTTTTCACTCTGGAAGCCAATGAGAAACTGGGGGGAGGCAAAGCTGTATGCAGGGAGGAACGCTGTCTGTAACGGGAGGGAGAGCAGTTGTTATCCAAGACGGAGGGGCATGAGGAGTGAGGATGCCGGGGCTCTCCCGTAACACTGTGGGGTAACACGTGCTGCCGTCACGGGAGCAGCAGTCTGCAGCCAAGATGGTTTTAGTGAGTTCTTACCACAGAGGGGAAGAGATTCATCCCCCAAGTCCACCAGGCTATGGCCTTGCACTCACACTTTTGGGAGCTAGTGCGTGCACCAGCACCGGTCTGTGCTCCCTGTACCTGACCGTGTGGACAACAGGCCTTTGGTCCTGGGAGCCCAAGGACATCTTCAGCTCCAGGCCCAGGAAAGTTTTGTGCACTTCTTAACCCCGAGAAGAGCCTGAGCCTTCATATCCATTGATCAGAAGAATATCAGAGATAGCAAGTCGCGTTTTTGGCTTTCTTCATTAGAAAATTAATGTTTTTGTATCTCTGTCAATGGAAGATTTTAAAACAAGAGTGAAGCAGCTGTGCGGGTGTCAGGAGCAATCCCCATGCTCTCCCTGCTGCCAGTGTCCTTGGGACCTGAAATGGGACGGACATTTTCCTCCTTTAATTATGGCAGTTTTAATTTGCTGGCTGTTACTTGGGAGCAGCTGCTGGAGCTGTGCAAAATTAACCTGAGCTGCGTCCAGGCTCTAGCAGACGGGTGCTGCTCTGCACAGGCTGACGTACTTGGTGCTGACATCCCTTCTTGAAGCCAAGCGCAGGAGGCTGAGAGCTGGATATGCCCTGGGGATCAGCATGCCCTGCCTTCCACAGGGTTTATCTTCTTAGGCCTTAGAACAGATGGACTTACAGGGAGAAATCAGGAGGGGTGTAATTCTCCTCATCTGTAAGTACCATGGGGTGTTTTGCACCACAAGATGGGGAAGTGCCCATGGCAGGCACTGCTTTCTCCCATAAAACACCATTGTAACTTATCCCACCTAACCCCGAGCTATGAACATGTGGGTGAGATACCCTTAGAAAATCCTAAATACCTGCTGCTCACCACTCTCCACCCTAAAGAACATGGCACAGTTTCTTGAACTAAGGCAAATCTACCCTGAATGGAAAATTTTACCTCAGGTAAAACCCAAGATGATTTCTGTGCAAGCCAAGGTGTTTTACTCTGAGAACAGTGGTTTGTTTGTGTGCTATTTGCCTAAGGTGGCTACCTCCAGGCTTTTGCATTGACATTTTTATCTCAGGATAAGTTTGGTTAGTGCTTTTGCCCTGGTTTTACCTGTTCTCTGAACAATATTATGTAGTTTCCAGTGCTCCCAAAGCAATGCTTGGGTGTAATTTGCCCAAGACTTATTCCGTCCTGTCGCTCTGAATGCTCGTCTCAAATTAAAGCTGTGTTTCATGGGAAAAGTCAGCAGCTTTATGGTGAGTCAAGTAGAAGTATGCAGTCAGTTGGCATACCTTAACAAGTGAGAAACCTGCAGGTTGAAGATTTCATGCAGCAAAATGCCTTTGTACCAATTAAGAGCACTCTTTCTCCAAGGCCTAAGTCTCTAAGGAGGATTAAGGACCACTTTAGTCACATTAGGACCATTTTAATCCTAAATGAGCATACATTTGGCGCTTTAGTACATATTGACTTCCCATGGTCAGATGAATTGGCTTAACTTACTAAAAGTGTCTCTTTACGTGCAAACTTTAAGTCTCCTTTGTTTTGCACTTTTCTGCAGCATCCTACAGTAAAGGCCTGCTGTGTCACTCCTGATGTCCCATATGCCTGAAATCTTCTTTCCTTTTCTGAGTCACTGACTCATCCTTCTCATCAACTCTTTACTCTCTTTGCAAAGTTTTGTAGGCTGCAAGCTATATAAAGAAACAAATTGCACTCAACTGCATTAGCAGGCAGGATCTTTTTCTTTATTATTTTTATTTTAGTGTACAGTGCTAGAAAACAGTTTGCTGAAATATTCTAAATTTCTGAAGGCCTGGCTCATGGTCCTGACTTATCAGGACTACTTTACGCCTTGAAATTGCTGTGTATGCCAGTGTTTTTCGCTTTCATTCACTGTCTTCTATATTTGGAGTTGATCGTTTTTTCTGAAATTATTTAGATAATGTTACAATTAGCATATTTCATATAGAACTGGCAAGGCAATATACTCTCTCACTGCAATTAGAGAGAAAAGTAACACATCTGAAAATAAATTTCCCAAGGATGAGGTGTTTTTGTGGAACAATACAAGACAAGTGGGTGGACAGGAATGTGGAAATAGAGCCAGGATTCTGAGTGGTAGGAATTGGCTTGTCTCCATTAGCTTGCTACAGCTACAATAGCTTGAACCATATCCTCTGCTGTTTAGTGATAAGTTGTAAAATAACAAATTTATATAGGATAAGGAGAAGCACATCCTTCTAAGCTGTTCTTTCACTGGAGTTCTGCTGGCAACAGCGCAGCTTCAGAAACAAATGATCTAAACTGATTTGCCTGTAGTTGCTTTCTTCATGGACAGTTATCTCAAGGGAGCAGTGCAGAATGGCGAGGGCTTTATGATCATCAGAATGACTGGTGTATACAGGAGATAAATAACAAGATTTATCTCTATTTTTCTGATCTGAATGACCAGGAAATGTAACGATTCAGATTGACACTTTATGATTTGTAATTTTCTGCCATTGAGTGCTGGAGAGAGAGGAATGTTGAAAAATTCCTTGGATTGTTTCCTCTTCTTGCTAGCACAATTTCTTCTTTTCCTTGGTTAAATTCTGGAACAGCGTTTTCAAAAATGCCAACATTTCTTTTGAAAAATGAAGATACAGGTTCCAAATTCAAGGTGCTGTTGGAAGTTGTAATCCCATCCTGCCAGTCATTGCTAACTTCATATCACAATTCTCCTACACCGCAGCTTCTGTTTATAGTTTCTCACGGGCAGATTTCGAGTTTGTGTAAATTGGTCAGGATCCATTGGCATCTTGCAGGAGACTATGGACAGTGTTCAGTAAATACCAGGCACTTAAAATCTGCTTCAGCCATCATTTTGTGAGCACTAAGAGGAGAAAAACAGGTCTTTGTGACTTCACTTCAAAGTGAAGTATCTACGTACAGAAAAGTGTCTTGAAGCAAGAGTTCATCTACTCGTTTGCTGCTGTTTAAGGAAGTCAGATCATTAAATCCACTTATTTGTATTCACCCTTACTTGAGAATTTTTTTTCTATTTTTTTATAAGTCAAAATATTTTATGACAGCTGCCATAGAGGGACCTCATCATAGCTATGCTATATTTATTAGTCAGACATCTGAGAAGCTATAGCCTTTTCTCCTTACAACTCTCCAAATATATTCTTCCTCTCTTTCATTTATTTGCTGCTTTTGGCTGACAGCAGCTCTTCAGCTGGCTTAACACAGCATATAAGTCTCATGAATTTAAACAATATGGAGCATCAAAGAAGAAAACTGTGTTATACTATGCCCTTCCTCATTTTTCAGACCAATTTAAAATGCTGTATGGTTCCGTTATTGAATTGGAAACGAGCTGTTGCTTTTTTTTTTTTTTTAAGATTATGGTAAAAAGCTAAGAGCACTCCCACATACTTACATGGGAAATATTATAAATATGAATCATCTTCGTTGCTTTTCTTCCTCCCTGGTGCTAGCAGTCAGGCTAGTGGTCCCTCCCAGCAACAAAGCTGTGTATGTTGTTCCATACCTTGACATATGTCTGATCCCTGGATGGGAACGAGTACCTGGTTTTCAGAGTTGTCAGCTCAGTTTCACACTTGCCCTACTCCTATCCTGAAATTTACAGGACCAAAGTTAAAAAGTATATGTGCAGAGCTCTACCGAACTGTTAGTGTAAGGACTGTTATTAGGATGTTTTGGAAAGCAGGACATTCCTATCCTTGTATGTTTGATTTTAGCTGCAACACTTGCATGTGACCCATGTGCTCATACAAATAGCTCATTTTCATTTACTATTGAATGAAGTATTTCAAGGAGATTATTTTGTGCAGCTAACTTGGGCGCCCTACAATAAATGATCCAACAGTCACCTATATTGCCACTGATCGCACAGAGGGAGATCAGAGGAACACTGAGGAAGACCAGAATGACAGGTTGAATTTTCTCAGGATTGTTAATTTTAATAAAGTTAAGGTATCTGTGGCCTTTCAGGCAAAATCTGCAGCTTCGGGGAGGCTGCTGTAGTGAAGAGTCAGAATTTAGCATCCAAGAACTTAGTCGTGCCTCCCGCTCAGATGTGATGGGTCTGCTGGGCTCAGTGCCCAGGTAGAGCCATCAGGGATTGCTGTCAGCTCTTATCTGCAGACTACAAGACATCAACAGTGCTTTGGATGTCACCCCATACCTCTCTTGGAAAGAAAAAGAAAGAGCAGTCATTCTTTTTACTTCTGTGTCTTAAGGAGATGAAGTCTGTCACCATCCTGGCCATCAGTCCCTTTATCAAGAGTTTTGAATCTGTTGGCCAATTTCAGTTAAAAGGGGTGGATCTGCAGAGGTCTCAGAGGTGTGAAGATCCAACAAGTGACTCGATAGGGACTGGTCAGGGGAACAGCAGGGGGACTAGGCCGTGGTTTGTCTCTCCAGCAGCAGCTGGTTAACTGTGCGTGTTGCTCTTCATACCCTGTGCTACCTCTTGCTCAGCAGGAAATCTGAAAGCTGTAAATAGAGGGCATAAGAAGAGCTTTTGAAATTGTATGAACAGTTCAGGGGACTATAAGAGGAGACAGAGAGGGATGAGACAAGGACTCTGGGAGGCATGGTGATGGTAGTGTTGTAAGAAACAGGTGAGAGCTGGATTACAGATATGGATCAGTGCACAGGACACAGAAAATACATTTATAAGACATCAGATTTAATTTACTTTACTGCTAATGGAATAAATTGTTCTCCTTTTTAGTCTCAATTGCTGTGGCTTTGTTACTGTATCAGCCCCCTCATCGGCAATGGCTGGAGAGGCAGACTCAAACTTCCACATCTGCTTGAAATTTTAGCGTGGCAAAAGATAGTGTTTCCTAGCAAGTAAACAGCTTCCTGAAAAACCACAGTAAGCAAATGGAAGAGGTACAGCTCTACAGTGTGTGTGTGGAGGTAGTGGCTCTCTCCTTTAGTGCAGTGATCTCGGAGAGTCAGAGACAGAAGTCATTACCGAGTCAGCTCATGTAAGTAGAAGCATATATCAGAAGCATAGTGTTTAGCACCTTCTCCTGCTCTCAACTTTCTGATGTATACACATCAGTGCGGGCGATCTGCAAACTTGAATAGGCCTTATCAAGCTGTAACCTTGAAAGAGCTGCTATTTTTCAGGAAACCAGAACGATGCTGGTGTAGTACTTGTGAAAAAGTCACCAACCATCTGCCAAAGAGTTATTTGCCACTTGCTTGGTGCGTAGAGGCTTTTTTGCTTGGTGGTATGGCTAGTTCAGAGTTAGTACCAATCAGAGGCTGAACTCTAGATCAGTCTAGACTAGACCTAGTTCCAGGAACAGCATTCGCAATAGATCTGATCGCTAACTCCTTTGTCAAGGTCTTTCTCACCCTTTCATAGTTCAGTGTAATGCTCTTACAAGACTCGGCAAATGGCAGCAGCAGTATTTCTGTGAGTTTCCAAGAAAGTTGTGGGATATAATAAAGATTTGGGATAATTACCCTCAGATTTCTGGAAACCATGTAACTTGCTGTGTGTGTGATCTAATGTAAAGGACTGTAGAACTTCACAAGGACCTGAATAAGGAGACACCACGCTTTGTCAGAGAAGCAGTGGCAAGTGGAAAAGCTAGTTTCTGAGAATAAACCAGAGGCTTTGCATGATAGTTGTTTCACCAAAGATGCAGCAACAATATTCTTTGTAGAGAGACAGGGGGCATGGTCTGCAGAAATGGTCCAGAACCAAAAGAGAGTGCAAGCTTACTCTGCAGAAAATAGGAAGGCCAGAATTTATTACTGTCCTAATCCAGGATTGTGAAGACCTAGCAGTAAGAAGTGAAATGGGAATCACGTACCTGACTAATGATACCCTCCTTTCCTTCCAAGAATTATTCTAGAGGCAAACCCTCACTATTTTGTCTTGTTCCCCTCACCAGTAAGTTCTACAAACTCTGTAAAATAATTCTTTGCAGCTTTTATGATGATATTGCTGGAATGTTGTTGGAAGAAAATGCTTGCCCCAAGCTGCTGCAAGGTACTGCCAAAGAAAGGCAATCTTTGTAAGTGGGCCACTTAAAGCCCTCTGTCTTTTCTCAACTCTGATTACAAGACTGTTGAAAACTGTGACAAAGGGCTATGTCCATGCGGACAGCCTAATGTACTCGTGAACTACATATCCGACCATCAGAAAGAGTTGTGAAGAATTTACTGTGGAAACAGAGAGGAAAGGGAAGCAGATTGCTAAGACGAGTGCCTACTATCTTGATAAGCTTAGAGCACAGTAGGATGCAAGATGTGGTTGCAGATCTCTGGAGCTTCACTCCACTCCCCTCCGCTCCATGAAAAAGCTTGGGATCAGTCACTCAAAGGCATGTCTGTGGTAGATGCAGGCAAACTGTCCAAGAAATAAGTATTGCTAAGTATTACTCAGCTACACACTAATCAATTTTATTGCATTTTAAATCAATTGCATTCCCAAGAAATTGTTTTAAAATACATACATTTTAACAGTCTGCAAACTGCTTAATACGGATGAGTTTCCATACTAGCTTTTTTAATTACATCTGGAAAAGGCCCTTCATGGGCACAAATGTTTAGAATATCAGCAATTTCTGGAACTAGACCAGTGTTTACCTTTTACACTGCATTACTACGCTTCAGGTGCCTGCTTGCAAGGTTAAAAGTGTTAGTGCTCATCTACCACTAAAAGGTGTGATGAGTTGATTTGTTGTACTCAAGCATTGGAGTGCTTCTCTATTGGTTGAGAAAACTTAGTGGAAAACACTACTTATGTGACAATGTCCTTTTTCATCTTTTGTATCGCAACGCCGAGAAATATACAAAAGCCTCCTGTGAGTCAGCACACAAGTTGGCATCATCTCTAGCCCAGGAAACACAGGCTACTTTAACAAGGTTTGGGTCGTGTCATGGGCAAGACAGAGTAAACAACAACTCATAATGGATCAGATACTGGAGTCTGTTTAACAACCAACAAGATTAGAGCTTTTACGCTTCTTGATTATTTCAGACACTCATTCACTCCCCCCACCGCCACCCCAGCACTATGTTCATTAGGTCTCGATTTCCCTTTCCAGCAGGGAGATCACTGCTGGTCTGGGAAGGTGGGGCCAAAAGTTGCCTTGGTTCATGCTGTACAGCTGTTTGCAGTTACCAGTCTTGCACATTAGCGCCCAAGGTCCCTGGGCATCCCCCAGCATCTGTCTCCATGCATCTCTCTGATCCCCAGGATCTTCTCCCACTTCCATGATCTTTCATCCAGCCAAGATTTTCACCTTCTTTCCAGGCCCCCTTCTTTGCAAAAACACTTCTTTTCAGGAACTCTTCTTTTCAGCACCAGCTCTTTTTTCCAAATACTTCCATTCTTAATAGTCAATGTGCAGAAGCGCAATGCGGGCTCAGCCTCCAGTCTGGTAGTTCTGTCTCATGTCTCTTCATTAATTGCAGAATTCAGGACATGCCATGTTTGTTTAGTCCAGGCGCTATCAAAATTTACAACCAGCTTGTACTTGTTGCAGCCAGCAAGTAGCAGGCTTCTGCTTGAGAGTTCAGAAGTTCAGTTTCAGATGTTCACCCTCCCAACACATACACACACACATACACCCAATTAATCTGTTGCCTGCTAGCACTCACAGTTTAAGCTATTTTTTTGCCTCCGACAAGTTCCTCATCCACTGCACTGGCTTTGGTGTTAGCAATTCCTGATGAATGCCTGAGGGGAGCTACATTATAATGCAAATCTGGCTGGAGAAGCACTGCTGAACCCTCCCAGGGCTCTGCTAGAGGAGAGAATCTAAGGGGCAATAACTTGGACTCTTCCATGCCTTTCCCAGCATGGTCCACACAGGCCATCCTCTGGGTTGCTGAGTCTAATTCAAGAATACAGTCCTGCCCACTTAGTCACTATGATACAAGGGGGCTTAGATAAACTAAACAAGATAATAATAAAGTTGATGATACAAAACACAGCCTAAATTTGGTGTCAGCATAGCTTACTCTGCAGTACCAGCTCTCCAAATTAGCATGGGCTTAGCCTAGTAAATCCTGGACTGCATCTCCATGAGAACATGGATGTATTGCTTCCAGACCCAAGTTGGCTCATACAGAGCCTGGTGGCTGTCTCTGCACAGACAACACTGTTAACAAACCACCTAGTTAATTCTTCCACTGACAACCAGGAGGAGACTGCAATTGTTTTAGGTTTGGATTGGTTATTATCAGTTAAAACCCACTTGCCTGTACTTGGTACAAGCTACAAAAGGCAAGATTGACTTATTTTGGTGGCGAGGATGGCAGCATTTTGCCAGCAGTCTGCTTCCTACTTTGCGTGTTTCAAACCATCTTTTATTAGAGACTCTCGCTTTACTTCCTTTGTATTTCTAGGAGCTAATTTCCATTTACAAAGTTATTTCAGGTGGGTCAGATAGCTAAGCTTCACTTCTTTTTAAAATGGCTGGAAATTATTCACTGTGAAAAGAGCCCCTAGAGTGTTTGGCATTCAGAACAGAAAACTATTTTTAGTCCAGCTTCTTAAGCAAACAATGCCTACCCGGCCAGCTCGTTTGTTCACCCATCAGTTTAGTTCTAATAACTATGAACTTGCTGACTGATTTCAGCCAGATTTGGCAGATTTGCAGAGTTCTTGCAAGTCATGTAAAAATTTGTGGTTAGATAGAAAAATCCTATTATTTCCTTGATGACGGAGGAAAAGCAGGAAGAATTCAGCCAATGTTTGTTCTTCTGGGCAAGAGTGGGCTGGCTCATTAGTGTGTGCATTTTAATTGACCAGGTGCAGAGCTCTAATACAGCTACAGCACATCTGGCCTCTTCCCCGACTGGTAATTAGAGGTGACAGTATTGTAGGAGAGCTAAGGAATACGTGGATAAACTGGAGACACTGTGGGAGAGACTGGGACATGGGAAGACTGGCCAAAGACAGCATGGTGCTATAGTGGGGACATGAGAGAAGATGAGTGGAAAACTAGGGTTACTAGGTGGACCTTTATGGATATGTAGAGACACAAATCTGTAGATTAGGCTTCAGTTGTTCTGCTACCCATGAAATACTGTCTTTCCTTTCCCTCTAGAGTTTCTTCCTCCGATTTTTTTTTTTTTGCCATCTATATTCAGAAATCTTTCCTGAATGACTCAGACTTTTAAGCTGGCAGTTTGAAGATGTCATTGCCATTCAACCTACATTTTCTGGATAAAAAACAGTCATTTTTCCCTGTACCTTCTCGCTGAGCTACTTTGTAAGCACACCACCCCAAAAAACAGTACGCTAATTTTTTTCTCCACATATTGTCTGTGCCACTTTCTTCCTTTTCCTTTTTGGGGGGATGAATACTGAGTATGTATCTCATGTTGTAACTGAGGAACTTTTATGATGACAGTCATGACTTGTGAAAATGTCAGGGGGCTATGTTTTGATCATTTCTCTTATAAGTGTGAAGTTTTAAGAATAAGGATTTTTAGCGTGTACCTGCTAAACAACGTGCCTTTCAAATTCAAGTTTTTCTCTATCTTAAGTATCAAGAGAGGTGAAGGGATAGCAACCTGAGGAGGTAAGAGGGAAAGAAAGGGAAAGATAGAGAAAAAATGATAGAATTTTGGGGGCTGTGCTGTGTGTACGGTACACGTGAGTCAAGAGAAGGAATGAAGGAGAAAAGGGATACAAAAAGATGCACAGAAAAGTAGTGTGGGATGTCTTTTTAAAATGCCTTTAAGCTTCAAACTTTCTCTGTAGCAGCCTTTCGTTAACTGACAAAGCAAAGAGCAGAGGAACACTGCATGGTGTCATATTGTTTTATTATCTTTCATTCTCTTCTTACAAATCTTACCATTTTATTCAGTTTTTGAGCAAGTGCTTAGTAGATGTCTTGGATGAGCTGTCAACAAGTGCATTTGCATCTTGGGCAGCACAAATAATTGATTTGACAGCTAAACTGGACAATTTAAACAAAAAATTGTTACAGTCAAAACTACACTTTATCTTTTCCTTGCCAAATAAAACCCTGAAAAACATTGATTCATTTGACACAAACATTCCATTCAGCCTCAGAGAAAGGCTTTGCATAGAAGAAAAGTAGAGGAAAGTATAATCTAACTCTCCAGCATTACTGTTCCTGCTTGTACCACTGTCTTTCCCACAGTTCAGTAAGGAAGCACTTACCTGGGATGTAGGAGCCCTAACGACCTGCCAAAAGCATTTTCTTGGCTGAAAGGTATGAAACCTCTTTTGGTACACAAGTAATTAAACGTGCTAGGTCAGGCAGAGGCATGAAAGCATCGTATCTTCTTGGGGTAGTTTAATCACTACCAAAGCCAGAGAGTCATTCTGTCTATTTAACCCACCCCCTTTGGCACAGCCGGGGCTCTCAGAGCTCTTAACAGTCTGCCACGAGATGTGCAACTCCCTCACAGTGGAGGAAGGTAGACTGGTTCTCCCCCATCTTTGCCAAGTACTCCAGGTACAGCTCTGCTTTTTTGAATCTAGCTCTCAAAAATTTATGGGTCTTTTTTTTTGGAATTGAAACTATTTGGCAAAGTCAGTTCATATCTGCAAACAGTTTCAAGATGACAGCTATCACACTTTGGCACTTTTACTGTTTTTTGAATAGTCTGATTGCTCGTTCTGCTTAGAGCTTTCCTGGAAGGTTACAGTTCATTCAGAACCCATTGCATATGGGCATGCTGCAGCCTAGCTGCCTTCCATTGGGCATTTTCTTGAACTTTCTCTGTTGACATTTCATTTACAATTATATAGCTTCCAAACACTTACAGTAGTTTTATTAGATCCATCTAGTAGTCTTCATAATCCTCCCAAGCCTTGCCAAACCCAAATAGACTGTATCACAAGCAAACTTTACTACCAGACCATTCGCCCTTCCAGACTCTGCATAATATACTGAACACTGGCTCCGGCTGTGGTCCCTAGGGTATCCTGCTATTAACCTTTTTCCATTCTAAGAGGTAGTAATTTATTTTGACTCTTCGTAGCCACTATCTCAGCTAGTATTTAATTCATGACAGAACTTTACCTTTCAC
This sequence comes from Struthio camelus, assembly GCF_040807025.1. NCBI lineage: Eukaryota > Metazoa > Chordata > Aves > Struthioniformes > Struthionidae > Struthio > Struthio camelus. The sequence goes on along the minus strand of NC_090943.1, from coordinate 38,092,515 downwards.
CTGATTATCAACTTTCCTTTGCAGCCTCTTTGAAAAAGACTTTATCAATAGTGCTTTAAAGCTTTAAATTAATTGCATCCCCTCATCCTTCATTAGCCATTATTTTAACATTGAAATAATGTTTGTACCTTAGAAAATATATGCCTTTCCACCAGTAGCAACTGACTTTATTTTGGCCTATCAAAGATGGTGCATGGGAGGCCTATTTGCTTGCTTTTCTCCCTATCATTACGATTGCTTGTTTCCAGCCTATATTAGTCCTCGCTGCCTAAGAAATACACCTTTAATTCTTCACCTCAGCACTGAACTAACACTCTATAACCTACATAATTCCTAAAATCTACATGAGCTCTACTTTAAAGATGCTATGTTTTTCATTTTCTTCTTGCAAAGTAGCTGTTTATCAGACTATATTAATTAATTTGGGGTCACCTTAAAGACTGTAAAATACACTTATTCACTCTTGGTTCCTACAAATGTGTACACATCATTGGCCTCAAAATTTTTGCTATAGTATTTGCTTAAATTTTCAACAGTTTTTTTTTTGTTAATTCCATGGGGAAAACAGCAGTTCATTAAAATAAAAATCTTAACAGTTGGTAAATCTGTGTCTATTTGTACTAAAAAGAGAGATTTTAAAAGTGGATGGCTTTAAAACTCTTTTTCACACTTCTTTTAGGGGCAGAAGACTAGGAAGGCAGCTGCCTGTCTCTTTCCTGGTTGAGGGGACTTTAACTGAATTTGCGCCAAGCAACCACTTGCCGGATCAGCAACTGAGTGGATTGTGGCAACTGTGATGAACTGGCTGTACCCGGCTGCAGGTGAGTAAGTTTCCTTTCATGCCTTTTTCTAGTGACCTCTGTATTTGTGTTTGCCCAAGGCAGGCTGCGTGGCCGGTTTGCTTTCCCTCCATTTTATTTTATCAGTCAGTCGTGTCAGACTGGGGCATTAACGCTGTAAATACTTTTGTTCTTCCCCTCTTCAACAAACACACATTGATGGTGCAATTGAAGGCTTTCATTGCTTTGTCCTCCAAAACTTTCTTAACCATGTAGAAACCCACCCCTCAGCAGCAAACCTTTAGAAAAATTGAAAGGATGAATGGATGCCTTGAACAACAGACTAAGTAGCCTGTCTTGCCTGAATTATCCTGGGGACAATGATGGGGGGTGTTGTTCTTCTCCCAGCAGCTGCTGGGATTCCCACCAATGCCTTGAGATGCAAGGGAGAGTTGACTTGATCCACTAGGTGAGGCATGTGACCCAAGGCTTTTTGAACTTGAAGGATGATTTTTCCACTGACTTTAACAGCTCTGGATCTGGTCCAACACAGCTGCCTGGAACTGAAATGCTACTTTGAATAAAAGAGTTTGTTTCTTGGATGTTCCTTCTGTCTACTGTTGCAGCTAGCTTCTGGCAAAAAGGCAAATCTGTCTGAAGTTACCGACCTGCTTTGTGCAGAGTCAGGGTTAAGACGTCTGGGAAGACGCAGAATATTTCTGTCGAATAAGGTCTGCTGCCAGCAATGAAAATGGGAAATATGCCACAGGGAGACACTTCTGAATTGTTTTAAAACTCAGACACTGACACTAATGGCTGTACTACTGTACAGCAGCAGAACTCAATCCACCTAGCTTAGCTTTTCCCCACTGAGAACTAGCAGCCAGACCAAATAGCCTTCCTGTTTGGAAATTTCCTGCTTCAAAACGTACAGTCAACTCATTCCAGTACAAGGCATGCTTTCTACTCTCCTCTAGTGAGGTTCTTGCCAAAGTATGTACATCCAAGAGCTGTGATAATAGATAGGCAGACTAACCATTATACTGCGGTGCAGGTCAGGGGGGTGCAAAGCATCAACAGGTACAAACTGGCTGTAACTAACTGTGAGAACTGGGAGAACATCTGATCACTGGAGCAGAAAGGCTCTGGAGCAGCTGTTTGGTTGGAGGCCAAAAGTCTAACTTTCAGAGACTGGGGAGAGTCCGTTCTCTGCTCTTTTATCGTCATGACAGTCAGGAATAACTAATTCCTCATAATAAACTCATTGCTAATGAGTTTAATGTCTTTAGCTGGACTTACGCATGTTCTTAGGATTGCACTTGTCACCGCTGTTACTGAACATTGCTGAACATCATACGCACTCAAATGAAGAACTGGCAACCTTCAGGAGTTTACATAACGGAAGATTTTGCCCATGCTGGCAGGAAACATATCTTGTAGGTAATTCTACCTACACTAATTGTAGGTAGAATTAATTGTACTATTTGAACAATTCCCTCCTGCTCCCTCATGTAGTTTATTTTCACTTTGAAGTGAAATGCAAAGGCATCAGTCCCATGGCCAGGTATCTTAACACAATACAGATATAAATTGAGTGCATCTTACCTTTTGCTCTCACAGTCCTGAAAGAATGAAATGCCTTATGTCAGCAATTTTAATAAATTAATGTTTTCACATTTTTTCCTATTATGTGCATTTAAAGGAAAAGACTAGTAAAGACAGCTCTAAAAGAAATCTGGATCCTATTCTCATTGCGGCAAACATGAATCTAAAGCCTAAAGAATCTGCATGTAGTTCCTCAGAGAAGAAGAGGGCAGTCCTCATGCAGGGACTTCACCTCTGGACTTGAAGTGCTCACCTCTGTGTGCAATAGTTACAGAGAAAGAATAACACAAGAGGTGTGCCTAGGCCTTATCCTGAGCCCAGCTAACTAAATTGAAACTTTGGTTGCAATGGCCAGCACATTAAGCCTTCTATCTGCAACAACATAAGACTTCAGAAAGGCAAAAGACCTGTGAGCGTGGAGTTACCTCTCCTAACTCCTCCTGTCCTACAGGAGGTTTCTCTCTCTCCTGCTCCAGAGAGTACCCCTCACTAGCAACCTGAGTAAACAGGCTTGCATTGGTATGGAAGGAGAATCTAGCCCACAGCGCACTGAATTACACTGTGTTTCCTAATAGGTGTACTGCCCTCTTTGCTTATCTAACTGCACCTGGATGCCAAACTCTGCAGAGACCTGTCTCTGTGAACATATTTTCTGAGCATGGTAAATTTTAATGTACTCTGATACTTTCTCTCTGAAATAATATGGGGAAAATAGGACCATTTTTTCCCATCTGATTGCATTTTAGATAAATACTAAAATCCAAGAATACTCAGAAGAATGAGTAATAGTCACCAATGAGGGGGAGGAGGATAGATGTTATAAAATAGTGTCTGGCGTATATGAAACCAGTACAGGACTGACATATCAATTCTTAAATTATCAGTTTGTTTCATTTTCCTTCTTAAAGGAAAATGCTATTTTTATAATTTCAGAATCATATTCTCTTGAATACTTTGGAGCGGGCTCTCCTTTCCAAGTCAGCATTAAAGTTACCTGAAGCATGGTCTTGCCTTTGTGAAGCAGCAGCTGAGTGATTCCTAAACCTCTCTTCCTCCAGCGATTTTGATGTTAGATTTGCTCCCTCATCATGCTGTGGCCACTTTCACAGGTTTGGCCCTTAAATGGAGTAAGCCTGGGAGGTGGACTCAATACATCTTTTGTTCCTTCCAGTTTCCCTTGAACTAAATGAAACAGACAAATACAAATCAAATTAACAGCAGGAAAAGCACTTCTAGTATTAGTGATAAATGTTACCATTTGGAATGTAGTTATTTCCAAGTGCCCAAGAATCCTGTTATGGCAAGTGGTGCTGCGCAAACACAGAAGAAAAAAAAAAGGGGTTTCTCCAGAGTTTACTTTTCTGCTTTTTGTTTTTTAAACGGATTTATGTTGCTTAACTTCTCTGTTTCTTTGGCGTGTACTGGCCCTGTCCAAGGGTGGATCAGCAGCGCTGTGGAAACAGAAGAGTTGTTAAGCTAAAAGGTATCATGTTACCCAGCTTGCATGCACGATGCATGATCCTCACAGCCACTGTAGATCTGTGTGTCTTAGTAATGTTCACTGCGCAGTTCATGCTACTCCAGCTTTGTAAGCCTCGGGTCAGAGTGAACTTCTTTCCTCTCTCTCTTGAAACTCTCACTCTTACTTGAAAGACAGTTTGGGTATGGGGAAGAAAACCTCTGCTTATTTTCTTCACTGTAGTGCAGGCCGCAGGAATAACTCCTTGCTGAGCACCAAGCAGGTGGACATTCATTCCTTCACAGGTCTTCTCCTTGCCATTTGACTACTTCTGGCCACCCACCTGCTTTGAGAATATGAAATGACTAACTCTTCCAGCTTTCTCTGTGCTTTTTGAATGAGTAAACTAGAGCCAGCTAAGTGGTTTGTAAGGAGGAGAAGAGGAAAGGTTGCTGAGATGGCAAGTCTGCTTCCTCCCCCACAACTGTAGAGCTCTAGTCACCAGACAAGCAAAAGGCAGAATCCAGACTGCTAAATGTATTTGCAACAATTCACGAATTCTGCAACACAGGTGAGATGCTTACACACGGGCATTGCGGCACCAGGCCGCACTTGAGAGACAAACTTTGCACCTCAGACGCATTCAAAAGGACTACACAGAAGGAGTTTAATGAGGCCAAATAAATCTAGCTGGGAAGCATGAAGAGCCCAGGAAGAAGGCCCAGCGACAAGGTTAATGCTGGGCAGAGGAAGGAAATAGCTGGACAAGCGTTTAGAAATATCAACAAGACAGACAGATGAAAGATAGTGGCAATAGTTTACATCATACTAGTCTGTAAACGTGATAGGACAACAGCGTCATTTGCCAAAGCATTGTAAATGAGGGGGGACATCGAGAATGTCCCCGCCTTCTCTTACAGCCTAGGTAATTTCATCAGTACCGCAGAAAGAGTGCGTCTTCCTGATGACTGCACTATTGGCTACATCATTGAAGGGCTCCTGGAGGTGAAGCTGCTGCACAGCCCGTTGTCCCCCCCTTCTGAGGGGACATCGAGAATAAAATAAAATAAAAATTACCAGCATAAGGACAGAAACAATATGATGGGAAGGGCTAGTGGAAGAGAAATGCCACCAAGGACAGATTTCTTTTGGTAAACAAGGAAAGATGTTGTTGAATTTCAGGATGGATAACTCCTGCTCAGAACTGAAGACATATGTGCAGAATCATTAGAGAAAAAGATGGATTAACCTAATATGTTTGCTATGTACACAACTATGCTGCTACTTGTAACTTCTCAGCCACCAAGATACTGATAAATACATTCCTTTGCTGTATATGTGGAAGTTCTAGGCATGCCTACTTGTGTTAGTGGTTCAGCTCACACCACAGGACAAAATGCTTGTATCTCACAAGAATAATAATCTCTCTGTCTTTGGCTCATAAACACGGTGTAAGAGTGGTCTGCTCAAACGTGAAAGATCATTGCATGTCAGTGAGTTCAGCAGAGAAGTAGTAATTACATTCACCTAATTATAAAAAAAGGCTGGAAATCAAAAGACAATCCCATTCCTCACACTCACTGAAAGCTTAATTGTGAACTGTCTTTACAAAACCACAGGAAAGAGCAAGCTAAACCGACACACACAGTGGCAGAGTTTTCATTCAGACCACGTAATTTAATTCTGAATTATATTAGATCAAAGGGGAACTGAATTAAAAAAAAAAAATACCTGTTGGAATATGCAGAATGGAATTCCTCTTCTTAATAGCTCTGGAAGGATCACATTTTCATGAGGCTCCGTCAATCAGAAGAGAAAAACCAAGGAGCAAGGATAACACGAGGGTTAAGTGCACAGGCCTGGGAAATACCCTAACCAGCTTCCTTTTTCTATTACAAACCAGATGGGTTTGTGTTGATGGATCTATTAAAATGGAAAAACACTGAGACAGAGGCTCAGTGAGGCTCATATTCAAGACAGAGGATTTGTGTCTATGTATTTGTCCTCGATGTATACAACCATCTTGTATTTTGCCATCTCATTTAACAGCCTTGTCGTTACTTCTCTGTGCTTTGATTTTCTGATGCAAAGAATGATCTTATCCTAAATGGATGTCCATTTACTTTTAAACTTTTCTTTAGCTCAGGAAAAGGGACACCTCAAATATTTCCTCATGGTTTCTGTTCGAGAAGAAGGCAGCACAAAAGAAAAGGAAACAAAGTCCTAAATCCACAGAAAGATCAAACTCCTTCCTGATATAACCACAGTGAAATAATTTTAATTTTGCTGTGAGGAACACAGGATCAGTAACATGATGTTTCAGGAACCGCAAGTATCTTACTGTCCGTATGGCAGGACTTAAGATAGAGATTTGCTTTGCTGGTTTCCTTTTTCTTGCAGGGCCTGGAGACTAGATGTCTTCAGGGAGCTGTCCTGTTCCTTTCTAAATCAAGACGTAGTATGACTTTGGTTTCAGTGAGAGTTGGAGCAGACCGTACATGCACAGTGCTACCTAACAGTATGTTAGATGTGGATTATATATTCACTGGGAAAGCATACCTTCAATATATCCTCATTGCCTTCAACATATCCTCATTAATGTTTCCTTAACTGCTTTGCTGCTGCAGCCTATAATATCTTTACTTGTTTATTGTTTATTGTGCTCTTTAAAGAGGACAACACTAATTTTTGCATTTATAAACAAACTTCTATAAAATCTGAAAACTAAGAAATTGAGGTAGGTTATTTTTAAATTCCAGTTGTTTGCAAGCTGATAAACAGCCTCTGGCAGTGCCTAAATTCCCACACAGCAGCAGCAACTTGAAGCTATGTTAAACAATATAACCAAAAGTAAAACTGCTTCTGCTGCTTTTCATGGACTTGCCTATTTGATGCTGATCAAAAAATGACAAAAATTGCTCCTCAGATAAGAAAAGGTAGAAATAATGATGAATAATTAGGACTCTAATGGTTCTATCTGTATTATTTTCAAGAACATTTTATCATCTATATAAGCTAAGGCGATACTAATATGAGCATTACATACACAGCAACATCATTTTAAGGTATTTAATGATATACATATTTCAGAGGGTACTCAAAGGACATACAGCACAGCATTGCTTGAGTTTTCATTAGATAAGCATTATCTCCTTAAGCTATCATCAGGCTGCATGTGTACAGTAACAGAGGCAAGAAAAGCTCTGTTTCGAGTTGGCCTCTGGCGTCCAAGGTGCCTGGGTCGCATTGGTGTGCTCTGGTCTGGGAAGCCTCTGCCAGATAGTGTGGCTCAGCACTGTGATACTCTGTTGTGTCCTTCATGCCCTTAAAACAAATAAGCTTTCCTCCGGTGCGCCAAGTGCCACCCTGCTCCCAGGCTCTGCTAGCACGAGTTCCCATCCATGAATACCCTCCCTACCTTTTGGGGATGTTACTTGGCCTTGCTTTTCCAACTGCATCTACCCTTTCCTAACACAGCAGTGTGAAACTCTGGTTAATGGTACAAATGAACAGAAGGTTTTCCATTCCCTGTGACCGCTCCAGCTAAGAAAAGCACTAAATTCAGAACGGAATGTGAAAGGTAGTTGGTCAGTTTGGGGCAAATGAGGCCGAGTAGGAAAAACAGGCTGGTTCTTCCCTTCTCCACACCCCGCCTTTTAAATCAGGATTAGACAGTACTTCGTAAATAAAAACTGTGTGAATTGCATCCCAGGTCACATCCTGTCTGCATCCTCGCAAGCAGTCATACTTTTGGAAAGATTTAGTGCGCACATTAAAGGATTTATGGAAACAGTCCAGAGAGCTACTAACAACTTGGAGCCAATTAGTCATTCAAGTCGTTTCTTTTTAAATACGACTCAGAGAAACACACTTAATTTTAGGATGCCAGGGCGGGGGGAGGGGGAGGAAGGCAAGGAGGGGGGGGAATCTCTTGAACTACAAGAGCCCTTCCCGGGGCACGGCGGGGGGGGGGGGGGAGCCCCCCTCCACCTCCTCGCGGCTGCGGCAGGCGGCCGTTAGCGGGCGGCCCCGGCTCCCCGCCTAAGCCGCCCCTGCCGGCGCCGGCTCGGCGGGTCGCAGCCGGTCCCCGGGGCGAGGGGAGGCCGTGTGCCCTTGGGCCGGGCCGGCGGGGGCAGCCGGCAATCCCTCAGCTCAGAGTTTCCAATAAAGCCGGTGCGGGATTAGCCCTGTGCCTCAACCCCCCCCCACCCCTTGCCTGCCCGCCCTGAGGCGTCATGCGCCCTGCTTGCAGCCTGCCCTGTCCCAGCACCTGGCTTAGCCCGGGGCTCCCCCCGCGGCACCGTCCCCGCGTCCCCTCAGGGACGGCTCCCGTCGCCCGTGGAGGGGAAGGTAGGGGAGGGGAGGGCGTCTCACCCCGCCTGCCCGCCCGCTTCGCCTCGCCTCCTCGCTCTCCACCTGTCCGAGAGGCACCGCCCGTGACGTGACGTCACGACCCCCCCCCCAAACAGCCGCGGAGGGCGGGAATAACGCCTTTTGGCGGGGGGGGGGAAATCAGAGCTCGAGCTTTCCTTTGGTCAGCGCTGCTGCCAATCAAGAGCGGCGGGCCCGGCCCCCGCAGCCAGTCCCTCTCGTGAACGGCCCCTAGAAGCCGAGGCGAGTGGAGGCGCCGCTCTGTGCGCTGCCGCCCTTCCCGCTGGGACCGGCGCAGGTAGGGCTGCAGATTATGGTTGTGGTTGTCGCTCCCGCCCAACTTCTTCTTCTCTCCCTCCTTCCCGCCGGCTGTAGGGACCCGCTGTCCGGGTCATGGCGGAGCCGTCCGGCGGGCCGTAGCTCGGCCGCCGGAGGCAGGTGAGGGGCTCAGGTGGGTGCCCGGGCGGGGTCGGGGGCCGCTTCCCCCGCCGTGCTGCGGGGAGGGGGGCGGCGGGGCGTAGCGGGCGGGAGGGGGGCGGTTGCGGCCGTTGGCGGAGGCTCGCGGCCGTTGGCGGGGGCTCGCGGCCGCTGAGGGGTGGCGGGGCCCGTCCGACCCCGCCCCGCGGCCTCCCGGGCGCTGCGGGGGGGGGGGCGGGGGGAGAGAGTGGTGGCAACGGAGAAAAGTGGCTTTTTTACCGCAAGAAAAGCAGCTTTCCCGTCTGGCCGAGGAGCCGCCCGGGGCCGGGGCCGGGGCCCCCGCCGGGCGCGGGCAGGCGATCCCGCTGCGCTGCCCGTGGTGCGGGCGGGAGCTGGGCTGCTGCTAGAAACGCGGCGTTTTGGTCCGCCAGCCTGCGCGCGTACTTCCTACCCCGCTAAACCGTCCTGAAAAGAAATCGGATTGAAGCACCTCATCTCTTGCAATCCGCCGAGATCCCCGGTTGTGCTGTTACAACACAGTGTATCTCTCTCAGCTTGATAACCAACTTGAAAATCTTTCACTGCCTTGGGAGTGTGCTGTTGAATACGACTCAGTTAACGTATTTAATTCCCGGTATGCTCTTTGTGGCACTGAAATGGATTTAATTCTAGGTTAATTGATAAACCAAGCATCTGTTTCCAAAATGTAATCCTGTATCGGTTCTAAGCCCCAAGGCTCGAGGGGCAAGTTTCCCGGGAGTCATTCAGCAGGGAGCCACTGCAGATTTTCCCCTCTTGCTGTGTGCTTTGGAAAATATAACTGGCAGCCAGCTGGTTGCTAATGTAACTTCAGGAATCTTGAGGATATTGGTACAGCAGTTGCTCTTGTCTAAGTCTGTGGTTCTCTGTCCTAGTGTAAGAAAAAAATTACTGCTATTACTTTTTTTTTCTGCTCACATCTTCAAGAAAATAGGTTAATTAAATCCATTCACTTTAGTTCAGTATCCAAGTTAATGTAATTTCCATTTGAGGACAAATTAAGCAATTTGAGCATTTAAATGCTTCATTACTTTAAAACCATTTCATGTTCTTAACTGGCAGTTGCTGATTTATTTTACTAGCAGAATATCTGAAATGGCTATAGAGAAGGACACTTAATAATTTTATCTTTCCTTGTAAGGTAATGTGTCTGCTTTTTCTTTTTTCCCCTCTCTAGGCCTCTAATGATTGTAACGGTGTTCTTCAGTCTCTGCTTTCTTGAAAAGGGACACAGGGAACAATGGATGTTGCTTCATCACTTGACTTTCATTGATTAATCATAGAGTTCAGAATGATGTTTCACTCTACTTAATTTCAACAGAGCTCGTAAGTCAAGTTCAGGCATTTAAAGCATATTTTTATATGGGCATTTTCTGTAAAGCCTTGGGTAACCTCGGCTTTTAGTTTCTCTGAGCTTTATTTTTATTTTTTGTATTCCCAGCTTTTTACTGAAAATGTAACAAATGCATCTTAACTAATAATCTCCAGTGTGTATTTTAATAGATTAAGCTAAATATTTTCATTCTAATTCCTAGCCCATTGACTAAACGATAGAGTTCGTAATTTTTACTCTCTTTTCCTTTACCCTGACCCCTCATGTTAGGCCCTTTTCCGTCCTCTTTTCTCATTCCATATGATATCTGGGTTTGTATGCAGGAAGGTTGGGAGGGCAACTTTAGGAATTGGAAATGTTATCTGTGCACGTGTGTGCGACTGTGTTCTGGGGGTGGTGCAGAGCAGTTGTGGTTGGGCTGAAATTACTAGCATATTCACGAAGGACAGGAAATGATGGTGAGACTCTGAGGGGGTTTATTGCTGCGCTGCATGTGTGGCTAGTTCATTCGCTTTGCAAATGTAAGTGCAATGTGTTTTATACAAAACCTTATTTGTAGGGCAGCTGTGTGTGTTGGTATGTATGTCATCTTACAGAATTTGGACTAGGTAAAACCACATTTATTATAAACAGATGCATATCTTTCTATAATAGGCTTTCCTTCATTAGTTGCATTCCATAGGTTTTGCTCCATACTGTGTAGAAAGTAAATAGAAAACACTGTTATTCTGGCAGTTTTGCATCTTATGGATTCTAATTGTAAAAATGAGTTTTCAGTTGTTGGGGGGGGAAAAATTATATATGTATATGCTACCTTTTGCATAGGAAGGATTTTCTCATTTTCTAAATAATACCTTTTTAGCTTTAATTTAGTAGTGCACCTCTTTGAAGAGTGCAGGGATAAATGAAGCAGCATTATGAAGATGGGGTTGTACAACTACAAGGTACTTTTATACTTCAGAATAAGCATAGTATTTATATCAGGACATGCTTTGATATTATTGAAGTTGGTGGAAATTTCTCAACCAATTTCAGTTATGTTAAGATTTGACTCATAGTGATGAAAGTGGAAAGTTTTGCTGGTAAGCAGCTAGGCGGTACTGTGGTACACCATTCCTCTGATAGCCAAAGAAACTTACAGGAGAGTCTAGTTGTCCTGTCCTGTGTCAAGCTTCAGATATAGGAAGGAGATTCTCTGTGACCTGACAAACAACTTCCTGAGTTGATACTAACGTGTTTGTTACAGAACTTACCCAGCTTTGCTCTTTCAGATGTTGAATTTTTGTTTTTCAGTTTTCTGCCTTCGCAGTTATGTTGAAGCAGTATACTTGAGGGGACAGACAATGTCTTTAGTCTTGTGCAGCTGTCACTTGTGGTACAAACATGTAAATCCTTGAACATTGTGCCTAGAAACAAACTGTTTCATTACTTTAGTTTCTTGTTCATCTGAAGGATGTTCCATCCTGTTGTGGGTGCGTGTCCTTTTCTACTAACACAGAACTGAGCACAGAAACTAAAACTAAGAGAGAGGAATGTATTTTAATTAAAATAGATTCGTTTGGTGTCTGCCATCCAGTGTTCGATGGCATGGGTGTTGATGGTAATGAATATAAGAATTCAGGTAGCACAGAGTAGGAAACATGATAGTTACAAAATGCTTTGCTGTGGATCTGATGCTTGAAGGCTGGATATCCATAACTCCTGCTCCTTTCAGTCTGTTTTTAGTGTGCTGCTCATGGTTTCCATGTAGCCTGTATCATATAATAGATTCTGGTACTTCTGAGCATACATGAAGTTACAACGTGAATCAACACAGTATTTTAGTGGTAGTGTTGAAGCTCTACCAACATGAAACTCAAGGCGTGTTGTTGCAAGTTGCTTGCAAAAGTTGAGGACAGCCTCAGTGGAGGAAGAAAACAGAACATTTACACAAGTTTTTTCCAACTTCCAGTATTCAAGTGACTCAGGTAAGTTCTAAATGTTTTGAACTTTTATATATTTATATTTAAAAATTTCAATAATAGATCTGATATGTGCATTATTAGTATGTTTGAGTTTAGTGTGACTATTTTACTGCAGCATGATTACGTATTATTTCATGTAGTTTTTGATCTTTTTCCTCATGTAGATTGATATATTCAGTCATAAATGTTGCATCATGTATGGTTAAACTGGCTTTAAGAGTTCTAGCTGAGATTGAGAAATGCATTTGATGAGTTCAGTCCAGTGCAGCTCAGCCTGTACTGTCCTTCCAGTCTGTTGTGCTGAAACACCATTGACTCACTGCAAGCTCCTTAGGGTAGTAGAAGTCACGTGTTAATAAGTAGCAGTAAGCACAGCAGTGCTTAATCCTATTTCAGTTTCCAGGTGCTCCATGATACTAATGACAAAACTGAAGAAGACATGAATTGAGCCACTTTTGATGTAGAAGGTGCTGGCCAATTTTTGCAATGCCTATTTACTGCCGTTTCTCAGTCTTTGGTTGCAAACCTATCCTGCATATGGCTCCTGAGTCTCTTTCAGGAGGAAAAAATGCTGATGAGCATGATTCTATAGAAGTCCTTGTTATGTACAACAGGTGGGAGGAAGAAGACTGACAACTGACTTTCACTGACTTCTAAGCCCTGATCTGAAATGGTACATTTAGAGCTGCTGTGAGTTTCTTGCCCTCAGAGGGATCTCCAAACCTACTAATTGTATTGTTCCTTAAGGCATCCAGACATAGACAGTGGCCAGCTAATAGCATCTGATAACTCTCAGAAGAAAGGCTACAGATAAAATTCTTCTTTATGTGCCTTTGTACTTTGCTTTTCATTTTTGTGACAGTTCAAGCTGAAGTTGAAAACCCTTCCTTTGTAGTCATGGAACAGGACATTAGTCAAGCTCTGCTCTCCTTGTCTGACTGAGAGGTGCAGTGTACACATTGTTGCTGTTCTGATTTTAATCTGTGCAGTGACTTGTTATTTAGCTGCTGGTGAAACTGACTGAAGCTCCTGGTCTTAGCAGTTTCAACAGAGAAAAAAAGTCTATGGGTGTACTGTTTGCCTTAAGAGTTTAACTTCCTTTGCTCAGGCAATAACTATAACTATAGAAAAGACAAACTCTGAATACCTTGTCAGTCACCAACAGAACTGTGTATGCCGGAGACTTTTCTCTGTACACAAGCTCATCTGTGTCATTCTTAATTTTGCTTGTTGTAGTCGATTAATTCTTGTGCTTTGAGCTCCTACATGAGCAGAGTAGGATCTAGTTCTTTGGCACTACTTTTCCCCCCATCTTGGCAATCGTTTGCTCATAGTATTTAAATATCTTCCTTTCCTCAAAAATGGTTGTTTAGTCAATGTGTCTAGAAGAATAGCCTTGAGAAGAGATAGAGGGAATTCCTTCATCCTTTTAGTTCCTCAAGTGGAATGTACAATTCTTGTTTTTATGGGAAACCCTTTGCTGTCCTATCTCTAATGACAAGAGATGGCTTTGAAACCAATGTTGTCTCACTAAGTCCCTTCATCGGAAGGGTTCTGCCATTGCCTCAGACTGTGGAGCATAATAGCAGCGTCTCCCCTGAACACCAAGCAAGGCATGTTCCTGTGTCTATGGCATCTGGAGCTACCCTTGCTATTGAAAATAAGCTTGCTTAATAATTTGATAAAATGCTGTATTCTCAAGACAGCAAACTTTTAATCTTCCATATCCCCTACTTGTCACAAATATGAGTGCTGAGCTCCCCTTGACACAGCTTTGAAAACATAAACTGTAAGTGCAACTTGCATATTAGCAGGAAAAAAGTTTCAGTGTGAATGTGAATTGGTCACCAGTCATCCTCTCCTGACTGTCTCACATACCTTAAAAAAAGAAATAGCAAGTGGCTGTTAATCTTATGTGGCGCTGCTTGAGTGCCTTAAAGTAGTAACTAAGTGTAAATCACTGGTACCAATGGGGTTCCTAACATACCTCCTAGTAATTGCTTGTTTGCTGATCGGGGAGCTGATGAAGCTAACCCTCAAAGGGATGTGGCCTCCTGAGAGTCCTTGCCGTTTTGTTAAGATGACTATGATAGGAGTTTGCAGTGACTTTCTCTGGTTTCCTCTCTGATACCTTGCTTCTTGCCAAAGGCAGGCAGGCTAATACTTGCTGAGAGATACCTTTCTTTAATTTAATAACTTTTTTTTTTAATTGCATATATCTGTGCCTGTGCAGCTCAGTGGTATGTGGCCTCTCTGATTCTTGGGAGTCCTACAGCCATTTGGGTAGCAGATGTTCTAAGAACTTGCTAGTCCATTTTTTTAGCATTGCTTTCACCACCTCAAAAGAAGCAGGCCACCTAGCATGCATCAGTCTATTTAAAGCTAGCGTTACTGCTAAAAGATTGCAGATCTCTGCTTTTAAACAAGCAATAGTGGAAAAAAGAAACAAAAGAGAACCAGCAAGAAGCATTATTAAGACTATACTTAAAGATAAGGAAAAAAAAAAAGTAAGGGAGACTTGGGGGCGGGGAGAGGAGAAGGAGAGGAAGGGAGAAGTATTTCTTTGCTAGGAAGGAAAGGTGATTAATTAGCCTCTGTGGTCTACCCTGGCACTGCAGTGTCCTGGTAAGTTCTCAGAACTGCATCTTTCTTGCTCTTGTTAAGTATGGTTAGTGGAATCGCTCGGAACAGCCATGTTTAGTTTCCTTAAAAGATAACGTTATGATAATGCTTTTGTCACTTGTTAAGATACATAACTGTACTAGTATATTTTGCGGTTTAATTTAGCTTGCAATGAGCTTTAGATAGGCTCTGCATATATAACGCTATAAACGCAACAGAACACTGATTTGAGGATGAGCATGTCAAAACTATGCAGCTCTGCTCTTCAAACTGCTAGATTTATAAATGCTTTTGGAGAAGCCTATTGCAGTCCTAGTGTGTTCCAGTCTTGCCTGGGTCATGAGTGGATCATTACACAAGGCTATGGCCAGGATAAAGGTAATCTTTCATATAGCAGAGTGCAACTATAGTTGGAATAGACTGCTTGTGGAAGATTGGTGGTATCTGTCTGACAGAAGCTGCCTTAGAGGTCAACTTCTGAAATAGAACTAATGGGGTTTGCTAATTAGCTGCAATTTGTATATGAAGTGGGGAGAATCTAGGCTGTAGCAGAGCAGCCCTGTTGTAGAACTTTAACAACAACCAAGTTGGAAGAGTTTGTATTTCTTGTTAACTTAATAGGGCCAAATAACGGAAGGAAGAGAATTTGGATATTCTGCAGGACCTTTTCATGTCCTGGCGAGCAAGTTACCTTTTCTTGGAAGTGGATCTATAAATTCAGTAGATGTACCCTTACTAGCTAGCATCAACAAATAATCTGGGAAGACTATTTACCGAGTAAGATGTCTGACAGCTGAGACGCACTGTTTGCCTACTACTGTGGTATCAGGCATCTTGCTGGGTTTAGATTTCTGGGCTGGATACGAGAGGCTGCTTTGCCATGTTGTTCTTGACCTTCCATGAAAAAAAATCTGAACATCCTTTCCCTCCCCACCCCCAAATATGGAAGTTTGCAAGTTGAGTTAAAAATATCAGGTCAGGTCATTACAGTGGCTTCTTGTCTTACTTAACTGAATAGTACTGATAATTTTTACTGACTGACCTAACTAGCAAGAAACCATTCAAAGCTTTTACACCACTGCCACAGCTGCTGAAATTCAAGGGCTATAACACCCATTCATTATCTTTCCTGTATTTAAAAAAAAAAAAAAAAAAGTAATAATTCTGAGTTCAGTTGCAGATTTGTTACTGTCCTTCAAATCCACCTATCTTATCTGCAAGGCATTAAAATCAGAAGCACTCAATGTTACAATAACCTTATAAGCCTTATAAAACAAAGGCTTAATTACCAGATATCTCCCAGGGTTTAAAGAGTTACAAATTATTGAGAAAGAGAAATAACATTCTTGCCTTTTATCTGACATCCAGTCTATTTTGTTGAAACGAGCTTTTTAACATTCTACTTCATTAGAATAAGTATAAACTTGCCCTACTGAAATCATATTTTTTTTCATTCAATTCGCTTGGTAAGTATGGAACTTCATTTGAGATTGAGAGATGCGATGTTAAAATTTTCCACAGGACATCTGAAGCATAGGCTTCTCTCCACACAAAGATACCACTTTGCATTTTTCTAGGTATTGTATTGTATTGCCCTGTATGTTTTGAAGTTTGTCAGTATCAGCAGTTCAACTTGTAAGGCAACAATAAAGCCATTGCCAGGATCTGTTTGGCTGATGAGACTTTGATTTTTATTTAAAAAAATATATATATATTGTCAAACTTTTACAAAATTACTTGTAAAATGCTTTTTTCCTTTATTGCAGGAGCACTTAAGTATACAAGGTCATTTTATTCTGCCATGTCTAGGCATGAAACTTCTGGTATATTGAAGATCCTCTACTGGAGATAAAATTTCATTTTAAAATATGAAATTTCAAGGAATGGGACACCACTGAGTGTTTTTGAAAGCACGCAAGGTCATTATTGTTATCAGGCAGGCTTTAAATAATCTGCTTTTAGTCCTAGGTGATTAGTATGATAAGCTGAACAGGGGAGATGCAACTTCCCATTTATTTTTAGCTGTGTTTTTAGCCATCTTTTTACTTTTAAACATGTAGCTTCCTTATTCCAGTGCAGCTCAATGGTGGAGTAGTGGCTGTATCTTGGTAGGTAAAATCCAGTGTTTTCACTCTGGAAAATATTGTGGAGCTTGTCAGTAAGTGACGGCTACTTCCTGCTGCAGAGCCCATGGAAGTCTCTGTTTCAGTGGCATGGCTCGGCATTTGAAAACATCCAGGGTTTCCTAACAGCGCATGCCGTTTCAGTCTTGATAATCCAGGCATAATGGCAACTCATGTTGCATTACCAAATGTTCCTTGCCCAATGAGCTGGCTTTATTTACTTTAATATGGATAAAATGCACAGTTAGCATGAAACATCCTTTATTCAGTGCAGAATGGGAGTCATTTATTTTTTGCTATTCTCAAATTAAACTATTACTTAATAGTTTAATGTGCAGAGTCCTTCTACATAAGGATTATCTTTGCTTGTTGTTAAGTGATAGTGTTTTATGTGTTAAAACAAAAAAAGAATTCAATTTTTTGAATATTAGGAAGCTTGCATCTTGCAGAAGCTGAATTTTTGAAGGATTTTTATTCTTAACGTCTTTGCTCAACAGTCCTTAAATGTGTTGCCACTTGACCAGCCATGCAGTGGGTTACTTAAATGCAGGAGAGAAGAAGGCATAAGCTATGCATCAGTTGTGCATTACTTTGGTATCAGTAAGGCCATGTCTTCTATATTAGTGTAGACTAATAGAGCTTGAGTTGGGGAGGGAGGGAGGGATGGATCGAGGTGTATTGAGGGATAGGAAAACGGATCGTTACATACATGAATATATAGAGAGAGGTATATGTATATATTCATAAATAAGAGATGTATATGTGTGTGTGTTAAAAAGAACAAATTTTAATTTCTCACTACTTATTCTGGTTGACCCAGCTGCTTTTTCTAGTTCCCTATGACTCTTTCTGGCCCTTGAAAATACTGGCAGAGTTTTGAGCAAATATTTGCAAATAGTCTTTTGAAACCTTTTAGCTGGTATGTGAATGTCACTGAAGTACTTGCGTGCAAAAGTGTGTAACGTAGGAGCTTTGCTTGCGATCTTCCTAAGGCATGCCTTTCACAGATTTATTAAGCAGCAGGATGGTCTAGTGGAAGGGAAACTTTAGCATATCTAGTTGTCAGTGCTAACTGGCTTTAACGGATGCTTTGTATGTTAGAGTTGCAGAGAAAAAGACATGTATTAAATTGTTGATATTTAAAAAAAATCCCCTAGAGGAAATATGAAAAAAATATTTTTGGAGTAGTTGGATTTACAGGTTAGATTCTTACACTCCAAGCCTCCAACTTGTGACAGCCTTCTGAAAAAAGAAATAATGCTTACCAGATTTCTCTTTCATCATGTTTCTAAAAGCATAGACTGACTGTAAGGGAATGTGACAAAGGATGGTCATGTTCATAGGCTAGGAAGTACCTTGGACTATTTGTTAAAAGCAGAAGAAACAAATTGGGCAAGTTCCGGAGAATAAAACTTCTGTGTGCATAGTTTCATTTGTTCCTAGTCTGAGCCAAGTAGCTTACACAGTAAGGAAGGAAGAATCATATATTCATCTAATTTAGGGAGTGCTTAAGGAATTAAATCACACGAAAGGGTTTACTTATTTCATAGTAAACTTAAAAAGTGAGTAAGCCCAAAGTAACTGCTTCTTAAATATTAAGTCAAGGTCGGTTGGCAGTAGAGGTTAAATTATTATTAGTAACACTTATATGTGGTAGATAAGTCATTCCTGCTGAAAGTGGCTGTACTGATGCATCATAGGAGTGGAAGAGAGTTCCTGGATACTTATGTTCCGTGTTCCTGTAGCAGCCAACAGTGTGTGCATGTGGAGGAGGGGGTATAATCCCTCTTGTAAATTGATCAAGGCACCTTCTGAAAATAGGTTTGTCCCCAGTTGTCTCGTAAACAGAATATTTCAGAACTTCATTCTTTTCATTAAAACTCTATTCTAGGGTTCTGACTGAATATATTCACAGCTAGTGTGACTATTTAGCGAAAATAGGTATTTCCTCTTGACATTTATAAGAACAGCTACATTCCCTCTCAGTCTTTGTTTTGCTAAGCTGAGCTGGCTGACCTCTTTGTCCGTTATGCAGGGGAGACTCTCCATTCCCCCAGCCATGCCACTAGACCTTCGGTTAAACTTGGAGACGCAGAGAATCTTGTGTTGTGGAAGACCAGATATGCTCACGATATTCACTGTAGGAGAATATTCTGCTGTCCATCTTTCTTGTATAAGCTTTTATCTCAGTAGTGTCTTAGCTGCTATTCTTGGTGTTTTGACCAGATTATATGCTAGCAGTGCCTTGCACAATGACTTTTTTTAGTGCTTCCCTATCTGTCTCTGTAGGGAATGCCTTACTTTGTGTCAAAGGATAGCTTTTTCTTTTTTCAAGCCTTCATCAAATAGGTGATTTGAGTGAACCTGTAATCAGCTCATACATGCAAGTACCCTCCCCTCCTTGGTCGCCTCCAGCTGCTTACAGCAGAATTTCTGCTTACCTTGCTCCTTGGGTGGCTAGCTTTTGATTGGGTACTAAAGAATGGTATCCCTTGTCACTGCTCCAGTTTCTCAGAGCCTCCTTCTCTGGGGCTCTAGTCATTCAGTGCATCAAAGGTGCCTCTGTACTTGTCAGCGGCAAATTTCGTTAGATACTTCAATTTGTTTGTCCCCGGTTGTCCCATAAACAGAATACTTCAAAACTTCACCGCTTTCACTAAAGCTTTATTCTAGGATTCTGACTAAGTGTATTCACAACCAGCATGTACATCCAGCTAAAACTGGTATTTTCTCTCACCATTTATGGCTATTAAATAAACCAGCCCCAAGACAGTTCTAGGTAAACTGTCTTGGTGATATCTGTCCAGCCTGATATCTTCTGATTATCTTCAGGCCAATTAGTTAATCACTTTACAATTCTTCTACTAATCATGATCATTTCCAGCTTTTGCAATTGTTGTCAGGTCCAGATGAGATCTACTTATTTCCCTTTTCCTTTTTATATATGTTTATATACTGGTTAATCTCACACCGTTGGCCTTTGGTAGACCCACGTACTATTTCCTTGTGTGTCATCAACTTGCTCCAAAATATTGCGTGCTACTGACTCCAGTAGGCTTGATTTCTTTTCCCTTCCCTCTCCCCACCTTGAGCTTTACAGATCAGTATTCTGTTTGCTATCCTGCCATCACAGAGTATCTCAGATTTTCTTTTGGTCGGCTTAAAAATTAGACTACATTTTAAAATGCCTCTGTCAGCTACAGGCGAGGTAGGCACAGTAGCTTGAGGTATCCAAATGCATCAAAAACTGTATTTACAATTGTTTCATGTGCCTTTTCTTTCAGAATTCTGTAAAAGCATCATCTGGTTTCCCCACTTGTGCTCCTAAGATTTTTGATTTTTTTCTAATTGTGATAATTTCCAGGCCTTTTTCATGGTAGACTGCCCGTCTTTGTTTCTTTACTAACCAATTTTTACTGGGAGGTTACTCCTTTGTTTACCTTTTGGTGCATGGATGAAGAACTCCTTAAATGTAAACTTACTCCATTTTTTAAGGGAAAGTTTTAACTTTACCTCTGCCCTTTAACATATGAGGTGCAACTTCTTTAATCAATTCCTTTCCTGCCTTTTTTAGGGGTTGAGGAAGTTAGGCCTGTTTTTATCTTAGAAGTTGTCTACTGTACCCTAGCTCCCCTGAGGCATTTCTAGATTAGTTTTTGCACTTCTAAAACTTCAGCTCAGTGTTATTGATCTGGAGAATGTGAATTCCTCAGCCCACCTGACCTCCTCATCTAGTTCCTCTTGCTCATTGTTCACCTTGTCAGAGAAGCTAGTCTCTTGTAATGCACAGTTCCTTGTGATATATTACATTCTCATAAAATAAAACCTGTACCAAGGCTGGATTTTTGGAGTTGATAGTGACCTCTTAATAGTGGCCTCTCCTAATAAAGCTACTTGAACTGTCCTTCTTTAAAGTGCTTTTTTTGACCCAAACAGATTCCCTTAATTTTTCAGGTTATTGTTGGTGGTTTGTGTGTGTCTGTGTGTTTTTTGTTTTAATAATCTTTCACTATTTTAAGTTGTGAAGCTAGGTACTACTACACTTATTTCTACTTCTGGCTTCTCTGGTTAGCATATACTTTTCAAATGCATGTTTAGCCCCCAAGCCTCTGCTATCCTTGTGATATCTAGCTGTATATTTAATACCTAATTTGAGCTCTTCAGTTTTGTAGTATGGGCCTCGTTTTATTCGTATGCAAATACTTTAGATGCTTTATCTGACCATGCCTGTTTACCTAGACAGACTACTTGCCTGCCTGACCCCTCTTCTCATCCATGTGTCAGGACTTTAATTCTTTTAACAAATCTTCAGAGATAAGAGTAGTTCTTGGCCACATCCTCATTTTCCTCTGCTGGTGCAGTGAGGTTAGATGGGAAGAGTGCATGGGTGCCCAGAAACTTTCACTTCTTGCTTTCATCTATAAATCACTTCTTCTCACCTCCTTGTCTCAGAGGGCCAGCGTCTTCTCTCAGGAATAAGTCCATCAGCCAGACAGTCCTATTGCCATAAGTGAGTTTGGACACTAGTGTTTCACCCACTTCTCTCTCTTCAATATTTTAATGTTTCTTTATCAAATCCTTTGAGGTGTAGTTGGATCAGTTATTTGAGATCCAGCTATAAGTAAGTTTTAGATTTTTTTTTTTTTTTTCCACTATGCTATGCTCTAACTTACTTAAGTTTGAACACCAGGAATACTGTGGCTTCGGATCAGCATAGAAATAGTTAAAGTGCAAGGAGGAGAAAGAAGGGCCGTCATATGTGAATTATTTGATCTGAGAGTGAAAGCATTCACTGAAATGTGACCTAAATGTTTTTCATAAAGCCGCAATAGCTGTTGTCAGAGGTTTTCAGTTACAGGTGTTGTTACAGTTGAGACAGTTTTCCAGGTCAGCAGATGCAGAGAAAACCATCTGGTGAATAGATTCTGGAATGTGTAAAATCATAACTGGCCACATCTATTTTTATTTATTTTTCCTTAAGAAAAATTCTTGCTTACTGCAAGTAGGTTGCAGCTCCTGGAGGTTGGCATATATTTATGCTGGTCGATCTTATTGTTTTAACGTGATAGCTTCTTAACTGATGTTTCTGTGAAAGTTTTGTTAACATTTAGATTTTAGAATTGTTCAGACCAAAGGCAGATGATACTGTTCCTTCAGTTTGGGGGGGGGGGGGGGGGAGCTTTGTGCGTACATATGAGGCCAAGAGGGAAAGAGGAGGAGGTTATACTTGCATAGGCCTTCCTGTTTTGAAGGGGAGGGTAAAATCGTTCCAGTGTTACCAGTGCAAGATATCAAATCGCCTTTTCTCAATGTCTTCTCTCCTGTTAATCTACAGGTCAGGATTTACTGGTTAGTCGTATAATGTTATTGCAGCTGTATGCTTCCTTTCTCAGACTAATCCTGCATTCGTTCTGGCTGATGTCCACTGTTCTTTCCTCCTTCTGCTTGTGCATTTCATTTTTCACCTTCTTTCTTAAAAGGCAACATGTGGTGCATTTCTTCTCATTGCACCTCACACTGCGGTTTTGAAAGTGGGGAAAGGGTGGAAGTTTGATGTTCAAGACCTCTGCACCCTGCACACACCTTGACAGGCTGCCCTGGCCATGCCTGGCTGCCAATGCTTGAGAAAGGAGCAGCTGAACCAGAAAGAGCACTGTAGAGCTCTAGGTCGCTCACCTCTGATTCACTCCAGTTAGCATATAGTATTAAGAGTGTATTTATCCATAATGAATGCACGATATGTTTTTAAAACATTCAGCTGCACTAAATAGGCTCTTCTGACTGGCAAAGGTTTAGAACAAAAATGCCTTCTGCCAGAATGACAGAAAATATATTAACGCCTACATCATTCGTCCCTATTCTTGATGCTATTTATCTGTATTTTGATCTGTTACTTTGGAAGAAAATCCTCATTGTAATAAGCATTATGATATACTGTTTTAGCTGAAGTGGATAAGTAAAGTCTCTCTATCCCTGCCTTGACGCTAGAGGTCTTTCCCCCTGTCTTACTGTTGCGTGTTAGCTCAGCCAGCTGTAGAACATCCACACTCTCCTGCAGAACAGTGCATATCAGGAGGCTTGCTTCAAAATTTCCCTTTAAGAAGCAACAAATAGATGCAGTTCCTCTAGCCTGTTTTATCTAACCTGGTCTGCATGTGAGAAGTGGTAGGTCAGAGAACAGAAAAAGCAGTAGCATATTAGTTTTGCTCTTTTTCAGTGCAGTAGGCACTTCCTGGCAGACTTCCAACTGGTGCTCCTACGCTACATCCGCAGCTCTGTAACAGTGGCAAAGCTCTACTGTGGCATTCAGTAATTCATATGGTCTGATGAATGCCTTTTTTTTTTTTTTTAAATAAGTAGCTTTATTTTTCTTTTGCCCACTCAGCAAAGATGGGGATGAAGGAGACGAGAACTTAATAAAGAGAGTTTAGCTAAGAGTTTAGCTTAATAGAAGAAGGAGAGGACAATGAATGAAATGAGAGAGAAAATAGGTAGAAGGGACAAGCAGGTGATGATTGCAGTGGGGTTTTGCAGTCATGGCCCAAAGGAAAGTCAAAAAGATCTGTCATTACAGCAGTGTCTCTTTTTTTTTTTTTTTTTAAACCTCCTCTGAATTGTACCAAAAATAGGGACATTTCAGTTACATAATAACCTCTAAATGAAAAAAATTAAGATGAACAGAAGTGCTGAATCTGTAGAACCTATTTCTAGCTATCAGCCAAATTTTGCGCCTCAACTCCTTTATCAGCTCAGAGAGGGAGATTAGAACCTGCTATGTAGAACTTTAAAGTCTTTGGAAATCCTTATTCAGTGCAAGAAGGCAGAAGAGAACTTGTTCCATGCTGTTATCGGGGCAGTGCAGTCTCTGCTGCCATTGCAGATTTTTGAATCCCTTCATATATGTCATGTTAATGCAGCAGCTGTAGGTAAGGATCAGGCCATGTGCATGTGCAGAAGGAGACTTGCTCCTTTTTTTCCTCCCCTGTGGTGCTTAGCGTGGTGATGCAGGAAGAAGCATGTGGGTACCAGGGCAGGTCGCCTGTGAAAGCAGCCTCTTGGCTAGAGGCATGGTGTGAGCAAGATCCAGTGCAGTCTGCTAATAAAGCAAATAAATGACTTAAGTTTGAAAAGGAGCTTCAGTCACTTCCCGTAATTGGAACCAGAGAGGTGAAAAAGTAAAGCAAACAGCTTCTTGAAAAGACTAATTCTGAATGAGCATTTGAGACTTTAAGTTAATTTTCTTAGGGATTTTCTTCATGTTTCTCTATGGTGACATGAAACTGTGTATTCCTGTGTGCTTTTTCCAATTTGAAGATTTTTTTTCTCTTCTTGAAAGTCAGAAAAGCTGCCAGGGAGCTATTAGATTCTTAAAATTATATTTAGCTCAGAGCAATTAAAGCTAGCACTATATAATGACAGTTGTAACTAGCTTATCCATCATGCAAGCTATAAGACTTCAATAGGTGGTCTCAGAGTGGCATCTTCTGTTCACACGGTTCAAACTGAATTTGAGAAGGCTTTGTGTATTACTGCAAATTGCTTCTGGCAGTACGCTTTCTTTCTTACTGTTCCCTGTTGCTTTATTTCTGGTTACGTTTTTCAGGGGAACCCCAGCATAATTTTATATTGCTTCCTAAACGATAGTTAGTGGAGCCCTACCCTCCTGTCTGCAGTTGCCTGGTTTGTCCTTTTAACCTCCTGTGTAGTGGCACAAACGTTCATTCAGTATGTAACGGTGTGGCTGAAAATCTGGCTTTTTGCTCGCTTAGTTTTTAACTGGATTTCTGTCCTGATCCTGCCCCCTCTGCAGTCCTATTGCTACTGGTGTTGATAAAAGTTGAAACCAGGAATTAATGGCTACGATAAGAAAGGAGAGAACTGGGTGGTTCCTCCTGAATGGCTTTGTCCTGCCTGCTGCAGATTTATACCAACTTGAATTTTATTGCCAGATTACATCTTAGTTTGGTGTGCTCCTGGTAGACTTTCCAGAAATACGCTTGAAATGTCTGTTTTCTTTAGAACTGATTCTGTTCAAAGCAGCTTAATGACTTCTCATAGAGTTAAAAATATCAATTATTACATATTCTTCTTGCATACCAAGTAATTAATTTATTTTGTTCTCCCTTAAATAGCCTTCCCTCTACGTTGTTCACACAAGCTATAGTCACCCACTGTCAGATAACTTTTTATTATTCAGTTTATCCTTCTATTCCAATTTATCAGACTTTAGAATTTTTCTAATGTGGAGTTTTGTAAATACGATATCCAGAAATATTACATGAGTGTCTGCTGAAGTCGTGTTTTCTTTCACAAGCCCAGGAAAAGAATTAGAAAAATTACAGATCAGTCAATAGAGTGGCAGATGTTGCAGTTAAACTGGTCTTGGTTTCCCTGATGATTTTAGGAAGCATGCCTGTATTGCAAAGTATTCAGAAACAGAAAATCTCTAAAAATGAGTTTATACCTGCTGGCCCATTTTATAGATGAGTTGTGGAAAGGACTTGCTAAATGTTCATGATCTGTATTGAGTTGTCTCGCCATAGGAATATATAGGATGCTGCAGATTGAAGAGGAGCTTAGTAGTGTGCTGATCCACGGCATTTTGTGAGTTTGTCCATGTGGTCTTAGATCGCATCAATGCAGCACAGAAGTTTTGGGAGCAATGGGGAAGGTGGGGGCCTTGTTTCAATCAATGATTTGTAGGGAAAACTCCTTTTGGAGGAAGGAGGACTTACTGTGCTTGCAAAAATGTGGAAAGAGAGTGGAAGAGCAAAGGCACCAGCTGGCTTTAAGGAATAACTGAGTGAGCAGCTGATACAAGCTTTGGCTCTCCGATGGACTTCTCAGGTACCTTTAGAAACTCCCTTCAAGTTAAAGGCCTGTGTATTTGGCTTGTCTTAGATGACGTATAAAAGTGGCCTATAATTCACTAATCTGCAGTTGTGAAGACAAGGCCAAACTCTTACACATAAGGCTGCATAATAACGTGGTAAATTCTCAATATTGTTTTGTCTAACTTTCAGTTAAGTGAAGGCTTTGAGGGTAAAATGGTAGAAATGGCAATTCCCCTTACTTGTCCCTTGACTTGCAGAGCTGCTGGCTAAGACATGACCTTCTGGGCTGTGTTGAAAAGCTCAATTATTTTGCTTGCTTTTTGGTATAGTGAAGGCATACATCTTTTCTGAAAGCCATCACATGTTTTGAAAGTCAGTGCGGAACTGCTGATGGCTTAATGTGGCTAGTGAAGGAGAAGGCTTCTTTGGTATCTGTCACTTCCCTTAAGGATCACTGCTATTTCTGTGGCATATGTAAGATATACCTGATTAACTATTAACTAACCTATTTCAGACGAAATAATTTTTTCCATTTCTTTTACTTTGTTCATGTAAATAATACCAAGGATTAGAGGCACTATTTTTCAAGACTAAGTATTTTATTTTTTGGAGCCTTATCAAATGATTCTGTTGCCTTAATAATGAAAAGATTGTAATGCATGATTAGATGGAAGTTTTAAATGTAAAATAACTTTTTTTAATTGCTGGGAAAAATGCCAGGCATAGATTTGGGAATGTCTGACTAATAAAATTTTAAAATTGGTTCCTCACACAAACGCGTTATTTCAGCTGTCTCTGCCCACTACAGGCTTCTACAGGCTAAAACCGTCAATGGGCTATTGCGTTAATAGCTTCTTTAGCTCTCTAATCATAAGAGGCAGCATAAAGGAAAAGCTTAAATTAATATGAAATAACAAAGTTGATGCATCAAGTTTTTTTTTCTAGCTCTGCTTTTAAAAAACTTCCAACCTTAATATTATGATTATTATAAAAATACGTAAGCTAATATATTACAAGATCTAATCCTAAAATTAGATCACAGATGTTTAGATTACAGACCAGCTGGGAGTGGTGGCATTTTCAGAAAGGTAACAAATAGAAGAAGCAAAAGAATTGAGTGTAAATGGGAAATTAGGAGTTTTTAAGTGTAGACAATCGGTAAAAGAAGGCAAAAGTATTGCTCAAAACGTAGTGGGTTGAAAATGGGGGAAATTTTCTTTCTTCCTTTGAAAATATGCTGGTATTTCAATACTAAATGAGGTCAGTTATGCTAACACTTCAGCAAAGGCAGGAGTACTAAATAGTTTCGTTTCTGAAAGAAGCTGGACGGTCTATTGACAGCATGTTGAAATAATAACTGAGGAAAAAAGTTAAATCGTGACTGCTAAAGCGGTATTATTTTTCAAGCTTACGTACTGTATACAGTTTTAAGTCCAGGGTACAAATAATTTGAAGAAATCGCTGTTCTCTCATGTTGATCTTGAGTAAAGATCAAGAAAGATTCAGAGCTCTAGAGGAAGCTTAATGATTTGTTTATAAGCCGTAAATGATATCTAGTACCAAGACACTGTTTTGCTTGATGTTGATTATGCTTCTGGGAAGATTATTATCGAGCTGATGCGGGAATTGACTTGGTTCAACAGAGATTCAAACCTAATAATCGGAATGAAGGACTATACAGTGTACGCATATAGACAGAGGCTAAAATATTGATCCTGTTAAACTCAAATTGAACTCAAGATACCTAAACCTTGTCGTAAGCCATATCTGATTGCTAGCGCTCATATTGTACAGAGAAATCCTGCAGGCTGCTAAAAGTGCAAAACTGGATCGTCTGTAGAAAAAGTGCATTTGACTAAATATCAAAAATGCATGCTGGCTGCTTCAAAGCAACAACTGAATAATGGTATAAGCCTGTCAGGGAAAGAGTACCCTCTGGCATCTCTTCCCATGCAGATTTCTTTTTCTTCTTTCTTGTGCTGACGAGATGTTTATAGGTGTGTGTGTTTTCCTCCCCCCCCCCCCCCAGTAGAGTTACACATTTGTAGTACAGAATTATGGATCCTTGAGGCAAGAAAGATTTCTGTTTCAAAATGCATTACTCTATTATTATTGTGTTAATAAACTAAAACTTTGTTGCTTTATACTGCAGAGGATTGCTAACCTGAACTTGTAATACCTATCCTTCAGGATAGGAAGGTGTGTAGTCATAAATGCTGTATTTTAGGGAAACTTTTTAGTTTAAAAACAACAACCACCACCACCACCCAAGGTAGAGCATTTACAGGTATTTATAGATCATACTCCCTTCATCCCTTGTGTTCCCCAAATATAGAAGGGCAGAATGCAGCAGTTTTATTTTTAATCTGTGGTGTTTTTTTTGTTTGCTTGTTTGTCTTTAGATTTAACACCAGACCGGTGTGAGATTGTCAGGTTTTGCCTGATGGAATTGCTCAGACTTCTACTTCACTAAAAGAGGAGGAAATTTGGATTCTTTACAAACTTGGCACTCGGAGACCACCCGCTCACTGTAAGTCAGTCCTGATATTACATATGTGATGTCCTTTTATAGGAAAGTAGAAGGTAAATTGAGGTGGACGCCTCCTCAGCCTAGAGGGATCATGCTGATGCTGCGTAAGAAGCTTCTTGCTGTGAAGACTCATCACTATCCGTGGAGAATGGGAGAGGAGTGTAGTCTAGCTGGCAGAGAGAGAGCATTTCCATCTCCTTTTGGGGTGATACGTTGTGCCAAATTATATTGTCTAGAAGTAGAAATGGAGGATGTAGGAAGGAAATGAACTAGGTAAGCCTAGAGTTATGGCAATGTAACCTGATGCTCCACTGAGATGAGGGGAGTTGCTTGAAAATATCCTAATGCTGTTTTACTTTTGAGAGAGGACTAGGGAAAATACCATTTGGGGGGTTGTACTATGTTTAGGATCTTTTTAACTTCAGGTTTTGGAGTTTCCACGGGTCGCTTACCAGGGCAGGAAGGGAATCTCCCACCTCGGTGCACAGCTGGGTTCTCTGTGGTTTGTGTCTCATTCTGAAGTGCTCTCAGTAGGCCGCAGCCAGAGATGGGATTTTGGCAAGGTGAGATGATATGGTTCTGATGGTGGTACTGAAGAGCTTCTTGTGTCCTTGGTGCCATTGCATTCACTGATTGTGAGATTTAGGATCAGGAAGAAATTCTGTCCCACATCAGATCGCACGTCGTGGAACTTGTAGTATTTTGCCTTCTCTGATAGCATGTATTCAGGATGCGCTCAGTACTTTTACTTATCCAGTTCTCTCTTGGGGTGAGGACACTGATAAAGCCCTTGAGATCCCTAAGTAACTGTTTGCGGTGCATTTTAATTTTTATATTCTTGACCTTCTTAAACTATTGTATTATGTTAGTGATGTAGGGTATAGGGGACAGACAGGATGTCGTAGGCCTTTTCTGCATAAAACTCGCTTGCAGTAGTGGAAGACTGTATGTTCTGACCTATGTAGTTCTTACGGTTCTGTGATTGTATGTAAAGCTAATGTTTTGAAATATGTGTTAACAGGCTTATGTGGATATTTGACGTATAAAACAGACTATAACACTGCTGTCTTGCACTAATTTCCCATTATATTTACATCTCTGTTTCTGTCAGCTTACTGCTTTTAGCTTAGTGAATTGTTTTAGGCCACGTTTCTCACAATTTCCATTCTGAGCCTGTACAGGGTATTATTAGCTGTACAGGGTATTATTAGCTGTACAGGGCCCAGTAGAACTAACTTAATTTTCTTCTGGAAAGTTGGAGATGAGTCATGAAAACTTAAGTACGCAGCAGCCATGAGGACATGCCAGTGGAGTCTACTCATTGTTAGATATGGCTGCTCTAAAGGACACTAGCATCTGTGCACGTTCTCAGCTTCTACAAATTAAAAGCTGAAAAAGAGTTAGAGGAGGAGGGCAGGGAGCAGAAAGAAATCTGGCTGGTGCTTGGTTTGTTTGTATTGGTAAGCACTGCTACAATGGGCTTTCTCTGGGAGGTGCCCCGTTGCTATAGGATCACTTTATCTATGCAGGCAGAACAGTTTGTTAACAAATACTATTATTAAGTAGATTATTATGTTGGCATGTTTTATATTTAAATAGCAAAGTAATGTTTCATGATTGTCTAATGATTTGCAGAAAAAATTTCAATGTACTTGGCAGAAATGAATATAGCTCAGCCCCACCCCACTGTGCAGCATGTAGCTGTTTTATTTACAGAAAGGGCTCCTGAGGAACAGGTATGTTAATGTCTTTTTATAAAGTCACACAGGAAACCTGTGACAAAGCCAGGGCAAACCCTTGCTTTCCGTATTCTTACCCGAAAGTGAAGGATTAGAATATTATTCTCCATTGAAAGACAGTATTGATAGTCACCAAGAGGAAGAGTGGTAGAATTCCAGGGATACAAAACTAACAGAGTTTGAGCAACTGTAAAAAGGAAATTCTTCATTGCTCCCTTTGCAGCCTTCTGCAACAGCTCTGTGAAAGCCATTATTTAACTTAACAATAATATTTTAGTTTTCATAGCTGATGTAGTATCATCCTGTTGGCACACACTCTTGGAATCCATCAACGCTTTGTAATGCCCTTACTTTAAGAAATATTAAATCTCATATTAATGCATAGTGTAATTTCACTGAATAGTTCTTCATCCTTTGCATAAGGAAAGAAATAGTACTTGGTTAACAAAGGGAGTTCACCTTATAGCGAAGTCATTTTTAATTCACTTTAAAAAGTTGAAAACTGAATCTATGGCAGGTATAGAAGCCATTTCTGTGAGCTACTAAAGAGCCTTTAGAAGAACTCTTCACTGCTCACTTGAACGTGGAGGAAAATATAGCGACAGAAGTAATGGTCATTCCTTAGCCTTTATAAACATTGTTTGAGAAACCATATGCAACTCCTGTCTGTTCCTCCTCTGATATTTTAATCTTAGTTTTGCCAACTGTAAATTCCAAGCTCAGCCTCTTAGTACAAACATTATGTACATTAATTTGAAAATTAATTAAATACTTTCACAAGATTTATTCTGTAAGCTGAATATTGACAGAAATGCTGCCTTTACTGTGGGTTTACTGAAAGCATCTTGTATGAGAAACTCTTTGTACTGAACTATGAATTCTGTACTGAAATACATCATGCAGTGTTAAAGATCCCACAACATGCTTTTGTCCGAGTTGCACTCACAAACAAGTTTAAACCTTTGGTACTTGCTTCTTTGGAGGAAAATGCTTTTGAGGTCAAATCTTAGTGTACCTGTGAGCGTAAAAATTACCAATGTGTGCACAATCTTAGCTCATCTTTGTGCATAGGTTCACGTCTATGAGTTTATATTATTTATTTCTGAAGTGTGTATGTTTTCATTCTATTTGTTTTTTGGATATTTAGGCTAACTTGTTCAATAGGTAGTAGCATACGTAGATGTTTGTGCAAAAAAAAAAAAAAAAAGAAGAGAAGTGGAGAAAAAGCAGGTTTGTAAGTTTACTGTCTTGCCAGTTGCTGTTGAAACAAATCTAACTTTATGTTGTTGTTTAAAACTACAGTGAGCTATAGCTGAGCAGCACAGATGACATCTAAGCAAGGGAGGGGTGAAGGAGCAGGATAACTATCTCGCAAGTGCATAATCGCTTATTTTTAGCTTTAGTGATAGGTTATTAAGAAAAAATTGCTTTTTTTTTTTTTAAATGAAGACAGTAGCTGATTAGACAGAGGGACTGTTTGAAACAACTGGACTGCTGATTTGGTGTGATCCCTGAATAATGTAATTTTTAGAATTTGGTGTGTCAGTAGTGTCCTGTCTTCACCTACATAAACTCTTAAGAAGTTGTTTATATCTCTACCGGGTGAAGAGTAAAAATAATATATCAGACACCTCAGAGAAGATTTGTCACCTTTCAAGGGTGTCCTTAGAAATTTATTTATAAAGAGTAATTGTTGTATAGATTCAGGGCCCCTGGCTTTTCAGCTGTGCAACAGCAAAGTTGAAAGTAACTGCATGAGAGGGAAAGAGAAGGTTGCAGTTTTCGGTGGATCCCTTTGGTGGTGTGGTAATGACGCAAGCACTATATAGTGAGGATGTGGGGTTGAATCTTTGATCCTGTCACATGTGTAACAGTAGATAAAGTATGTTTTTGGCCTCTAGTGACTCCTTTGTTCTTTCCTTGTCTTCTAGTTTAAATACCTCATGCTCTCTTTTTCTTTGAGAAAAGGTCATATCCTCATTTTAATTCAGAAGGAAAGTTCATGGAGTTCTTGTAAGTATTTGAAGAAGAAATGAAAATTGTGTCGCTCCTTTAGGTTTGGAGAAACTTTCCATGTTAATCAGAAAAATACTGTGGTTATTAAAGTGGGTACTTTTCAAGGAAAAATAGATTATGTTAAAGACTGAGTAAAATGCTAACAGCACTTTTTTTTTTTTTAGCCATTTATGTAAAGTTCACAGTCGGTGTGCTTCTGTAGTAAGATGCTTTAAACTTGTTTTAATGTCACGTTAGTCCAAGCATATAATCTGTTGTAGATTTTTTTTAAATTGCATGTTTTATCAAAGCATATATGAGAGATGAAAAGATCAAACCTGACCACAGATAATTATCAGTAGTGATTAATAAATAGAAACGCATCTGTGGAAGTATGTTTGCACTATTTGTTTAATGAGCTTATTAAATGTGTTGATTGTGCAAGCATAAAATCAAATTTAAGTCTACTGTGGAGACCTATGCTTTTTTGGTTGCAAAACCATAGCAAGACCTGTTGAGAAGAAAAATGCGTTCTCCTGTCGGCCAAAGTTATGTTAGAAGAACATTAAGGTTCTGGCAGAAAAATAGACTAGATCTTAGCTGGTAGGGAGTAAAAGATGCTGGCTGGTGACTGGCAGACACAACAGAGTGCGTCAGAGCAATACTGTATGAAATAACTTAGAAATAATTAGTTCTGAGAGACTTCTTAAGGCAACTGCCTGTTTTAGTGTAACTTTCACTGATACTCTTTAGTGCACGTAACTTCTGTGTCTCTGTGTTTGCCATAAGTGACCTGACTGCGTACTTCTGGTACACAGAAGAAAATTTCCGTTTTGGTGATACCCCTTGTGGTTCCCAAGCAAGGGGCCCTGCCCTCTGCAGGGGTGTGTGGGGCATGTGCTGTGCAGGGTGCCCACTCCCTGCCTTGCAGGGTGAAGCCCCAGGAAAATTCCCTGCAGCTAAAGCTGGTGTTGTGTGGGGCAAGGAGAGACAAGGAGGCGAGTTAAAGGAGCGCCAGCTTGCTTGGAGGTTATAGTATGTGAATATCTTTGGAGGGGGAATGACCTGGTGTGAAGCGTCCTCTCCTGAGTTAAATGGAGAGCAGAGAGCAACTGTTTGGGGCTGGCAAGAGGTGCATACATGGACATATGCAGAGGTGGGTGTATGTATTAAAAAGTACATAGCAATACTCAGGGTTTATTTACATATCATTTTGCGCTTACTGTTGAAATGTGTGGCTTCTATTTCAGATCTGAAACAGGACTTACGAACCCAAAAGGTTGTCTCTTTTTTCCAACTACATTAGTGAGGCTTGTAAGAGCTCACCTGCGGACTCTTTTTTTTCTTCCCTCCCTGTATGTCCTTGCACCTCCAAGTTTGCAGTAGTAGTTCTGCTGTATTTTTGAAGGATGGCAGATTAATACAGAAGAGGGGCTTGATCTGAGAGTAGATTTCATATGATGTCTTCCTTGGAAAAAGAACTAAAAAACTTTCTTTTTTTCCCCCCCTTCCTCCCACCTGTGTTATGTCTAGGCATATGTTTATCCCTTGGAATTTTCTACTCTCAGTATTTAATGAGTCTCTGAACAAGTTGACAACTGTTCACGAGTGCATTTGAATGTGCTGCAAGTAGTGGTTTACTATTAATAGTAGGAATCTCAGATTTTCAGAAAAAAATCAAGGAAACAGAAATCCTTACGCTAATGAAAAGGGTGATACTAAACACATTGCTTTCTGTTGTGCTGCAAGTTTAGAATTGTTTTGAAATGCTTACAGGCTGTCACAAGTGCTACAGACTGAAATAGATTTTAATTTTTATGGGCTCTTACATTAATGAAGAAGTAGATGCTGGCAGCTGCAGTAATAATCAGGAGATAAAACAATGCTGGCAGTCTTTACAGTGAAAAAAATAAATTTGTGAGAATGTCGATCTTGTATTAGTATTAAGGATAAGGAGGACTTGGAAAAAGTGCAGCATCCGTTTATACGCAGTTTTAACTCAGTTTTGTGGGGCAACAAATCTTTGCCTCTAAAAGTTGAAATTGTTTATTAAAGACGTTTTCAACAGTAAGTGACCTTCCATTTCCTACCTGCTGATTTTGCTATTGTTCACACTGGACAAAATGATCTAAATGGTGTTTGAGAGACAGAGGTTCCCAAAGACAGATTGGTTTATAGTTTTACCTGTAACGTCTTCCAGCTTCTGTTGGCCGACTGCTTTTGAGAAAAAAACATTTGATTTGGGAAAAATGGAAAAACCATGCTTCATTTGGCTCAGACTTTGGGACTCTTAAAGCTGTGGATTAGCCACTGGTTGGAGGACGTTAAGGACTGAAACGTTCAGTGAATTTCCATTTGTCATAAGGGTAGTGTAAATTTGCAGATTTTTTTGTGCCTGTAGATAATTGTCACAGCTAGTAAACTTTTGACTGAATTTAGCATGTTTTGAGGAAATGAAGATGCAAAAATACAAAGAGAGGAGTCGTAACAATATTGTTGCTCTCTATCCACGTAGAGGAAACACGCTAGCTATCTCTATGCTTGTGTAAATTAAGGTGATACTGCAAAACTGCGGAAGTGGCCGTTAATCCAGAAGAAAAACTTTTCTTTAGTTGGTTTTAATCTTTATTTTTGCTTTCTTTTATGAAGATAACAAAAGATTGAGCCTCGTTAAAACGATAATTTGTAAGTAGATACTTTGTACTAGATTTTAGCTTAGTTTTTAAAAAAAAAAAAAAAAACCCTACTTTCACAAACAGCTGTGCACATTTGCTGATTTAAGGAATGATCCATGTAGTGTAGCAGGCTAATTCAGGTTTGGACCTTTCTAGCTTTATTTTAGTCAACATTCTGGGAGTAATAAAATGTTCTACGTGTGATCCATGATAAGCTACATTTGCATGGAAATTGGTTAAAATACAGAAACGGACATATTTTTATTAAGTTAAGGAATGTGTAACATGCATAGACTTATTGAACAAGAAATGTATTGTGTTGATTTGTTTCTGGTTGTCCTTCAGAAGTGTAGAAGTTGCCTGGAAGTGTAGAAGTTGACAAGAATTCTTGTCCCCTTGCACAATTTGTTGGTGTTATTTTGTTCGCCTATTAGGTAAAGAAATAGCAAATTTTCAGTTCCCATTTGCCTTCCCCATTTTGAATGAGCAATATACAGCAATTAAGGGTAGGCAACAGAAAGTACTTGGAGAAGATGCTGTTACAGAGAAGTTAAGGTTAGCTTTCCAGATCACACTGATTCCAAGTGATAAATCAGCAGCTCTTCATAATCCTGTGGTGAGAATACTTTTAAAACCTTGCTCTTATGCATATGCTCCTCCAGTTCGCTTTTTTGTTTGAAATCATTTTTAGGCTATAGTCAAGCAGTTTAATCATAATTTCAGAAATAAAATTTTAAGGTTAAACATTTTGAATAGCATCTGTATGTATCACAAATTATTTTTGTTAACATTTCAGGCTGTCCATAATGATCTGAATTTAAGTATTTTTAATATTATGTGGGGTGACAGAATCCACTTTTTTTTTTTTTGAGAAGCAGAACATAAGGTCCTTCATTTCTGTTATCTTAACAGGAGAGACTACAGATATAAAATAGCAACAGTGCTAACTGTCGTGGTATAAATAACAATGAGACAGTTACATGTTTCTAGTAATACATTGTAATAGGAGCAACAACCAAAGATGCTTAAATCAAAGTTTATTAATCCCAAGATTTCTAATCTGGTACTGCTATAGTTTGAAATGAATGCAGTGGTTCACTCATTCTTTTTAAGTAAACATAAAGAAATGGAAATGTAGATCAAGGGGTGAATTTCTTCTGTAGCGGACCAGTAAGCCTGAAAAACTTATTGTTGTGCACGTTATGTCTTTGTCTTGTAACCAACTATAAAAGTGTACATGTGTGAAATGACTGAACTCTCTGAATTTCTTTTAAAATTCTTTGACACACTTTTTCATTTTTATTTCACCCATTGTCATTGGGGGATGCATTGAAGAAAGTAAGAGAAGGGAGCGTAGCAGCAGCATAGGAAGACCCTGGTTGTCTGTCTGATGATTTAACTGAAATGCTGAAATCCCCACTCTTATCTCCTTAGCTTTCTGCAGCAGGGGCTCTGTTATGGAAGTAGGCTATGTTGGATACTTCCCCAAGAAACACTTTGGATGTATCAATTTGGATACAAGGATTCTTTCTGTACTAGTTCAAATTCTGCTTGGGGTGTAGTTGGAGAGTGACTTCACGTGCCTGTTTTCAAAGTCTTCCCACAATTGGAAATTCCAAATCTTTTGAAATGTTGCTTAAATCTAAAAGTATTCTTCCCTCATGCCATCATTCATGCGTTATCTAAGACACTGAATTTTGAAGAAGAATGCTTGTTCTATTTGGTGACACTGAAGTTTGTGTCACCTGTAAAACTTTAATGTGTAGTTTGTGGGTTTTTCCAGTGCCATACAATTCTCAAGGAAGTATTAAAGAAAACACTAGTAAGGGTTGGTGTTAGCTAAGTAACAGCTGTTAAGGACGTGATTCAGTAACACCCTTTCCTCCTCCTGCCCTTACATGGCAGTAGTAGTCTCCTGAGGCTTCTGTCTGCCCTGTATGTGCAAATTCTTTAGTGAAAGAATGGCAGCTCCTGCATTCTTTTCACCAGCACAATGGGTGCGCTCCATAATTTCTTTTTTATAACGGTCTCTGGCATTGGCTAACAGCAGATGCTACGGAGGAAATTGCATCAGTCCTTACCCTGCGTAGTTATAAAACATCTGCCCTTTTGTCGGCAGCTTTCTGATCTTCATCAGATGAAGGGCGACTTATGATCTGGCGTGGAGAAAGTCTAGCTTTCAAAATTCTTTTCCAGACTTTTAAAAATTGCACTTCCTATTCTAGTAAGTGCCTACTAGTGAGTGCCTACCTTGCTGGATGGCACCCGTGAAGCTAAACAAATTCTCTTATAGGGACTGACTTTGGATATATTTGTGGTAAATAAATTGATTTTGAAGTGCAGTAGTATATTATATTGGTAACTATTCCCTTGTCCTAATATGTCAGGGCAGCTTGAAAAAATAATGCTCATTTAATTAAAAATCCCATGTAAAGAAAGCACTGACTGTAAGGAGCTGGACAGCAGCTCTTGTTTAAAGGGAAAGCTGGCACTGGAAAGAAAAGACAAACCAGTCAATGAAGTAGCTTCACACTATCTCATTAAATCATGCTTGATCATGAAGTTGAGATGTCTTGTTGAAGGTCTTTCCTATAAGAAACTCAATTTTTTCATTTGAAGTCATTCTCTTCCTGCCCCCAGAGAAACGCCTGTAAATTCTCAGTGGTTCTGACTGTACTCTAAAATATGGTTTCTCTCTGGAATTGTATTTCAGCCAAAAGATTTT
Source organism: Struthio camelus (assembly GCF_040807025.1). NCBI lineage: Eukaryota > Metazoa > Chordata > Aves > Struthioniformes > Struthionidae > Struthio > Struthio camelus. Next base: position 38,055,305 of record NC_090943.1, on the reverse strand, counting down.
TGGACAACGTGACAGAAGTGTTTGTCAGAAGAATCACATAACATTCCTAAATACAGAGTCTCTTTCAGTGAGCCAAAATAGTATCACTAAAATTAGTCACGTTTTAGTGAAAGTGGATGTGTTGGTAGGAAAGTAGCAGTACGCATCAATGGTAGTCATCTGTGCGTGGTGGTGGGAGGTATGGTGAACTGTATGGGAGAAAGGTGCAAAGGACAAACTGGAGGCTTAGAGGAATACCGGGGATGAAAGACAGACAAACGTAAAAGTGGTAAATTTCTTACAACTGTATATTTGTGCACTTAAAACTGGATATTCTTCTTTGCGTTATAGATAAAACTGACAGCATCTTTTAAAGCACAAGTAGCAGAGCACTTTTAAATCATGAACAGATTTCAGGTTTTTGTAAGATATAGCCAGGCCAAAATCTTATTTCTAAAACTTTTTCACTTTTCCTATCAATGTCTTGCCCTTTTAATATTCTTCTAAAAAGCAAGCTTAAACTTTTGAAACCCCCTAATAAGGCTGAAATGCAGCTCAAAGTAAATGACTATTCTAGTTTTTCTTTTTTTTTTTTTTTGAAGTCCTAATGGAGAAGTACATAAATGCCACAGAGAAGTTATGTTCGTTGAAACACATATTACTTGGTGTGCTTCTGTTTAGACAGATTTGAATATTTTAGGATTTGTTAGCATCTTCAAACTCAATTCATGACTAGCAGCACAACATCTGAGGAATTTTGATGGATGCTGTGAAGTGGGACCTTTGTGAGCTGTTGGCTGTAAGCTAGAGGCCCTTTCGATAGTGAGTTGCAAGGAGCACAGCACTTCACCTAGACACCTGGCTGTGTGGAGAATGAAACTTCTGCTCCAGTTGTGCAATTAGACCTCATTTGTGAGAAGATCAACTCAGTTTTTTTTAATTATGTGAACATGCATCACTATTTATAAATTACAGCCCAGAATTGTGCTTTTGGTATGCTGGGCGTGATGTATGCCTTTAAAATACAAAGGCTATCCTATTGGAAAACTAAATCTGCTCATTAATAAGACTTAATTTTAAAAGGATTAATAGCACTTACATAAGTGTACAGTGCTGTCTATTTATTCATAGTAAACATGTATATAGATATGCATGTACTTTGTTTAGGTACTGGCAATTAAACAGCTTTATAACCGTCATAAATTGCAGTTTTGCCTCAGAAGATGCTATTGCAACAAAATTCTTAGCCTAGTGAATGGAATATAGCTGTTAAATATATATTCTGATAAAGACTAAGGATGCATTTGACCTGAGCCTCCCAGGCATAGGTGGCATACTGACAGATCTGCAAGTATGGGGGCCAGCTATGAAAGCACAAGTGATGCAGTTAGTTCAGTGAAATATCCAGATCTCCTCAGACTCCGCAGTGACTCAGAGCTAGTTGGCTTCTGCCTCAACATCCAAATATTCTCTTTTGGGTGGCCAGTATAATCTAGTGGACAGTGACCTTTAATTGTCCTTAGGTCTGAGAGCATCAGGCTGCAACGGCCACAGTTAATAGTCAGTAAAATTCCGGTTGCTAAGCTGAGAACAGATAGCTTTGTTTGAGATCTAACAAAGTGTCCTCAGCAAGGTCTTTGCTTAGTACTTAGCTGCTGTGAAACAGAGTAAGTGTTATAAAATGCAGGATAAGGAGGAAGTGCTTTCCATTATAAAGAATATTTTATTTCTGTCACAAAAGAAATACTAATATTGCTGCATCTGCCTATATTGCAGAGTATTTTGAAAGATCATGAAAATCATCTCTGCTGATTTTTTTTCTATTAATAGCGGTGAACAAGTCGTGATTCGGTATGTTGCACAGAAGGTCGAATGGAAGGCTAGTTGTTTAGTGGTTTTGCACAAATGATGGCAACCTAATTTGAGCTGTTTGCTTTCTGATGGTTTGCTAATTTGCTACCTGTGAAATATCTTGCTCCTGTGCATGTGGACATGATGGCCAATTATTCTGAGTGGATGTTGCTGAAGTAACATCTCAGTACTTGCTCAGCTGAGGAAAAATCAGGCCTGCAGCATCCCTAGAATTGGTTCTGAATATAACAAGCCAGTGGCTGATTATGTACATAATGTTAATTATTGTTCTGCTCTGTGCAGACATAACTAAAATGTGACTTAATTTAGATACATTAGCTGAGAATCATTGCATTCACATGGAAAGAAATGTGTTTGTTGCATTACTTCCCTGTGCTTAACGCCTAACGTCCAGGTGACAGTTTCTGCACTCATGGACGAGATTAGCCTCTTAAACTTGCTCTGTGAGATGGTAAAGCTGCTGGTTTTAACTACCTCACGCTCTTCTATATCTTGACCTAGCTCTAGAAGAGTATTCCGGACGCTGGGCTTGTTAGGCAAGGAGGAAAGCTGGAGAGAGGAGATGGAGCTGTGAATGTACAAACTAGCAATAGCTGATGTGAACTCTGTTCAAGCTCTATTCAAGTGAACTCTATTGTTGATTCCCCAGGCAAAATTAAGAAGTTGGGTCTGTCTGCACAAGGAATCAAAAGCAATGCACTGCAGCGTTTATAGGAAGCTGTAATTACCCTGACGCGCTGTATACTGGAATTGGACAAACAGGCTGCAAGAGCAGATGACAGGCTTTTCAAAATCAGTTGCTGGACACCATAGAGGGTAACCTTTACATCCAGTATTTGGAAACAGTACTGAACTTATGAATAGGTTGGCAATGGACAAGAATTTGTGTGTCTGGGGATACTGTTATTTATGGCACAAGCAAAATGTGGAGTGTGAAAGGTAATGCAGCTTTGGGGCATCCACCCTGTATTTCAGGGTGGATGTTTTGGAAAGGGTGATAAGGCCAGTTTTCATTGGATGCTGCTCAGATGTGACTCCCACCTGTTTCATTTTCAAAATTTTTGTTCAAAAACATAACAGTGCCAAAAGGATAGAAATGCAAGCAGCAAGATCAGAATCTTTTTCATCTTGGTTGTTGAATGACCTTTCTTTACTTGGTGGAAAAATAAATTATTTGAATTTTGATGGGTGGACTTTCCAAATGAACAGGCCTGCTATTCTGCAGTGTTTCGATTCCTCTTGCTAAAATGATGGCGTACGCTACTGCATCAGATGCTCAAGAAATGTCTTGTGCTGTAGTCTGTATGACTTGACTTTGGTCGCTTTTTGAAAGTGGTGATACCTGTTCAGTGTGATAAGTGATCTATTTCTAAACTCTCTGGGTGACATAACATTGGAGTGTTACAGGAGATCATGCCTGTTTTGTCACTGTGTCTGTTCTGTTCTCTAGTTTGGTCACTGACTTGAAGCAATTACCTCCTTCCCTGTTAGTTCTCTAATTGATATTGTAAAATCACACCAGCAAGCATCCTTTCAATCATCTTATCCCTCAAACAATGTAGGAGTAGTTTCAACAACAACCATGTTATGCTTCTCCAGATTAGTGCAAGGTTTCTAATCTGGAAGATCATCGTAACCAGGGACGTAAGGGAACGGTCCTTCAGTCAAAATAGAAACTGCATATTCCTTTAGTTCTCTGTCCACATATGCAGGCTTTCAGACTCTTGTTAGGCAATCAGATAATGTCGTACCTTTTTCAACATCTTTGTTTCTAACCCCAAAATGCTTCTCATAGGGGGCTTTTCACGTAGTAAATTCCTCATGGATGAAATTTCTTTCTTCTATCCCAGGAAAAGCCTTTGAGCCTTTCCAAAATGAATTTTTGCAGCAGTCTTTAGACTGCAAGTGAAGTGGTGCAAATCTGTTCAGACTGCCTTGCTTTTTTTCCCCCCGATACTGAAGAGCAGTCAGGCAAATTAGCATGTCTGAGTATGAGAGTCTGAAGTCAGACCTGTGGGACTCCAGGCTCCCCCCCACCACCTTGTTTGTAGCTAGGACAGACAGCTGACTTAATCTTGCCTTCTGCACTAAAAAATAAGAAACTACAAAACTGCAGGTGCTGTTATATGTTACTTCTCCAAAAAATAATCCTTCCAGTCATAATGTCATCAGTCATTCCAAGATTTATCTTTATTGCGGTGTTTCGTGTAAATCCTTGTCATTTTAGAGTAACAAAAGTAAAAGATCTGAACATCTCTTGACATGCTTTATGATGTGCTCCCAGAAACAGTGTAGCATAATGCTTAGGAGGAGTGATTGGCTGCATTTAACACTAGCGTTTTGAGTTCTCTTAACTTTGGTTACCGTTCATAGTAGCTTTTTTTTTTTTTTAACATTCCTTCAGCTTTCACTTTCTACAGGTGTGTCTTTTCACAGAACAGAAATTCTGTTCTAAGAGTTGTGTTGAATTGTCTGTGTGGCACAGATGTATTTCTTTCTAGGAAAAAAAAATAGTACTACTAGTATGAAAATGTCTTAATCTTTGCACAAATGGAGTTTTGTGGCCAAGACAAAATGAAAATGCTGTGTGCAGAGTTTAAAACTTGAGCAGACTTTGAAAATACAATTTTATATTGAAAATAGAATGTTATGTTGTAGGCTTCGTAAAGGTGTTCCTCCTTATGTGTTCCCTATTTTATCATGTAAACATGATGTAGTTTGAAAGGGTTTGGTTTTTTTTTCCTCTCAGACTTTTTGTCTGGAAAGTGTCACTTGCTGGCGAATAAAAATCATGGAAAATGTAGTCATTGAAAGACGAATATTAAGAAAATATTAAGAAAAGTTGAGGAAAAAATATGCAGGTCTAAGGGAGGCACAATTGCCATCTCCTGACATATATTTATTTTATCATTTTAAACACGATTTTATTTTAAAAACTCTATTTATTTAAAAATTACTTTTTTTGTGTGTGTATGTATCCTACTTTTCAGAAATTCAAGTGCACTATGTGAAAAAGTATGGGAAATGTCTTGTTAAGTGTGCCAATTTACACCTGATGCTGCATGACTCATAATTAACCACAGGTTTAACCTATATTTCTTACAAGTCCTGATGGTCTAGAAAAACCTGTCCCGTATGCAAGTGTTTTGAAAACAAACACACAACAATGATGGGAAGAGAGTAGAGAGATAGTAGTGGAACAACAACAATGGTGGCACTCTTTAATATCAAAAAGTTTAAGGGAAATCTACATCAGTTGTAAACAGTTCTGTTTACTACTTCTTTTTATAGTCTGTAATTAAAATCCAGGTGGTTTGATTGTAGTTCAAGTATAACCAACCAGTAGAATGCTAGGAAGCAAGAAAGATACTAGACTGCACACAGATCATAAAACTCTTCACGTTGTTCTCTGCTGTCTCTATAGCCTGCTTGCAGGGACTGGAACTGAAGTGAAAAAATGAGTTTTACTCATTAGGAGTAATAATTCTGAGTTGTTACGTTGTAGCACTCTCTCACTGATCACAGTTCAAGTTTTTTGTAGATTCTTCAATCTTTCATGTTGCTGAGGCATCCTAATTAAAAATGCCAGTCTTTAAACCTCTGAAATGTCTGAGAATGGGAGTGTTAACTGGAGCTTATTTAATCAAGTAGCAGTTCTTTTTAATTAAGTTCAATGTAGCCGGTAGCTTGCACTAAGGTGAATCTAAATGTAAAATTAGGACAGAGTATCTCTTTCAGATCTGTCTAGATCAGCTGAAAATAATACCACTTCTCCTTTTTCATTGCTATCCACCAGCTGGTGATTACTATCCCTGCGTTTTGGCTAGCAGAGCAGAATACATGAAACCATCCACTGTGACAGCTGGCTCTATGCTTAACTGAGTTAGGACTTCCGTGATTTTTGGAGAAACTGTTCTTCATGAAGGGATAGTAACAAATCGCTTGGGAGCGAGAATATCTTAAATGGCTTTGGCTATTTGCAAAGCGAGTTGGAGTTTGAGCTGTGACCTGTCAATGGAGACATGGAGCTACTGCTGAAGGCCATAGAAGTTCTCAGTGCATTTGTACTATGAGCTTTGTTGCTGGAGGGATGCCATATTTTACTTCGGGGTGCCATCCTGTAGTTGAAAAGTATAAAGAACCTTAGTCCCTTAAAACTCTGTGCATCTTCCTTGTTCTGGGTTGCTGGTAATAATGTTAAATTATTCATGAAGTCTTAATTGAAGCTTTCCTTTTTGGCCAATCTCCTAACTTGCTTTTAGATTTTGGTCTGCTGTGGCTATGTGCTGGTAGGACAAGAGCTGATGTGAAAGCACGCTCTCAAACGGATTTTCCGTTCTTCACGAACATGGCTGCTGCTTCTGCAGCTTCATGTTTGCTTTTCTTCCTTTTGTCAAGGTCAAAAAAGGTCAAAAGTTCTCTTACCAGTTCAGTCTGCATGAAGTTACCTCTAAGGTAACCCCTAGCTCTGGATTCATGTCCTCCTTCAGTGTTTCAGAACTGGGTAGATTGTTTTGTTTTTCTGTCTTTTGAAGTGGGGAGAGTATCTTTTTTTTTTTTTTTTTAATGGTCGTTTTCCTGTTTAATAGCTACCCTGTTAACCTAGTCAGAGGCCCTAATCTCTAGCCTGCATCTTGTCTTGCTAACCCAGCTATTGCAGTTCTTTCCCCGATGGGACTACATGTTTCATGTCTCATATCGTTTCATTTCATATGCCTCATGTTATTAGGAAATGAGGAACAGCCCTATTCCCTTCATCAGCTGTTGTTCTGGCCTTTGTGTCATGGCTGGCTCAATTTACCTTACAGCCCTTTTGTCAGCCTTCTTTTCAATTTCTGTGCGGTTTCTCACAAGTGCACCTCTTGGCTTTGAAAGCTGGTATTTCAAATGTCAGCACTGGACAAACTTTTAAATCGTTTTGCGTGTGTGCATATATATAGATAAATATGTCAGCTTTTCTGTTTTTCATCGTTTTTGGCAAAGCACTGCATGTAATCATTCTAACTTATGAACCATTTTCCTATATCTAGCATCTCTGCTTCTAGATCTCCTTCAGTTCATATTTATCCTCTGCCATGAGGATAATGTTGCAGGTGGAAAAACCTGATATATGGAACCTATTTCCTGTTCCCTGTTGTCAGGGTGTTCATTACAATCATAAATATGAATGGATTTAGGACTAAGTGTGATACAGATGCGTCTTTCAAGAGAATGGTTCACTCCCTGTACAGGTGCTTCTCGCTGTTCTTGTCACCTGCATACGTTCCCATGACTTGTGTTCCCAGCTGAATGGTCTATTGCAGGCATCATTCTGTCTATCCTCAAGAAGCTCCAGGCTGAGCCTTCTCAAATGTCCTTCGATTTCTTCTTGTCCCGTTCTTCTAGTACTTGGCTTCAAAATACTACCTCTCTACTTTAGCTTTCTGTCCTAAACCTAATTTTTCCACACTTACTTGATTCCGTGGGTCATCTAGGAGTACTTAGCATAAATCACTGTGAAATAAATAGTGACTTAACTATTAAGGCAAGTACTCAAGCCCAACGAATTTGATGCATCTCCTATTTAAAAATAAAAAAAAAAAAAGCATGCAGAAACTTAAAAAGATTTTGGATTAATAAAACCCATCTTTTAATACATCACTCCCCCCAGAGGGGATTCTTAGCCATCTTGTGAGGGGCCATGAGTGTGGCCTTCCTTCTAAAAATTCAAATTTCAAAGCCACATCTACTTTAAATTGCATGTTTTGCCCTAGACAAAGGAGACAACCTCTCCAATAGGAGTCGATACTTTTGAGGAAATTAAGCTCTAGATCTCGTCTGAAAATAGGTACTAGGCACTTCTGTTCTTTTAACTTTCACTGAGGTTTAAGTGAGTCTATTTTAGAAAAAGAAACTTGGACACTTACCTCACTTAAGCATTCACTTAGACAAACATAGTTTTAAAATTAGAGTTGTAGAAAATGGGTTGGAAAGGGAAGTTATAGAACTTACTTACTCAATCCTTTTGCTCTTAGGCAAGCTTGATTGTATCGCTGATGGTTGTTTCAAGATTTCTGAAGATCAGGTTAGATGATGGAGGTTCTACCATCTTCTTAGGCAATCACTTCAGCACTTAACTGAACTTAGCTTCATTAGAAATCTGAGAAGTAATCATACTCCCCCCTAAAAAGTATTATTTTTTGCTGGATGACTGAACTGAGGTAGCTGAGCTCTCACAAGGGGCAAATGGTGGGATCTTAGGGTGCAGCTGTAGCAGCAGCATGCAATTAGGGCAGCTGACATTGGTGATAAGCCTGCATCTTAGCTTCTGTCTTCCTTTATGCTAATAAAACCCCAATCTTGTGGTCGGTCTTTCAGGGTCTTGTTACTCCTCTCTAACCCTGAGTTAGGTCTCTTTTAGAGCCAAATGGTACTTGAAAAATGGCAACCAAAGTTGGATATAGTATTTTAACTGAGGCTTTACCAGTGTAAGTGAATGCAGGGTGATATCATAAATTCTGTTGGCATTATTCTGGTTTAGCATCTCCCTCTTAATATTTGTTTTTTCAGCAGTTGCATGGCATTTTGACTCTTGGTCATGCTGGGATCTGTTATGAACCTGAGATTTTTCCTAAGTCTGTCCTGTTCATCTCTTCCACTTACTCTTCCTTTAGTCTATCCTGTATTTATGGAGATTACTAAGTGCGGAGTCTTTTGCTTGTCCTGCGGTTCATTAAAAATGTTTATCCTGATTCCTGATGGCTTTCTTCTCATACTGAAATCTGTGTAAAGTACATCATTTGACTTTGGATTATTATTTTTTGGTGTGAAATTGTTACCTGCCCATTAGTACCTCTGAGAGGTGAGGGAAGGGGGGGATGTCATAAGAAAAAGATGGAATCAGTGTGCATACTTGTGAACTCTCTTATCATATATGATGTATTGAAAATCCTTAAGTTTATCATAAATAGGAGTCTGGGAAACTCATAATATCCCTTAACTTTTAAACCAAAAGCATAGAGGTTTCAGGAGCTTATGAACTTAAACATAAACTTGAAGCTGCTGTTCTGTGTATTACTACTTCTGTGCTTAACTAGGCAGCTAAGTATGTTTAGACACTTGTTGCTTTAATGTTTACTCCTTGCTAGTTGTGTTCAGTGGCTGCTATTTCAGTGAAGAAGAAAAGTGGTATTTCAGGAATTCAAACACCCGGCCAAATATTCGTGATTGCAAGTAAAATGAACTCTTTCAGGTGTGAGAGACTGTTTCAGCCCACATCTTCATATGCAAGTTTTGTTTTATTATTTGTTTATGTATTTTCTTTTAGATGCTGAAAGGTAAATGACTTAAGTGTGTGGTCATTCCCTTTGCTGGCTTTTCCTCTTTTGGACAATTAGAGGTGGCTGAGCGGCCCTAAACACTTTCCCTGATCACAGTGGGTATGTTTTGATGTCAGTCTACTTCATAGTCATAAAAAGCATTGGCTAGGCAACATTCAGTTCTGAAGTTGCAAAGGATCTTTAACTTCATGGTATATATACGTTTAAGCCAGTTTTTGAAGGAAAAGAATCCAGTGAATTAGATGCACTGCAAATGTCTTCTGAAATTACCTGCAGATCCATCCTTGTAGGCTATCCAAGAATATTTGCAATTTGCTGTGTTGAGCCATGTTTCCCATATAAAGCTCAAGCTAATAGCTCCAAGAATAAAATATCTGTATTTTTGTCTTTCCCTAGAGAGCCTGCTGAGTCAGAAACTCAAGTACTAGCAGATGATGTGCGCACTTTGGTAGAGCGATGAGGCCACTTGATGGTGTGTTTTTGTTTTTGGTTGAGAATTCCATAGTCCAGTGCAATTGAACCAAAAAGATTGGATTTAATCCCCCAGAGTTGTGTCAATTGTTAATGAAATCTGGTTGGATGACTTCTAGACATGGAGCATCTTGGAATAATATATCTGCCTTAATTACAGGTAGTGAGGACATCCTAGAGATGTTCTGGATATGTTGTCTTGAGCATCTTTAACTTTCATTAAAATGAACACTCAGAACATATGCAGAAATGTGGTTTTCTTCATATTTGCCGATTTTCTTCCTTTGAAAGATCAGAGTTAATAAACTCTTACCTTTTTGCCTTAATAACAAAAATACTTAGCACTTATTTAGCGTAGTACTAGTTATCCTCCGTATACTTCATACATGTTAATTATTTCCTGTAACGTTTCTCCAAAGTGTCAAGGTTTGTTCACATATTGCATGTTCAGAAACAACAAAGGTGAGTTGGTGGCCCCTAGCCAAAGAAGATGTTAGAGTGGGTTGATGCTGTGCTTATAGCTATCTGCTGTTTGGTTAGAATACCGGACTATGCACCTCTTCAGGCTATCTTAATATGAAAGTGTAGTCAATCTTTACATAATCACAGCTGTAGATCTGACTGCAGCAATTTGTTTATAAATATTAATGTCGTAAAGGACACTGAAAAAGGTATATTGAAATAGCCTCTAAAGATATAGTTAAGTTGGTCTAGAAGAAATGTGAAATTTTTGTAACCCGTGATCATTACACATTGTAAAGTGTTTATACAAATTTCTGTGTATCCTAAGAACTGAATCTTGTTACCACAATCATTAAAGTTAATGGGATTTAAGTTTTGAGTTGATAAGCCTATTTATAAAAGAAAAATATTAAGTATCCTGAGAAGGAAGTGATTTGTTTACTTTTTTTGTGTAAAAGAAAAAAAAATTAAAAAATATTGAGTGGCTTATACCATACAGATGCAACAAAGTTTCAGTCTGTCTTGAAAATAAGAGGTACCTTTTTCAAAACCTTGACAAAGTAGGTGATACTGAAGTGTGAAAGCTAAAACACAACATCAGAGGGGATGGAACAGGCTTGTTGGACCCTGCCACTCTCTAGTAAGCAAGTCTAACTTTCTGCAAGAGCTGAAAGAAGAAGAGCTGTTTGCTGTTCATACATACCCTGTGGTGTTTCTCTTCAGGTACCTGGGACACAGAAACTCTTCTGTAAATAGTCCTATTTGCTGTAATACCTAAAACCACATATGATTGATTTTTGGTTTTGTTTCTCCACAACGACGTCAATTCATTTAATGAAATACAGTGCCTGATATCAAAGTTGGCAGCTTAATGCAGTTTAGAGCGTTATAGGTTGCCTTCAGTGATTTGACAGTAAAGTGATGTCTTTTCCTTGATGTACAGACAGTGCTGCCTTCAGATCTTGAATTACTGTGTGCTGGCAGACAGACAGATATTGCCACGAGAAGGCACTGACTACCACAACTTACACTGTGCCTGTCAAAATTGAATGTAGAAGAACAGACATTGTATTTCAGTAACATTTTTAGCAATAACGAGTGCTGTTTTGAAAAGGAGCAAGCTGGGGGCGTAATGGAACATCTTCGTTTTAATGAACAAAACAAAGCTTTAAATAGTAGCAGATAAGAGCAAAAGGCAACCAAGCTCATGCCAAAGCCCTGATGGTAATGTTTCTACTAGTACCATTTCTGGGACATTATCATTAACTATTTGTGACAGGTGGCTGTTTCCAAAGTATTTAGCATAGACTGTGAAATGATACTATGTGCCTATGACTTTGCTTACTGAAAACAACAAGCCTCTCTTGTTGAGCATCACCTGATCATCCTTTAGTTTTCTTGTGACTTGTAAGTCCTTTTCTAGATATATACTGTTTCCATTGCAAACAGTCCTACCGCCTCTCTGTTAGTTGAGTACAATAAGGGCCGTCAGCCTCATTAGCCCTGCAGCGTGAAGAAAGAGTATATGCTCCCAGGATAGGTTTTGATCACCGCTTAGTAGCTCTCACTTTCTCCTCCAGCCCTCTTTGTAGGGAGACTGTGGACCCTTCTGTTAGTGAGTTACAAACTGGTGCCTGTGGTCTCAGGGCTTGTGGCTTCACCCTTGAATTCTGTGTGCCGATTGTACTAGCAGCTGGCACAGGGGCCTCTGAGACCCTACTCACGTGGATGCCTTGCGCTGAAGAGTAACAAGTTGCTTGTCTAGGCTGTTGATAAAGTTGGGTTAAAAGGGTGGTTTGACAGCTGACTGCTTACTATAATAATACAGGTATTACTGTTTGCAATTTTTTGTATCACTATATACGTATATGCATATACATACCTCTATGTGTGTTTACACACACCAGAGCATGTTACATACAAATGTAATCTACCACAGTTCTCGCGGGGAGGGGGGAGTGTCAAGATTACACATTTGAAATTAATCATATGTCACATGCAATATTAGAGTCAATGTCTATGGTGGATGTGAGGAAAGGTGGTATTTTTATATGTACTTATATTTTAGGATGCATATTGACCTATTTCTAAATTTATACAAGATCTTACTAATATAAGGAACTGCATCATTTACCCCAAGAGTTAGTGGAAACAGCAGACACTTGCATTGTTTCGGAAGAGGCTGAGTAGACTTGACGTTGAAGCTTATTCTTCTTTGACAGCTCGCTTGATTCGTAGCTTGCTATTTGAAACTTGACTCTCCTGAGTCAGTGAAGTAGTGCGATTTAGTTACATCAGTATCCACCTTAAAGGAGTGGGCTAGATGGAAGTAACTGCATCATAAGAGTATTTCAGAGCCATATCATGAACCTATAGCCATATATATTAGGAATGTATGTGCTCAACAGATTGATTTGGACAGTATCTAGAGACAGCATCTGCTTGATTGATGTCCTTTCTGAAACGCTTCTTACTGTTAATTTTATTAATTTGTTACGAACTTTTCTTTCAGAACTCTTTTGAATAACTTTTTTTAATTATTTCCTTTTTTTTTTCCTGTAAAGTGGATATCCAGAAATAGTACCCTGTTTGTTTTATATCCTTCAATAGCATGAATCTTATGGTAACTTTGGAACTGGAGTTAACTTTCTTGAGAAGACATCTCCAGTAGTTGTATGTGGCATATCTGTAGTTTATAAATTAACTCTTTCCCTTGCTGAGCCAGACGAGGCTATTGGATAGATTGAAGCCAACAATTTGAAATATAATGGAGAAAGCCATGAAAGTGTTAGCTGGAAAATAATACTGTTTGGTTTTTTGATCTAGGTGGATGTGAGTGAACGCAACTTAGTTATTTAATAATTACTAGAGAGCAAAGGTTTTAGCATGGATTATTCTTTTTAACTCAGTGAAAGTCAAGGTTATTTTCAACTCTGATTTAGATTTCTCAGTTGTGCACTTGCTGTGCCCACATGTTTTTCATCAGGCATTCTGTTGTTGCTGTTGTTTTATCCACAAGATTTTTATTCTGTAACTGTAGTCAATTAGATGCATGCTTCTAGTCTTCCTGCTGAAATGCTCTCTACATTGCTCTTTCACTGCTGAATCAGCTCTGAAACAGCTGTTAAGTCTTTATTTTTCTTCCAGAGCCATAACAAAAATAATTGTCTAAATGTTGATTCCGTACTTACTGCAGCTTTCCAGATTTTTCTGAATGTCTACCTTTCTTCTTTTGTGAGCTGTGGAAAAGCTTAAATTTTGCTGTTCGCTTTGAGAGTTGCAAGAGATGAATTTTGATGTTGAGAAACTGCCTTAAAGTTGTGAGGATAACTCAAGATGATACTTTTTTTTTTTTTAAATAAAGCAAGTCTTCCTGTTGAACATATTGTCATCTGTTTACATTTGCTTTAATTGATGTAGAAAGATAAAGTTCTTAGCAGATGACAAGTAGCGGATAGGTGCTGTTTATAGGTTTAGGATACAAAAGCTAGAAATACTATCTGTTACCCTTTTACTATTAATTCTGTAAAATGCATCTGGTGAGATGTCATTTGTTAAGAGTACTCTCTTGGCCTACTTCTGTTGCAGTTGCCTTGAGAGTTAGGCACATACTTAGCACTTGTGAAAATCCTCATTCTAAATTTTTTTGACTTTGCCTCAGCCTCACACCTTTGACTTGTCTTTTTGGAATAAACCATAGTAACTGGTACTGTGTGCTTCAGAGAAAAGGTGCAAACAAATCCTGTGGCTTGGGCAGGACCAAAAAAATACTGAAGCAGAAGTGAAGGGGTTGTGATGACCTCAAAACACAACAGCCTGCTACAATTTCAGCTGAGTACGCTACTGATCTCTATGCTTGCTTTAAAGTCTTAAATACTGTTGTACCTCACGGCCCTAAGTTTCACAGGTAACATAAAATATGATCCACCCCAGGGAGGCCTGGAGACTCCTGCTGGTAGCCAGAGCACGAGGGTCTATTTGGGATGAATTGTCAGTGTATTCACACCTTACTGAAAGAATAACTTAGTTATTACTGAAAGACAACTACATTTTCTTCCTGAACTTTGAGAAGAGTGTTTTTTAAAAAGGAGAGCACAGAGTGGTTGCTGGAGGATGCAGCCGTTTTAATAGAGGTGGTAGGTATGTGCAGCATTCACACACCCTTTCTCATGTTCAAATCCAGAATTCTCAAGACTCTCATTTAAGTTACTGGGAAACACCAATAAAATAGTAAGAGAAAAGGCTTTAAACAGAAGACAGGTTTCACTCCTGCCTTTTTCGGGCTGGTAACAAAAGCCTTTTCTTCAATTCACAAAGTAAGTTAATTTGGAGAAATAAAGAAAAATACAAAAGCCCTTCTTTAAAGGTGGACTGTGTCAAAGGGCTACTGCAGACGAACTGTGTCGGATTTATCCCACCTGTCTCCTGCCCCTCATTTAAGCCCCTCAGATTAGATGGCTGAGTCGTCATCTTCAACTCTGCAATGTCAGAGGACAGTTCAGACTGTGGGTACGCTCACTTGAAATCTAGAAAAGTGCCCATCTCTAGTTCCAAAAGGACAAATAACGTTGCCATAGATTCCCTCAAGTGTTCGACTGGATGCCCAAAGTTAGGTGGCATGAGTCCAAGTCTGGGCTGTGTCTATGTTGGCGAGTGGGGCAGCGCAGTTCAAATGGACCTCTGCAGTGAGCCAGTTAGTGATGAGGACCCCACATCCACACTATACCTGTGTTGGGGCTAGCTCTACTCTGGTGCCTTAGACTGAATGCTGTAAGCGCTAGGTACGTTCCTGGAGCATATCTGCTGGTTTCATTTCATCTTAACAGAATTTGGTTTCCATGCTCTAAGACTGTTCTGCAGTGCAAACCAAAAGGTGGTAAGTAAGGGGGATGATCAGGAGACTTGCAAGTGAAGTGCACTTCTGATCTGTGCTAAAATGCTAGTGTGCTCACACCTTAGTTTCAGTTAGACTCTACACTGAAAAAAGAAAAAAAGATGATAGAAACGCTCTTCTGATTGCATGCCTCCTTTTTGTATTGAAATCAATGAGATCGCTATATTTTTCAGTTATCTAAAACTTCCAGGACATCACCCCCGTTGTGCTGTGTGTTCAAAATGGGCAAGGGGAGAGGGGGCCATATAATTCATACCGGTATGCGCTGGGGATATGTTCGCAAGGTCCTGACAACAATAGCTCTCAGTGCGTTTAGCTGCAAATTAGAGCCTGTTTCTTGTCATGAAGTGTGCTGATCTTTGCCAAAACGCTAGATAATCCACAATGGAAACCGAGTGATAAATGGCTCAGTTTGAACATTGGGTGGTGAAGACAACAGTGTTGCCTACTGAGTAAACAGTGTGCATTAGTAAAACACTCGCTGCAGGGTGCTTTCAAGGCATTATCTGAACTGTGAGTTCACCTAAACATTTTTGCATTGCTGTCCTGAATATTTGACCTCTGCTTGTAAGCAGAGATACTGTTTTACTAAATGCAGCTCGAAACTCATCAAGAAAGTCATGTTTTGTGCTTAGTTGAGCAGCTTAAAACCTGCATAAAGTGAGCTAAAATAAAAGCCTTTAAGAGTAATAGTCCTTAATGAAGTGCGATGTGGAAAATTTGTCTTCCAGATAGGAAGAGAATATACCCTCTCCAACATCCACTGCTCCTAATTTCAATAGTACTTTAAGTGTGAAACCTGTGCACAAGGCTCAACTCAGCTCTTGTTATCGCATCACTGTGCTGTTCTGGTTTTCTCAAGTTCTTGTTTTGTATTTGTTGGCTCTGATGGTTACTGGAAATAACTGCCACACTGACTCACCAGTGAATAGTTTAGCAGAGCTGTCTTTCTCAACGTAACTTTGGGAGACGAGGACTGTCTCATCTCTGTTGTTTAGCATAAATTTGCAAACTGTAGCAGTAGGGAGAGATGTTTCTGTGGCACGCTATTGTCTTCATCTTAAATATAGCATCTTTAAAAAAGGAAAGTTGAACTCTTAAAATATACCCAAAGAATTTCACTGGGGTCTTAAAATGCTATTTCTTTTGGAATAGTGTTTTGAGCCTCTTCAAGAAAAAATAAATGCTGGTTCAGTGTGGTTTCACGAGTGTGACAGTGTAAGCAAACAAGCAGACTGTGAAGTAATGCCTCCTTATGTCAGAAATGGGATTTTCCCCCCTCTTTGTGGGAACTTCCTTACCTTCCTAGGTGGTGTTTCTTCCACTCTTCCTAATGCGCAACTTCCTTGCCCAAAACACTAAAATCTGAAGTGATATACAACTTGCAAAAGCCCACGCCCTCTTCCCCTGAGCCTCGAAAAGCATCACCCTTTTACGTCCTCTGTTTGGTTTTAAAGAAAAAAAAAAGCAGTTACTGTGGCAACTCGTGCCCACACTGGAAATCCGCTATTTGAAGTTACTAGCATAGCTTTTTTTTTTTTTTTTTTTGCACATGCTGCAACCACCACTGTTATTAAACAAACTATTAATTATTCTTCCAGTCACTGGCTTAGAAAATAGATGTGACAGTAGCTACGAATTTCTGATTTTGGGTAGGATTAAGTTGTGCAGAGCTCTAGGTAGCTGAGTTTGCGTGACGTTTACTTCAGTCTATCTCTTGGGTTTTTTCCCTTTCCTCCTGAAGCCGCATATACTTAAATTATTAAGGAACTGGGAAAAGAGATATCTAACAATTCTTTTGGTTTATTTTTTAGCAAGACATTTTTAGATGCTTTTTCCTGATTTTGAGAATGCTGCAGTCCTTTCTATGCAGATATTAAACATATTCTGTGCATCTTTCATAATTTTTTGACTAGCGTTTAAATCTTTAAAAAGATGTTTGATATTGTACTTCAATTGTGTTCTGCCTTAAGTAATGTTAATTAAAGCATGCATTTAGAGCCCAAAGTTGTTCCTATTTGATGCTTGAAGATTATTCTAAGGCATTTGTTCAATTAATTTCTCATGGTGTACAGCAATGCAGTCAGTTTATATTACTGGGGGCTTTATCATGATTTCTTGATTCGTGTTGCAGGATGGCAATAAAAAACTATGTTCGATTAACCTGTGGTCTGGTTTTGGTTTTGTTTTTTCTTCCTCCTTTCAGGAATTTCCATGAGATGCAGATCATGCATTGGATAAAGGATGATGATTTCTCTCGGGAGTCTTCCAGTACATTTGCTTAATGCCCTTTTAGTGGTGTTCTAATTGAGTTCATATGAAACAAATTGTCTTTGAATCATGAATGAAGAAAAAAGCCTTGGTGCATCCCAGAAAATGTTGTCTCCTTCAAGAAGTACTAGCAGCTGCTCCTCCAAGCAAGGAAGTCGACAGGTAATACAAGTTCTCCCCCACCGCAAACTAAGAGAGTTATCAAGATTGGGTGTTACTTTTGTTTTTGGGTATCGGCAACTCTCT
Organism: Struthio camelus; assembly: GCF_040807025.1. Lineage (NCBI taxonomy): Eukaryota > Metazoa > Chordata > Aves > Struthioniformes > Struthionidae > Struthio > Struthio camelus. Next base: position 38,037,791 of record NC_090943.1, on the reverse strand, counting down.
GAAATTTTGTTTTCCTGTTGCTTGCTTGTTTTATCTTGTTGTTTCTAGGTTTCCTCCTTCTGTGTTCTGTTTTTGCTGGTGGCAGCTGCTGCTTTTCAGTCAAGTGCAGTACACACACCTTACTGGATATCAGGCAGTTGTAAAACTGGAATGATTAACAGTTAGTTCAAATTCTTATCACATTGTATGCATGCTGCTTCTCTAGTGAAGCATTGCTACTGAAGACACTCGATTTCTGTGGTTTGGTCCTGAAATCCCAAATCTTCCCTAGAATGTACCACTTCTGTGGTAGAATATTGTATATCAGCTCTGCTTATTTCAGATTTCCAGGGAAAGATGTGCATGCGTGTGGGAAGAGGATGCATTTTTCTGAAACTTGACGCAGAGCCCCTATTGAAACTGAAAATGTGCCTAAAAGCGCTGATTTGTGCTGTAGAACTGTAGTTAAGAAAATACTTGTGTAGCATGATGGGTCTGGATGCCTAATACCATATGAAACACCAAACACTGTTTTTTTCAGATATTATTATTTATGCTATATTTTAATTTTAGAGTTTTAAAACTTAAGCCTACGAGCATTGGTACCTGACGAGTGAGACTATGTTGAAGACTGCTCTTGTGTGTGGGCAAGAAAAATTGACCTCTAGCCATGCTGAGAATTAAGCTCTAAACATAGTTCAGCCATGCTTGCAAAAAGATTGTGAGCAGTATGCTCAGCATAAGTTTTATTTGTACAGATGCTGGCTTAGTGGAGCTTTTGAAGCTGCCTCTGCTTGACACGTTAAGCTTTGCCCCCTGAAAGCTTTGCAGACCTCAGCTGTGTTTTGAAATAGCACCTGCTTTTCTGGGACTTAAGGCCCTGCACACACAATTGGAAAGGCAGACAAACTTCTGAATAAATTTTGCCTTTTAAAGTGCTGTGATTGTAAGAAATCCTATGCATTTCTAGTACACTGAGCAAGGAAATCCTTACTTTCAGGGTACTCTTTTACTTTCTTGCAATATTATTTTTCTCATATCCTTAGTGTGAGATAACCTCAAAACAAGTGTATTTTAAAGCATTAGTATTTTCTGTTCCAATAGCTGATGTCATTCAAGTGTTGTTATATAGTATTTTAAGAATAAAACTTATATGAATATGACTAAATCCACTAGTATATTGTATAGCCAGTAAAAGCAATTATGTTTATACAGAGGGAATTTCTGCAGAAAGGCTGCTCGCTTCCATGTAACTACCAAATCTATTGTATAGCTCAACTTTCTTGTCCAGGAATTGTATTGTTAGCCAGTCCCATTCCTTACCCAAAGGAACAAAAGTTTTCACACGCTTTGTTCAGAGGAAGAGAATAATTTAGTAAGGTTTAATGTCACCCTGTCCGCTTCTGGATTTGTAGCCTTTGTGCTAGCCTGTACAAAAATGCAAGGTATAGCGGACAGAGGTGAGAGATGCACCTTACTGTTTTGTTCGTAATTCTGGTACATCCATGTTCATTTATTGTAGTCAGGCAGACAGCAAGTTGCCTCATAAATCTATCAGATCAAGTTAAATAGAGGTATAAAGTGAGTTATTTCCTGATGTATATTGAAGGCAACATAGTTTTTATTTCTTCATGATAATATGGAGCATGGTGCTAGTTGTCTCCATTTATGATTAATGTTTCAGTATTTCTCTTCTTTTTATGACTGGTCATTGCAATACCAAGTAAGTAGTAGTATACTTCTGCAGCTAGGGAACCTGAGGCACATCTGTTCAATGACTTGTCCATGTCTTCTGTTAACGACAGAATGAAGCCTGCAGAAGCTGGAGTGGTTCATGTTGCTTGTTGTATCCTGTGAAAAGATCACTAAATAACACTAAAAGGTCTGACCGATGTAAAGGAAGCGGAGAATTTAGAAACACCTTTTCAGAAACTACGTGTGTTTCTTAAGGCTCCACTTGTATTTATGTATTTTCTTCTTTCTTTTTTTTTTCCTTAGTGAGGACTTCTAATATTTGTAGGGGATTCCTTAATACATTTCCACTCCTTCCTTTACCAAATGCAGTAACTTCCTAGATTAGATACTTATACTATAACTTTGCATCTAAACCTTGCTGAAGTGATCAAGAGGTCTTCCCTCAATCTAGCTAAATCTAGAAAGGAAAAATAAAAACCCAAATTAATTCTGAATCACAATTTTTTTTTTCCCCCCAGAATTATCAGTTTATATATGCCTGGCGGTACTATTGCTGTTCCTTCCTTAACACTCTGATGCTTCTGGTATTTTACACGTGACTGATTTCTCACATTGAAGCTGTCATGCGGTTTGTAGAACAAACTCTTTTGCTGGGGAAAACAAAGATTTAAATACCCCATACAATATATACTCTGTCTGGATATTTACTTGAAAAAAAAACTTGTGCTGACTGTTTTTTCTGTTATGGCTTTTAAATTTCTTTGTTAATTGTAGTTTGTGTTGGCAGCATGTTTCACTGAATGTTTTGATAAATAGTCTTCTCTGCTGCATGTGGAAAAATAGACCTTTAGGACTAACAGAGGCAGTACTCCACAAGGCTGACTTACTAGCCTGGACACAACAGTCTTTCTGGTGAGGAACAGCTCTGTTCTCCCTTCTCCTGCTCCCAGAAGCTTCTAGTCTTGCAAGTTATAAAGGTCTGTGTCTTGTTAAATATACTCTTTTTTTTTTTTTTTTTTTTTAACTAGCATAAAGTTTGAATTTTTGGTCTAGGCAACAAAGAAATCAAGATATTTCTCAGTCCTCCTTTCCCCAAGAAGATTTCTTGTTACATTTGATCAAGAAGTATTGTTTATATCATTGTTTATATTGTTTACACTCAGCCTCTTGGACTGGTAAGTTGGAGCTTCACAGTCCACCCCTACTAATACCCGCCTGCTGACAAGACTGTGGATGAGTGATGTCTTTGTCTGAGGATTAATTTGTTATTTTCATCTGCATGCGTTGGTTTAAATGACAACACTTTAGGTCCTCTATTAAGAGAACACCAACTGTATAAAGTTCTTCTAAACTAAAACAAAACTAAACTAAACAAAAAAACAACAGTGAGAATCACCTAATTCAAACCAAAAAAGTACCATATGCACAACTTGGCTCCAGCAGAATTTTGATTTGCAAGCCCTGGAAGAAGAGAGTACAATGTAACACCAGTGGTTTTATTAGCAGCATCCTGAAAGTAAATAATTTTTCTGTGTGCTCTGCTGAGTGGAAGGCAAAGTGCTGTGGTTACAATATTCTTTCCTCTGTCTTCCAGTTCCGTGGAAGACTTCTTATTCTTCCTCTAAATGTTTAGGTCCTTCTCAAGGCACCTTCAGAAATGGGCTGCTCTTTGCTTGCTAGATAACAGACCTGCTTGCGTGCTGCTTTCTGTTTTGCCAAAAGGACTGTGCTGCTTGTCTGACAAGGCAGTTCTTTTAATCTGATTAAGTGGGAAGAATCTCTGGAAAAGCTCAGGAGGAAAAGAACCATGCCAGATTTTTGCAGAATTAGTGAGGTCTGATTTGTGAGCCTCCCTGTTTCTCAAGTAGGGGCTCCATTGTGGGTACGCGCTGGTACTGAGGAACAGTAGTGACTTGAGACTGGGGTTATGGAATCATGGTGGCATAAGGATACCCCTGGGGTTCCAGCATCTGCTAAAATTTGGTTATTGCTCTCCACAGAGCAACATGTGAAAGTGGCGTGGAGCATAAGTAGAGTCCTGTGACGCACAAGTTCTTCCACGTGACAGTGGACCACTTGATTTAAGCAGTGCTACAGGACTCTGACATTTCCTCCTTTGCTAATCTTAATGTCCTTTTTTTGCCACAACACGTTTGCAGTGTGACCTGAAGACACTGACAGTTAATCCTTTTCTAAGTTCACCTTCACCTTAAAGCCCCGTAACAGGAGGGAAGCTACTGCCACATCCACCCTGTGCTCTTTTCTCCTCCCTCTCTTTCAGTCACATAAAGGGGTAGCTTCCACAGAGCCACAGTCCTAACTTTTTTTGTAAGGAAGGAAAACTGTTGTTGATCTTTAAATTTAAATTGACCTACAATCAGAAGAAGATATATTATGATAGTAACTTTTTAATTCTAATGTGTTAACCAACTTTTCAAATTGATACAGTAGGGAATAGCTTTGTGACAGGAGAACTGCTTAAAAAAACCTCATATTCTAAAAAAGAAAATAAATCACTTCTGCCAATTTTATGAACCGTAATAAATGCTTTAGTTGCAGCTGATGCAAACCCCTATCCTCCACAAAGGAGCTTTCTATTTTTGGCGCTTTAAAATATTCGGTACAACTGACTGCGTTTTACACTGGAAGAAAGTCTGGCACTCATCTGTTTTGCTCAAGGAGTTTCAAGAACAAGCATGAGTCTGAGAGCCATTCAAATTTGTTACTTTGTTCCTTCAGCTGAAATAATTTATGGCCTTGAGGAGTTGTATGGTAGAGAATATTGTAGAAAATCAGGATACTTTTGGTTTATTAAATAAAGAAAACAAGTCTGTAATTAGATAACTCTAGTTATCGTTGAAGACCAAAGTGTGCAGTTTGGGTTTTGGTTTTTTTCAGCCATAGAGCAGATATAACCCAAGTAGCAAATACAATATAAATTTCCAGTGCTGATCTGAAATGAGGACCTCTGGATCAGAGAGAAGTAACAATAGTACATCCCTCCCTTGGCCTTATAGACTGAATTCCTGTCTCAGGCAGCAAAAGGAGTGATGATCACTTTGTGCAGATATTGACCCATTTCAATATCAAATCTTTTGAAGTGCCATAACCTTAAGACTGTACTATTTTGGACACCAGGCCTATGCTAGCATCATTAACACCGTTCAGCTGTGGCTTTTTTATTATTTTTATTTATCACTATGATATGGGGTATTTTTTCAGTTCCTTGCTGTGGGATAAGAATCAGCAAAATGGAGCATAATCTAAATGCTTCCAGCAGCTTTCAGGAAATCCTGTATTTCCAATTTGCTCCTCTGCTATTTCAGACAGATGACAACAGATGATAACCAACCAGCCTGAGTCATTTGCCTTAATTTTAGAGAGTGAGCAGTTTTCCTTTGCAGCTGGTCCCAGCAATAGCAACTAAAACTTCTTTTTCATTAAACAAGGTGTCAGATCTCTTGTAAAACAAAGTATTAATCAAGATCTTACAGGGTTTGGGTCAAGAGCAAAATGAATCCGAAAACAGTCACAGCAGCAGTGTTCTGAAAACTCTGGGAATTTGAGGGTTCAGGTAGGGAAGATGCGACTCTTCTGGCTAGATGGATGTGGCACAGGACCAAACAAATGTCTGTTGTTGTTGCAGGGTTGTGTCTTATGGTTATCTAACAGTTCTCCCAAATTGCTAATTCTGTCTACTGTTCTGTGTCTGTCTTTGGGTAATTCAGAGGTTAATTAAGAAGTCTCGTGCTTCTAAAAGGATCTAGTTCAGCTGGAGCTAAAATTCCCTCTAACTAAAGTTTGCAGTTGAAGAAGCATGAGGCTCCCACAGAACAAGACAGAAATGTAAGGAGAGACTTGTTCTCATCTGAGATTTGGCAGGATCATGTTTAGTGCTGTGAGTGTGGCACATTAACTATACCATAAGAAGCTCCTTCAGTCTCTGCTGGGACCCTTTTCATGGGAAACGGTCCTTCTACTTCAGCTCTTTCTCTCATTTTCCACTCTCATTAATTGCAAAAACACTGTCTTGGCAGCCTTGGGGGACTAGAGGAACAGTGCAAAATGTTGCTTTCCTACAGGAGCTTGTAGGTGTTGTCTTGTGCCCGGAATGAGGAGAGGCCCAGACAAAATTGTATTTGTGATGTAGACCAGGATGTGCTCTGTATTTAAAAGTTTAACCTGAACTTTTTAGCTGAGCCAGGTATATTCTGGGTGGATGTAGCTGGTTGAAATGTATCTCAGCTGCTTCCTTTTTTGTCACCTCAATGTAGCATGCATCTGTCTCACTTCAGAAGCCCATTTCTTCCTAAGCGTGTCCTTATAGAAAGGTGAATCTCATTCTGCTATCTTGTTAACTGTTTGCAGCGTTCTACTTGTCTCCCACAGTTGACCTCTCTGTCGACAACGTATTGTTCTTAAGCTTAGCAAAAGTCCATGAGAATTGGATCCAGTGTTCAAGAAACTTGTTTCATTAGGCTTAACCCTAGAATATTAAAAAGGATCTACTCTTCAGCAGCCTTGACTATCAGATTAGTATCAGTGGAAAAATTATGTGTTTGGGGACTGCAGTTTAGCACATCTTGGCCAAGGCAATGGGAGCTGCCTGCTTGGTAAGCTTCTCCTGACAGAGTTTAAACCTTTCTCCCCAGTTTCAAGGAGGAGGGGGAAAAAAAACCATACAGAAACACACTGCTCTTTTTAAACTTGTAGGTACTCCATTAGTTCTTAATCAAAATTTTATTTCACTAGTTCCTTTAGCTTTCTCACTTTTTAAAATATTTGCCTTTTTCTGAGCTGCCGATTTGAAATTGGTCAATGTCAAGATTAGTTTTCATATTAGTTCATTTAGTAGAACATGCTTCCTGAGGAGAGGAAATTTTGTTCACACACGGACCCTTTTGTAGCAGTCAGTTCAGCTGTTGCTCAGTTAATGTGAATCATAAAATTGGTTTCTTGCCCCAAACAGCAACTGCTGTCACCTTTACGTTTATAGCCTGCAAAATGGAAACACTACTTACAGTGCAGTTACAAACTATTGTTCTGGGCCAGGAAGCGTCTAGTTAATGTGACCTGGTGAGGTTAAAATGAGATTTTTATTATTTTGTTATTTTATTATTAATGCTTCCAGTTCACTAGCCTAAAGGATGGGCACCGCACTAACGTTGCCAAACTGAGCTGAGGTTACGTAATGGAGATTTTTCCCAGTAGTAAAGGGAAGAGACTCAAACTGTTGAAAGATACCTGTGATTGTCACTGCACCCTGTTTTGGGAGCTGGCTTGGCACCTTGGTAGGTCTGGATATGGAGAAATGCCTTTTCCTTTTCATGCCTGTGGGGCTGTGGGTACTTCTGCTGGGGCTGCTGGGTGTAAGTTTCCCCAAGAGCTGTGTTGGAGGATGCTGGGCAAGAGACGGGTGCTCTGGCGGGAGGGGGGACCACTGACTTCTCAGGCAGTGATATCGTGATGGGATTTCACTGCAGTGAAAAACTTCAGAGCGAAATGGGGAATAATCTATTGCATACTACTTAGTTTTATAAGAATTTGTAACATTATTTTATAACATTATACCATATTTGATGACAGAAATCAGCATCCTGGAATATTCTCTTAACAGTCCTGATGTTTGTGATTATTTTAAGGGTTAATAAATAATCTTGAAGGGGGGGGCGGGGAGAGGGATCCAAAACCAGTACAGGAAGCATTCAGTGGTTTAATATTTCCATTTCTGGCCAAGGAGATGGTGGAATGCTTTTTTGGGTTTTCAAGATGGTAGACTGGAATGCTGTGCCAAAAAAAGATAAGTCTGTAATTGTTGCAGCTTATAGCTGGCTTTGTGCTTGAATAGCTGTCAAACTGCAGCTAGCAGACTCCACTTAACTGTCATGCTGAGGGCACAAGCTGGTGCTCTGCTTTGTCTCCCCACCTCACCCTGCAAAAGACTCGTGCTGTTGGTTTCTAGCAGCAGGTGAGAGCGGCGTACGCTGCTCCAGCTTGTATTGGGCTGATGTGCTGGACACGGGAGCCCAAGACCCAGCCCAACAGGATTTTGATTTCTGTTCAAGCTACTTATTCTTAGTGTCTGAGTGCGTTCTCTGTTCCCAGATCTGATGTGATGGTAATTTGTCCCAGAGCAGGAAAGGGTTGATGAGTATTGAGAATTAGAAGTGAGTCCCAAATAAGGAAAGATCAAAAGTAAAGAAAATGGAGCATTACTTTGATTTTTTTTTTTCAATAATGGAAAAATGTAAATTTATAACTGTTGATTAAAAATAATGGTATTTAAGTAGCCATCAAAAATATTCCTGGTTGGAGGGAGTGAAGGAACTGCTTATTACAAAACTGCCAAGAATAAAACAAAAAGCTGTAAGGGCACAACATGTTTGCTATGGTAACAACTGCCTTTAGGACAACTGCAATTTTGGCTTACCTGCAGGTGGTAGAGCATCATTGGGTGTTCTTCGAGGATATTTAATGAGGGGAGCTGCTCAGCCTCGCATTTCTAATACCTGTGGCCTGTTGTGCAGCGTTGGCAGGATGAACTCCCATCCAGGGAAGCAGACTGTCCTTGCAGTTTGTTCCGTAAAGTGCAGTGCAAGGAGAATGACAAAACAGTCGTACCCCCAGGAACATGGACGAATGGGAGTTCATGTTGCTTACACTGCTTAATGAATGCCTGTTTCAGGATGGTTTGCTGCTGTGCTTTGTTATTCTGGTCATGAGCATGTTACCTGTGTGTTTTGCGTGTGTTTTTTTTTTTTTTTTTTTAAGGATTCTAGGGCTGTTGCATTTTTGGCACTTAAAAAATTAATTGGAGCAAGTATATTTGATGAAGAGTGCATGTCTCTAAATTCTGTGACTTTTTTATTAGTTTTAACTACTGTCCTCTCCCTACTAAAGGGAAAAATGGCATGAGTCCAAAGTGAACTTTTAACAAGGATTTCTTTTTCATATTTTAAAAGTGCAGAAACACTCCCCTGCATCAGCAGCTTAGAGTTGCTTGTAGCTGGGGATGGATAAAGGAGCATTGCTAGCACACTGCAGATCTTGTTTCATTTTTGTTTTGGAGTTTTGGGTCAATCTTTTATGGGAAATACGTCCCTACGTAATTTACATGGAGGCCCACAAATATTCAGCTACCTGGTATAGTTCTGTTCTTCCTTTAGTGTTTCTTACTAGTCCTTGATATCACTAAATTCTCCAGATTAGTGTTCTCTGTCTTTTTCATGTATATGGCAATGGTGCTAGCACATGCAGTTTTCGATCACTTAATAATTTCAAATCTTGAATAGCTGACAGGAGATAATTTATATGAGTGAGATCTCAGATCAGAAATATTTAAATTTGTATTATATTGTCATTAGCAGTTTTTCCATAAGTAAGAACTTTAAAAATGCCATCAGGTTTATTCTCTTCTCTATTGTATATTGCGACAGGGTCTTTCATTCAAGAGTTACTCGTCTCAGAAAAGAGAGATCATATTTAGATTAGAGACGTATATGATGAAGTGTGATTTTTATTTTTCACTCTCTGCCTTTACATCATGTTCCTCATAGTATTTGCGTTGCTTCCCTGGCTTTTTTCCCTTTTTTTTTTTTTCCTTTGTTTTTGGTTTTTTGTTTTTTTTTTATTTTTTATTTTTTTTAATTCTTTTGCTTTAAGGAGACAACAATTCACAGCAAAACACAAAACCTTGAGTTGCTGACTACAGGCAAAAGAACGTTATAGAAAAGGTCTTCATTTTCCCAATCTTTTACTTCTACCTCATAACCTACAAAACATGTCCTTTTAGCATAGGCTGTTTCTGCCTGTGACAGCAGAAAGCTTTTTATGCTGAACTGTGGCTAGCCTGTGGCTATGCAGTGTGCGTACGTGTAAGTAGAGGGAGCGAGAGCTTATATACAGTTCTGGTAAGCATGTACGTTCAGTAAGAGATGGTGTCAGAAGAATAGCTTTTTGCTTAGTTTATATTGTCTCTCTCAATCTAAAAGAGAATCAGTGCCTTGGGACATACGTAACAAAGAATGAAGAAGGATCTAAGGTTAGATTTCAGCATGCTTTTGTTTTCTTTTGCTTACAGTCTTCCTCTTCTTGAATCTCTCCTAACAGTTCTGTTCCTTGGAAGAAATAAGATCTAGGTTTGGATTTTTTTGTTTAAGCAGGACAGCTGGGAAATTGTAGAAGGACTCCGGGGAGCAATGAATTGTACCCAAGAACCACAGAAGCAGGAAGGTTGCTTGCTGAAAAAGAGGAAATGGCCTTTGAAAGGCTGGCACAAGGTAAGAAAGAAATGTGTCTCTGAAAGCCTGATGCCATGTTAATGTGACTTGCATGGTATGTTGTCATTGTAAAAAGATTATTTAAGAGTAGAGAATGTGTTTTCTTAAGAAAGTACTTAAGTTGTTTCATGATGCTTTATTTATTTATTTAAAAAAGACTGACTTTCTGCTTTCAGAGATACTTCTTTTTGGACAGAGGGATTTTGAAATATTCTAAATGCAAAGCTGATGTAAGTAGTCCTAAACCTTGTAAGGCCATTTTAAGGTAAATACAGTGTTTTATCTCAAATAGTAATATTTCCATGTTATTCGGAAGTGGAAGTAAAGTTTCAACCGTTTTAAATACAAGGTTGAAGCGAGACGGGGGAAAAATGATGGCTCTAGCAGTTGATGTCTGTCCTTTTGCTCCATTCCAGAGTAATCATAGTGGTTTTACTATGAAGGCTCTTTTGGGGGGTTTTTTGAGGTTATTTTATTTTTTGCAGATAGAGAGAGGAAAGCTTCATGGCTGTATTGATGTTGGACTTTCTGTGATGTCTGTGAAGAAATCAACGAAATGTATAGATTTGGATACAGAAGAGCAGATATACCATCTGAAGGTAGGTCTTCAAGATCATTTTAACCTTGCTCCCAAAATTGTGCGATTGTAATAACAACATTAAGTGTGTATGGAAGAGTGCTCTACTTCTCTGGCTCGCTCTTTTTTTTTTTTAAATACTAGGAGGTCTATTAATTACACTAATAACTTAGTTTTTAGCCACAGCAGACTAGTTTTACGCTTTTTAACTTGAGAGGCCTTATTGTACTGTCCCATAGTCAGTGTAACTCTGTTACAAAATTATTCTATGAATAGAAACTTGAAAGATGTCTCATGCTGAGCAGCGTTTTTCATTCAGCCTTTTTTTCAGCAAAGGTTATGTCCTTACTATACGACTGCTTTTACTTTCAGTAGTGGTATCATGCTGTTCCTCTCATCTGCAGAGTTCTCTGCACAGTTACATATGTAGATTCATCTATCCTTCCTTGTGTTATAAAATTGGATTGATTAGTGATTGATGATTTGGTGATTTCCTCACCAAAATCAAAATTCTATTAATGCTTGGTTAAACTTTGCTAATTTTTATTTAAAAAATGGCAACTACAAAATGATAAATATTTTTGTTATATCATTTATTCTGTTCTAGAAGTTGCTAAGTACTATGTTCTGCATTAAAGTCATAACTATGGTAATTGAAGTTTCTCTCGCTTGAATTTATCCTATGACTGGTTTTCTGTTGCATTCAAGTTAATATGGAATGCTGTTTAGTAGGGACGTTATTAGAAAAATTTAACTGATGTCTTGCCAATAAAAGTAGACCAGGCCAGCTGCCTAATAGGCAGAAAATACATTAGGAGGTTTTTTGTTAACAGTTTTGAATGTAAATATTCTAAAACTTGAAATTTTATGTAGGTGAAATCTCAGGAATTGTTTGATGAGTGGGTAGCAAAACTTCGTCATCACAGAATGTATCGTCAGAACGAAATCTCCATGTTTCCCCATGATGTCAGTAATCTTTTCTTCCCTGTGTCTTCTACTGTGGACTCTGTTGCTGGCATGTGTGATTCTGCTCCAAGTAGAAAGGTAATGGTTATGACTTACAGATAGTGAGCTTTCATCAGGGGTTAAATTATCCTGGCTGATGTTTATTAAGTAAAGAGCATAAACCCAGCTGCAAACTTTCGTTAAGTTATGATCTAAAATGTCAAGAGCAAAATGGTGTTATTTATAAATTCACTCCCAGGTAGTTTTGTGTGTGATGCTGCTAAAAATTGAGGACTCTAACTTAACATCCAGTTTTAAAAGTCATCATGAAAATGTAATTTACTTCATTAAAACAATAAGATAACATTATAAAACATAATTGTCTAATGTGTGCTGGTGAATGCACACCAGTATGTATGGGATGCAGAATATCCAGCTAGAGTTTTCTTCTTCAGCTTTTTTTCCATTTACTGTCTAGCTAGTAAGACTTCTCACTGTTCACGATAATACATCTGACTGTACTTAGCTGAGGAGTATGTCAGGATTATTCTAGAGCCATTATCTTGACTACCATTTATATTTTAAGTGAGGTAGAAGCATTGTTCAGGCAAGGGCGAGGATTGTGCTGTGGGTGGATATGTGGACTGGGTGAGTCCAGTCAGCTGTGTGCTCCTTTCTGGCTAAAAGCCGTGACTGCTACTTTCACCTGGACACAATCTCCATACCCACAACGGTTTGCACACTGGCTGGCTGATGTAGCAGTAAGTGCTTTATTCATTGCCTACCTAAGGTTTTCATTCCCTTAGCTATGTTGGTGTGTGTTTTGAGCAGGCTTATTTCACACCACACCTACAGCTCAGGAATGTTCTTCCTACTGTCACCTCCTTGGGTTGATGGGATTTCTTCTGAGCTATCAGCAACATGTTTATCGACGCTTACTTGTGGAAACAGCGTAACGCTTTTGCTTAAAAGGGTTTTAGGCCTTTGCTGAGGTTTCTCCCTTTACAGAGTTTTAGGGGACCGTTTAGGACTTGCTAAGTAAACTGACCCATTACTCTTTCTCCCAGGTCTCCTTTTTGCCTTAGGAAACACTGAGCTTCATACTACATGCCCTAATATTGACAGTGACAAAACTATAAGGAAAGGACTTTAGAGTGCTTGCATGTCTCCTTTTTTTCCTAAGAGATTACCAGAGATCAGCCAGCATCTCTCTTGCTTAAGTGTTTGTCTCCAACTTCAAAATAATATTATTAGCTAAAGAAAACTAAATCTGTATTGCATTAGAATTTATTGTTTGGTTCTTGGATGGCTCTGTTGATTTGAACAATATCCTTATTTCTAAAGACTGTTGGTTGGCTCCATGGGTCTTAGTGTATGTCTGCAGGACCACTGGAAGGGTTTTGTCACCTTGGAAGGACTATCTTGTAACTGAGGAAGAGCTTTCCCAGACACAAGCACGTGGCTGGACAGCTTTTTGCTAGCAGCTGGCAGGGAGGACATCTGTGTGAGCTGGCAGCTGAACGAACAGTAACTCACCCTGCGGGAACGCGCTCTTCTGCAAAGAGCTGCTGCCTGTGGCACCTCTGCTGTTCTAACAGCCTGCTGCTCTTATACTGCATCTGCAAGGAACTGGAAAAACCTCCTGGGACAGCTTTGTCCTTTTCTCCCACAAGATGGCTAGGTTGCAGAGGAAGAATACTGAGGGCAAAAGCAGATCGTAGCAAACCCCGTGGTGTCAGTATGCCTGTGCTCTCCAAATAAAGTCCATGTGAGCAACATATCTAAAATCTGTGCTTATTGTCGAGTAAAGTAACCATTTCTTCTTTGGCATAAAAGCCTTTAATTCACTTTTAGTATATTAATCCAGATTTGCACTGCAAAGAAGCCCTATTTGTTTTCATGTGAAAAATAGAAAGGGATAGTTCTTAAGTTACAGTTAATCACCTTCGCTTTGCTGAAGTTAATGGAGGTTTGTCAATTTACACCAACCCTAGGTTAATGCTAGTTGATACCAGTCCAGTAACTAGGTTATTTTGAAAAAATAAAAAAAAAAAAATCAAGCAATCTTTGCGTTTTAGAAACACCTAGTCAGTTTTCATGTCTGGGGTGGGGAGGGTGTGTGTGTCCATATATGTTTACATAGAATACTTGTATTCTTAATCTTGGCCATACTGACCTAAAACAAAAGTATGCTAAGTGGAGCAATACAAACTCAACCCATTCCCTGTTCCTTGGGAATGTCTTTTTCCTTCTTCCTTCCTGCTCATGCCCCCATGTGTATGAGTTCCGACAAAAATTTTGATTATATGCAGTAGGTTTTTGAAGAGACAACGTGGGATTTGCTCACAATACTTATATAAATTTAATTTACTTATGTTTTGAAAGGTGCTGGGATTATTATTTGTGTATAGATTACTATTGTAGTATAGATGACTATGTATATACAGATGACTAAAGCTCACACAGTTCCCTTTATATAGTACACAGTTCCCTTTATATAGTAATGAAATAGCTAAACTACATAGATTAATATGAAAATAAGTGTGCTTATTGATGCTTACTACTATTTGGTACTGACTATATAAATTGGGATTATAATACTGAATGAAGTCGCCTGGACAGTGCAATTTATTTTACCCTACAGCTCAAGATGGATCGTATATTGTAAGTTTTAAAAGGCCAACTAGGACAACTGCAACAGTAACTGAGATATAAAGGAAACTTCCTAAGAATAGATTTAAAACTAGTACTATCTCCGATTTTGATCCAAGTTGAGCCAAGAGATAACGAAGTATGTAAAGCATATGCTTTAGAGAGGAGCCAAGTAACGTAGTCGGCTTTTCTCAAAACCCTAGAGTAAAGGTGTCATGTAATGGCACTTCAAATGAAATGACATGTTTAAAACTGATTTTAAATAAGGTACGGACAAAATATGTAATTACCTTGTACAGCTTCCTGACATAGACGTTACTGAACACAAAAGGTTTCATAAAGTCTAAAAAATAATTAGGCGTTTGGATGACTAGTAGTTCTCATTATGCTAGAGAAGACAACAGCGTTATAAGTCACTATCAACTGATAAGTGTTGTGTAGAATTTTTTTTCCCCTCATTGGAAACTACTTAGTTGTGCTGCTTAATTAGCTCTTGTGGGCACTTTCCAATATCCTCTGAAGCATCTGATAGCGAACACTGCTAAAGACGAGATAACAGTTTATAATTTGCTACTGGGAGGTTGCAAAATGCTGTTTTTCACCCTGACGAGATGTATGCTCTCATATGTATTAAGGACTATCAAGCAAAATCCTGGTTAAAGGCACGTCACCTTGAGTAAAATTTCAGAAAACATCTAGTGTTCAGAAAACATCTTGCTTTCTTCACTGAAAGAATATTTCCAACAGAAAGGTGTATGTTATATTAAAGTCATCTTCTGGGGCTTCTTTGGGGAGGGCAGAGAAGGAACAGAATGTCCTTCCTTGGTCCAGTGCCAGGTCCAGTACTGTAATTGTGTCAAATTGACTTAACTGATGCAGACCTTTGCCACCCCTCAAAATCTAATTTTCAGCAAATTTTGTGCTTCCTTTAGTATCTGTTTTTCTGCTGCTGGTAGTCAGCTTTCTTAGTACAATATGATATCCCTGCATTGTACTCAATGATTTGTACACCTAATGTAGTTCTTACACTTTCTGTTTTCCGATGTTGTTAATGCATTCAGTCCTTGTCAATGATCATGGACCTCAGCTGTGGGCTGTCAAAACATGTACTTGCAGCAATAAAATATTGTATGTTAAAAATTCATTTGTTCTCCTTTGGAACAGGCAAGCAGCTTGACCAAACAGAATTCATTGTCGGCTGGAGGTAGCCTGTCATTTTCCTATTCAAGTAATGAGTCTCGGATTCCATCTTGGCTACAGTGTTCTGAAGATATGGAAAAATGCTCAAGAGGTAGCATTGGAATATTGGAAGAAAGTTGAAAATACCCTAGTGTTTCCCCTGTTTGTTCCTAATAATAACAGTAGCGCAGCATAAGTAGTCATTACAGTTAGTTTCCTCTAAAATTAGAGGAGGAAAGGGATGGCTGTTTCTTAACTGGCTAGTCACTTGTTTCTGAAAGGGTTAGTAATTTTGGATGTGGCTACATCAGATTTGGGGACCTCTTAAAGAAACCTGAATATTTCAGTACATTTTCTTTGTATATAAAAGTAACCTTTAGTAGTAAGACTTGAACTTTTTTTTTTTTGAATATCCAGCTTAAGAAAAGGGAGAATGTCCAAAATCCAGTTATTTAAAAAACATTGGATCTTTATGTGCTTCCAAGTCATCTTCTGTATTTGCTTTCTTAACAGCATGAAGGTCTTTGTCACGTTGGTAGCGTCTGTGTGGTACATACTCAGTAAAGTTCTGCCCACTGGTGAGCTTCAATTCTAATAAAGAGGAGCCTCACCTCTAGCACTGAATGAAAAACTTAGTCTTAGTCTGTGGCATTGTTGCCCCCTCTGTGAAGAGGTCTGACTAGTCCCAAGCTGCAGTAGTTACCACATTACTCTGACTTTTCCACTACCAGCTAGGATAAAATACCATGATCATTAGTCCACAGTCTATGGCGGTGCATTCCAATACTTTGAATGTAAACTTGAAGATAAAAAAATACAGGCTGTTATATCCAGTCATCTAGTAGTCTGCTTTTAGTCCAAGAGTAACTTAAACTAGCTGCAGATGAAAATCAAAATTAGACTAACCCGTGATTAAACAGACAAAAGCTTTCAGTGCGTCTGTTACTTCAGGACAACTGAAAATATTTTCTTGTTCAAAACAGACCTCTCCCACTGTCACACCTATTTATTGGAAATGAACCAGCTGTTACAGAGCATGGATGTTCTTCACAGGACATATTCAGCACCTGCTATAAATGCTATACAGGTTTGTTATTTAAAAAAAAAAAAGAGAACTTCTCCGTTGTCATTCCGAGGGAGGAGGGGGGAAAAAAAAGCACAGGATAAAGGTGTTTCTTCTTAGGTTTTCTAGTTCTATGGCAATCCATATTACTTTTGTCCTGTGTGTTGTTAAAAGGTTGGACCTTTCGAAAGTCCAAAAAAGGAAAAAAGAACCCACAGGAGGTGGCGATCCAGAGTTGTTGGGAAAGAGACTAAAGGAATGTTACAGGTAACTTCAGTCCTTTCCATAGCTCTTCTTTCTCCAGATACTATTGTTGATTAGTTTTTAGCCTATCCACTTTAGGAAATCTGAATCCTTTTTAAGTAGTCTCCTGTAGTAGCTCATCTTAAACAGTAATGCATTAGACAAAATGCAAATACATCATCTTTGAAATCTGCATCAGGACCTCTGCCAGTTGGTTCAGGAGACTGGCTGTCATTTTTACATGTTTTCAATCTGCCTCCATTTGTCCTTGTTTGCTTTTCAGCAGTACAAATCTCTGCAAATGTTGCAGACAGTTATGAATATATTTGCTTCTAGAGACCATGTCATTAGATATTTGTAAGTGTGTGTGTCGGGGGGGGGAATAGTAAAGCATATGCTACAGCTCTCTGTGGGCTTGTTTCTTTGGAGCTTTGCCAAGTCTCCGATTACAACATCTTGTGCAAAGTTGCACCTGTGATTTCATTTGCCAGGTGTCACCCATTCCAAAGCTATTGCTAACTGACAGTCCTTCTATTTCTAGTGCCTCCAATACCTAACCCAGGTAGGGACAATAACAAAAGTTTTCTTTACAGTTTGTTTAAAAAAGCAGAAAGCATCACAAATGGCTATTCTCATTATAGGTGCCTTCAGTATTTTCTGCCCCGATGAGACTGCATGCTTCCAATCCTAACTTATCTGCTATAGATTTTGTAGAGGAGAAAAATTACTCTGATGGCTCTGAAACATCGTCAGAATTTACTAAAATGCAAGAAGACTTATTTCACGTTGCACATAAAGGTAAATGAAATTCTTCTATATGTGGTTTTACATCATCACAACTTAATAATGATGTGACTTCTGAGATTGCTTCCTGTTTAATCTTAATAAAAATAAATAAATAAAGCCTGAAATTTCTTCCCTTTCTGTAATTCCCTTGAGGAATTGTAAATGTTGAGGTCTTGAGTTGTTCAGGGAAAAAAAATGGCTTAACCATCAAGTGGCTTTTTAGGACCTTTTCCCCTTTGTTTTATGCCCTAGAAACCTAGATTACATTTGTTGCCAGAAAGTAAAAGTCCTAAAATCAGTTGCTATAAAAGCAACAGCAGATTGTGTTCTGTGTTTGCGTGCGCATGTGTGTGTATGAGCATGCATGTGTTTGTATATTTGGGGTGCTTCACTATATTTCAGTCAACGTTTGTTGCTGATGCAAGGGTTGCTATGGTAGTAACCTATTTTTAGTGAATACCAAAGAGTAAAATCATGCAAGGCAGCCAGAGGGGCAGCTTAACTAGAAATGTTTATTCTCTGCAAGATCGTTTTTCATTAGCAATGCTTTGCTCTGTCACCCTTGCACCAGAAAGGTTTTCATTATTTAAGTGATCTTGGTAAGGAAAGCATTTGTGCATTTGTATCTGAAAGGCTTTTGGGAGTATTGACTTTACCCCCTTTTGTTGAAGATGATGACTGATGTTATCATTAAGCATTCTTTGCTTGATTATTTCTTTCTTTATTTATTCCTCCCTCTGGTGAAGAGATGTCTTGATTCCATTATGTAAGGACTATCTGTCTCAGTAGTAAGCTTTGTAAAGTCAAGTGTAGTCAAAACTGGTGTATGCTTTTTTTTTTTTTTTAAAAAAAAAGTATGTGGGGGTGGGGAACTGTTGCAAAAGTCACTGTCTAAAGGTGCTGAAGAAATCTCCTACTCGATATCATCTTATTTTAGTTTTACTAGTTTTAGTCAGTGGAGGCAGGTAACTAGGTGCTATTTAATATACCTAAAGCATTTTATACCTAATAAATGCTAATTACCTATAGCATTTTATAAAGGTTGCATTGAATTTTTCCCAAAGTTGCTTCATGTTATTGCTACTCTGAAAAAATAATGTTTGGAAGAAAAACATTGCTTTATCTTTTGATATAAATTAAATAAAATGTAATATTGGCACTTACTATTCTGTAATGATTCTTGCAAATTTACGTAAGTATAGAGTTTTAAATGAGATATCAAGTCACTGAGGATTCTGGTCACGTCATCTACATTTGTAAGGCTAATGTAAAGTGCATCATAATGGATACATCCTCCTCTCTCCCTTGTCATGTTGTTAAAGATTTCTTGAAATAATTTAAAGTATGAGAATTAACTCTGGCAATGGTTTGCAGTGCTCATGCACCTTAGGAGTATTTTTTTTTTTTTTTGTAAAAAACAGTAAATTAGGTTACCTCCGATGCTCAGGGGGGTTTATGATTATTCAGGTAACTCTGGTGTGTAGGTGATTGGGAGAGAGAGGTATTAAAGTTTCTTCTTTATCGTTTTCATTTATCATGGGTATAGACACACATACAAATTTTATACCTCCACTTCCCTGTAACCTAAAGAATTTTTGCATTGCCAGTTCTCATGACTTTATTACAAGATTTATGATTAGGCTCTTGCAAATTCTCTAATTCTCCAGTTAAATGCATGTTGAAGTCCTACATAAACATTACTTCAAGTTTTTATTCCCTGTGGTTATTTAAAAAAAAAAAAAAAAAGGAGGGGTGGGTGTTTCAAAAGTCACAAAATAAGAAAGGCATATTCCACTTTAAAAATCTAGTGATTTTCAGCTTGCATGATCTGTTCGAGTTGAATGTTTCAGGTTAGCAATACTAATTCAGAAAAGAGTGGAAGTAGCAGTGTAGCATGCACACCAAACATTAGGATCTTACCTTTTGAGTCATGAAATCATCTGACAAGCCTGAATTTCCTTATTCCAAAAAGATAACCAAACTCAACATCACAGTTTACTTGGGAGCAAACTATTAGCCCGTCATAGCTATGGTACAGTTTGTGTCATAGCTGGTTCCTTGATTTTTTTTTTTTTTTTGCTTTTGCTTTTCTCTCCTCCTTCCCTCTCTTCTCCTCCACTGAAATTCTTAAAGGAATGCGGAATAATCGTGACTGTCTGAAGATTCAAGCTAATTGGGGAACAAAAGCAAGTGAAGAGCAGATGCGGTTGGTTAGCTTTGCTGCCATCTGTCACAAATAATCAGAGTAATTTGGAATGCGACTACTATAGTCAACACTGTAGTATTCACCATAAACATTTTCACTACTAAAATATCTACCCTGTAACCTTGCTTAATATCACTTGTTTTTAACCCACCCTGGATCTTTCAACCTAGATTCTGGTTTCTGTCACCATAAATGATGTATCATTGAAGTTTTATGTGACTTTTGTGTATACAGTTGGTAGTTGTTTTTTAACTGTCACTTTTCACAAAATGGTTCTAGTGTACTTCACCTTGAAGTCAGCTTTCAGTACCATATCTACAGAAAGAGAGAAGCTGAAGCAGATGCTGGAACATGATGCATCCTTGTCTCCATCTGCACAAATAGTTGGCTTGAAGAATGCATTAGCATCCGTAAGTGACATGCTGAAGCTCAGCAAGCTTCATTGTCATCCGTTTCCACTCTTAAATTTTATACAGGTTAATACCTGGTTTTTTTAGTGTCTCTTATGAGCTAGAATTTTCGGTATTGAAATGTAGTACATTATTATATGCAGTACTTTTCAGACACTTTTTCCTAAGTTATAAAGGAATTGTGAAATCACTAAAATTGGACAGATTGATCTATTGTGTGTAGTATAATCTGTATGTTTTGATGTTAAGTATCAGAGAGCTGCTCTGTAATGATGAGTCTACTTTCTCTCTGAAACATGCATTCTGTTTTTATCACTCAAGTCTGGTAGGTTTTGATGTTTCGTGGTTTGGGGTTCCCCCTCCCCCCACCTTTTCCTGAACAGCACTCAGGTAGTCATAATGTGATTTGGCATAAAATCAAGGCTGAAGAGCGCTCGTCTGTCCCTTCTAACTCATCTGAGCTTCACTGTGCTGCACTGAGATCCTGCAAAGCAAATACAAGTACAATTTGTCTACATTGACTTGCAATCTTAATTATCTATT
This sequence comes from Struthio camelus, assembly GCF_040807025.1. NCBI lineage: Eukaryota > Metazoa > Chordata > Aves > Struthioniformes > Struthionidae > Struthio > Struthio camelus. The sequence continues at coordinate 38,017,234 of NC_090943.1, read as the reverse complement.
AGTTGTCTAAAAGCAGCAAAGGAGCTCTTGGCTCTAATGACAAGAGATTATGTTCTGTAAAAAGGTGTTTTTCTTGATAGGTATGGTTTTTTTAGTTGCTTGAAACCAGGACTTCCAGGTTGGTCGAAATTGAATGCATCAGCCAGACAGTGGTCTGATTTCAGTGCAATGAAGGCCATCATTAGCCTGCTCTTTAAATTTCAGTGTGTATGTTGCAAATTCCTGATCGGAGGCAGTGGTGACTCTCTACCACTGGTAAATGTGACATAGATAAAATTATAGTTTTATTGATATGAAAACTACTGTTTGCTGTACAAAAGCTGTATGTGATTAGAGATTTTAGCTTATAGCATACCTGTTTATCTGGACCTTTAGAGGTCATGATGTCCTCGCAGAATTCAGAGAGAGCTGAAACCTGGTACACAGTAACTATATTCACTCGCTTGCGCTTCTTTGCTTTTGGCTTTCAGATGTTCTGCTTCTGACATCTGGATAGATGGCTTTCAGTTTTTCCAGTGTTAATTGCCTATTGTTTTTATGTCAAAAACAATTGTTAAGGTTTCTGAACAGAGTGTTTCTGAACGCTCAGTTGAGCATGATTTTTTTTTCCTGAGCAGTAAAATGCTATTGTCCATCTTCATCCTCTAAATGTCTTTTAGAGTCACGCTCTTAGGTCTTACCATCTGATACTGAACAAACCTTCTGTAGGCTATCCAGAAATCATCTGTGAACACTGGCAGTTGCTTTTAGCAGAGATTAACACCTATGTAAGAGCTATTAACCTGCGGATCTTTGTAAAGCCATGGTACCAGCAGAAATTTTGTCCCCCTGTACAGCAGAGAAACTATAGGAGAAAGGAATTAATTTCCTTTGAAGACCTCTGGAAACACAAATATGATAAACTTGACGTATTTCTGAGACTGTTCCTTGGAAGAGAGCCCTTCATTGATGACTTTGACGTAGTTTTTGTTGCTAATTTCAGTTTTGCTGTGCAAGAGGAACAAAAAAAAAAAAAAATTTAGACTCACAGGTTGAGAGTAATCAAACATGACGTCTGTTTTGCTCTCTTCAGCCTGGCAGGGGAAGAAAAATGAACAGATTTGAATTGAATGAAGCACTTTCCACTCACAAAATTAGCAGCTGTTCCTCTGCCTCTTCTTCATTAAGATAATATCCTTGACCTACACACAGTCCAAGAAAAGCCAATAGGCAGTGGGGAAAAGCATACTCTTTCTTATTGAGCTACAGTAGAAGGAAGAAAACACTTTGTAGCAGACGAGGAAAATTGCAAAATGCTATATAGGAAAGCTATGTAAATTTAATAGATATCTATATCGCTATATAGATATATAAATAATGTCATATAATACATAATGTTCTACATTTGACTGCTTGTCAAAGGGGATGGTAAATGTCTGTATTCTGTATTCAGACCATACATAGGTAGAGCCAGAAAATAATCCCTCTCCCCACCACTGTTAGTTGGAGCCTACTGTCTTTCCTGTCCCCAAGACTACCTCCACAAAAAATGCTCCTGAAATCAGAATATTTTGGGAGAAAGTGGAGGTGTACACAGAAGGGTTCTCTACATCCTGGCATTAATTCAGATGACAAAAGTAGGCAGTAGATAAGTCTTCAGTATTGTTCCAGTTGTCAAGAGGTATGTACGTTGTGTTTTTTGTTTGTTTATTTTATTGTTAATTTAATAGTTGTAAACGGGGAAAATGTGTAAGGGCTGTGGCAGCACCTTCACTTCTATACTGGAAATACTTAAAATCACAAGCTTGGCTAAAATTGTCTTGCAGTACCGGGATTATTATTTAGGAGGGTGGGGGTTTTGTCCTTTTATGTTTAAAATTAATAACTCTTTTTTAATAGATGCTTGTATTGTGGGCAGGCCTGTGTTCTCTTCCTATAAGTCTACTCTAAATGACATCCGGCCTTCAGATGCACCCAACATAAGTAGCGAATACCAGAGTTTGCAGTAGAAATTATTTTTTCTTCTGATCATTTCTGTTAAGGCTGTCAGGACGCAAATTGTACCTCTTCCTGGATAGGATGTTAGACCTGGGTACATCCACAAGCTATAGAAAGTGTTGGAAGACAAGGAAAAGGTGTTACCATAAATGAGCATCTGTTGATGTTCTATGTGGTGTCTGTTTTTTTTCTTTTTTTCTTTTTTTTTTTTTTTTTGATTATGTTAATAGGAGGGGAGGGGAAGAGTTAAAACAACTTCTAATATGTAAGGTGGAACTCACTTATGAGCAAAATAAAATGATCCTGGCCAAAAAAAGGTATGTTTGCTACACAACCAGTTTCAGCTGCAGTGAGATACTGTTAAGAGGAACAACTTAGAAGTCAAACTTAGAGGAAATCCCTCTCTCAGGAGGAATTGTTTCAGATAAGAAGTCTCTGCAGACTTTCCAATGCTTAAGGTTTCCTAATCCATCTCATTTATGAGACTGAGAAAGCGTTCATGAGTCTTGAGCACAAAGACTCAAAGTCTTCTTAAATGTGCTTTAGGTGATGCTAAATAGAGCAGGTAATCTTGCCTACTCTGTTTTACTTCAGCATGAAACCTGTATGTAGTCATGTTTTTAAGAGAACAGGAGAAACTCATTTGGTATACAGTTTTATGATATTATATATACTTGTAATAGTGTGAATGATAAGTTCTTTTTGTTCATAGGAGTATCTCAGTTTTTGAAATGGAATAAAGAATGGCTTGTTTCACCTTTATCTGTAAAGATTTGTATTATAACAGAACTGATTTAAAGGAATACTTGCAAATAATTGCAAAGCAGTAAAACATAAAATACTATTGCTATACAATGTTAATATATAAATAGTGTACAGATGTAATACTAATATTTAAAATCGTGTATTTGCATTTAATAAATTGTACCTTTCTTAGTGTGAGGGGGGGAAAAGCTACTTTTATTGATCTTAGCCCTCTCCATACTATACAGAGAAAAGCTACGTGACTTTCCTTGTTGTCAGTTGGATCCCTCAGAGCCCTAATCACCATGTTCAGTGAAACTGGCCTTCTGCCATTGCTGAAATTTTGGGGGGGAAAACAGTTTGTCTTGTGGAAGAGTTATCTTTCACTCTTTCAAACTCCTTTCTCCATCCTTGCCCAGTCCAGTGTTATGGTTGTGGTTGCAGTGCAGCAGCAAAAGGAGAAGATAATTTGGGACTGATTTGTAAGAGAAAGTTGAACCTTATTTTTGTGTCAGGAGAAGGCTGAGGAAACTGTCAATGCGTCAGGTCAATGGGAAAATGAAACATATCTTTGGCTGGTAACAAGAGTATAAATTAATGGTGAGAAAGGCTAGGCTGGAAATGGGGGTAGAGGAACAGAGCTGGAAACAGACCACGATGCATAAAACATATTTATAACTTAATAAATCAGCTTGCAGAACCTGGTGACCTGTAACAGTCCCGTATTCCCAGTCTCTTAACCTGAAATGTCCAAGCTCTCTTTAGCATTTGTTCTCCACTCTTGTCTTTTCTCTCACACTGAACAAAAATAGTTTTAATTTGAGAAGTAAGGAACATGATTTGAAGCATTTATAATAAATGATTTGTTGAACCAGTAAAAGCCTGTGTGATGATGTAGGTGTTTTATACTGTACTTTAAATACTATTCTCCCCTTTTTGCACAATAAAGCCACTGTTCAAATTAGCTGAGAGAACTTTATAGTCCCGATATTTTTGTTAAATGTTCCAGGCAATAGCACAAAACACAGATCTTAAAGACCGGTTACGCAGAATACATGCCGAATCTATGATCCTTGATTCAGCATCTAATGCAAAATCAAGTCCAGATTTGGTGAAGGTGGGTATGGTTTTCCTCTCTGTGATGTCTGTTATCTCAAGCCGCTACATCTAGACAGTGTTGCACAGCTGCATCTTGCCTTGATCTTCATGTCTTCCCTGCAGTGTATTGTATTAGCAAAAAGAGCCTGCTTTCATAGTTACAAATCATTTCTGATGATGTATTATGTAATTTTTAATTTTAAAGACTTCTTGTGAGCAGTTTTCCTGAGCACACTTCCATTGCTTTTTGCTACTAGCTCCAGTTTTCTCCCTCAGCTCCTGCCTGCTTCCCGTTTAGCATGAACAAAGCTGCCCCAGCCTTTCCTTAATGCTAGCTTTTTTTCTCCACCTTTTTCCTATGTTAGCTCTCAAGTTTTGTAGTTCTTTCTGTTGCCAGTCGTAATACTGTTAGCCTAGAAGACTGGCTAACAGTGTGTCTCGGTTAAGGTTTAGAAGCATTACTGGACACTCTTTTATAAAAGGAACAAAGAAGTGTGATGTAGGGGTAAGAGCTCTTTCAGCCACTTAGTTCTCTGTGTTTGAAAGCAGGATGTCATCAGCGTATCCAGTGAACCGTTTTGAGATATGCTGATGTCTAGACACACTTTTTTTCCCATTGTGACAGAATGAATATGATGTGTTTATATTCATGGCATCTAGATCTTAATAGTGCTAATGAGGGAAGCAAGAACTTTATTTCTGATGGTTTTTCCCAAATGTTAACTTAAACAAAAATTTGTTTTGCTTGTATTATAAATCTATTATTAGAAGTTAAATGTGTGTCATTTTTGTTTTTTGTTTTGAATTAAATTTATTTTCTTTCACTTTTAAAGAGGACTTAGTCATTCAGTCTGTTCACTTCTTCCACTTATTCTGGTATAATGTTTTTGGTAGAGCTGGATTTTGTTCATATACTTTTTTTAGGGGGGGAGGGGGTTAGATAATCATTCAAATGGCTTGTTCTTCTAACCCTGTGAGAATTTGAACAATACTTAGGCTGGTATCCAGGGAAGCATTAATGCAGTCTTTTTACTCTCAGCCGTTCCTTATTTTCTTACTTAGTAGAAGTCCTTGAAATGACAGTAGGTTATTTCTGAAACACATTCTATACAATACCTGCAGACATGCTAAAAATACCTTTCAAAAGGTCCCTTAAGGGTTTCATTCACAAATTCCCTGTGACATAGTTTGGGATGTACCTGAAGGGTAAAATAGCTTACACTGGACAAGTTTCATCTTAGTAAGATTGGCTGAAGATATAGTAGTGCTGTTGTGAGGAATACAGGGTCACTGCACAAAAACTTGACTCTAACTGATCCATCAAATAGTATGACAGACCTCAAAAAAATTGAAGCAGTATAAATGAGCTTTTCAAGCCTTGCATTAGATAAACGTTTAGTTTATCTATCGGGCAGCTTATGGTGTGGTTTATCATGCCAGAGCTGGAGTAGGAAGGAAGGAGAAATGAAACTTCCATGTGATAAATAGAAAAATTTTGTGTTCTTTCATGAACCCTTTTTTGCTGACTTTGCCTCTCAGATTAGAAGTGGTATTAGGAAAGCAATCCCGGTAACAACAGACGTGTGTAAAATTTTTTTTTGACTTATAGGCCAGTGTCTTTGCCTTCCCACAGAAGAGGTTGAGGTTGCCTGTTTTCTTGATGCTTTATCAAGAGCGTATAAGAAAAAGAGCTTTTGTGTGCTAACATTTTGGTTTGCTACCATTTCACCATTAGCAGCACACACTAAATAGCGTTCCATTCTATAGTAAAATCTTTCAGTGGAAATGCCTCAAATGAAGATTCATCATGTTTGATTATAGACTGATCAGAATAAGTGCAATTTGCTCACTGTATATGTTGTTGTAAACGTAAAACTACAAGGCTCTACTAATTATAGGCAACCTGGGACTGACTGATAAGGAGGAGAGAATGTACCAAGAGTGGGAATGGCGAAGTTAGATGCCTGAAAACTGCTGCAAGGACATGAGTGAATTATGATATGTTATTACCAGTTAAGCAGATGATGTCTTTTGTGGTGTCCTACAACCAGCTCTCATCCATTTGAAATATATCCCTGTAAAATTATGATAGTGAGGGCAGTCATGATGGCTAGTTACAAATCATCTCATGCAGAATGAAACTTGAGAGTAGTTGATACACTCCTTTGGGCCGTTGGCCTTTTTCTTTAGTAGTGATGGAGTTATCAGGAAAAACAGTAATGTACAGTCCTCCCCGGATGTTTTACTGCATTCACAGGGTGAAACAACAAGCCTTGATGCTCATCCCACCTTTAGTAGACAGCCTTTTGGAACTCTGCTAATGCCAACCATCTGTAGAGCACTTAGGACTTGCATGGCAAAAGTTACTGAGATGTCCATGGCAGTTGAATATGACTGCAGCGATAAAAGTAGTTTCATTTCTCTGGCTTTGGTAATATGCTGGTTTTAGTTAACAGGGAGTTGCTTCAGGTGTAGATTTGATCTAGTAACGCAGCATGGAAAGTAGTCTAGTGGAGAAAGAGAGCATTGCTCTTATATAGAAGGCTTCTTTGCTCCTCTAAATTTTGCATGCTCCTGTACTGCAAACTTTACATTAAGGGAGGAGAAGAATAATTCATTTGCTGAGATCAGAAGAGAATCTAAATCTACTATGTAATATAAAGAGGCAGGGATTTTGCTCGTTTGGGGGATTTCTGGTGATATGCTTGCATATATCTGACTGAATAAGTCACTCAAATAGCACTGTGTTTTTACATCTGCTTATAGGAGGAAAATATATGTGCAGTGCTATAACTGATTTACCGAATGTGCATTGCTTTCTTCTTTCGTTTTTCTTCTTTTTGGTCCATTTTTCTTTGTTTTTAGTTCCATCTTTGAAGCGCATGCTGCCTCTCAATAAATTAGAGGAGCATATGCAGTCTTCTCATAGTATTTTACAGCCCTTTAAGTTATATGGCTGTAGGTTTGCATTTATGAATGCTATTTGTGGTACTCTTCCTCTCAAAACTTTGCTTCTTTTATGCAGGAAAATTCAAGAGAAGAAAGCAGAGGTCTGGTTCACCAGATCTCCAATGAAAGCAGACTGTCTATTGCTGACTCCCTCACAGAGTTTTTCGATGCACAGGAGGTCCTGCTGTCTGCTAGCTCTTCAGAAAATGAGGTGTGAGCACTAAGATTAGACATCATTCTGATGTTGTTCATTATCTACTAATTGAACTTTTGGTCTTTCCAAGTGCTAATTGCAAATCAGATGACTGTCAAAAAATGAAATGCTTTGAAAATTATTACACCAGGTGTATTTATTTGTTGCCACTTCCTCTTCACAATAAAACGTAATAAGTATTACGGAGAAGTCTTAGGTGCCCACTGACGAAAACGTAAAACTAGTAGCTTGTCAAACAGGTAGCTTGTGAATGGTATAGTATGCAGATATCATGTATCTTGTACTGTCTGCCTTGACTCATCATACAGGTACTTAAGAAATTGTATCAGAGAAATATATATTCATACCTGTCTTTGTGGTAGCTGCAGGTTACTTTGGGGCTGAGGCCATGTATATTGAAACTTAATAGTCCATTTTGTTACCTCTCTAGGACTACATAAAAATCTGAGATGTTGATAGGAAGAAAGGCTTCTTAGCTGTGGGGTCAAAGAAGATGAACTATCTTTTCACTGAAAGAGTAGTTGAATTAGTCAATGATGGTGATCTCTCCCAAACTCAGTTTTGTCCTTTCAGATCTCCTTAGTACTTTTCAGCAATACTGAAACACAGTAGAAACAACTCAGATCTGTTAATAATTGCAGCTGAAATAACAATGCTAGTGAGTGTATGGGATTACTTTTAGCAAGTGACATATCTTGCTTTCTTTCCCCACCCCATGCTCAGATATCAGATGATGATTCGTATGTGAGTGATATCAGTGACAATGTCTCAGAGGATAACCTAAGCAATGACATGGAGAATGAAAGGCAAACTTTAGGTAAGTTCAGTGTTTTGTAGTATTGTGTTCTGAAATGGTTTTGTTTGTTTCTTTTTTTTTCCCCCCCCCTTGTCTTTCTAGAAGTTATGTGATATCACAGGTTTTGAGATTTAACAGCCAGTGTTCGTTCTTTTACAGCCTCAAATTGTTTTCGAACAGCATAGTTAGGCTAATCTGATAAACAACTGTGCCCTGGCGCTGTTAAAGTAGGATGGTGGTTCTGTATCAATGGAGAAGCACCTATTTTCATGCCTTATCTTGTGCTACTGAACTGCTCGATTTCTTTCATGTCCGTGAGATTTTTTTCTGAAGCAGCAAACCCTAGGTGCTTGCCATTTTTCAAAGAGTAATTTTCTTTTGTCAATCTGTGTTTTTAGTCTACCATTTAACAACCACATTCAGAGTTTTGTTGTTTTTAACACAATTTTTAATGTTTAAAGGAACCTGAGCATAATTACACATCAACAGGTCTGGTGTGTGACCGTAAGGTGACTTCTTTGCATTTTGTAATCATGCTGCTCTTTTTAAAAAAAAAAAAAAAAAAAAAAAAAAAAGTACTTATTTAACAGTCTTGCTAATTGGAGATAGAATCAAAAAAGAGAGTGAGGAATTGGTCAGAACATGCTAATTAGCTATGTTGTACTGCCTTCGCATTTCTGCTAACTAGACTCTGCTGGACTCTACTGTGGACTCTACTCTATCAGTATATTTTATCTTCAATAATGCTGAACAGTGGTTTCCTACTAGCAGCTCTTTCCTGGTCGTTTTCAAGGAACAATGGATCCCCATGAGCGCAGGCTGGTTTGAAATGCCTGGAGATCTGTTGTATTTTCTAACTGTGTAAAAAAACTAAGGTTTCTTGTTTGTTTATTTTTTTGAAAGATAGGAAAGAATCGAGATTAACTTTGCTTGTAATCTGGACCTTAGAATGTTGCATTAGTGTGGCTGCTCAGCTCCTACTTCTTGTAACAGATTATCATCAAAACTCTTCTGTATCAGCAGTGCTTCCACGTGCTTCTGGTAGCTGCTGCCTCTGTGCTTTGGGTACCCTGCCACTCCTATTAATAATCAAACTTGGTGTCTTTTTCCTACGTGGGCTTTAGCTGAACCGGAAGCTATGGGATTATGATTAAATCCTCTGGGCACTGTGATAGAGCAGATCGGACCCGATGATCATAATGGCCCATCTGGCTTTAAAAGTCCTTCGGTGTTGGCAGTGTTGCTGCCCATTTATCGTAACACTTGCAAACCAGAACTGGTCTGTCTTTTTTTCTGGGGAGTTGGAGGGGAAAGGGGAGATTTATTGTGTAGAAAACTTGGCATCTAAACAACTTCTCAGATTAACCTAACCACTGAGCAAGCCCCAGAAACCTTAAAGGAGGTTAATGACAGCTGTGTGGTCTGCCTCCCAGGCAGGAACGTTTCATTTAGGTGCATAGATGAATACACAGTGTTAGGTTTCAGACCTCCTGCTGCATTGTGTGAACTATTCTTCCCCCCACCCCCAGGCTTGTCATATCTTCTGTTGCAGTTATTTCTGTGCTGTGTCTTGTAGAACCCCTTTTCTGTGACTGCGAATGGAGCCTCACCAGTTTACGCCGTTTAACGTGCTGATCCAGAATACCTGGTTAAGTTGATACGTGTTCATTTGGAAATTGTCAAAGGACATGATTTAATCCTATTTCAAAGAGCTCTTTTGAACAAGAGCAGGTTATTAGCGCTTACCTCCTTTCTCTTCAGATATCCCCTTACTCCTGAGGTGTTTAAGGAAGCATTCTTTTTTTATTTTATTTTTTCCTCTTCTATTATTAAATAAAGTTTTCCAGCACGGAAGTACAGAAGCCAGCCCCTTAGAAAAGACAGTGTTAACAGTGCAATTGTTTCAGGTAGGTTTTCTGGTTCATAATGCCTATGGCCTTTTTATGCAGAACAGAAGAGTTTGTAACAAAAACAGATTTGCAGTAACTCAGTAACAGCAGGTGGCAGGACTTTTAGTTTTGTGAGTGGCAGGAAAGATGGAAAGTTTTTCCTCAAGGCTTTGAGAATGCTGATTACACTTGAAAACCTCCCTCTGAGCTATTGGCTAGCATACGTGGCAGTGATCCGGAAGTAAGCCCTTGTGGTTATCTGTTTTTTGTCACTGCTGGTATCGTGCTTGTGTCAGTGTAACAACAGAGGAAATAATGGTTGAAATTGTGCATTTAAGGGCAGTGATTCTTTGGGCACGTTTCTTTGGGCAGGAGAGGTGTGCTGCCCTGTACTGTTTCCATCCCTCTGAGACAAAGCCGTCTGGGGAAAGCCATAAAAAGTTTTTCCTTATGTTCAGGAAGTTCTGTCTGAGCATAAGGAAAAACTTCTTTACTGTGAGGTTGACAAAGCACCGGAACAGGTTGCCTGGAGAGATTGTGGAGTTTCCATCCCTGAAGATACTCATAAGCCATCTGGACACAATCTTGGGCACTGTGGTCTAGGTGACCCTGCTTGAACAGGAGAGTTGGACTAGATGATCTCTAGAGGTCCCTCCCAACCTCAGCCATTCTGTATGTGATTCTGTGCGTGCATGTGATTCTGTGTATATATGAGGGCACAGATTGGCTGACTGGGGCAATACCCAAAGTTCTCCAAATGGCAACTGATTCTAACGCAAGCGCTTTCTGGATGCTTCTAATCATGTAAAGGTAAAATACATGATGTAATGGGGAGCATATTCCTCTCTGAAATGAGATTTATGTACAGCTAAGCAGCCTTTTCAGGCCAATGCCTGTTGCAGAGGCTTGTGGCTCTATTCTGTTCTTCTAGCTTCTGTTCTCTATTCAAGATTGCTTTGACATACCAACAGAGAGCTCAGATATTCTTGTGGCTATGAGAGTCCTTCTCCTGGATCTTCAGCAAGCCCATAGCTCTACTGTTGCTTCAGCTTTTCCGCCTTTAAAACAAGTCACTTCTGTACCAATATATGGATGTATTTAGAAGCTAACACCACTAAAATTTTTAAAATGCATAATACTATGAGGACCATTGTAGAAAAGCCTGTATATAAACCTGTGGCACAGTAAATTTCCCTTGTAGGAGTATTCAGATAAATAGTAAGAGATACTTAGGAGGTGTTTTGACACTTGGATCTGGAAGTTACACCTTGCCTTCTGAGAAGTGTCAGTTTAATTGAAGTTCTGTCAAGGAAGGAGGTTTTTATGTCACTTAAATGTATAGGAATATATATCCTTTACAAATAGGATAGTTACAATATTTACTCTTTCAAATTCAACTGAAAGCCTGAGGCTCTTCTTATAACCTTTAACAGAAGGAAGGCAATTTTTCTATTAAACGTTTCTGTTTCATTTGTACTTGGAATTTATATCAGTTAAAATTTATTGAAATTAAAATCTTGCTCTTAATTTTACCTTTTTATAGCAGGGTGCCTTCAAACCACAAGGGGCATATTTGAATGAAGTGTGGGGGTGGAAGGAAGTTTTGACAGGAAAAAAAGACTGTTTTGTCCCCTTTGTGAATGTGCGTTAAAATATCCACTATAAGTAAACAATGAATTGATTGACTTGTTTTGCCACTTCCTTTCAGATTGTATTTCTGAAAGTGGAAATGGATGCATTTCTGAACGGAGAACATGTTTGCCAGCTCCGTGTCCTAATACTAGTAACATCAGCCTATGGAATATCCTGAGAAATAACATAGGAAAGGATCTCTCCAAAGTGGCCATGCCCGTTGAACTGAATGAGCCACTTAACACCCTTCAGCGTCTCTGCGAAGAACTGGAATACAGTGAACTGCTAGATAAAGCAGCACACACACCCGATCCATTTGAAAGGATGGTAAACATATTTTATTCCAAGTATTTAGCAGCATTGAATATAATCAGAACAGAGTACAAACAATCTGCCAAAGAAGTGAAGATACTCTGTTCCATTTTTTTTTTCTCTCAGCTGAGAGGCAGACTCTCCAAAATGAACACTGTGATATATAGCATATGTGTCTGTGCATGCTTACACACCCAGTCTTTGGTTCTTCTGCATAATTTCTGTTGCTTTAACAAGAAGTAACTCTCCTCAAATGCCTTGCTGTCCTGCAGGGTTAAACAAAGGAGAAGTGTAGATCTGTTTACCAAGTTTTTCTCTGTAAGATTAAAAATTTACAGAAAAAAAGGGGGATTTGAACTAGTATATACTTCCCTCATGCATATGAAGACTACAGTGTATGTGTGCATAAAGAACACCGGATCTTCCAGCGCTACACTACTATGATCTCTTTATATTAACCAGATGAGTTCCCTTGGATTTATTAACTGCCATGAAATGTTCAGCATTTCAAAACTTAGCAATACCTGTAGATATCAAGTACAGTAATGGTGTCATCTGCTGCCAATGAAGAACGCTGAGTTCAGAATTTGGCAAATGGACAAGGGAAAAATGCATTTCAGCTGTGTTTTGCTTCCAATGTATAAGCCTGTAAATGAGGGATTGAAAGCTCTCTAAATTCTCTTAATTTAAGGTTATTGATTGTCCCTTAAAATGAATCGAGCCTTTTCAGCTCAACATATCTTATGTTAAAATGAGACTATTAATGAGTATAAATAATTGTACTATAAATCCCATTTGGAAAGACTCTTCTTGCTTTCTGACACTCTGCAAGGATTATAATTCAGTATCAGTCAGATTAAATTGCATCTTTATTTTCATTGTGTGCAAAAACAAGTCCTCTTCAGAGGACAGAGGGTGTGCCTCTTAATTGGATTTTTAGGTGCATGGCTTTTTTTGCTTTCTTGAGAACATATGTTAAAAGAAAAAGGAAATGAGCAGTAGTTCTTTATATGGAAGTGAAAACAAGCCTTTTCACTTTATCCTACTCCCAAGTCCTGGGAAGCTGAGACTCAGGATGAAATGCTCTTCTCCATGGAAGAATTCCCAAGGCAAAGATAAAGTTAGCTGTTGCGTAGTGCTTGTGATAGCTTACTTCAGAATGACTCTTTTACGGATAGAGTTCCTGAGACCAAAAGGGAGAGTGTCTACACTTCCACAAGGTGAGGAGAAGGGAATGAAAGGAAGAAAAATGGTACAGGAGACATCCATCAAGGTCTGCTGACCAAGCCCAAAGTTTAATTCCTCAAGTTTAGGAGTTATGCTGAGCTCACTGCAGTAACTTGGAAGGAACACCTTTGTCTCAATCACAGCACAGAAAAGTTTCATTATTAGGTAACAGTCAGCATACAATAGACAAATGACAGTTCAAACTAATACATAAGCCACAGCAAACTGTGAAACTCATCCAGTATTTCTTGTGCCCTGCATAGGAAAAGGATAGCTGGTAGATCCATAGAATTGGGGACCATAACTGCAAAAGCCAGTTGTAATACAAAATCTTAGTGATTTCTAAGCTTACAGCTTCTTACTGTGTATATTTCAGTTCTTCAGTTCTATGTTGCTTCAAACAGTTTTCAGATATATCATTTTCAGTTGATGACATTTTTGTAGTGTTTGACCCTAACAGCTTCATCATTGGGCCCTTGAAAGGGCTATCTGAAGTATAAATAATTCTATAATATTTGAATTATTGCTTAACTTTTAGTAGGCATACGTGTTTATTTTTCCATGATTTGCGAGTACGTAGAATGTGATGTGAAGATGAGACTTTTTTCCTCCCTCTGTAAAATCAGAATGTGTAGTAAAAATGGTATGTGGCTGTGGTTAATTAATCAAAATTCTGTGTATGTTATTCCCAGGTGTACATAGCTGCGTTTGCAACATCTGCCTATGCATCCAGTTACTACCGAGCTGGAAGTAAGCCGTTTAATCCTGTGCTTGGAGAAACGTATGAATGTATTCGTGAAGATAAGGGTTTCCAATTTTTTGCTGAACAGGTACTATATACTGCAACACTTAAATTTACTGTTTGATAGACTGCTTAATTCTGAATGCATGACTGGAATCCTGTGGAGTTAATAGCAAAATAAAAAATTAATTTATAAAACCTGGGCCCAGCAAAACTGAAGGGACGCTGTAAAACTGTAAATGAACGAAATTGCTTCATTCATGGAGGAAATTCCATCTCACTCTGGGATGGAACATGGCAACTAATAGCTGACAGTGAGAAGCAAAGGCTGTCTGCTCCAGTAGCTGGATATCTTGGCTAACCAGAGTGTGGTTCCCCACACTGAAATCTGATCAGGACTATAAGTAGCTTTCATATTCTTGTCATGTTTTTTTTGTATGTTTAGGATCATGAAAAACATTGCATTATCTTCTGCTGTTCAATGTCCTCTTACATAAAAGTGAAATAAGAGTCAAACGACCAGTAGTATTTTCTGTGGCAACCTGAATCTTTCTCCTCCCTGTCTAAATGCTTTGTGGGCCATGCCTTTCAAATTTGGTACCACAGATTAATAGTTGAAGGATGTATACAGCACAACAAGATTTGAGTGTGGCTCTAACTGGTCCCCCAAAAGGAGAATAATTATGAACTATCGGTGAAAAATACCAAATTTAAACCAGTCCAGTTACCAAAATAGTTAAGCTTGAGACATGTGCTAAAAAGAAATAGACTTTAAATAATCTGATGCCTGTCAGAATAAGGATGATTAAAAGCTATCTTATTCCATAGAAACAAAAACTACAAAATGTGAGGTGGGCAGCATTGCATAACCTTGAAATTTGATGAGAGAGCCTTATAAGAGGCTTCCATTAGGAAATTAAGTTTTTTGACAAACTCTGAAGGTAGAACATGGTGTACAAGACACTATACAACTGACACTGTGTGCTATGTGATCTTTCCCTAGTCTCAGGAAGAGTCACTGGCATGTGCAAAATAAAAATAAAAATAAAAAAGCAAAATAGGAAGGGCATGTGGTGAATTTTCGAGTTCTGGTAACATGTCTGATTCTTTTCTATATTTAATTCTAAGATGATGTATAGAGCACTGGAGTTAGCAGCATAACAACAAATTAGAGTGACAACATGACAAATAAAGCTTGTTAATGAAGTTATTGATAATTTGAATGAAAGGAAAAGATTTTTCTCTTGAATACTGGATAAATCAGTTATGAAGACTGACCTCTTTTTTTTTTTTTTTTTAAAGAGGAATTTTAAAACATCAGGAGCTTGGACTGTTAACTTTTGTTCTAGTATGTGCAGTAAATGACATTTAACTTAAAAAGTTGTAAAGTTAGTGTATTTAATATGGATGGAGGAGTATAAGAAAGGTGTGTATAGGAGGAAAGAAGTTTCATGCAGCTTGCAAGCGTTAAATCTTTTTCTTTGCATCAGGAGCTGTTGCTTGTTACTTGTTTGGGAAAGCATTTTGATGCTTGCTGTAGATAATCTATAGTGTGGATACTCTATGTAATCCATGTAATATGCAAAATGTATAAAATGGTGTGGATTCCCATCTCTCTATACAGTGAGTTTAGAATAACCCTACTTTATCTCCAGGAGCTTATTCAGGAATTAAAACAGTTTAAGTGAGAGCTAAGTTTAACCTGTGAATTATAGTGACATCTAGGGTTAATCTGGGTGAAGTAAATGAGATACACAGCGTTGCCCCAGGTAAATTAGGACATAACTGAGAGTAATTAGTTCTGTGGTTTTTTGGTGGTGTTTTTTTTTTGTTTGTTTTGTTTTAATTAACTAGAGGTTTTTAAGAACTGGATGCCTGTGGGGAAAAAAATGCTCAATAACAAATTTGCAAAATGAGTAGCAAAGATGATAGTGACACTGCCGCATTTGAGCCATGTATGCGGTTGAAGAATGAAATTCAGAGTAGTAATTAGCAACTCTAGTTGAAAATTAAGTTGTCTTTGTAGAGAGAACAGTAGGGATTACACATCAAAGAGCTGGTCCAGGTGAGTTCTTAGTCACGTTCACCCAGAAGAGTTCTGTCAGGAAAGAGTGGCCGCTTCTACTTTATGCGGTCACTTTATCATTTACTGTTTTTTTAACAATTGTATTTTTGTTTGTTTGTTTACAGTTCTTGCTTTGCTGTTTTAGTGGTTGCCCTTAATCGTATATGTGCTATTACCCAAAGCTCATCAAAATGCTTAGTTTCAGACTAGAAAAAATGTCAGGTGTTTGCTATCACAGTAGTAGTTGACTCTGGATGGAATTTCATAGTCCTATTTCTCCACTCATAGCCCTCAGAGATGCTGAGTGTTGCCCTCTCCCTTTGTAGTCAGAGGGATTTGTTGATATTTATTGTACAGAAGAACTTGGCCCTTTGTTTCTTTACTTCTCTGGGGGTAAAGTACAACTTCTATTAATATATGAATGGGTCCCTAAGGCTAAATGTAGTTATCACATTTGAGACAACGTGCAAAACATATAGTTAAATTTTCACGCGATGATCAAAAATCCACAGGCCTTTTTAAAATAAAAGTGCTTCCCATTTCTTTCAAGGCTTTCTTAGTCCTCAATACCTTATTAATCTTACTGGTTCCTCCTTCAGGACACAACTGCAAAAGGAAAGTTAACTGTTCAAATTGTAAATGCCGTATATAAAAAATGAAAACAAACAAACAAAAAAACTGTTCAAGTTTTAATGTTTATCTTTTTTTCGCCTCCTTTCATGTCTTGCTATTAGGTCAGTCACCATCCGCCTATTTCTGCATGCCATGCTGAATCTGTGAATTTTGCTATTTGGCAAGGTAACTTTTCAGTCTATCTTTTGCTTTTACAGCCTTAATAACGGTTTCATTGTACGTCTAACAGGAAATATCTAGAAGCTGGGAAGAGATGAACTTTCCTAACTGTTTAAATCATATTGGAACTGTTCTAAGAAACTCTAGCCTTTACTTACTACCATGCTTTTTTGCCTGTTTTTTTTTGCCATTATGAAAATTTCTCTTTCATAGCATTAAATAAACACTCTCTTCATGTACAAATATCTGCATTTCTTGAAATTTTCTGAAATGTTTTCTCTGTTTTTTTTATTTTGTTTACTAGTGAATAGTTATACCTCATGATATTAAAAAAAAAAAAAAAAAGCCAACAACTTAGAATAGAATTTGAAAGAACTGCAGGTTAGATCCTGAGCCCCAGCAGGTATTGCAATCCAGTTTTGAAAATAATTTCCAAAAATGTGCGTAACAGCAGGGACAGATATATTTACTGTCACTTTCTCCATTAGCATTATTACAGTATGGTAGGATTTTGTGTTGATGGACTACTAACATCCAGTATTTCCAAAAAAAAAAAAAAAAAGTGCATTTGCTGTGTAACCCTGGTCATTTGCTGTGTAACTCTGGTGAAGATGTCAGCCAGTTACAATATCTACGTGGTTAGGTATTTTTGGAGTGTACACAGAGCATAACCATGCCTTTTAATGGAGCTGAAATTCTTCAGCCAGAGTTTGGTCAATTCACAATGTAGCTGTGTTAATTCTGTTACAATTGACTCTGTTCACTTGATTACAGTTGCTGTGGATGGAGCCATGCTGAACAAAAATCAGACCTCTCTCATTAGTCTGGATTTCATTATTCAGCCTAATTCTGCGCTCTGTAAAATACATGACAGGAAACTTTTGTACTTCAAAAAGCAGAGAGGACCAAAAAGTTACTCAGTAACTCAATACTGTATATAGAAGACTAGATAGCAGCCTGTCTTAATAAAAACTAAAGAGACTGATTTATTTATTAAAAGATCTTGAAAATGGTCATCTGGCAACTGTTGTAACATGCGTTTAGAGAACAAGGTTCTTCTCTAAAGATAAGAGCTGGGAAGCTGAGCAAGGAGAATGAGAATCTGAGCTCTGCCTTTGATGCCCCAGGAGACTGAGTCAGGGCGCAGCAGTGTGTTGTTTTTTTTTTTTTTTTTTTTTTTAAAAAGCGGCTAGTTGAGTTTGTGGGAGACAGACAATGATTTTCGTAAATGCTGTGGCTCTTGCTATAGGGCTGTCCTAATTTAGATTCAAAAGATTAATGTTACGTTCATCCTAAAGGTAGCTTATCAGTGAGGCAAGTTCCTCCTGGGTGCAAATATCCTTTTGCTTACGATATGATATCCAAGAAGTCGGACCTCAGCTACGTTGCCAGAGGTGCAAAATTTCCACAGGCCTCACTGCATTTAGGAAGGCTGCAGGGTAGAGTTCAGAGATCAGATTTATATTTGCTCTGTAAATTTAAGAAGCTGTCACTGTACTTAAGCAAAAGGCTCTTGGGATTCAGATGTTCTACTGTATCTGAAGAAATGAAATGCATTTAATACTTATGTTTGTTTTCTGTAAAATACTTCTGTCGGTTTTCTTTTCTCCTTTTCCTGACAATGCTGTCATCCTATCACGCATTGACCTCAGTTTCTCAGTCACAGCATTCAGAAATCTCATGATCATGTCTAGCGAGCCGGAAGACTGAGTTCTGACAGGGGCAGTTATTTTGAAAACTGTTTTTTGTGCCTTATGAGACTGACGCTATTTTTTTGTAGCGCTCATTTGCAGAGGAGGAGTGCGGATACATGTACAATAGACATCTAAAATAGGAAGTTCCAGCTATTTACAGTATCTGCACCTGAATTGGTCTGGGCATAGCTTTGAAATAATGGTTCACTTTGTTAGCTGTCCTAAAATTTTTGGGTTATCAAGTTAAACACTGATTCCCAAGATGTTTCCAGTGTACTGATCACTGTGTGACAGCCTTGCCATTTATGAGAACGTAGAACACAAGTCTGCTAGAGTTCAACAGTTTGACCCTCTGCAGGGTGTGTCTGTTCTTGACATCTCTCTTACTTGGTGGTAGATACTTGGAGAATGTAACTATTTCAGCATAGAATAAAGAGCAGGTTAGATGTAGCTTAGTATTTATTTATTTTAATCTTGCATTTGCCCTTTCTTTTCCATCCACTACGGAAGAGAAAGTTAGCACAGAGTTTGGCTAAATGCCATCATAATCAGGGTAGTTTTGGACCTCTTATCATACAGTATAGGAATTACAACAGAATTTCTTTTGCCAAAGATGCTGACACAGCATAAACCCTCCAAACCAAAAGGGAGGTCCTATTCTGAAGTGATAAGACGAGAATCATTTGTCTATTAGGAATTCTCTCCTATGTCCCATTCCCTCACCTTTGCAGCGGTAGGCAGCTTAGTGGCTCAGCCCTGTCACTGCCACTTACGTGTTGGGAAGATGCATGCTCTCCTAACTGCAGTTTGAGCATCCATCTCACAGCCAGCGTAACAGCTTCCTCCCCACAATTGCATGGGACATGGTGTTTCGATTTTCCTTGTATATTAGTACTAGCATCTTTTTGAAACTAGAGATGAATTTTTCCATCGTTCTCAGATTAGATGGGAAGCAGTTGGAGTTCCTAGTGTCTAGCAAGGATGCCACCCCCCAGGCTCTGAAGCTGCTATGAAAGTTACTGCCTGGTTATTTAGCCCGATTTAACTATACCCCTTGTGTGATGTTTCTCTGCCCATGTTTATTTTGCTTGCAGGTGTTTTTGCTAACTTAATAAACCCCTTCATAAATTTGCCTAAACTTGCATTGAGCTGTCTTTTGGAGAAAACGACATGAAACCTGGACAGCTCTTTCTATGATTCAAACCAGATTTTAAATAGGCCGGTTAAACTTCTAGGGGAAATTGAACTAAAACCCTCTCCAACTTGTGCCTTCTGAATCATTCTCTTGCTGCTTTATTGCAGATGTTTTTAGGTGGTATATTTTTGTATCTGAAACCCTGCTCTAGTTTTTGGAAACGTCTGCATCCATTCACCAGCAGTATTGAATTCCAGACGAATGTATACTGTCTATAAATAGCTAATTCAAATTCCCCTCTTTTGAACAAGTTTTTAACAGATGTATCTTGTCTAAACTTTTGGTGCCTTTTTTTTTTTTTAAATAACCAGTAATGTAATGAAAAAACATGGAACTATTCAAAGGTCCATAGCATTACTTTGAAAACTGTATTATGTTGCACTTTGTCATTTTACATTTTCTTGAGAATGAAATAAAGTCCAAAAATAGATTGATTTGGCAGTGCCTATGACTAAACATGACCTTTTTTTTTTTTTTTTTTTTTCCCTCCTCCTCCTGTTTCAGATGTAAGATGGAAAAACAAATTCTGGGGAAAGTCCATGGAAATTGTTCCAGTTGGTACAACACATGTAACTCTGCCAGCGTAAGTGGTGCAATAGCATGTTGCTGTACACACACAGACACACTACTTTTACCCAAATAAGAACAAGCTGTACAGTGCCATATTAGACCTTTGGAAGAATAAGTGATTATGAAATTCCTCTCACCCGCCCCTTTCCTTTAACAGTAGCGTTAGCTCTTCCAAAGGTTAAAAACAAAAGATAAAATAAAAACAATTACTCCTGGATCTCTTGATGAGTTGGTGCTTTGGTTCGGTACAATTTGAATTTCAAGCTACATGCGTTTTAACCTTACACGAAAATATTACCTGGTGGAGGAAGATGCAAATTCTTTCTCTATTTTTTTAGAACAGCCACAGAGCTCTGTGGAAGAGACAGCCTTTGTGCCTATCTGTGCGTTGCCTAACACTATGGGGCTCTGGTCTGTGGCTGAGGCCGATAGCCATTATCACTGGATAAATAATTACTTAATAATAATTACTTGAGTGATCAACAGCACCAGTAGCATATCTGGTGTGTTTTATCAAAGGAAGTAAGTAGCCAATGTAGTAAAGTGTTAGATAGAGTTTTATTTTAAATATCTGCAGTGTTCACATGCTGGATTATCAGTGTTCATTATAGATCAAACAATTGAAATCCCTTAAAAATTGTCCCATGTCCATCTTATTTGCAGAGCCAGAGGTCTAAAGTTTAAGTAATGTTCCAGGTAAACCTGTTTTCCAAAGAGAGTCTACAAATTTGATTATTTTGCCATCTGAAAAAAAAATGCAAGAACCCAACTGATAAAAGAAAAAGGCATGTTTAGTTTGTCTTAAGTGGATAAAATTGGATATAGGTTGTGCATAAAAGATGTGTTCTCTTGTTCATAGTGGCTAGCCTAAACTGAGGAGCGAAAGATCTCTAGGATGTGAATGAAGGGTCAGAGGCAAAGTAATTAATGGATTAGGGCCCATGGGTGGCTGATGAACTGCAGTCTTTGCTGCGATGCATATGTGGTCTGCATGTGCTGGTTTGTATCCCTATGGGAAAAGTATCAGCTCTAGAATTTGCTACAAAAAAGGCTCTGTCTATTGAGGCTAGGCAGAAATGAAGCATCAGTTTTAAGGTTATTTTTGGAGCACACACAGTATTTTTAATGTGCATAATAGAGCACGTGAACTGCAGGTAGGGGCAGGAAAACAAGTTGCTGTGGATAAACTGGCAGTGTATCTGCTAGTCCATAGGAACTGCCCTTGCATATGCTCTTACAATGCATTAAGTGAGAATGAGTAGGTAAGGGGAAGTAGGGAAAGATGCTAATATCCTCATGGGATGCAAGCTGATAAACACATTTCTGTGAGCTGAAGGCGGCTGCTATGAGGAAACTGGTGCTCTGCAAGTACCTTTTACCTTAACCGTCACGAGGACAGACTTTGAGCTTTTATAAAGCTGTTTTGTAAAAACATCTACTTTTTAAATGAAAGATGAAGTGTTATTTTATCTATTGGTATTCCTGTTCATCTCTCACCATTTGCTCTCTTCTAGCATGCAACTGCATCTTGAACAAGCTGGTAAGAGCTTTTGCTCTTGACTGGAGCATGCACATAGGGTCAGCCTCAAGGGCTTGAACCAAGCTCATTGCAGTCAATAAAGAGACTTCTGTTGACTCCAGTGGCGCATATGCTCGTGTTGTGACTTTCCGCTACGTAACAGACTAGGAAATGAGGCGTTGTAGCCAGCAGAACATATTAGAATGATTACTTTGGGAAACTTAAGCTCATAAAGAGGGGCAGAGAAACAGAGAACTGAATTCAAAACTGTAGTTTATACCAGAAGTAAAAAGGGTTTTCTAGGAGGCAGGATGTCTTTGGGACAAGAAAATTGAGGCATTCAAAAATAATTTTGTGTGTTATTGTCTTTTTTAATTAAGAAAAGATTTGCAAAAAATTCTACTTAATAGTAATAATAATAAATTTTATGTGCTAGTCTAAACATTGCATGAGTTTTCTCTTGTATGTAATTTCTTCCAGTTTTGGAGATCATTATGAGTGGAACAAGGTGACCTCTTGCATCCATAACATCTTAAGCGGGCAAAGATGGATTGAACACTATGGAGAGATCATCATCAAAAATCTTAACGATGACACTTGTCACTGCAAACTGACTTTCATAAAGGTGACTTCCAGTAACCACAGCAATGTTGGCAGTGCCCTTTCTAACAAGCACAGCAGTAGGTGGATGCTGTCTGCTGAAGCAGAGTACAACTGCTTAAAAGCTGTGTTTTCTTATAGTTCTGCTATAATTACCTCTGATTCTTGTAAGACTTTGCTGAAGGAACTGCAACTCATTCGGCAGAGCCAGGGAAGAAAGTAAAGCAACAGCTTTCTCAGATGATTCCAGTCAAGGTGTAGAATAGTATAAAGAGGAGAAAGGAAGAAATATCATCAAACACCTATATTTGTGTTTGACAAGAGAGATAGGCACAAGGCGTCTACTGGCAGTGGTCCGCTGCATGCCTCCTGCTAACCGATTTGTGAGTGCTGTGGATGCGTTCGTCCCAGCAGCTGTAGAACCAGCTCTTGCACAGATGCTTCACTGACAGGGGAGCCCATGCTCTTTTCTAGCTCTTTTTCTACGTTTTGTTGTGGAAAACATTGCTGCTGTTCAGAACTTCTGCTTTGGTACCAGGCATCAGACGTAACATCCTGAAGAAATTCCCTTGATAACTGAAATTAAAATTACTTTGGCAGTAGATTAAATGACTTCTTCCTCGTAAAAGGAAATCAGCTGGAAACCTAAAATGATGCCAGAATTTTTCACCCGAGACAGTGTTTTGCACAACATACTAGGAGACTTGTTTTAATCCAAGTTTTCCAAGTCTGACTGCTGGGACAAAGCTATGCTTGTCATAGCTTGTCTCTCTCTACTTTCTAGCAATCATTGAAGTTTGTTTGTTTGGTTGGTTTTTTTTTAATCCAAATACTAAGCTGCAAGTACTGTAATGTCTTTATAGAGTTGCAATGGATGTTTGGAGCTCAAATTTTAAAGAATGAGAGACTGTAGATACTTACACCTTTGATATTATAAATTGACTAAAGTGCAGTTTACTTTGAGTATCTGTTCCTTCTCAGCTGTTCTTCTTCCTCTTCTTCAAATCTGGGAGAATGTGGATAAACAAGTCAAGAATTGGCGTTTCCTGTCACTGGGCAAAATTGAAAGTCAGCTATGCTTCATCCAGTACTGCCCCTAAAAAAGGCAAACAAAATAGATACGTTTCTCAACATTAGTATTTTAATGAGCTGATTAATAATACTCAGAGCAGTTCTCTGTAAATGGTACTGTAATTCACACTTACAGGAGTAGTTTTCATTTCAAAAACACAGGCTACAACAAGGTGCTACACGCATGGTAAAATCATTTGCACTTAGTCCTATGTACCTTTTTTCTCTTGTTCTTTTTAATTCTAGGCAAAATATTGGAATCCAAATGCACATGAGATTGAAGGCAGTGTCATGGATAAAACTGGGAAAGTTGTGCATCGACTTTTTGGGAAATGGCATGACAGTTTATACTGTGGGACTTCATCCTCTTCAAACTGCATATGGAGAGCAAGTTAGTGGTCAGAACGGTTGAATGTGAAGTGGTCAGAATTTTAAATCTACTTGAGAATAAACTTGCTATCTGTTTTCATCTTATTTATTAGGCTTCAATTTCTTATTTTCTCTATGTGGAAAAATGTATTAAATGCTTGACAAAAATCTGTAGGCCAAAAGAATAAATCATTTAACTTAATATTGAGATAACTTCATCCCATGACTCTGCGTTTTCCCCATTCTCCCTTGGTTGGGGGTATAG
This sequence comes from Struthio camelus, assembly GCF_040807025.1. Lineage (NCBI taxonomy): Eukaryota > Metazoa > Chordata > Aves > Struthioniformes > Struthionidae > Struthio > Struthio camelus. The sequence continues at coordinate 37,993,514 of NC_090943.1, read as the reverse complement.
TTTTCACGTTTGCATGTGAAGGGTGTATTGAGGACTCCACAAATGGAAGGGGGGGGACACTTTATTTGTAAAGAACTGCAGTTGATTTCTTGTATTAAACATTGGGGGATAGCCCCCAAAGCTCAACTGTGTAATGTGAGCCATATGTGAACTTCACTCAAACCCTTGGGGGTTTGTGTCTACTGTAGTTTGGAAAGCACTGGGGTAGTACCATGTACCTTGTCATAGTTTCTCTTTGGCTCAAAGAGAGGACAGAAATCTGTTTGGATGCAGTTTCTCAGAGATTTTCTCTTTTGTCACAACACAAGTAAGTATCTCTTATTCCCCCAAAATTGAGATGAAGAGATGAAGAAATGACGGAGGGGAAGTTTAGAAGGTTCCTTCTAAAGACGAAAGCATTTAATTGGAATTCTGAATGTACTTTTCTCTTGTAGATCCAATGCCTAAAGATCATGAACAGTGGTATGGATTTACTCAGTTTGCATTGGAGTTAAATGAACTGGACCCGCAAACTAGACCGTTGCTACCGTCCACTGATACACGTTTTAGGCCAGACCAAAGGTAAGAAGTTTTCCTTCTTAAGCATCAATATTTTCTTAAGCCTCAACTATTTTTTTTTTAAAAATTCTGTGCACTCACTTTACCTCCAGCTCAGACTATCTTGAGTAGATACTTGCAGTGTGTTTCCATTTCTATATTCATACGCATCTGAAAAAGACATTTTAATCACTTACCAAGAGCTGGCTTACTCCTTATGGATCGATATTGTCAAGAACAGGTTTTTGGATGTTTCATTTTCTGGACAACAAATGCATTTTAAAAGGTGCTAAATCTTTTCAGATACTGGCTGTCCAGCATACTGTTTGAGTTGCCAGAAACTGAGGCATATGAAACTCCTTTTTACAGTAGAATTTCCACTGTTTCTAACTTCAGAGGAAAAGAATCTAATAGCAAGCTCAAAGTAATTTTTATATGTGAGTTGTTGTCTGCAGGTGTAGTTACTTACTTTTCGAATACTATGAGTTACCTGCCGTAAAGGCTAGATTCTAGAGAGCTCGGGGGACCTGACAAAGATGGGGGACAGGAGCACCAATCATATCTTTTATCACTGCTGGTGCTACAGGTTTCTAGAGGAAGGAAATATCGAAGGAGCTGAAATGCAAAAGCAGAGGATTGAGCAACTGCAGAGAGAACGACGGAAGGTTCTGGAAGAAAATAATCTGGAGCATCAGCCTAGATTTTTCAGGTATTATATAATGATTAGCATCTACCGTCATGTATTTAAATTTGTATTATGCTTCTGGTTCTAAACTGTCACAGAGTAGGCTCCAACTTTTTTTCCAGGTTTCTTTTACATTCTTGTTTTTTTGTACCTTGGCAATGTAAACACTTCAAACTTAGTTAAAACTAAGGATTATATATTGCCTTTTTACTAGTGCATCCCTAAATTTCTTTTTAACTTTTGCCTTGAAGGCAAATGGTGTTTGTTCTAAGGTTGAATTAGCCTTGGCATATGCAAATATAGCATCTTTCCTTCAGGCAAGGTGAAGGGGATGGATTTGGCTTAATCACCTTTGCTGAAGTCCCACTGAATTCTGTGGGATTGCCTTGTGCAGCAGTTTGCAGAGTTGCAGCCTTTCAATTCCAGGGCTGCTGTTTTTGAACATGTTCCCCCTATGTAAGGAGGAGAGAATTATGATTTAGAGGACACTGTATTTCTTCCTGTTATAAATCAAATAACATTTGAAGAGGGCTTCAACCATCAAAAGGTAAAAGTGAATGCTACTGAGCACATTGGGTTTTAGCCCTTCAACTTCTCTGTTTGGGATCCAGTGAGAGAGCAGGAGACAAGATAAATGGGTTTGTGTATTGCAGTTAACAGATCTGGGGTTCTACTTTTTTCTGGGTAGATAGATACTGTGCTTTTGAGGAGCAAGATTTTGAGAAACACAGAAATGTTTAAAATTGGTGCAAAAAGGAAATAGCTCAGAACCACTCATCTAGTACTTCCTTTTGCTTTGTGCCCCTTCAAAAAGTAAAAAGCTCACTATAAATTTGTATCAAGACCAGGGAGCAGCTCAAGCATTTAAGGTGCGTGAGGAGCTGGTGAGCTAACTGACCACAGCTACTAAAGAGAAGCAAACTTCACTTTCAGCAGACTAAAAAGACAGGTTAGAAGCAAAGCCTGATACTATATAATTCTATATTCACAGTAAGGATAGAAGGATGCTCTTTGAAAAGTGAGATTTGTGCCATAGATTTAAATAATAGAATAAACACTTCCAGTTAAGCGGAAGTATTACCCAGTGCTAGAGTAGATACGCATTATACATTTTCCTTTTGATTAGAGACTTCTCTCTTCTACAAATCATAAGCTTGATATACTTAAAAGAATAATTTGCTGTTGTGCCAAAAATGTGGCACACCGGATTAAAAGTGGACTGTTTCCTTCAGGGTAGAGTACCTTGTGCAATGAGCCCTGCTCCTTTACCAAGAACTATAAGGCTTTCTTTATGCAATGAATGTGATGAGTCATCTTGCGAGAGGAAGAAGACGACTTTTGGATTTGGTCTCAATCAGGACAGAAACGCAGATCGTTCAGATTCAAAAAGGCACAGGAACACTGTTCTTACAGAAGTTTCCAGTAAACTGCCTGTGGACATTTGAGACCCAGAAAAGCACTTCTGACTGTAGTTTTAAGTACAAAGCACTGACAAGTCAAAGTGAGTGTTTATCTCTGCTGAACACTAGGCTAGTGAGGTCCCTCGCCAAGGCCCAGTGGAGACGTAACCAGTTCGGTCCTCCAAGCTGTATTGCCTCCTCTGAACGTGGTACTGAGCTGCGCTATGCCTGGTTCAAGGGCTAGTTGTGCATCTCTGCACAGTGTGGTATTGTGTTAATAGCACGTGCAAAGAAAATACCAGCATTACATTTGGGAAACTTGTTTAATCTTTGATAGGAAATCCAAAGATGACTCCTGGGTGAGCAATGGAACCTACATGGACCTTAGAAAAGAACCTGGTTTTTCCAAACTGGACAATCCTGTCCTCTGGTGAAGGAGGAGCCGAGCGAAGATACTCTGTGCTGTATTCCCAGATCTGACTTAAAAGAAATATATCTAAAACATATATATATATATATATATATATATTTATATATTTATATATAAAAATATATATATACACACACACATATAATATATGTGTGGGGTGTGTGTGTGTGTGTGCGCAAGTGTGTGTATCTCCAGAATTGTGCTTAATTTAGAATCTGATACTGCATTTGTTTTCTCTACTCTGACTATTGCAATGATTATTTGAATGTATAAATACCCTAACTTCTTTTTATAAACTATTTAATAAATATTACTGAATGTTGATGACTGGAGGGGAGAAGAGGAGCTTTTACACTACTTTTTCCAATGTGTAATAATGTCAGTTCTGAGTTAACTTATGCCTTATTGAACTGCACTGAAGACAACAACATCAGCATCTCCTAGCTGTGCTGAGAGAAAGGGGACTGGAAGCCTTAGTAACACAAACTGCAAGCAGGCTACCACAGTTCAAAGAGTAGTGCAGCTGTCTCTGGGCTAGTCAAAATTGCTGAAACAGATTTTCAGTTGGTGCTGGAATCTGAATACAATCCTTTGTTGCCTGTGGAAAAGATTTAAATAAGCTTTTGTTTTTATTAGCTTTCTTACTAGCATAATGGAAGAGGTAGTTCTGAGCTAATTACGTCAGTGATTCTACTGCCTTATACATGAACTGTACCCAGCGAAATGTAGTGCTAGAAGTTCAGGAATCGCCAAAATTTTCCTCTAGGAATCTTCAGATTTATAGCCCCCAACAGGGCCAGAGGAGCAGAGCTTTTCTTACATAATGCTTGAGCACTGAATAGAGGAAGAAGCTCTCTCTTTTTTTTCCCCAGTAAGTAAAATCTATACCGAGCACAAAATCCTGTGCTTCCATAGCTTCATTTGTTTTTATTAAACTAAAAATTGCAGCAGTAAGACTCTTTAAAGACTACGCAAACTAATTGTTTTAAGCTAGACCTTTTTTCCTAGTATTTTGATATTTTCTACCTCTTAAGAAAGGAATAGCATATTCAAGATCTTATATTAAAAAATGACCATCTGCCTTATAGATAAATGTATGGAATCTTTGATCTTCCTCTGTTACAGTCAGATAAATATTCAGCTGTCTTGCACTAAATTAGTTGCATCTCTTTCCTGTAATTTTATACATATGGATAGATTTGTGAAATACTAAACAATAGGTCAAAAATATAGCAGGAAACAGATGTAGCAAAAGTCGCACTTTTGAATGAAGATAATGGAGATGGGCAGTGTTCTTGTTTTTAATTCCGACAGCAACGCTACAGTCATTCACATAATAGAATAATATACGTTCCTGCCTATCTGCAACTCAAGCCTAGCTCATGCTGCTTCAAGTCTGCTGTGTGTGTCTGTGACTCTCTGGCAACAACATAGTTTTCAAGTTAAAAAATATATAAATATATATCCTGTCACCAGCACCAACAACCACCCCTTTTGTTTTTCTTACATGTATCATGCCACATTAATAATATAAAATAAACCTTACCTGTGATAAATGTTGTTGCCTTGTTTAACTGGCTTGTGACTGGAATAATGGGACAATGTATGGATAAGGGAGCCTCCTAGAGGAATTAGTAGCTTAGAGAAGTTCACAATTTATAATGTGCTGCACTGTTCTAAAGAAAACCCATTTAAAAATTAATCCATGTATTATATGTAACACGTAAGAAATACTATGAATGCTTTCATTTTAAAACAAAGCTGAGATGTTAGATTAGATGCATGTAGTTGCATTTTGCTTCCTGTCACCTTGAAACTCCATTGTCTCAGAAGCAGACAATTGCTTTGTCACCTTTATTTGCTTTGCCCAGGAATTCTGCATCACTCGCTTCTGTAATTTATTACTAAAAAAGTTAACATAATTCTTTAATTTGTCTTTTAAAAACTCAACTAGGAGGCCTGCAACTTACAGTGATGTAGGGTTCAAGTCAATGCGAAGACAAAATTTGGGCTTGGACCCCAAAAGAAAGCTGAACCTTTAGGTCTGTTTGGCTTTCTGGGGAAAGTGGCAATCTCTTCATAGCTTGATTCCTTGTTGTGTTTTGTTCTTGTATTAACTATCAAAACTTGGCACAGACATAAGCTGATATTTGTAATTATCCTTGCTGTTGGTAATTACCTTTTAAACTCCAAAATAACATTCACTTAGCAACAGGAGAGGGTAGGAGGGGGGATTAAAAAAAAAAAAAAAAACTTTTAAGAAAGGGAGTAAAATTTGTGGAGTAATACAGGATGTGTTAAATTTACTCTTGGTCTTATTTGGCAGCTATTATTATTGTCAGATCTGACAGCTGTTTTATTATTTTCAATGTATGAAGTAGATTTCCTCATACATTTTGTTACATGACCTAATAGTTAATGGCATCCAAAATTAAAGGGTCAGAGGCAAAAATGCAAACTAAAGAATTGTAATGCATTAAAATCTGCAGATATTAAACTAATCTTACTATTTTGGGTGTTCTAGTCATGATTTTTGAGCACTCAGGCTGGCAATGTTGCCTTGTATCTTACAGTCTAAGTTTCTTAAATGCATTTAAGTAATGACAAGAAGCATTGAGCTGGGAAGGGCCTTATATAAACTGTTTTGTTTGGCAACATTCACAGATGACGAAGGTGAACTGTTCAGGATTTTACTGTTATCCCCAGTGAAGTAATGCCTCAGAAGAATCGAGGGTATTTCTTAGATACCTGAAGCAAAATCATTGCAGAAGTAATAGCTCCTTTTGTAAATCTGTGCTACACAACTGCCAACCCGGTATAACCAGTTGTGAATGATCCTCTGACCCCACATTTCCAGCTCCAGTATATATGTCCTTGGTTAATTTTGTGTGAAAGAGTTTTAGCTGTTAAACTTCTGTCAACATTACGTTAAGAAGTAGAAGAAAATTGTCTTGATGTGTTTTCTGAATGATGAATATATTTGTGTCGGAGAACAACGGGAGACAAGCACATCCGGTGATGATCAACAAGTCTCAGTTTATTTAGAAATATCTTATTACTTATATAACAGAGTTAATTAGCTCATACATATTGCAAAAGCCAAGCTCCTTATAGCTGGATACAGTAGAAGGCTATAGTGGATACAGTAGAAGGCTATGCACTTTTCCCAAGACATTGTTATCTATATCCTTTTCTGGTTTCTAAACCAAGAGCCTGTTTCTATTTCTTGTTGCACATTTTTCTATCCTAGATTGTAACGTTCCGTGCCCTGCCAACGTGTCCAGCTGCACTTAAGCAGGTCTTGCGATCTTGTTCTCATGACCCTTGTCACATAGCCAGCATTCAATAATATCCTCCACACTTCCCCCGTCGTCTTTTAATAAAAACAAATTATTTTGTGTTTTATGGATCATGCGTATAACTATATTCTGTAGATAGGCTACAAAACAGGGTAAAAACAATATCATCAACACAACCATCAATCCTATGCCTATTATATACATAATCATGGTCTTAAGCCAGGGACCAATACCGAGAGATGATAGCCAGGTATCAAGCGGGTTAGTTACAACAGTAATATCCTTAGTATGATCCGTAAGCCATTGCAATTGTTTGTGAATTGATTCTGAATTAGAGGAGAGATTAAAACAACACACATACCTTCAAAATTTTCACAGCCATGTCCCTGAGCCAATAATAAAAAATCAATAGCGGCTCTATTTTGAAGTATTTGATGTTTGAGATTTTCCATGTCCTGTGCTAGTTCATTCAATATCTGTGTTGTTACGTTTGATTGCTTAACCATCCAACATGCTAGTTTATTTATAGTACGAAGCGCATGAGCAGCACCTACCCCTGGAACAATTGATGCAAAAAAGTTAGCCGTGGGTCCCCAGAGTTCTACTTGATCATTGCAGTCAGGTGTGAGGGTAGCTACAGATCGTTTATCACGGTGTGTTTTATTAAAAAGGAATTGTGATATTAAAGTAACATTTGGTGCGAAAAGAGTCAATTTTCCCAGATAACATGGACCACCATGAGCATATCTAGGTATTCCTTGCCATGCTCGATCACCGCAAATCAAATAGGTGTTGCCAGGCAATGCCTTTGCACTGTCATTAGCCCAAATCTTTGTGTCATTTTTCCCCCAACCATAGGTTCTATAAGCACCACACATATATGTTTTGTTCCAAAAGGGATAGCTCCTGGGTGTAAGCCGTAATGTAGGATCATTAACATTTTGCCTATAATCACCCAGTTCAACACATCCTGATTCATTTGCTGAACTATTCAGCATTCTGCTACCTGAAAGCCTGATTTCTTGAGGATCCCAGGGTAATGTTTTGTTCAATGCAGCTAATAATTTGGCTGTACATTTACTGCTATCATCTGACCTATTACATGTGGCAGTGGATATTGTTGAAAAATCAGTTGTATTGTATCCGGGTATTCCAACCAAACATGTACGAAAAGGATCAGTGGCAGAGGCCAATGCCAAACAAAAGGAAGTAGTATGCGTTTTGTTAGCCCATGTTACCCATAAGTTTGGTGAGGAAGTGAGATACATAGCAAAAACGGTATTACGCACAAATAAGATGCAGTAGATCCAGGACCACATGATCGCAGTAATATTGGATCAGCTCTTCTTCAATCACCGTGCCTTTCTGTTGAGTCTGTAGAACTTTGGGGATCAAGTACAGGTCTTGCCCATCTTGCAGGTATCCAAAGAGGTCCTCGATCCTTATCAGTTAACGACGGCATTCCCTTTGTAAGTTGTTCTAATGGGACCAGTTGGGCAATGTGTTGTCCCTTGGTTATCCGTACGGGAGGAAAAGGGGTATATAACATTATCATTATTTCTCCGGTGTAATCAGCGTCAATAACGCCAGGTAAAACAAAGAGCCCCAGCATTGATGCCGATGACCTGCCGAGCAATAATGCCCCCACAGACTTGTTTTGAATCACAACAGAGCCATACACTCCAGTGGGAATTCGACATGGCTGAGTATTTAGGAGACTAATGTCTACAGCGGATGCCAGGTCAAGTCCGAGGCTCCCTCTTGTTGCTGGTCGGAGGCGAGAGGTGTTACTTGTTGAACAGCAGCTACTTGTGTCTGCGCGCGGCTGCTCCGATTCGCGCTCCCAGGGGAGTTTCCCGAACGACGGCGGCAAGCTCCAGTGTTATGAGTGTCCGAACGGCACTTTACACACCAAACACCGGAAGCGGTGCACTCTTTTCGGACGTGACCCAAAATTCCGCATCGAAAGCATTTTACTCGAACAGTTCCTTGAGATGTCTTCTGTCGAGTAACGACCGACGCTTGGAGGGGTGCAAGAGCTGCTAACACTTGAGTCTGAGATGCCTTAGCTTGTTCTTGTAACCCAACTCCCAACTGTTTTATAGCCTCTACTACTAAAGCTTGAGGTCCAGTGGGCACCTGAGCCATTCTTTCTAATGCTTCCTCTATTGTCCAATTGGCACCAAGAGTACTCAAAATACTACGAGTAGTAGTATTACAATTTTGTAAGGCACACTGTTTTAATAAGGCTCCTCGCATATATTCAGGAACCCCAGCTCTCTCTATAGCTGCAGCAGCCTTGTCTATGAATGCCCCAAACGTCTCGTCCCTGCCTTGTCTTATACCCATATAGACTGGAACGCCCCCTGGTTCTTTCACTCGATCAATAGCTCTCCTTACTACTCGCATTGCCTCTCTCAACTTATCTGGACCTATCATTGCTTGTGCTTCAGTGCGTAAAAACGGTCCAAGTCCCATAAGTTCCTCTACGGTCACTCCATGCAACGGATCCCCAGGCTGTCTCTGAATTGCAACTGATTCATGCACTAAACTCTGCCAATGGGCATTAAACAACAATTGCTGATGCTGGGTAAATATCAATCGAATTATCCCTCGGCAGTCAGCAGGTAATAAGATTTGTGTACTCCAGATATAATCTAACATTTGTTTCGCTAGCTCGCTATGGACTCCAAATTGACTGACCGTGGCGCGCAATTGGGACAATAATTTCCAATCCAAGGCTAAAATTGTCACTTGCACACCGCCTCCCGGAATTGCTTGGAATGGGACAGGACAGGCTAGCTGTTCAGCCACTTGCAATACCTCTGCATCCCCTCGCTCCAGCCCTTCCCGAGCTAGCGCAGCCCAAGCTTCTCTACGTTCCTTTGCCATAGCCTTAGCCAGGTCCGCTTCCGCCCCTGGAGTTGGCTCCGACAGAAACGGATTAGTAGGGCTGCTTGATGTGTCCTTGGGAGCAAACTCGCTCCCGGGAGCTGAGGGTACAGGAGGAGGAGATTTAAATCCTTCAGTAAAAGGCGGAGGAGATGGAGGCAAGTATACTGTAGACACACTTGGGGGTAATGGGGCACCTTGCGGCCAGTCAATCCCGTACGTCTTATTCTTTTCACGAGCAGCAGATGCCTGTTCAGCCGCCCTCTGTTCTGCTTGATATTGTAATAACTCATTATGTACAGCCCTCCATGGTTTTCCAAATTTCTTGGCTAACTTGTCCCCATCAACTGCAGCCTCCCATAAGCTATCAGCCAATTTACGCCATTCAGATAATTCGTGAACAGTATGCGGGTTCTGAAAACAGCCCTGGGAGTGCCCACAAGCTAACAACCCAGGAAGATCCTTTTGTAAATCTATCTCCTTAATTTGTCGCTTTTGTAAGAGACATGTAAATAAATCATATGCTGCTTGTCTCTCCATACCTGAATATCGTCAGCGCTGTTGCAGCCCCCCAAGGTCTCGGCAGCACGTTTCAGCCAGGCACGCCGATGCGAACACCCGGAGCTCGACACAGTATTTTCGCTGTGTTTTCAGCCGTCCTCGCCGCAAGGACCTGACCACACGTTGCTCCGCCGTGGCACTATCACGTCGGGGTCACCATTTGTCGGAGAACAACGGGAGACAAGCACATCCGGTGATGATCAACAAGTCTCAGTTTATTTAGAAATATCTTATTACTTATATAACAGAGTTAATTAGCTCATACATATTGCAAAAGCCAAGCTCCTTATAGGTGGATACAGTAGAAGGCTATGCACTTTTCCCAAGACATTGTTATCTATATCCTTTTCTGGTTTCTAAACCAAAAGCCTGTTTCTATTTCTTGTTGCACATTTTTCTATCCTAGATTGTAACGTTCCGTGCCCTGCCTACGTGTCCAGCTGCACTTAAGCAGGTCTTGCGATCTTGTTCTCATGACCCTTGTCACGTAGCCAGCATTCAATAATATCCTCCACATATTTGTACACATACATAGAAATAACAATATCTTCTATTCAGTTATTCTTGGTAAAATAAAAAGCTGTGGTAGATTTTTTTTTTTTTTTTACTACAAACACTTATGAATTCATCAGAAGTGTATAACTTAGCCTTTTGCAATATAATATGACATCTGTTGTTTTTAGTAACTGAAGTCTAGGCATCTTTTTCTTCTCCCATTTAGGTTTGGTATATGATTACACTTCTACCTTGAATGGTAATAAGAAAATATCAGACAACTTAGTGCTTCCTTTCATACACAGCAGGACTGTTCCTAAGGACTATTGCATGCTGTAGCACTCTTATTTGACCACTTTAAAAAATAACATTTATAACATGGTTCTGAGAGGCACAGTTTGAGAACCACTCACGTAAAACTTCCTTTTCCTTTCTGCCCTTTCAAAAAGTAAAAACACTATAACTTTACATCAAGACCATGGAGCAGCTCAGGCCTTTGGGTGTTGAAACAATGGGTCATTTTTCAAATTACACAGCAAAGAAAGAAAAACTTCCAGGGAAATAGTGCTCATAGAAAGAGAAACTCGCAGATGTACTTCCAGATTTGTAGACATGACATTTATTTCTGATTTTGGTGCATAGGAAATTTGGAGTTATGAAGCAACAGCCTAATTTGTATAGGACACCGTTCTCAGTAGCAAAGTGCACTTTGGTGTCGTCAGATTGAGTGGAACTAGGGTGCTCCATTAATCATTACATTCCTTTCATAACCTCTGCTCTCTGAAACGTTTTCCGCGTTAGTTTGCCAGCACTGATCGCTTCTTCTAGACACTTTTGGAAATAAAAATCCGGTAAAGAACTTACGCTCTTTATGCAGAGCTGGAGAAATAAATGTCAGAGCAAGAGCCAGAGCAGGCAGAATTCTGAGCAGGACATGTCCTAGGGAGAGCTGTTCTTCTCTGATGCTTAGGTAGCTTTTCTTGGGATACAGAGTTCATAATCCCCAGAGTTGACACCAAAAAATTTTCTTTGGACCTGAAGCAGAATTGCTTTTTTTTTTTTTTTTAAATAAAACCTGGCCCCTGAAGGAGATGGTGATTGCAAATGCAGTCACGTTATTACTTCAGTCTAGTGTTTAAACTGTCCCTGCAACAACTGGAGACTGTTGAGGCCAGATCACTGTGCAGAAAGGAATACAAGTTTCGTAGGGCCAGAGTGTGACCAGGGGGACAGCTGTGGGGTTGGGATATGTGGCTGGGAGGGAAAAGGTCCAGTGCTGGTCTCCACTTCCAAGACTTTCCATTTATTTTACACAAGGCAAATCCACTGGATTAAAAACACAGAGCCTGGGGGGCAACGTGGAACTCTAGTTCCCTGTTGAAGGGAATGGAGCCCATGTACGCCTATGCATGTATATAATATATGTTAGCATGATATTTGTCATCATAAGAAAGGACTTGCCAATAGTTGCTCTAGTTTCTATCTGTTCTTGATATCCGAAGTATCTACAATGCCTTAAGAAAAACGTTGGGTTAAAGTGAAAAGTGTGGTTGTATGAAAGTATACATATGAAAGTATGGTTGTATGATTTTTTAAAAAGTTGAGAAGTTTAGTGCTAAGGAAGATTTTTTATTTTTTAAACAATCTATTAAGATAAGGATAGAGCTATATATTTCTTTAATGACGTCAAATATAGAAGCTGTTCAAGCAATGCTTTCTGTAATCTGTTATACAAACTCTGTTTCAACAGCATTTTTTTTTCAATCTTATATTCCCTTCTATGCTATAATTTTGTTATTGTTTGGATAACACTGGCACTTAAATAGCGTGCGTGTGATGATGCCACGCAATTCCAAACTTCTTGCATCGATGTAGTGTTGGTTGTGTCACGTTGTACTTTGGCTGCTATCTGATAACTTTCTGCAGCCTGGGCAATAGAGAATCTTAAGAACTGAGCCAGATAAGCAATGCTTTCGGGGCTAAATATTTCACAGTATATTGGGTGTTGGGTTCTTAACACTTATACTCTTTTTACTTTTAAAACAAAATGTAAAATCTGGGAATCGGTAACATAGCAGGATCTTTATGTGCAGCATATACAGTTCTGTGGTTATTTTCAGGTGGTTTTTAGGAAGAGTTAATGTTTAGAAAAAACAATGTGGCATGTAAAAACTCGCTTTTGCAAGTAACTTTAAGAAGAAATTCAACATGTAACCTGTACTGCCAGTGTTGGTATGAAAAGCTGTACAGCTTTAGGGCATAGCAGCAAGTGTCAAAATCTAGGTTTTTTGCATCTACTTTATAAATCAGTTGCTATAACATATTCTATGTGTTATTTTTCATCTGACTTCTGTTGTTAGCAGGTAAACAAACAAGTTTTGTACTTAATACTGTTACCAAAAAAACCAACAAAAAACAAAGGCACCTCCCCCTCACCACCAATTTCCCCCAGTTGTGTACAGTGGTGTAGATCTTCCGTGTGGCCCCTCATATCTAAAAAAAATAAAAAGTTTTGTCTTTATTCTGGTGTCCCAGGTAGACATTTTCTCTTCATTTAAAAAAATTAGTGAAGAAAAGGAAAATACTCTGTTCCACTAGGCTTTTAAGTGACAAATCTTGTCTAAAATCTGTAGTTTAAAAACTCTCCATAAATGCTTTGGCCTGTTTCCATACCTTTTTCTGACTGAACAGGATGTTCTTCCCAGCTGCCTCCGGCAGCTCTGGAGTCAGTCGGACGGCAGCCTGGTAGGGGTAGCGTCCTGCAGAAATGTGCAGCTACACCTGCTCAATATGCTCCTAATTAACGTTCTCGGCTCTACGTTTGTGTAAATCTGTTCTATTGTCTGGTCCATTGCTCTACAGGATGAGCTTTTCTGGGCAGGAAGTTTTCAGTGTATCTTGCTTTGTTCAGTACCGCCTTATTTTGTACACAAATAGCTGAAACACACAGGGGTCAAGCTCAAGAGGAGTGCAAAACTTGGCCCACAGTGTATACGTAATAGAAAAGAATGAAATCCAGCTTCTCCACACAGCTGAATACGCCTTGCAAGTGCTGGAGTTGGGTGGTGCTATTCAAAGAAGGAGTGAAGTTAAAACAGAAAGTTATTTCAGTTGAATATGTTTTCATTCATGGATTAAGTATTCCTACTATAAATAAACATCCCAGTATTCACTAATTCATCCTTTCTATTTTCTAGCTACTGGTGGGTGTAATTTACTTCAGCAGTAGTGAGTTAATAAAAACATGCAGATGTTACCTGACTTATCTGTTGAAACTTATATAAATGCTCTAACTTATCACCAAATATATTATTTTATCTCTCAGTTCTTAGATACTGTTCTTGCTGCAGCTTTTGAAGGCGATAAGAGAAGTTTTCCATATAAATAGCTGCCATGTGTTAAATTATTTTAATTTTTTTATATGTATAAATTGTAGATTTGATGTTTTGTTGTATAGAACAAAACTGTTGCTTGCAACAGTTGCAAGAACGTTTTGGAGATTTATTCACAAAGGTTGATGAGTTCCTTCAGCTGCATATCTTTGAGGTGATTGTAAGAATATTTGGTATCCCTGAGGATAAGGCACATTTGTATTCATGTTAAGCGTTTGAGTACTACCAGTACTGGAAAAACGTATCAGAAGTATGAGGTATTGCATATGCAAGCTGCTAAATGCTGAATTTGCTCTTTATTCTGATAGGAGATTACTGATTTCAGGATTAAGGAAAGGTATCCTGTGTGTTACAATAATCATGTGACTTTCAGATCTTTGAGAATACTGTTTCTGTAGTCAAGATCATTCTTGTTTTCTGCTTTACTTACTGTAAAAACTTGTAATAATGTTGGAGCACCTTGATGCATAATTTACAACTTGAATTTTTTTCCCCTCTTTCTGTAAACCAATTTAGTTGGATGTTAATAAATTATACTAGCAAAAGGTCATAGAGCACCCTGACTTTTTCCCAGGGGTTGTAAGCCTCTTTCTTCAAAGGTTGTTAGTGACAGTGGAAACAAGTCCAGCTGCTGTACTGATCTTTGATTTTTACGCTTGCCAAAATGGCAAGTATGAAAGAGCTTCCATCTGCCAGAAGCCTTATTTATCACTTTCACAATCTGTCTGGGAACTTTTGCAATTTTCCAGTTGTTTACCAGTTACCTGTACATACCATACAATACCATGTCACGACTATTATGCCAGATAGCGGGGACTGGGAAAAGGGTAAGCTAATGCCATTCATTTACACCCATAACCTGAGGCTTAAAAGCAGTTTTAGTAGACAGATGTGCAGCATAAATGTTATGCTTTAGCAGGAAAGTGGAGACCAGACCACAAATGACATGTTCTCCAAAAAACAGCATTTAAAAACAAGGAAACCTGGTATTTACTGAATAGAATAAATAGCTGGGAAGGAAACGGTACTAATGTGGTGTTTTCTCCCTTAGAGACTGGTTCAGTATAACTGCCAGTCAGATCTGATCAGACTATGTTTCACAGTCCCACCATATGTGTATAAGATACAATATGCAGGCAGAGGGATGGATTCGGTTCTTGAAAAATGTGGGGGTAAAGTGACTGAAAGTCATGACCAGCCTGTAATTCCTGCCTGTAGCTCTGCAGCGCTTCCCAGACCCAAAATGTGCAAGAGTTGGGGGGAGGGAGCATGGAGGTTCCAGGAAGAACTGGGAAAATTGCATCAATAAATCTGTTACCACACACAGTATCTTCAGCTGTTGTACACGGCAGAATAAGTATAAAGGCCAAAAGAAATACAGCTTTTATAGTGGGCAAGGATCATCTGCTTTGTGAAGTCCAGCCATTTTGATTCTGTGTTGGGTTATTAACTTTGGAACTTGCTCATGATGTCAATGGGAATCATTTCATTACTGATTAGTGTCACAGAGATTTAATGCACTTTAACTGGTACCTGGAACAACTACCATTCAGTTCAAGACACCAGAAAAAGCAGCCTACAGAAATGGTAGTATTTTTTCATAATTATAAAAGGGAGAGGGCAGAGGGATCCTCATTTTAGGTGCCCGGATCATAAATAGCTAGGGCAACAGCACCTAACCTTACAGACAAGTGGGAATGGGGTCAATGTCTCAGGACTGCCCATGGTGCTAGTAACCATGCCAGGTGCCCACAGCATGGGCAGTGCTACAGAGACAAAATGGGCTGTTCCTGGCCTACAGAAGCGTGAGTTAAACCTTGCTCATACAGACCTTACATCCAATTTGTGTTTAAGCTCAGCTGGCTGTTCACTTACAGTAATCTTTAATTTAACTCAGTCCTTACTGCATAATGATTTAAAGCACCGTAGCATGAGGAAAAACACTGGCAGCTGAGCAACGCTTGTTCTGCATAGTAACTTTCACATCTTGGCTCCTCTTTTTTCTTTCCTTCTCTTTTTTCTTTTTTTTTTTTATGTTACATTTCTTTCATCTTGCAAACATTGCTCTGCATGCTAAATGTGTTGATTGTAACTTAGTGCAGCAGATGCATAAGAATTTGCAGGATTAGTCTAAGTTTGTAAATGGGGTTAAAAGCTGGCCAGATACCAAATCTATGTGTAAACCCTAATTTGGAGCAAATCAACATTGCTCTGCTGAGCTGAGTATGACTCTTGAGGCCTAAGTTAACTGAGAATTTGACTCTGGGATCATCAGTGTAAGTTTTTACAGGCTCTTCAGTAATATCAGCTGAGGCTTCTGTCTGTAACTTGATAGACTTTAGGAAGGATTTGGCTTTTTCTAACTTGTTAAGATGTTATTTCTCCTGAAGATTTTGCTTAAGTTGATGTTTCAGTTGCTATTTTACCAAGACTGTTAAAATTTGAAAATATGATTTTTTTGCATAGTTAGCATTGCTTTTCCTTAATAAAAATACAATAAAAAATGCTTTCCTAAATTAAAAATTTCTCACTTTTTTTTTTTTTTGCTTTATATAAAAAAAAGCCATGGCAAAGACTGCAGTAAATCTGTTTAGAATTACTGCAGCACATGCCTTGAAAAATCTTTTCCTTCTTAGATTTTATGAGGCTCTCTCTGCAATGACTAGATTGCTGCCTGTAGCAAGGACGATTATGTAGATTTATCAATAGATGAGAACCTGTCTAATAGCTGAGAGAGATTTATTGTTTTGTTTACTCTTAGGTCTGTTACAATTTTTCAACCATTGTCAAACCAAAGATGGAGTGAAGTCAGGAGATCATCCTGCTTGTATTTATTGTTTGATACTTGCACTTCAGTCAATAAAACAAATCTTTTGAAAGCAACTAAAGCTATATAATAGCTAAGTAGGTTTTTTGGGATGGAAAAATCAAATTTATTATGAAGTTCAAAAATACTGCACCACCTCCTTAAGTCCTTCTGCAGGAGAAACTTCCACTGAAAACTCTGCTGAGAAAGAACACTAGAAGTAGCCCAATTAGAGCAAAGCTTCACCTTTTCTTAAGGAAGATATAAACATAAGCTTGTCTGCCTGAGTTCTCAGTGCACCAAAGAATGGTGAGGCTAGCCCATCCTTAATCTGTCCCCTTCCCTCTTCTTGGAGAGGGAGTACAACTTCAGCCAAAGTTGACAGAGGGCAGAGAACTCAAGGATGTAATGTTATGTGTTTTGTGGCCATCAGAAACTGGGAGAGGAACAAGAACCTGATTGTGCTACAGCATGAGAAAAGCCATGGTAGGAGCCACGCTGAGGCGTTAGGTCTAAATGGATCACAAAAAACTTTATCCAGCCACAAGGCATCCTAAGGCTGATGCTCATGTGACTGCTTTGTTCTCTGACACTAGTCCCAATATAAACGTTAACAGGAATTACTTTGAAATGATGGGAGGGTGCATATGTTGAAATAAGTTTTCCGGTATTGAAGTGCGCAGTCAGGAGGTTCTTGCCAAAAGCAGTTCATGCTTCGCCAGTGCTGGTTGCTCATTGTTTATTTTTATATTAATGCTTCCTCTCAGGACACAGCTGGTGTTCCCTCTCTTAAAAGCTGTATCGCTCACACAGTGCTGTGTCAGCACTGGTGACTCCAGCCAGCGACTCCGGAGAAACCAAGTAAGCCCCAACTCAAGCTGACTGAGACTAGTTTTGCAGAAGGACACGCATTTTCATCTCCCAGTTGCAAAGGGTGGTTCTGGCAGCAAGAAAGCCGTCCACCCAAGTTACTTGCATCATCTGTTACAGATACTCTTCACCCAAATCAGTGCGTTATCCAAACAAACAAGGGCAGTTTAAGGAGCAAGGACACACGCTTCGGTCCCATGATGGAGCACATGCAATAGATTTCTGTCTGAATACAGGCCGGCACTTTGTTTTCTGTTTTGAGTGTTTTCCTACTCAAATTCCCAGGATAATGAAGCAGTCTGTACACATAGCTACAATATAGCGAGTATCAGTAACTGGGACTTGTGTGACTTTACTCCTAATCACCGCCTAGTATAAATTTGCAGGATACCACTGGTGCGTGTGCTGGTTCCCCTCAGGGCAGTCACAGCCTTTTACATCTACCAATTTGTTTTTGGCCCACAACACGCTGTTCACGGTATCTTGCTGTCTTTCTGGGCAACACTGCTGCATAATAGAAAAGGAACCCGAATCAGCCATACAATTAGTGGCCCACACAGTCTTGAGCTGCCTGCCAACCCTTGCTCCTTGTTTCAAAAATCCGGCTGTGGTACTGTGTTCTTTTACACTCTGCTTCCCTGCAGAGGGGAAAAGCTAAGTACGTTCCTAGCCCTGCGTCCATAAGCCAATGCTGAAAGCAAGACCCTTCACCAGGAGCCCTGGCTCGCCCTTCACAGGCAATATAGCCTTGCTGCTCCTTGGGAGCCACTGGTTCCTTCTACCTCTGCAGCCTCCTCACTGCATCTGCTGCTGGCGTGGGGCATGGTCCTCTCCACCAAATTCTCAGTTTCTGTTTCTATGGAAAATTAAAACATGCATCTATTGTGTTCTTCAGGGAGCCCTTCAATTTGCTCTGGAACAGGAATTCCAGTTGTCATTCCGTTCTAAAGGAGAAATTGAGCTGACAGTAAACAAATAATGAGAACGGGGGGTAAGGAGTTGCAAAATTATTGGGAAATACAACAAAAGAGCCACAAAACCCAAAAGGGAGACAGTAAACTCATTTTAAGTCATGATAAAGCTATTGTTTCTATCTGTTCTTCAGACGTACTTTGCTTCGTTCTTGCATCCCCTTGGCCTTTAACTTTAAGGTTGTCAGCGGTGACTTACAATTAACAAAATCAATACTAACTCTACTAATTTTAGGATCACATCTACGTTACTGATCTAAAAGGGCAACAGTAGAACAATTATGACTTAAAATGTAACTCATTAAGTCAATGCATGTTACATAATCATTTACAATCAGTTGTACCTAGCTGCCATAGTGCTAGGCACTGTACAACAAAACTTTAAATAGTGCTACGTGCTGTGTACAATTACGTTTTAAAGATCGCCAGAATGCTTAGTCTGAAAAGCATATGCACAAAGAGATACAGAGATGAAGGACTGCATTTTTGGAGGCCTGTGTTTCCCTGGGCTCACTGACAAGTATCCTGTGTTTGCAACCAAACAAATATCTAAAACAAAGTTTGATATTTCTTATTTTAATATAGTTGGTCATTTGCCTTCACAGGTATTATTTCATCTGCCCAAGAACCAAAGACGTAGAATAAGAAAAAAAATTTATGAACCATAGTGATTAGGTTTCACTTCAAATTTCATTCGTCATGTATTTTTTTAGATTTTTGCAGTCTAATGTGGAATAATATGCTTTTAAAATAATTGTGTTTATATAGGACTGAAATAAATGTTTTGGGCTCTCAGGCATAGTTGATAGCCATTCCTTTTGGTTTATTTATGATGAAGTCCTACTACTGAATAGCTTGAACAATATAGCAGCCAGCTGGTCGTTGATAAAACATTAATGAGACCAGATGGTTCATAATAAACTATTATGGAAGACGACTTTGGAGACATGCAAGAAACATTATCTATCCTTAAGTCTACATTTATCATATTGCAAAAGAAATAAAAGAAAGTTCTGTCTACATATTAAAGTTAGAAGCACTTAGCTCATGCAGCTCCGTGCAGACTGCCTCTCATATTATTGTTAGAGACGTAGCTAGACAATTCCTTGAGGTAACCACAGTCTATTAGAAATGAAGGGTCAATGAAGCTTACTTTTTCTGACAATTTTCTTAAGTCATAGAAAAACCAGAAAATAATCACAAGGTTTTTGAAGGAAGAACTTCAGAAATCTAGGGCAACGCTACAGTACAGTCAGTCATTGCAGGGATAAGACAGAAGGGAGCTGTAACGTACGTATTTGCTACAGAAAGCTAAATATTGTACCATTTCTCCCCACACCAACATGAATACCCGAGACATCAAAACTGACTGAGTTACAACTACCATGTCATATTGAATTATAGCAATCATGTCTATCTCCCTCATTCTTTTATGTTTCTCAGTATTGCACTCTCCGGATGTCTCTTTCAATGGGTTAAAACATCCATTCATGAACCACACTCTTCTCCTCATATTGGCCTCTAAAGGTAGCAGAGATACATCTGGCAATACATCTCCTCTAAACAGTGGCTAAACTCATTTCACAGACAAGATCTCCCAATGGTTAAAGATGTTATCTTCCTGTCCCCTTCTTCAAGAGCTTTATGGACAGAAGCTCACACGAACAGGTAGAGAGAAATGCAGCAAAATGCCTTTCTGGCTACTCTGAGCTCAAACAGTCCCTTCTGGGCCCTCCCTCCCATCTCCTCTAAGCAGGATTCAGTAACTTGCTGTTTGTTACGCATGTCACTAACTGCTGGCACTTTGGAAGGGCTGATGACAGCCCCAGCAGCAGGAGAGCGAGAAAGCTGTTGTTTGCAACAGGAAATGTTTAGGAGGACTGAATGGTTATAGGCTAAAACTACAGAACATGCCACCAAAACAAGAGCTGAATTATAAAGAGAAATGCAAATGAGACTGGTTAGTTGTTTTGAAAGAAACAAAAACTTCTCAGATCTTTTACTCTTGCAAAAGGGAAAGGAGAAAGAAAGTTCATTCTTTTGTTAGTGATTTGGCTCATGATGCTGGACACCTCTAAAAAGAAACTTTGCTCCCCCAAGTACCCTTCTTTTCTAAATGGAAGCCCAAAATAGTCTCCTGCTTTCTTTTCCTCATTTCCTCCACAGAACTGAAGCCAGCAGACCCTTTTCCAGCCACCGTGAGGGTTTAACAGCAGGGAGTTTTGGACAGTCTCCTGCCATCTCAAAACACAGGCTGAATTATAGTGAGCACTTTCTAGCAAGGCTGGATGCAGCCTGAAAGAAGTCAGTGATGGCAACCAGGAGTTATATACCGTTAGTACTGCTGCCAATGCTGACACTACAAATTAGTTAGAAAAGTTTTTAAGAGAGAAAGAGAGACAAAAGACAGCTATTAAAGACATTCCCCTTTGCAGACAATTTGGTACTTACATCCCATCCCAATGATTAAAAAACAATAAGGCCAGATCATACTAGCATACAAAAAATTAATGCACATCACCTGCAGGGCGTGAAGACCTTTTCTCTTCGTGGCAGGAATGACCATTCTGCAATGCTGACATCTGGTGGTGGACTGCTCAATGATTTCATAGCTCAATATCAGGTCGGAGGAATTTCACACAAAGATATTTAAGGGACATACCGCTGTCGATTTTTTCCCCTTTCAGAATACTGTGCTTTCTGTTACCATGTGTCACTACTTACAGGCAACATGTATTACTCATTTTTTAAATTGTGCCCCCTTTCAGTTCTTGTGTAGATTGCCTCCTTTTGTTAACTACTTATTTACTTAGATGAGGTAGCCAAATCCCATCCAGCAGTGAAGGCAGTTTGTCACACAGGCAAAAGCTGCTGCTTTTCTCCTCCTGCCCTTGCTGCAAGACCCCTTTCTAAAGCGGTCCTAGTAAAGGATGTCATGCCCCAGCTCAGGAGGGTCCGTGCGCGGCAGGCACATCCCAGCCTCGACCACGCTCGCAGCGCGTTTCTCCAGCACCATGTTCTGCCCGCTGACTTCCGTGCCAGTCGTGAAATAACTGTGCTGTGAGTTTTGACTCTGCGGTACCCCTTGAGGAGCACATATTTCCATGATGACTCAAGGCTCAAGGTGGAGGAGCAACCCTAAACCTCTCCCATTTGCAGTCAGTTTTGGTACCAGGCTTTGTCTGAACTTGCTGCATGGCCTGATGCCTGCTTGAAGTATTTTTCTTGAAAAGCTGGAGATACCGTGGTGCAGACTTGGTGCACACCCGGCAGACAGTAACCTCCTCAAACTCACTAGCAAGTTCTGCTGCTTGCATTTGTCTCCTACTTCCCCAGTGAGCAATTTCCATGGTAATGTGGCTCAGTGCAACCTCCTGGCTTGATTTCTCAAAATATGTGTTAGCAGGCCCTTCCATTGGAAACGAGCCACAGAGCGCCACTCCTTCAGACAAAGCCCACGCCGGCGGGATGAAACGTGCTGGGGACGGGCCGCTGCGGCAGATTACTGCTGCAGCTAGTGATTCGGCGGTCTGGATCTGAGCCTAAAAAGACGTTTATTGAGCACCCGTAGGTCTCCAGTTTATTCTCAGGATAAGGCTCGAAGAGTTGAGGTTTATGTTTTCCTTGTATTTTTTTTACTGGTCCATGAAAAGTACCTTTTCACATAGGCAGATATGTACCTAGCTACAGGCTGACTGTTGTTCAAAGTTCTTTAAGCAGGTGCAGCACAGGCGAGGAAATCTTACTATCACTGACTCACTGAAGCGGTCACTTGGCGGTGGGGGGGGGGGGGAGGGCAAGAGAAAGGGGCGACGGACTAAAATCGGCTGAAATTTATTGGAAGTGTTGGGTAATGTAAGCAGCTGAACAGAAGGGAAGAAAACTGGCGCTACTTTGGCTGTATGTATGAAGTGCTGTCCCTCATGAGGACTGTTCATCCAAGGCTATCCAACTTTTAACTTCCTTTTCTTCCACAGCCCAGACTTTACTCCCTCAAGAGCCGGTGATGCCACCCTTGTGCTGAGCCGGCCGGGCGCAGCGGGGGGCAAAGGGCAACGCTGAAGGAGATGGAGGCAGGCGGACACCCCCCTCCCCTCCCCTCCCCTCCCCTCCCCTCCCCGCTCGGGGGCTCCCGGGCGGACAACGAAGCGTCTCGCTGCCCCGGGGCGAGGCCCGAGCCCACCTCAAAATGGCGGCGGCCCCTCAGCGCCGCCACCCGCCGCCTCGCCCCGGGCCCGCCCTCGGCGGCGGCGGCGGCGGCGGCGGCGGCGGCTGCCGCCCGTCCTCGCCGCGACGCAGCCCCGCTCCCTTCGCGGAGCTTCGCCCGCCGCGCCGCGCCTCGCCGCCCGCCACCACCGCCCCTGCCGGGGGGCGGGATCGCCGGGGCGGCGCCGCCGCCGCATCCTCGGGGGCCGGCGGCGGGGACGCGCCGCGGCAGCCGTGAGTACGAGACGGGGGCCCGAGCGGCGCGGCGGCGGCGGGTGGGGGAGCCGGCCCTGCCCGCCCCGCGCTGGCTGAGGGGGCCGCGTCCTTCGCCGCCGCCGCCGCCGAGCAGGCGCCGCGCGAGGGCGGTGTCGGCGCGGTGCCGCTGGCGCCCTTGGAGCGGGGAGCCGGCCGGGCTGCCGGCGGAGGCTCCGGCCCTTTTGCGGCCCCTTTGTTGTCCCTCCCCTCGCGGCTGCCTGGCCGCGGGCCTGGCCGGCGGTGCGGGGGGGGTGGTTAAGCGCTGGGCCTGTATCTGTGCGTGGTGACAGTCGGTCTTGGGAGACACATGCTGCAGGTTCCTCAGGGTTCAAAGGAAGGAAGTGCTGCGTCCCCGGCTACAGTTTAGGGATGTGTTTAGAGTGCAGTGCGCTCACGGGCTGCGGTTCGTTGCGTGAGCGTCTCTGCTAGCCTTTGCGTGTTCGCGTTTGTGGCTTTTTGTAATTTAACTTATCTGGAAAGGAGATGACAGTAACTTATAAGAGATTGTAACAACATGTACGTGCTGCTTGTCAGCGCTTGCTCGCTTTCCTCGCCTTCCAGCATAACCCCTGACTTCGTTAGGATTCAAAGGCTGTTACGTCTGCTGCACGTTGAATTTAAAGCCTAACAGCTCTTCCAAAAGCCAAGCTACTGTTTGGTCGTCTATGGTCTTTAAGGGTTGTCCTTTAAAGTATTGCCTTACAGTGAGGATTGGCAATCAATGTGCTAACATTATTTCGTGATTCAGTTGTCACCCTCCGCACAGATTCCCTCTCTGCTCTGCCCAGGGCTCTGGGTAATCTGACGTTAAATTAAAAACTTTTTATTTTCCTAAAGGGTTTTTTTTTGTATGTGTATACAGAATGCAGAAGACATTGGACAGCTGCTTAGAACTTGCTTTTCTGCTGGCAAAGGTAAAATCTTGATTGTTACTCCTCATAAAATATTTCTTTGGATCTAATATTCCAACATAGTGAGCTAGGGAGCTGTGGTAAAGGTATGAGGCAGGGTAAGATTTGTTTGTTTAACTGAACAATGAAGTTGCTCTAAACAACTTTACCTGATCTCATCCTCTTCACTGAATACTCCTCCCATAGCCCAAATTCAGACTAATTTTAAGTTCCTTGGTTGGCAAGGAAAGTACTTCTGCTTCCTCTCCTGCTTCCATGCCCAGCTGTCGCTCTGTAAGAATGAATTCACCCTGTCAGGCTTCTCCTGCCAGCTTTGATGCTTCCCTTTCCGTTCTGCCAAACCAAGCACAGTTCTAACAAAACTTTCCGAGCAAGAAAATAGAAAGGCAGAGCTTTCTTAACGCAGTGTCCGTAACCAGTCTGTGTCCATTCAGTCAGGGTAGCTTGGATGCTGGTAGCTGCGCTAACTTCCTGCTGTTGAGTAATGGCATTCATCGGCTCTATGTCTTAGCTTTGAGAACCCGGGAAAACAGATACTTGGGTGAATTTTCAGAATTTGTGTTAAAGGCACTGTATCCAAATAGACATAAAGAGCAATTTGGCCAGAAGATTATTGCTTCGCAGGTACTGGTGCACACCAGCAAATGTGCTCCCTGCAAGGACGTTCCCAACACAGCAAAGTACAGGAGACGTTAATATTGTCATTCTGTGGCTAAAGACAGTGCCATCTCCCCTGTCTGGTGAGTCTCAGCAGTTTTCATTAGCACGCTGTGATCCTTACCAGATGTCCTTTTTGCTAGTCAAAAGGGTGGTAACTGTGAGTGAAGACATAAAACAAGCCATCAGACATCAGTAACAAGTTCTATAAAACGGTGTTACTTGTTCCTCTCAGGAGGTGAAGTTGATCTAGTGAGTGTGTAACAGCTGAATCACAGGAACTGATTTTTGCAATTTCTCTTCTTATAAACACCTTAGAAATTAATGGGGATTTCTGTCTTTAGAGGGCCTGCTCTTGTGGCTGTTGTGTGTAGGAATGGAGTCAGAATGAGTAACTGATAACATAAAACACAGAAACGTTTGAAGAAGGTTACATTTCCTAGGGAAGAGCAGCTGATGCCAGGAATGAGAATTTTCTTAATGGTCCCCTCCATTACAAATCAGTCATCTGGTTGGTTGTGAAATGCATCATCATGCAAAAGAAGTCCCAGGGGGAACTAGGGTTTTGTTTTTTGTTTTTTGTTTTTTTTTTTTTGCTGCTTTCTGAGGCTGTTGAGGTTTCTTTTGAGATATAAATGGAGCTGCACTGGCCATTCTGTTAAAAAGGTTTTCGCTGAGATGGAAACTGGGGGGAAATTTAAGGAGGAGAAATTTAAGAATGCAAAAATCAATCTCAGTTTAGGGTTTAGGAAAAGGTCAGAGAAGGAGAAAGTCCGTGGGAATATTCCCAGTGCATGTAGTTTGCACGTATGTTGCAACCACAATTAATAATGAGAGCCCCAGAAGACTTTTCCGTAAAATGTTACAGGACTTCAACATTGTGCAAATCCTTTCCATGCTAGTCTTGCTGAGAAATAGCCTTTACTAACTTTGCTTGCGTGGGGAACTAGGAGGCAGCTGTAGGGGTTTCATAAGAAGATAGATACCTCAACATGAATTGCTAAATACTGTGTGAAGTACTCTCTGAAGTGAGATTTGGGAAAAACTAGTGGTAAGCTAAGTTTCTCTCTGCAAAGAGGTGTTTTTTTCTTTCCTCAAACAGTCGTTAAAGCATGAACGCTATGGTCCAAACACTATTTTTACTCAGTTTTTCATTGTCTTGCAAGAGTCGTGAGTGCCCACTGCAGTCTCTTTTTTTGCTTGAAGCCTGTCCTACTTTATTTTGGTCCGTATTTGTAATTGACAAATCTAATATCTCTGTGGAGCAGGACAGGTAGTTAATGGAGAACGTGCAGATACGCCATTTCAAAGAAAGGAAATGGGCAGCTAAGACATTTTATATTCTTACTTGAAATTTTCAGTGTCAGCTGGGAGATTGAAAGGAATGCTATCAAGTTTAAAAAAAAAAAAGATTTAATTCTAGCAATACTGCTAGATCAAGTAACACAGCTGAAAAACTAAAAAAGATTTTTTTTAAAGATTAAAACTTTTTTTTATTAAAAGTGCATGTTTAGCACTTCTTTGTGAATGGTCATTTTTTGCCATTTCTTCTGTGAGTTCATTCAGTGTCCCTTATTGAAAAAGTTCCCTGTAAACACAGCAAAATGAATTGCTTGGAATAAAGGAAACTTTACACAAGAGGAGATAGCAGTATTTTTAAGGCAAATTTGAGAGAGAGAGAGAAAGATAACGTAAGTAGCAGTTTAGCAGATCAGAATAACAGTTGCAAGCAGCATATGTTCAATATACCTGTAGTTATACTGATGGGTAGTAGAGAAGATTGGAAAACATTAAACATGAAAAGGTTCAGAAAGTAAAAATGAGCTGGGACTTTCCATGGGTGCAGTTCAGAAAGACAACTTGGTCACAAGCCAGCCAGTACAAATATTTGTTGCTTTTTATAGATTTTTTTTTTTTTCTTGTCACTAGATGTGTTTACTCACTGGTTTAGTCAAGATAATTTGTATGAATAACATCCACTCACCTTATATAGATTAAGATAATTTTGTGTTGGCAGTAAGGTAATAAAAGAAGGATTCTGTGTGGAGGCAGGAATCCTCTGCCCTTGCATCTGTGTTCTTGTCATCCCAAAGAGTGTCTGCGGGGTGCTCATTAGTCAATGCTCCTCGACTTACTTCAAAGCTTTTTCTCAGAACTTCAGGTAAGCTGGGTAAGTTTTTCCTCCCTAACAAATTAATTGCCTGTGAGTGTTCTTTGAAGGACTATTTTTGTTTTAGATTGGAATATTTCTATTCCCACACATTTATTTTCTTTCATTATCCACATGATCATAAATGTCATGCATGCATTATCATTGTAACATGTGAACCTTCTGTGCTATATTTGTAATGCATTGTTCTTTATTTATTCACTGTTGCATATTTAAAATTTTAATTAAAATTCTCTCATCTGTTATTGTAACAAGGTTACAACCTTATTATTTTTGCATAAGTTATTCGAACTCTTGATTCCACAGTGTGGAAGGTGAGGTGAAAACACTAACTACTGCAAAGAACTTTTTAAAGCGAAGAATGTAAATATTTATACTTTCCAACTGTAGTTGTTCAAAAATAAATTTAATCTTTCAGACTTTAAGTGATTCTCCAAGATGTTTGCAAAAGCAACAAAGAATTTTGTGAGAGAAACTGACACTGGAGGTGACTTGATCCCTGTCTCCCACTTGAATGCCTCTGACAAGCTGCAGCTTCTGAGCTTAATTACGAAGAGGAAGAAATTGTGGTGCTGGCAGAAGCCCAAGTACCATTTCTTGACAGTCACATTGAGTGATGTGCTTACTGAAGACAAACCTATAAAACCAGGTAAAGGCATACTCAGAGATTGTTGCAGATAAAAAGAATGTGAAGCCTAATCTTTTTTGTTATTGTTCTCAATCATGTTACTCGAGGACTCCTTTCAAAGGGATCTGCTGAAGCATTCTCCATCCTTAGAAATGGGATGACCTGATATTTTCGGCGCTTGACTCTTCGTTTTGCTAAAAACAATACTAATAAATGTTAATTCTTTAAAAAAAAGTGTTTTGTCTAGAGAGACTAGTGCAATTGAGTGCTGGAGGTGGTCGAGCCCTGCGGTGCTACTGTTTGATAACAGAGCGCTCTGCCGTCTCGAAAGCTCCCCTGGAACATCTCTTGGGGATGCCAGCATGCGATAGCAGCATGAAACTGTACTGTGCTCTGGGTGAAAATGTGTTGGACAAACAGTGCTTTGTTAGTGACAGCAACCCAGGGGATGCTTGTACAGGCAAGGCCAAGTGAGCTTTGCCACCGCTCCCTTTCTTCTTGTACAGACTGGAAAAAATAGGTGACGCTTGTGCTTCTTTCTTCATCTAGCTGCACCAGCCCTAACTAAGTCATAGGTGTAATGATCTGGAGGAATCCTGTATTTCTGGGCATGTCATAATTCCATACAGGAGAGCAGATCTATCGTCAAGTGTAGATTTTAATTGTGGCTGGTGTGGAAGAGCAGCTGATTCTGAGTCTGTTCTTTAGTATGTAGGTATGTGAGATTTGGGATTTCTTTTAAGCCAATTAGATGCTTCCACTGATTTTCAGTGAGCTTTGGGACAGGCTTATAATGAATGAGATGCCTCAAGATAATGGAAAAATATAAAGCACCAGCAATGCAAGCAGTTCTGTTCTGCTTTGCAAGTCTTCCGTGGCATTTGAGCTCAGCATTTTAGTCATCTTATGTTTTCCCAAAATGGCAAAATAAGAAAGATCAGCAGAGCAAAGATGATGAAAATATGGTGGAAGCAGAAATAGGAGGTGTAGAGCAATGAAAGTCCTTATTTACCTGCTCAGTACTGTTCCTTGCTTTCATTAGCTGTTCAAATTCTCTGTAAGTTTTTGGGTTTTTTTCAACCACTTCTGATGCTATTTCTTTTTATTGTCTTTACATGTTGAAATTACTTTATCATTTTCCTAGTAATTGTGGAGTCTGACTTTGTGAAATATTTGGGGAGATTTGAAGATTTTGTTCAAGGAAGTGTTGATACTTCATTTGGAAAGATCAGCCTGGGAGCCAGAGGGAAGGGCTGTGTGGAAAGCAGGTCCTCCTTTGGAAACCTGAGGAAGCAGGAGATTGATTTGCAGCAGCTTATGAAAGACATCAAGGGAAGGTATGTTTTTACTATTGGCATGGCAAAGGCCAAAAAAGATTTCTGAACTTAAATTAGGTAAAAGACTTGTGCTAGGTGTGATCACTGAGCAACTAATTTCTTGAGTGTTGTCACAGTCGAAGAATTACTTTTCTTGTAAAATCTCATTTTCGAGCACATGAAACTTTCTATAGGTCATACATACCAAAATGAAAATTTCCAGCTTCTTGAAAGCTCGGTGGTCAGATCTTTCGCTTGCATTTAAAAAACATCTCACTGCTGTTTCATCTTACATATTTGCATGAATTACCATGTGGAACAAGGGTCAAATCCTTCTCCCTTTGGGGGATTCTATTAAAATACAATCTGGAAGAAAATGAATTGGCTTCTCTATGTTACTGGGATGAATGCTATGGAAACTGAATTCAGAACTACCAATATTCTTGTAAGCAGGCTTTATAATTACTTTTTTTTTTTTTTTTTTGTAAGAGGCTGTGCTAGACAATGGAATTATGTGAAGTAAAGAGGAAGGAATGGAAAAGATGAGCACCATGGTGATTACTCATTCAAGTAGTTGAACAAAAACTGGCTTGTTGAACTGTTGATCACTATTACGTAGAGTAATAAAAAACCCAGATATTCCAAGCTATAACCAAGCTGTAATTTTACAAGGCATCCAAGACTTTGAGTTCTAATCTGAAATGTGATTGACTTAATCTTGTAGTAAGACAGTCAAGGACAGAAGCCTACTTGGCAACCAGCTGATGGTCAAGGGTCTGCTCTGTATTGCAGTTCCTGACTCATATGGGAGTTGAGGGTGGTTAATATGTGACAGCCATGTAGATCTATAGGAGGTGGTGTAATACATTTTAATCGCGTTTGTTAATGATCTGATGATGATGATAGCTTTTAGTTATCTGTGCAAGAGTTATATGAAGCAGTGTACATTTTCTTTAGTTAAATGGACATTCTGGAAATGATCAGTGTTCCATTTTCAGAGGAACAATTGCCCATTGTGCTGTTTGTCATGAGCATTCATAAGTCATCAAACTTGTTTTTTAAAAAGGCACTTTGCTATCTTTGTACTCAATGTCGTATTACAAACAGAAAATACTGGGATTAATGTGTGTACCAGGCTTGTAAAATTAGTATGCATCTAGTGTAAGACAAACAATATCAGTCATGATTTAGAAATTTGTTTCTAACAGTGGATAGAATGCTGTAGAAAAAGTAAGTATAGACAAGGCAGGTCAGTAAGTTTGGGCAGATCTGAAAATGTAAAGTGTAAAGTATAAATACGAGTTGTGTTTGTAATGACTGTGTATTATTGTTAAAATACATCTTTATGGTATAAGGACCTGGAAGAGATCACTAAATCATCTGCATGCTAGACTCAGTAACACTATGAGATGCTGACTTTGTATGAAGAAGTTGAGCAGGCACGTAAGGCCCGCTGGGTTGCTTAGTAGGTGTGGCAGTGAAGTAGTCCAGTTTAATGTGTGTGCCCCTGTAAACAAGGAGCTAGTTCTTTGTTTATAGAAAAGATGCTCATAGCTTATTAAAGCTTATGATGCAAAGTGTATAACTGATATCCAGTCAGTTTGGCTTTTTATTTATTTATTCATTCATTCGTTCAGCATAAGGTTGAAGCTCACTGGAAACAGTGAGCAGGTCCTTACACGTGAAATTCCAGTTAGCCATTCATAAATATTCTGTGATTTGTGATGGATCTTGTTCATGGCTTTGAGCTTTCATCTTGTTCATGGAGCATTGGTGGGAGGGATAGAGAACATTCGGGAGTGGTGATGCCTAGAAATACGTGACTTTGCATACAAAGCAGTATGGTACCAAGATGGTGTTTAGTGGTCAGCTCTTGTGAGAAAAGAATCAGCTCTTTTCATTTTTTTTTTCATCTAATGAAACGCATTGCTTGTGCTTGTCAGATCAATTGTTGTTTCATTTGTAGTTTCTAGGTAGAACCTAATTAAGTTATACTTAAATGTTGTTCTTGTTGTTTTTGGCTGCTTAAGTCAGTTACTGATAAATAGCAGAAGCATCTTAAAAAAAGTGAAAGTTGATGTGGTTTCTAAACCAAGTCTTGTGAGTCTTTAAAGATCAGAAAGTTGCAAGTGCTGGATGTCATCAAATCAGTTTCCTTTCACTTCTTATGTGAATCTTACAAAGGAGAATTCTGCTAGTCTTTTAACTAGATTCCAGATGCAGCAGTGACTCTCCTTTTCAGAAAAGAGACAACAGCTGAAGGATGCGGGAGGAGGTACCTCCTGACTTGCCAGAGTAATGACATTTTCAATACAGAATACACTTAATAATATATATAACAAAAACATAGTTAAACTTTGCATGTTTTATGATGCATTATTTTTACTTCTCGTATTCTGTTGTGCTTGCTAATTCACCAGGTACTGTAGCATACTGACTTTAGGGCACAGTCCTATACTTTTAAATTGGTGAGATTGTTCTGCATTTAAGAGAATGTTCTGCCCTCCAGTAAAAATGATTGTAGGGAGGATATAATCTCTTCAGTTCTCCTGAATTAACAGTTCACTTGTTTGTTTTTATCATTTCACTGAGCTGGGTTAGGGGATTAATGCTCCAAGAGGACAAAAACAACAGAAAGAAGGCAGCAGATAGCAGCTGTTCAATCCACATCAGCTGCAAACAGGTTTGTTTGCCTGGCACATTTCCATCGTTTCATATAAATCATTCTTCAGTCCATGATTAGCCTATTAGAAAAACAGGCTAAATTTTAGTAGTAGTAAACTCTCACATGGTTGAAAGATATTTTTATACTATTGTATATTCTTGCATATTGTACTTCAAGATGCGTTTTCATAGATTCAGTCAATTATCTGAGACAAAACTGGGACAAAATTAGGTGCCCATTCCTGATCAGAGTACAGTGGAGATTCAGCCCATTAACCTAACTGTGTGCGCTCTCCCTGTTCTTATTGACTTGACCTGTCAGGGCATGTTTGAAGTCTGGTTCAAACATAAACCTTTTGTTATTTATCTGTAAAAATCCTTGAGCATTTATGAGTAGGATGACATAGCTGTTTACCAGTTTTCCCTCAAAGGTGCTACATGAGCTGTATGAACTCACAGAAAATATGTGCAGCCAGAAAAGTGTGCTGACCTTACTGTGAGCATGAAGAGTACTTAAGAGTTGCAACCATTCTTTTTGGTAGTCAAGGTAAACTGGTAAGCACCTTGCTTTGAGGATTTGCAGGATGCGTTACTGAGAAATCTGGACAGGATTTGATGGAAAAATTGACCTAGCCCGTCTTCATTGTAGATAGTCCAAGTCAGGGATTCTGCACATGAAGGAAAGACCCAGAGTCTCAGGTGTTGGTTTTAGACGCGTGATCTGCGAGAGCCTGCCGAGTTGCCGGATGCTGTCTGTTTTCCCTTGCCCTGTATTGGTTTCTGTCTTTTTCTTTTTTCCTGCATCTAAGCTGCAGTAATTTACCTTTGTACCTGATTATTTTCCACTCCATTCCTCATGCAAGAAGAAAAAAGTTATTTATAACAATTCATAATCTGTATGTTGATCGTGGGATTTAGGAATACAACTTCTCACTGTATTTTATAGTGTCTCCTTTTGAACATTTCAGCTCAGCTTCTCAAAGGCGGGGAAGACTGCAGTCCCAGCCTATAGGCCACGCCAAGTGTCTTCACTTGAGGGCTCCTGTACAGTAGATTGTGAACAAGATAGGAAGAGTGAAGGCTGCAGAGCAGAAATGAGAGCTTTGAAATGTAGCCTATAGAATAAAAAATGCACTTCCATGTGCCTGCATATGGTATTCTTAGCTGTTTAACTCGACCGTCTTGCTGTTCTTGATACTCAGACTGTTACTCTAGCAAATGAGTTCAGCCCTTGCAAGAGTACACTCATTAGATTCAGCGGCCATTGCCCCTCAATATTTTAAGCCCTGTTCAGATTGTTGAACTTCAACCCTGTTGCATTTTGCCCTTGACACCTGTTTTCAAAGATAATTTAGATTAAGCTGGGTATTTATTTACCACACGTTGTCCTCTGTTTGAGTCAGCATCCTGTGCTTTCCTGTGGGAAGAGCAGAGGGGTTTGCCTTCCACAGGCTGTGCCCCAGTGATGCCAGCAATGTGCCTGCGCTCAACACCGGGGTCTGAGGGCTTTTGTCTTAGACAGTTGAGTGCCAAAACTCTACGGAAAGCATTTAACTGTGCTGTCCTAAAAGAAAAAGTAATTTTAACTGTTGGTAGGGAGATGTGGTTTTAAAGTCTCTATCCTGTGGTCATAAAAGTTAGTGGGAACAGGAAAGCATTTCTGCCTGGCTTTACAGCATCCCACTGAAGTCTCTCAAATCTTGGGCCTGAGACAGTGGCCACATCCCTGCCACAATGCACCGAGTTACCCCCGATAGGGAGCACCGCACTGCGGGAGCGCTGCCTCGGGGCCGGGCTGAATAGCTATGTGTCCCCATGGTGTTAGTGCTGCTGCGGTGCTGCAGCAGCTCATTCAGCACTGACTTCCTCACTGCACCTCACTGCAAGCGTAGCTGTGTCACCTGAGGCATTCGCTTTGCCACGCGGCTGTTATTTGCTTAGCTCAACTTCAAAGCCAGGAGCATGAGGGGATCTGAGCCAGACTCACCTCAGGGCGGGTGCTGTAGAAGTAGGTGGAAGAAAAAGTCTCTGAATGATTTTGGTCATTCAGTCCTGTAGGGTTAAATCAGATTTTTTTTAAATGCCTCTCAGGTGAATGCTAGTATAGTTAATGAAGTTACAAGAAGTCTCTATTTGTTCTGTGGCTTTGTACCTTCTGTTGGTTTTGTGTTTTTTATTCTTAACTTTTGAGGATATCCTGGTGAGTTTGTCATCCTCTAAAGCAGGCAAAAAGTACATGATAAGAAAGCAAGTGACAAATTGCTTTTGGTCATCTTCATTGTATCTCTTCCCATGTGGGTTCTTTGGTTGTGCATTAAAACTGCAGGTTCCCTGGGCTTTAATTATTTTTTCAGAATTCTTAGCACACCTCTTCAGAATTATAAATAATTATTGGGAATTATGTCACAATGCACGTGAATAGACATGACCTGTTAAAAGATATTGTGATAATTAATAGCTCTAGTTTGTCAGGAACTTCTAACGGTGTTTGTGATCGTCTGACGGTTCTTCAATTTTTGCTTACTCCAAAGATTTCAAGCATAAAGCACGGCTTGGCACCTAAAGAAAGAAAAGTTAAATTCATAATCTCAGGAACGTTTGGGGTGCTTTACCAGTGGCTTTTACATTGCTTCAGAGGTATTTTCGTTCCCTTGTTTAAGCAATCAACCTTAAGTTTTTCAGACAGTTCATTCCAAGTGATTGAACTTTCATATAAGCACATAACTCGCCAAAGATCAGAAATTGCCTCAGGATATTTTTAATTTAATAAAGAATCAAGCTGACTTCTGAGTATACCGACTGCATGAATCCAAAAGCCGTAGCATCTAATAAATCTAAAACTTTTTAATTAAAAAGCTGGAGATATCTTGATTTAAGTAAATTGGAATAAGAACATGTCTTTCTATCATATTTTTGGGGAATTGCCATTTAGCCCCTTGCATAACAACCCTTTACAGTAAAATGGAGAAGAAAAGACTGAATAACTTCAGTCAGGGATAGCAATCTTTTAATCTTCCAGCTGTCTTACTAGAGGTGTCCGTTAATAGAAAATACGACATCTCATCTGAGCACCTCCAATGGGTGTTTTGCAAAAGTATAGTATAATTGACACATTTTCATCAATAGAATGCAGTTAGCAAGTTGCTTTAATTCTACCGGAAAGACTGTTACTGACCCCAGAAGATATGATAGTGAATTTGGCCATCTTTTCTTAGAAAATAATCCTCTCTTGCAGTGCTTGGGACCTAATTTTCTTACTTCTGCTCATTCTAAGAAGCACCAAATTACAAGAACTCCAGTAGCATTTAAACACAAATTGAAGTATGTTGTGTGGTGGAGGTGATTTGTTAAATTGGATGCACAGAGAAAAGAACTGAGGGCCCCCCCCCCCCCCCCCCATTATTTTTTTCTTTTGACGGGACAGTCCTGGTCATTAGTTTTGAATTGTGAGATTAAACATCTGAGTAACACAGGAGTTTATAGCAGATGATTTTTAGTAGTCTTCTCCAATCTTAAGATCCATGAAATCTTTTCCAGGCTTTAGAAGTATTTGGTTGCGTTGTTAACAGTTCCACTCAGCCAGTTTAGGCTTTAAATGAATGCTATAACAGATCAGTAGCAAGCTATGAGGTCTGGAAATGAGCCTCTGCTCTCTTTGTGTGCTGTTTTTTCCCTTAAGAAAAATTCTGATGGCTCAGAATTTGGAGCAAGAACTGAGGAGTTTGGAGGCAGTCTGTCCGGGCACACTGCTCATGCACCTTCAGAGGCCAAACCAGCTTTCACAGTGATGGTTGCCTCAAGCTGTCATAGTCCAGGGTCACTCTCTCTAAACAGAGCTTTCTTGTGTGGATAATATTACATGCTTTATTATGTATTGTGCTATTATATGTATTTATATTACATGCATGCCTAGTGTATGCAGTAGGATGCAAGAAGGTCACAATATGGACCATTAGTGCATGTCTTTTATTTGTACTCTCTAGTAACTTCTTTGGTTAAAATAATTCTTCTGAGTAAAGACTGCAGTATGTAATCCATTGATTTTCCTGAGACTGTGTTAACATGAGGCTCTGAAGACAATGATTAGCCGGCATCCCTGGCCATAGCCCTGGTAGGGTCAGTGAGAGTTCAGAGTGGCAGAGGATTCACTCCAGTGTCTGCAAGCTTGGCTGATTGTTTTCATAGTGCACTGGAGGCTTTAGGTTGTCTCTAGTTCTCTGTTGTTTTTGCACTTAAATGAAAATAGCCGAACAGCTGACGTTTTTGCTCAAAGTAAAGAATCAAGAATTCAGTATGTATGTTGGGATTTACTTTGTAATATAGATATTTCTAGTCTTGCTGCTACCAAATAACAAAAGAGGATATGATAATTTTGAGGAGGCTGCTCATACAGAAACCATTCTTATTTTACAATAAAAGCTTATTCTTAATTGTTTGAACAGCAGTCTTTGAAAATGTGTTTTCTCAGTTCTAGTATTTATTGTTGTTACTGGTGTCTTTTCTTATTTCAGAACAATAAATCTAAACAATAGTTTACTGCAACAAGTAATGGAAAGAAAACATGAAGTGCTCTGCATCTTGAGAGAAAAGATAGTAACAACCCAAAAATGTATGATATCTGAACATATCCAGACAGAAGAGAAAATCGGTGGCATCCTGGGATGCAGTACAAAAGTAGTAAAGGTAAAAGTTACTAAAAACCTGCAAGGAATATTCTAGTTAAACTTACAGGTTACCTTAGGAAAAAATTATGATTTCTCCAAACAGATTTCAGAGTATTTTTCATTTTTTCTTAACAAATTCTGTCAGTCGAAAGAACTCATTATGCTGCTTAGCTGTGGGACTTCAAAAAGGTAAAATATTTTCCCTCTTACCTAACTGACTAAAGGCGCCAGCTTTTGATGCGAGTCTGGAATGTGGTTTCCGTCAACAGTCTCAAATTATGATTCAGTTTCTATGTAGATTCCTACCAACAGCAGAACATCAAACAAACAGATATAACAATCCAATGAAAGTTGTGTCAGTAATGCTTTTGCTCTTAAATTTATTTGAAAAGCAAAATAATCATTCATCAAAAATGTTTGCAATATCTCCTGAGTTTTAATATTTATTGAGAAGCTATTTGTTTGTGGTTGGGGAGCAGGGATTAATTGCATTGTGAGGACATTTGAAAAAATTGCCTACGAATTGAGAAAAAGTTACCAAAGTCCAGCGTATGCTTATTTGTTTTAAGTTTTTTAAAGCTGCAGATGAATTACTTCTGTGCACAGGGAGTCTCCTTTGGCAGAAATCTGGGAAATGCAGTTGCATGGCTTTCTGTGCCAGTGCCACCTTCCTGGTACCAGTCTCCGGTTGGGTAGAAGAGGGTAGGTCAGGACACTGAAGTGGGTGCCAAATTCCCCCGACACGGTGTTCCTGATTTATGTATAGCAAAAGTGAAAACTACACCTGGAGCTCAACTTCCTATTAGAACAGGGTAGCAGAGAGTCTGAGCGCTGCTCTTGGCACTTTGGTACCTCCACCTTGCTGCTTATGTTGTTTTTTTCACAGATGTCAAATATCGCATTTACTTTAGACAGTCATTGGTGGAGAACAAAGCATGTTCTTTCTCTGTATTTTTTTCCTCTTAATTAATTCTGTGCTTAAGCTATACAATAACTGAATCAAGTAAATGGTGAATAAATCTGTCCTCTAGGTTTCAGTGAGTGAAAATGGAAGTATGATGAAGGATTCTAGCGTGATCCTTGAGATTCCTCCGGCCACCGCTATTGCCTATGGTGTAATTGAACTGTATATAAAGCACAGTGGCGAATTTGGTAAGTAGAAAGCTCATTTTGTGTGGCATATAGCTCAACTGTGGAAAAGAACTCTCTCTTGAGCAGTGCTTTTATTTCCCCATGTACCACCATGACAATGTTGTGTGGTGTACGTTGCCTTGATAGTTATTTGCACTGCTGCATAAGCAGCAGTGTAAAATGCTGCTCTTCTGATTTAATAATGCTTTTTCACAAATGTACATAGATCATAGACCCACAGAATAATTTAGGTTGAAAAGGACACTGGAGGTCATCTAGTCTAAGCCCCAGGTTAGAGCAGAGCCGACTCTTGAAGTTTGATCTAACTGTAGAGTTAGATCAGGTTGCTCATGGCCTTGTCTCATCAAGTTTTGAGTATTCCCAGAGGTGGAGATTCCAGAACATCTCTGGGCAGCCTTTTCTCATGTTTGACCACCATCATGGTGTACCTTTTTTTTTTTTTTTCCTCTTAATATTTAATCAACATTTCCTTGTAGCTTCTCTGTTGCCTCTTGTCCTATCATCATACACCTTTGAGAAGAGTGTCTCTGTCTTCTCCACATACTTTCATCAGGTAACCGTAGAGAGCATTAAGGTCTCCTCTTAGCTATCTTTTCTGCAGTCTGAACAAATTCAGTCTCTCAGCTGCTTCTCACACCTGAAGTTCTCCAGCCTGCTACCATTTTGGTGGCCGTTTGCTGGACTTACATCAATATGTCAATGTCTTTCTTGTATTCGGGAGTCCAGAATCGGTCACTGCAGTCCAGATGCAGACTCAAAAATGGTGAAGAGCAGGGAAGAATCACTTCTATCAGGCTGCTTGCTATGCTCTTGGCAGTACAGCCCGGTATGCAGTGAGCCTTAATAGCTGCAAGGGCACACTGCTAATCGGGTCCAGCTTGTCCATCAGGATCCTCAGGTCTTTTTTTTGCAAATTCGTTCCTAGGCAGCTGGCCTACAGCCTGTGCTGTTGACCCTAGCAGTTATCTAAGGTGCAGGCAGTGAACTGGATCTGCTCGTGCAGTCAACCCGGCATGTTTAGATACAAACAGTCATGTTAAGAGAAAATGACGATAAACTGTAGGCCTGGAATTAATACTTTCCTGTCTATTCAACGTTTTCACATATAGATTGTTCTCAGAGTGGTTGCAGAAACGTCCCCATCCTATTTTCTTGGCTTTGGGAAAAGAAAAGATGGTAACTCTGCTTTGCAACATCATGCAGGTTTTTTTTCTTGCCCATCCTCAATCAAAGTCCCAGACCTAAAGCAGGTTTCAGGGGGCGCAAGAAGGAAGGAAATTAGATGGGTAGTGTAGGGCTGGAAGTTTAAAAAGACTGATGTGGAGAGAAACAAAAGATATATTGCAGAAATAATTGAAGTGCAGGTGATATTTGAATCTAGGCTGCACTTCATTTGGATAAGAAATGCAGGTGATACTGCCCCTCCTTCTCCTTCAACGGACTTTCTGAGATTAAGGTAGTCTGTAAGTCAGGAACATAAGTAAACATTATCTAAATTGTAAATAAGTTTTTAAAAATTGGGAATTACCCTGACGTAAGGTGAACACAGAGATACACCAGAGGGCATTGATTTCACAGTCATAATAGAACTGTAATTCAGAGTAATCAGGTGCAATTAAGGCTATCAGACTACTTAGATATGTAGCAGACAGCCTACTTAGGTGATTTCCAGATAGAGCTTCCTATGACCTGCTGGCTGATAATTAATCTGTGTTGTTAATGATGTGTGTTCCTCTTTGCTTTTTGCACTTTTGCCCTATCCTGTTTTCATATTTAATTTTCTGATCTTTTAAGCCTCAAAAAAACAGTCTTGTTTCATCTTTATTTGTTGGAACTCATAAACAACATACATCTTCTCCTCTTTTTTTTTTTTCTAATTACCTCTGTCAATGACAAGTCAAAGTGGAGGAAATAACACCACAATTAGGGATTTGCCACCAAGAAAACTTCAACTTCTTACTGTCTGAACAGTGGTCAGTGTCTGTTTAGGGCAATGAAAATAGCCTCTGAAGTTAAATGTAGAGACTAACATGGTCCTTTGTCATGACTCTGCAAGTGGCCATCAGCAGGTATAACATAATGAATTTCCTTCACATGTAATTATGGAATAAGATGCATGTAAGTTTTGTTTGTTCCTTTTCCTTTGCCACTGGCAGTCAGTGCTTGAGTTATTCTGTAAGGAGTAATGGTGTGTAAACCTTCCTAGAAATAGCCTGGCTAATGTGACTGGACATTCTTGGCCATAAAAAAAGATAAGTCTAATCCGTTATTAATTCCTTTACCACAATGTTTTCCTATAATCATGCTCTGTGTGTTTGATTTTTACAGGCTAATTGTCCATTAGCTATAAAAGCTGCTCCTGTTAAAGGCTTTGTAGTTTTGTCTCTTTTTGATTTCACTGCAAGTTCCCTTGTTCGTGCTTTACCAAACAGGATAAATAGTAGCACTTGACTGACTTGCATTGTTCTATTATTGTCATATACATTTGATCTGTCTCCTCTTAAGTGTCTCTAAATTAAACAGTCCTGATTGTTTTGGCTCCACTCACAGGAATCTCTTTGCTTCTGATGGTTTTCGCTGATCATCTCTGGATTTCTTCTATTTCTGTTAATGATCTTGAATAACTGACAAGATCTAACTGCACTGGTGGAGGCCTGTCACTGATGAATGTTAAGAGAATTCAATAGTAAAAACACCACAAGGTTACTTCATGTATTTCTTCTTTTTCCCCCTCTTTCTTTTACAGAGCCTGACAGATTTAATGAGATATAAAATTAATTAACAATTTTAATAATGCAAAGTTTCGAGTCCTGCATTCTCCTCTGAACTGAGTCCTATTACAGGATTTAACAGCAGGCTGTATATCTCTTAAAAATGTGCACGTGATGCTAATAAGGTAAACCAGTACACAGCATCATTCTGCCTCAGAGGGCAAGTAGTTTATTAGCACCATCTTCTCCTTCAGGGTGCATGTGAAAGCCTGTTAGTATCAATGAAAGCAACATGAGCATGTTGGCCTTATGGTGCTTGGCTGCCGTCGCGAGTCTTGTTGCTTTAGGAAGTTCTTTAATTTGTGTTAATCGCCTTCTGTTC
Source organism: Struthio camelus (assembly GCF_040807025.1). Classification (NCBI taxonomy): domain Eukaryota; kingdom Metazoa; phylum Chordata; class Aves; order Struthioniformes; family Struthionidae; genus Struthio; species Struthio camelus. The sequence goes on along the minus strand of NC_090943.1, from coordinate 37,953,460 downwards.
CACTGAAGCTTGCTCTTCTCTGTGAAGGGTTATGCAGGCAATAGGAGCGTAAAGGTTTCGGTCTCTCTTTTTCTGTGGCAGAGGTTTCTTTTTCTGTTCTCCCTTTGAAAATGCCCTTGGCTGATGGAGTGCTCTCCCTGCTTTCTCATCTGCTTTGAATGTCCTTAATTTGGTGAGACAGACTGTTAAAACCACAGGAAGGTTATATTTAGGTTTTTTGCCTGGTACGTGAGAGCACTGTGCTTGATTAGTTACATTTTTTCCTTTGCTGTCAGGTACTGCTTTAAAATTGACTTTCTCTTGCTAGCCTGCCTAGGTTCTTCTCTTAGTCCTGCTGCAGAGCGCCGTGGGTGCAGTTTCAAATCTTATGTTTGAGCCATTAGAAGAAGAAGATCAAAATAATGCACAGGGCTTTGGTTATTTGGTGCACCTTTGAGACACAGTACTGGAGGCGTGAGCACAGAACTTGACATTGCAAATTTCTCAGCCTAACTCTTACAAAGGCTAGCTGGGTACCTTTACATGAGTCCCTTAGCTTCCTGAGGTGGGAGGGACGGCTGTGCAGCGACGAGAAGTCGGCAGTCCAGTTTAGGTAAGGTAAGGTAGACCAGTGCTTGTTTTTTTCAGCCCGAGGTCTAGGTAGAAAGGGTAACCCGGCCAGGGATTCATTGTTTTCCTCATTAACTTCTGTCAGAGAGACACTATATTGAAGGATGATTCTGGTACTGGACATGGCTGGGTGAAGTCCTTAAGAGATTTGCTCTGAGACGTTCCTGTTTTCCACTCATTTGGAGGACTTGGGAATAGACCTGTGGCTTGATTCAAAAAGGGGGTCCACTGATGGCATGGCCAGAAAAAGCTTTGTGAAGGATACTTACAGAGTTGTTTATGAATCTCAAGAAGTGCTTTCGTGTGTGTCTCCATCATGAATGGATGATGGTAACTGGTAACTGCGCCCCCGAACCTCTATTTGTGCACTCGGTATTTGTGTTCCAAGCAGTAATGCTCAGTAATTCACAGAGATGGCAATTTTAGGCATTCTTCCCACCCGGAAGAGATGAGACATGGTGAAATCACAGGTACAAACACCAGCTAACATAAACTAGCATCTCATTCAGTATTTGCTTGTGTACCTTCATGATTTTTTTTTTAATGGATTTTTAATTACAGAATGCTGTCTGCTAGATGAGCAGCAAGGAGGTTTTGAAAGAGAAAGCGCAGAAGGCTCAACTTATCCCCATTCTGCACTATTCGGAGATGCTTCTCTTCTGTATCAGCCAGATGCCGTTGATAATGAGACATACTCTGGGGCTAAAAACATTGTTCCCAGTGATGCTTCCTTAAGTGTTTTGAAACAAGGTATTAACAGAAATGCTTTACATGATTACATTACAGTGAGTTAAGTAGCATGATAGAGTTAAGTATTCTGGTATGATAATCCATAAGAAATTATGTTAGTTCACTTTAATAGCCCCTATCAGGAACTCCTGGGGAAATGCTTAGAAACAATAGAAAACATTTACTTCTGGAACGGTTATATGCAGTGGACAGTCCCCTAGGAACACGCTAAATGCCTTTATCAAAAACATGATCTTAAAGTATTAGGTTTTTATTTCAGTTCTGTTATACTCCAACCAAGCTCTGTAAGACTGGTAATGATTTGTGCTTTAGTTCAGAAGGGGTCACTGAAGCATCGGTTCATAATTTGGAAAAAGTTTTCAGTAAAGCTCCTCAGTGAAAGGTTATTTTAAGTCTCAGAATTTATGAAGATACCTTCCCTCACCCTGTGGTTACGGTTATCAGTTTCTGAGAACTTTGGTAGAAATCTTAGGCTGAAGAAGTTAAAATGTGATTTTAAGTGGAAATTTGTATATTGGTATAATGGGCCAGGCACAGCTTGCTTATTGTAGGGGGAGAGAAGGGGCAGGATTGCCCCAAGTAAAACCGTTAGCCCAGAGGAATGGAAAAGTGAAAAGTGAATCAAGGCTGCAGCACCCTTTCACTTTTCATCAGTTCTTGGTGTAATTCCTACAGCTGTTTCTAATGATGAACAATGCATTTGTTATCTCTAAATTCAGCCATTTGTTCATGGCTTGTTCAATAGACTAAATATGACCAAAATAGGTATTTGTTGTGCTGCAGTAAGTTCTGCCCTTGTCTGATGTAGACTCATTTGAAAAGAGTGAGTGCATTTCTTTGTGTGGATAAAAAAATACCTTTGAATGAAAGAATGCTATGCCACTGTTTTGGTTTGCATTTTAGCTTGGCATGCCTTTGTGCCTTTCTTGCTTAAAGGACTTGCAGGTTTCCTTTAATTAATTAACCTGAACTATCTCTTAAAAGGACTAAAGAATTGTTTAAATTAAAGTAATTTAAAGTAGGTTTCCTGTTCTGTTTCATTGCTCTTTTATTTGGATAGGCAGTCATACGATTGCATCAGATACCAAAAAATCCCTGGCTGGGCTTTTTTTTCTTTTGTTTCTTTCTTTCTTTTTTTTTTTTTTTTCCCTGCAGTTAAGGAATTTTTCAATATAAAAAGGCATCCTTAAAGAGAGCACATTTCTTGTCCAGAGTGACATGAAGGGAAATTTATTTTAAACAAGGTTAAGAATGCTTGCATGCCCATATTTTTGGAATGTGGAAAAACACATTCCAACCTTCCAATTGGCATGGTTGACTTGAAAACTTATTTTCTTTGAGCTTATTGGTAATATGCTCGTCATGAAATATTTTGGCTTGGTAATTCATATTAACCCATGTTGAGAAGTAAGGTTATGAACTTCCTCTGGAGATGAACTTTCAAGTGATAAACAATATTAAAACTAAACATATAGTGGCTAATTTAATTAACATTAAAATATTGACATCTAAAATGTTGAATACTCAGTGTTGGTCCCTAGTAGCTGCATTTATTTTTTTCTCAGAATTTTTGATGAGGCTTCATTGAGTCACTAAGGAAATATAATCAAATGGGTTCTGGCATTTCATTATGACTTGCACAGATGGAAATCAGGATGTCAAGATGTGGTGATGAATTAGCTATTAAAACTCATAGCAAAAACGTTAACTGTTTTTACTGGCATTTGTGTAGCAATACCTAGTTTAACTTTTTACTGCTTTCTTGGGAAAGATCTATCATGGTTGAAGACTCGGTTCCAGCCCCTTGTGAAACTGCCAGAAGACAAGCAAAGAGCTCTATATAAAACCTTGTATGAACTCTTGCTCCGTGAAGAAATGGTAACTGCCCTGGAAGACGTGGTAAGATGAAGGAACTTTTGCTTGCTTCCCGAAAGTAATTTCAGAACAGAGCTAGGATTTCTTTTTGTACAAACATTTCTCTTTTCAAGTTATTTTTACTTATTTTTTTCTTACAGTTAGATGATATTTGCACGGGAGACAAGCTAGATCTGAAGGAGCTAAAACCTGCACAGCAACAAGAACTAGGTGACTTCTTGCAGCTCTTAGGGTGCAGTTTACAGAATGAGCTACTGTTGCAGAAATATCAGCCTCAGGATAAGGAACTCTTCTCAGCTGCTCACCTTCTCATCAGTGCAATCTCTGGTATGCCATGAATGAAGAGAAAAGCCATTTTTTTCCTTCTAGAAGCTCCCTCTGTGTAAAGCATTTACTACTCTCTTTGAGCAGTTGGTGAGCTCAGTGAGCGTAATTTGTTCTGCTCCTTTTTATGGGGATGGTACACCGTGCTTGGCGTTCCTGGCTGTGAATTAAATTCAGTCCTCCATCACTGACAGCTTTTGCTTGTAAAATACACGTTCCCTCAAGATTGCTCAACTCTAGTTTCCGTTGAAAGTAGGCATTTCGGTTTGGCAAGCTAATTTCTGTTCCTGTTGCATGCTAGAGTTCTTCCCCATCTAAATACTGAGGATTACATATTAGGTGTTGTCTTCTGTATAACAGCGCATCCTGTGAGGTGCAAAATGTATTTAGCAAAAATGAATTTAACATAGAGACACTGCAATTAGAGGATTGTTTTGCTGCTACTGAAAAAGGTGATTAAACGTAAATGTCAAACAAATGCCATCCACACAATCTAGTTGGCATCACAATGTTCGTGGAAAGCCACCTGCAAAATCCAAGGCATATTCCTTCCTAGCTTTTTCTCTTCTCTCTCATATATAAAGAGTTTCATGACATTAAGATGACAAAAGGAAGTCCAGTGTGATATTAGTTAGATGTGGCACTGTGCAGCAAAAGGTCAGTGTGCATGCATATATGAACAGTACCCAGGTAGGAAAGCTTAACTCATTTGCAGAGATGCAAAAGAAATAGAAAACAGGGACCAACTGATGTAGTAACACTTGTCACATGCTAGTAACAGCAGGGCACAGTTAATTGAGCGTGTTGCCTTACCACCTGACTTTGGACATAATGTCTGCTGCTAATGTCCAGGCATAGCTAAAGCTGGATCAAGAATCAAAAGCTGTTTTATGCCTGTTGTTTCTGTTAGTAATTACAGCCTTCGAGTCATAGAGTTGAAGGGGACCAAAGGGATCATTTAGTCCATCTCCTTTCCCCAAGGAGGGGTCAGCTATATGAATCCTCTCAGACTGCGTTTCTGCTGAAGTCAGCATCTCATATTGGTGTTGAGAGCAAAGAAACTTGTTTTATTCAAGGCCCAAATCATCTGTCCAGCCTCACGGAGGCTTGTCTCAGGGGCAGGGATAGTCAGTGTTGGATTTTGCACCCATTGCCCTTCTCAGTCTGTTCCTTACACTGGGAGGCAGACTGTGTTTGACAGGAAAGGGGTGAATCGGCCTCTTCTGAACGTTACCCAGAGCACTCGTGACAGCTGTCCTCAACATTGAATTGCTTTGGTTTCCAGAGCACATTTCACATGGTGCTGTACCTGGGGGCCCCCAAAAATGCAGCTCCTCTTTCACTGTTCAGCAGGAGAACCCCATAACAGAGCTTGCTGTTAAGAAGTACCCTTTCTAGCAGTCAGCCTATTCACTGGAAACAATCTTTCCCTAATGTCTCCTTTGCAGAGCTGTCTGATTACACTCTTGTCCTGCTGCGTGCCTGCTGTGATCTACAGGTTGTCCCTGTGTTGTGTTGTTTGGTGAGTAATCAAGATGCGACTGTGTAGTGTGTGAGCCCCAGCAGCAGTAATGACTCTGTGCTCTGGCTTATTATGTTTCTCACCCAATAAAGAAGATAGTAGAATCCAGTGTGAATTTCAGCTGTAGGTGCTGCATAAGCAAGGTCGGCATCTGACTGTGGCAAACAATGCAGTTAATTTACTGCAAATGGATACCTGTCGGTGCGTTTAGAAGTTTCCATGAGCTGTGAGGAAAAGGAAATGGTGACTTAGCCTTGCATTTTAATTTACTGGAAGTCTCACTAGCCCATTTTAAAAATCTCTGTAACAGTAATCACTTGCTCTCGGGCAACAGAAGTTTCACTTGGGTGCCAGCAGTGTTTGGGCCTTGGCAAATTTTGCAGTTCCAAAACTGAGGCCGTTCATTAAAACTGCTGAAGGAACAGGGCAGGGTTGGCCTTTGCTCTGAATTTTTTAAGCTCAGTGAAAAAAATTATAGTAAGAACCTTTAAATATGCAGAGGTAGGGTGGATGCTACTGGTTGCTCAGAATAAGTGTGAGAGTTAAGTACCTTATGCAGTGAGCGGAGCTGGAGTGGGGGGGAAAGGAAGGAGCAGGAGAGAAACTTCTTGGAGGAGTCTGCTGTAGGGCAAGTACCAGGGATGGGCAGACGGGCAGTAATTGTGCCTCAGTTGCTATGTCCTAGCATTAGGAACTGTTTTGTGCCCTTGCTCAGGTGCTGTGGAGAAAGAGGCTGCAGCTAAAGCGTGAATTTCTTCTAAAAACAAACCATATGGGTCTTAAGAGTTTTTGGTTTTGTTTTTTTTTTTAAACCAGAGATAGATACACTCAAATTGTCTGACTTCAGTCTATGGAGCAGCTCTCCCTCCATAGTCAGTAAGCTGAAAACACCCTTCTAGTCAATGAGTTATGACTCATCCACCTTCTGCATTCATTATAGCAGGAATCTAAAGAGGCATTTTTGGAATCCCTGTAACTGCTTCAATTTTTGGTGCTTGCATCTAGACACTTGCTGTAGGCATTTAGGTTTCTCTGGTACTGTAATTCCCAGCGTGGGCCTGAGGGCATCCTTTGAGTCAACCCCAGGACCCAGAGAGCGGTACCAAGAGTGCAGGCAGTTATAAATTCATGGAGCATTTTGAAACATGGCTCTGGGGAGGTGAGCTTTGGTTCTGAATGAGTACATTGTACATGCCAAGGCCAAGTAAGGGGATTCTTGCCCTTTCACCACCGCCTCATAAGCTCTCCAGCAGTTTTGTAAGAGAAAACTGAGCTATGTGATGCCAGGAATAGCACTGCTTGGAAAACCTTTTTAACATCTCTGTCTATGTCTCTTGTTCTTTCTCATAAATACAGCCGAACATTGCTTCAGCTGACGGCACCTTGGTATTGAGCAGTCGTTTGGTGACTTCCCTCACTGACAGAGGAAGATTTGATGTTGTGCAAAGGCTGTTTGCCTCATCAAACATTAACCTGGAAATAACAGAGTCTTCTGTAAAAGCTGTAACTACTAAAGAGCCTAGGTGCTTCCCACTCGTTCTTTATGTTGCACTGCATGGATTTCATGCTTTAGGTGGGAATGTAGAGGAGCTTTGCTGAGAATGCAGTTATTGGTCTAGCCTGGTCTTTCTTCTGTAGCTCTGCAGTATAGCATTGATGTATATGAGCTAGCTTTAGACACATTCAGTTGAGTACTTTTGGTGGTCCAGCCAGGTGGTATGGAGGTCAGCATGGACTAGGTTTGCCTGAGGTGAGCACTCTGCATTGCCATCAGAACGTGTGCTACTGCTCTGTGATTTCACTAAGGTAATATCTGCAGTGGAAAACACAGCAATAAGTAACTGAGGAATAAAAGAGAAGAAGAAAAGACAAGCCTGGAACAGAAATGGAACATAACTGTGCTGATAGCTGTTTTATCTGCAGGGCAGCAGAAGCTTGATTGCTTGTGTTAATATGCGTGGGAGAAAACTGCAAAGTACAAACTGCTTTTTGTAAACAAGCAAAGTGTGGAAATCCAGGGCTCGATATATGCTTTGCTCATTTAAGACCTGATGTGCAAAATGCCTTCACTCTGGGGAAAGTGGAATGGCGGGCTCTCAGACAGGTACTTGATTAGGTTTTCATTTATTGAGTATCGTTTGGGTTTATGGATATGAACTCTGCACTGCAGAAAATAGTAAATTCTTTTTCAAAAACTAAGACCACCTTAGGGATGCTCTGTACAGCATTTCTCTCTTTTCTAATAACTTTTACACAGCAAGTTTCCGCTGTTTAAATTGCATTCTGAACTTCCCCTTTGAGATATGATGATTCCTTTTGGTATGTGCATATGAAGTGTCCCTGTTGCACTCCCCAAAAGCAATCATTTTACCCACGTGACATTTTCAGTGCAGCTATTTTTGCCTGTTTCTTTGACTAATAGCAAAGTGTTAGTAAAGCAGTTTGTGCTTTGAACTGTTTTGCCTTTTTTTAATCATAATTTTCTGTGATCATGTGAATGGGAAGGAAATGCAGTAAATATGGGCTTGGGAAGATGTTGTTCCAGGTAAGTGGAATATCAGTGTTTTCAGATAACACTGTGAGATGGCTGACAGGCAAACAAGCAAGCACCTGTGGGAAGGGGTGATCAGTAACCAGGCCCTGCAGCTTAAGCAGGATGCAGGAAACCTGGGTTTGGTTTTCTGCTCCATTACCACATGATCTGGAGGAGATTGCCTAAGAGGTCTTAAAAAGTCATGTCAGGTAAGCTTCCCCTGAGAAAGGTGGACTTTGCAAAAAAGCACTATCGTATTTTTCCCTGCTTCCGGAGAGCAAGATAGATACCCTTGCATATCAAGGGGCTGGTGTTTCCATGGCTCGTCTGTAAAGTGAGGCGGATGGCATTGCCCGAACCTTGCAGTGGGACATGTGGAAAGGGCCTTTAGGTGAATGGAAGTACATAGTATACTACTAGCAGGAGTCGTGTATTTGTAAATGGAAAAGCCTTCTTTTGCCAACCACTATTCATAAGTTGTCTCTGTAACAAATTCATCAGACATCTGTATTAAATGTTATGTCAAAACAGTAGAATAATTTGTAGCCACATGTATTTTATTTCTGTTGTTCCTTTGTTGATTCCAAAGAAAGATGGTGCAACAGGCAGCAAGAGGACATGTGGGCATCTGTGTAGTGCTGTTTTCCACGTGCTCTGATCTTCTTTATATATAAGCCTTATGGGAAGTATTTTGTTTAACTACTTTCAAGGTGGCCACACTTTGTTATATATGTATGGGGGGGAGGGTTTGTTTAAGGAGGAAGAAAGCACTGGCTGTTTTTGAGAAACTTCAAAAAAAAAAAAACCAAAAACAAAACACAAACCTTTTGCTTCAGCTAAATCCACTGACAAGGTTCAAGTTGAAGAGTATTAAGGTTGCCACAGGCACTCATCAGGGGCATCTGGGGGCACTGGCAGTGTTCATGGTACTAGGGAGCCCAGCAGTGTAGCAACTTCTCTGGCAGTAACTAAAGACAAGGAGTCTGAAGGCATGAGGTTCTGTGGGAGTCCTGCTGCTTTTAACCCCTTAACACACACGGAAATGATGTGTGAGACACTACTGAGGTAGGCTGGGCTTGCATGTGATACCGCACCTCTGCTGCAGGCCTGGCACACGTGTCAGGATTGGGAGGGGGGGCAGAGACTGCCGGAAAGGATGGGGCAGCAGCACCAGGGCCTCTGTCACTGAGGAGGGCAGTCTCAAGCAAAGGGGGAGACATGGGGCTAACAGTGCAGTGCTCCTGGGAGCCCAGGCTCCTTGCCACTTCCTGTTAATCATTAAGAGGGCTTGGGTCTCTCAGCACCTCACACCTCCTGCCTGCGCTGCTTTTAGCATTGATAATTTGCTTGCGGAAGCCAGTGGCTGGGCTTTGTTTTCGCCCTTTGACAGGCACTTCTGTCACCACAAAGGCACCTCTAGAGCAACAACTGTCCTAGAATGATGTTTTTAGAAGAACTGAGTGAGCAGCATAGCTGGGACAAAGACACAGTAAGGCACTTCCTATGTTCATCTTGCTATTTTTCCACAGTTTGTTCTTCCATACTTTTGAAAGCAGGACCTTTATGCACACTAAGTTAATATTCAAAATAGCTCAGACTGGGCTATGAAGAGCCAAGGGCGCATCAGAACTATGCGGTTTTTTTTTTTTTTTTTTTTGTGCTGCTGCTTCCCAAGCGACGTGAGGGTAGCCTCTCAGGGACACAGCCTGAACTGCAGAACCCACTTTAGAAGAGCTGAGTGTGCATCCACCTCATCTCAGACTATACACCAGTTTCTTGTGACAAGCTGGACTCATACTGAAACTGCTGCTTGAAGGTTAGGCAGGGTCTTCCCTGGAAGACAGAGGTGATAAGAGGGCAGTAGAGCCCTTCAGACAGCTTCAGTGCTTGCCTCATAAAAGGCTTGATTTCACCCCCCAGATACCTTATTCCCCCTTCCCCAAACCAGCGTTGTTTCCCTTCCTTTGATATGCTTCTGCCTTCCCCAGGAGAAAAGGGGAGAAACCTCATGGTTGCAATTCAGAATCAGATCAGGACAGAGCGGAGATGAGGGCAGTAGCCTCCTTTCATGTGCAATCTCTACAAAGAGGAACAGGCTCAGCCTTGCTGTCAGTAACCAGCTTCACATAAAATCTGCAACCCTTAGTCCCCTGGGCTTTTGTACACTGAAATAGCTACAGCTTGGACCCAGGAAGACAGCTCTAGTACTACTGCACTGCTCAGAAGATGAGGAGTCCGACTTTAGCAGAGTCTTTCACAGGATGGTTGATGAGGCCCCCTCTCCCCCCCCCCCATAGCTCTATACATTGAATATGGGAATCATTCAAGCACATCAAAGTAAACAAGACCAGCAACTTCCACCTGCTTGAAATGAATTTCAAATTTTGAGCCCCATTTCCCATGCAGGAGCTCTAAGCTTCACCTTAGGAAAGCTTAGGATTACTTCAGCCTAGGAAAGCAAGGGGGAACATCACAGCTTCCATGTGCCAGAAGAACCACCCAAACTGGTAAACCAAGGCATTTCAAGTGAAACTGCTGCTTCCTCTGAAACTAGGTACTTGTGCAGCCAGGAACAAAATTCATAGCACCAGAAGAGCAGGAAAGGAGTGTTTGACTATGTAGTTCTGTGCTTAAACCTTTCATCTAAGAATAAAGTAGAAACCAAGCTGGAACCTTCCCTCCTAGCTGACACTTGTACCTGCAGCGTCCAACCTCCCTGGAAAGCTACTGTGATGTATTACAGAGTCTGTATGTAAATATATCTCTTCCAGGGATTTCAAACAGCCCCTTTTGTAGCAGAAGACTTCATAGTTTCATCAGAGAAAAGAAGGAAAAACGTGTTTCAGTTTTTCTTCCCTACCTGCCCTCTGAGGAGATATCATAACGACAAGTAGTGAACATTCAAGCTATTTCTTTGAAAAGTACACAACTGCCCTGAATTTAGGCCCCAAACATGCTGTGTAAGCAACATACACATCTGTGAAGCCTGTTAGACTTCAACCAAACAAAAAATCCCCCAGAAGAACCATCTCCACAAAGACCAATCTGTGCAGATCAGTTAGTGGTCAGACACTAGCCTGTAAGTTTCATTTGTCTAATACTTTATACTAGCACATCTAGAAACATTTAGTGTGTTACTTGATGTGGAGCCCCTTTTCAACAATAGAGGATTAGGTTAAGATAAAAGGCAGATCTGCTCAGATTGTTTCTTAATAGCTTCTTTATTTGGCTAAAATTCACAGTATGACGAAAAATAAGAAAAAACTAACTACATTTTTTAAATATTAAATCTTTATTATATACAAAAATATTTTGTTGGGAATTAACAGAATTTCACAATTTATACATTAACACTTTTATGCTTGGCTGTGTTTAGTGTGGAAATATTAGTTGTGAAAAAGACAATGGGGATCTTAGAAAATAAGTTATGATTTAAAAATGTCCTACGCAATAGCTGACTTAATAAAAAGTCATAATACTAACAAGTCCCGTCTCCTAGGTCTGCTCTAGAGTATCGTATTTAAACAACGGTTAGATAAATCTTCTGTTTTGTATTAGAAAATCCAGCTACTAGTTAGGATTCTTTGTACGATGTCTGAGCTAGTGTTTTATTATTATTATTATAGGAGAGCAGTTTTTTAAAGTCTTAAAGGTGTCAAGTCCAGTTTAATTTAATATACTGTAGAAAAAAACATGCAGAGCTTGCAAAAGGGGAAAAGTATTTGTGAGAACAAGCAAGGTAAGTAAAATCTTAAATGCACAGCTTCAGACTTTAACACATTTAAATCAAAACATTTAACCAAGATTTTATAGTTCTTAGCCCAGTTTGGGGTGGGAGGGTGACAAGCTTTCCTGTATTTTAAAACCTAAGAAAGAGGTCCCCCATTTATAGCAGAGTACACAAATGTTACATAGAGGCAATATATGCTTGGGGGGTGAGGAAAGAAGGAACTCTCAACATGCATTTTTAAAGGGGAAAAATACATTTGAAGTTATCTGCATATACAATTGTGTACAAGATGTAAATTCACAAAAAAATCAGTTCAAAAATAACTTTTTCACAGCCAACACGCTGCCACCCCCAGAAAAGTTCAAAGCAGTGGCATTAATTTTGCCTATGCTATATATCACCTAAGAGGTCAAACAACATAGAGGAGTAGTTTGGGTTTTTGGAAGAGGTTTTACCATATTTTACATAAGCCTTGGCTACCTACGGAGTAAATACATGGATCAGCCTTGAAGACAGCCAAACTTTACATCCTAAAGCACGGACGAGCATTAGCACAGAGCTAATGACATTAAAAGGAAAAGAATAATGGGAGAAAGTGTTTCCAGGACTACTTCAACCATTTTAAGCCTTGCATGTCGGTCATTACTCCACATCCAACCATTATATTAGCAGCAAAAAGAACTTTATACTCAGCTAGTATGATAAAGGGTTAAAAACATTGAGAATAAAATTCAGGCTTACTTTTGAAGTGTAATTTATCCCATGAAATAAAAATATTGCTTAAACACTCCATTTAAAAAAAGAAACAAACACTGTTTGTAGGGGAAACCCCTTAACAGCCTTTACACAAGCTGGAGTTTTTGTTTTTAAGTCTGCATAGCTAAATTCTAGCTTCAGTACCAGTAAATGAACTACAAATTCAGCAGTTTAACACGTGCCAGTTTGTGGAATAATAACCCACCATGGTCCAACATGGAGAATTCAAGTAAGTTGGCAGATACTGAATTATTTGCAACATGTTACCTCTAAGCTTTATATATATATATATATATATATATGTGTGTGTGTGTGTGTGTGTGTGTGTGTGTGTGTGTGTATACACACACACACACACACATAGATATGAATGTGCTTGCATGTATGGGGGAGGGGGGCACACTTAATATTTTTGGAAGCCAAAGCTGCCTCTGAAAACTGTTTATTTCACAAGTGTTTTCACTGTACTTTTTTAGTACCTACCTTGGTGCTGCAAATAGTAAGTAATATCACTTGCAAATACTGATGTTTATATTCACCACTATTTCATCTATAAGACTGGCTGAGAATCACAAACAATTCACATCAATAAGCTCAATAAAAATACATGAAAAAAAAAATCAAGAAGGCTGGGGTGGGGAGGGGGAGAAGAATTTGGCCAGAACTATTTCACCACCCTCAATAATGATGGTCAACCAGAGAAAGCAAATGAAAATAGCTTTAACCACAGAAGTCCTATTAATGGCCCAAGACAGGTTTTCTGTAGAGACTGACAGCTAGAGGGATATTTAAGGCAAGAGGCCTAGCAGACTAAAAGTGCTTGTATCCACTAACCACTATTTAAACATGGATAAATTGATCTCTCTCAACACTTTTGCAAAAGTAGTATCATCACGTTTGGCAATAACAATATTTTACTCTTTACTTTTACTCTTCAGAATTTGGGTGAGGCAAGAAGTCCTGTAGAAGCAAATAATCTATATATGTTTGCATTATAGCTGCAACAGACCTTTATCTCTAGTTTGTCTTAAAACTGTACCTACAGGCACAAAGAGTGATGGCAAATCTATTGCAGTAGGCACTATAGATATATTGAGAAACAGCATCTGCCTCAAAGTTCAACCTGAAAGGGGAGAGGAACCAAGGAACTAGTAAAGGAAGTTCAAATTTGGTTAGGTTCACATAATAGATCACAGGTAAAGACAGACAATTGGTTACCTAAGTCTCCTGATTTCCAGAGTAGTGCTCTACTTACTTGGTCATTCGCCACCAGTTCTTATTTAAGCATAGAGAGACAAGCTTAGTTTCAAAATGATACCTAGCCAGGAATTTTCTGTATTTAAAAAAGAAAAAAAAATGGTTTCCTATTTATTATCTGTATCACCTTCCAAAACAAAAACAACTAGAAGACTTCTTGAACACTGGGTTGCGGGCAGTTTGTACAACAAATCATTTAGGTGTGATTTTAGAAGATGGAATGGGTTAGAATTGTACAGAGAGATCACAAATAGAGTCAGTCACATTTTGAGCCTATCCAAGATAAACAGTTTATATAAAACACAAGTTCAAAAGTGAAGAGTTGATCTGCCATCCTGCTCCACAAAGCTTTTGTACTATGACATACACAGAGTTGCACTGATCTGAGAACACTGCAGAAGTTAAAGATACTGCATTGATTTTAAATTTGAGCCACCTGTGTCAGTTTGTCATTCTGCTCCAATTTTACTTTCATTTCATATTTGCAGAACATTTTTAAAGCCCTTTATAAATATATGCAATATAACACATCCCATTATATCTATCGTACTAAACTTTAATTGACTGCATTTTGTCACATTATTCAGAAACTAAAGTAGACCTGCTAGTGTAATGTTTAGAGAACAGCAAGGTAATCACTCAGGTATACATGCACCAAAGTGTTTGCATTAAAGTTGATGCATATTTGGTGCATACTTAGGGGCATTTTAGGTGCATTTTGGGGAATAACTTATGGGGCTTGGCATACTGACTGTACTTTTATGGATAAGTTTTCATTCACAGGGCAACTACAGCGTTTCTTCTATAAGTCTCTCTATATGTACAGAATTTTACAGCACTTCATGCAGTGTTTAAAACAAATGTATAGAATTTTTAGATTGAAATATCTGTATATTTAGAAAAATATTCATTAGTAAACACAACAAACCAGGTAGAGAAGTGTACCAGTTCTAAAGTCTCACATGCAGGTACATTTCTGGATTAAGTCATGGTAGATTAGTAATGTGATTGCAGACATGAGATTTTTTTTTTCTTTAAACCATCCACATACACACATATACACAGACAACTATTTGATAATTTACTTTTCTAAACTACGTAAATATTTATCTTGTGATACATACCACATATCTTAAACGTTTAGCAGCATCTTCACCTTGCTCATACATACCTACTGTTATTATTAACAGTCAACATAAGTTTACCTGTTAGTATCTGGAAAATGAATGTTTAGTACAGAATGACATACGGAAACCCTAGTTATTTGAAACCTCCCAAATCCTTTAAATAGCTATTATATGAAATATTTTCACTTGCTCAAAACCAATCCACTCACAGCATCTTTCTGCTAATTGCACAACGTACAGGTATTAACTTCTGATCTAACATACCAAAACAGGTAGAGGCTATCACCACTACATATATGATGGAAATGGCACCTTCATTCTAAGACTCTCCAACGGCTTTTTAAAATAAATAGAAGTTTAATGACCATTCACATTCTAGTCATCCTACCAGTTAGTGACAAATTTATTTGAATATCTGATGAAAATCTGATTTTCCTTTTGAAGAAAAACCCTCCTGCTGTTTCCAAAACGTTAAGCATGTGCCAAACTTGACTTGCAATTTTCAACATTTAAGAAAAAATACATTCCTTGCATCTGTTTAGTACAACTTGCATTTGGACCAGTTAAAAGCCAGATACTTTGATGTGTCCTTGCATGCAATCTAAGCAAGCCATCTTCTCTTACTGCTTTATAAACGTACTTCTCATTAGTATTTACATTAACACCACCACATGGTCAGGCACAAGGCTCCACCATCACTCATTGCTTGATTTAAAAACACTATGTGGAGCTAGGCTTTAGCAGATAACTGGTTATTTGGAGACTTGATAACTAGGTAGGCCCTTTTTGGCAGTATTAGCTCTAGAACGGAAATAAAAGGAGCTGAGAAGTTTTCCTCTCTAAACCTTGGTGCCTATTTCACCTGTTTCATTTGGTTAAGTGAATTTATGGAAAGAAAGGAAAGTTAGCGATATCTGCAGTACTATGATATGGAAACTGAAGAATCTTCTTATTCCATTCATTAGAGAAGAGTGAGCTCAGCCCACTTTTGGCATCACAAGTAGACAATTAGAGTATGCTCTAACTCATAATGAAAAGGCATCACATCTGTCCAGATAACAGATCTTACGTACCGCATATGTCAGTCTTTTACACAGTACACAAACAGACACAGCATAGTCATGTTCAGCATATAGTCCCAGGATCAAATCATTACAATAGTCAAGCAGTGGTCTGCTTTCACTGCTGCTACATACACCACTTGATCTGTTTCTCAAAGCAGCCTCTGAGCAATAGGATCACAGACTATTTCCCTTGGGAAAGGCAAACAGAGGTCTCATGCTGGTGCCACATCTAAAAGCGCTACCAAAAACTTAAACAAAACCAGAAAATGCTGAAAACTGTAAGAACGGAACAAAGTAGCAGTACAAACATTCCTTAGAAAATTTCAGCCTCCCTCTAAAGGACTGAAATCTCAGTATTAAGAGACACAAAGATGACCTAGGCTATACACAATTTTGATTAACGTTTTCAACCTGTAACCGGGATCTCAAAAGAAAAAAAACACATATATAAAGAAAACCCCCCCACCATACAACCCCAAACTTCAGAGGAATTTGTAAATCCTCTGTAGTTTGGCAGGGGTGGGGGGGGAGGGAGGAGAGTGTTGAGACTTAAATTTTTTCTATACTATCTCAACCTTGTTTTTCTTTTCCTTGTGCACATAGAAGCCTTTAAAAGCCCAGGAAACAGTACTGTTTTACAGTGTATAAGCCTCTTTTCTTTCAGAAATAATTCTGAGGAGTTGCCTGTTTGATAGCATTCTGTATCACACTTTGGTGTTTAAAAAGAATTCAGAAGCCAGGTGCCTGCCATCAGGTGGAAAAGAAATTAAGCAAACAGATGACTGCAATTTAGACACCTATCCTGATTAAGTGATGGTAAACGTAACTATATACAACAGCTAACACAGTAATATAAAATATGGTCACAAAACCAGCTAGTCTTCGTGACAAGCTGTATTTTCATTTCGTTCTTGTTAAGCAGAAGTTTACATTAGCATAAGCTTCGAATCAATGAAACGGATGAACTTGGACCTAACTTGAATTATATCAATGGGCCTACTGAGGGGAGAACTGCCATAAACCTAAAAGGAAACATGTTGTAAAACAAAAAGGTATAAACAATGTTGCATTTTAGCAGTTGACAGCTTCCAATTCACGAGTTATTCCATGGAAAAAATGCCGTTAAAAACACAATGCAACAAAGAGCACAAATTCCATTACATCACATTCATAAAAATACAATAGCTGATCACTCACAAATATTCCAAAATATAATATAGAAGCCAGCTAAATACCACAAGAAATTAAGTCCCAGATCAATATACAAATATTGAACAATGTTTTAAGAAAAGAAAATGCTTCTTTCTTTTAGCAATGTGTTTTTACAAGTTTGAATAAATAGTCCTAACACTAAGCTTCGTTCTACAAGGCTCCACATTATTAAGTTCTCTCTCAGGCTACTTCACCGTTATTCAAATTACACTGAAGTACCTTGCATACAGGCTTTCTATCTTCAGTACTTTAACCATAATAGACTAACAGGTTGGCACCCAAGAACAGCCTAACAAGTAGCTTGCAAGGTACTGCTTTACGTTATTTGAAGAGACACATATAAGGGAACCTACAGTACAGTTGTCTAAATCAAGGGACATCAAGAACTTGTGAAACGTCAAGAACGCATCAACGTTAAGCAGAAAGAAGCTGAAGCAATGGAGCTGTGTGTTGGTTGCTGCTTTCGATATTTAAAATTCTGCTCCCATGAAACTGATGTCTTTCAAAGAAAAAAAAATTAGTGTATCCTCTTAATAAGAGCTATAGACTTTTGACCAGTTAAACACTGACATTAACAAAAGTTTTACAAAAATTTTCAAGTATCCTTTTTTCTTTGTTAATCACAGTGAAAATGTAAGACCAAGATGTAAATGTTAAAGTGAATGATTGAAAGTTTCTTAGATGAAAAAGGCAAAGGTACTAAATCAAAACATATAAAAATGCTTAAACGCATTTCCTTCATGTGATATGAATAGAAAGGTTATCTGTAAAAAGTTAGAAAAATTAAAATAAATTACATATTTAAGTACACTTTCCCTTCAACATTTCTATAAAAATTCAGAATAGCGTACTTTTGGATATACACAGAGTAAAAATGCACAGGTGCTGCAGGTTATCTTTTGTATCTACACAACGTCTTATCACATTAGCATGTTTGCTGCAGTTGATTTTGTTTGTTATTTAAGCTCGTTTTCAGAAATCTCAATATACCCAGCTAATTGGGACCCACTGTGGTTCCAGTCTCAGTCTCTCTATAGCAGTCTGTAGCTTCTCGAAGGCTTTGTCCAGGTTGTCATTTATAATGGTCAGATCAAAGTAGTGGTTGTATGCTCTCTGGATCCGTGCACTTTCATCTACTGTTTTTTTCAAATCAGTGTCCTGTTGAAAAGATTTTTAAAATAATTAAGAACACAGGACTTGGCAAAGAAGTATCAGTTCAAAGAAGCGATAGTTCAACACATACTGCAACTGACTATTTAAAATTACATAACACGTACATTTAAAATATAATAATGAAGTTTTATATGGAATAAAAATGAAAACATTTAAGTTAAAATATTTTGAAAAGGTCTGGAAAATGCTGTGTCAATAATGTTAAATAATAATGTTAAATATCACAACCAAAGGTTTACAAATAGCTATTTTTAACAAAGCCAATAAAAGCACCTGAACTGGAGCCTGTACACACAACAGGCAGTTAATCATTTTGTATATGCAACTGATGATTCAATTAGAATAAAGTTAATATCTTTAGGAATAACTGAGTCCATTAGTTATGTAAATATGCCTCTCTTTCTCGTGCTCCTTCTCTCTCTCTCTCTCCAGAAAGCACCAAAAATCCAAGAATGAAAGAATCCAAGAATCCAAGTATGTCTGACCATGAAAGAAAGATTTCTAGAAGCATAAAGCTCTAGAACGTCCTGTTGGTTAGGGGCTACATTTTGTCTGTCTTGTTCACTTCCACATGGTTGTTCTCATTCATGTCACTTTACTTGTGACATGAGCTGCAAAATGGGCAGCAAATCTATATTCCTACATTATGAAGCCTCCATGAAGTGCTGCCACTCAGGACTGCTTTATTAGTTCTACATTCTTAGAAGATTACTCTCCACTTGTGCACAAAATCAATTTTTTTTGTGATCAGTTGTGAGAATTGCTCCCCCTACCAATATTTATTTTAACAGTAACACTTTCAAGTTCTGATACAGGTGTAAATATGACAGCCAAAATGAAGAAGTAAAGTAATTAATGGAGTCCGTACAGATATATAAAATATGTTCTAAATGTAACCATCCTCCTTACTCATAATGACAAGTAAAACAAAGGTAAGGATGTCCTTTAAGGAATCAAATATTAGGATATGCAAGAAGTTATTTCTAGATTTGTCTGAGCAGTTTTAATCTTGCTTTCCTGTATATCCATTGCAAAAGTTAGTTAGGGTCCAGTGGGGAAAAGGCAGAGAACCCACAGATATACTAGAATCGGTAACAACTAGATTCCACAAATAGGATTGGATATTTCCACATGTGGTTAAGAGAATGGAATCTCACAAGCTTCAAAAGAAAAAAAACCACACACAATAAAAACCCCATTCATTCATTTACTGCAAATTAACCCATCTCCCATTTTGTTGCTTTGAATGCCCCTTCGGCATTATGTAAAATTTTGCTACTATCCAACCTACTGCAGTCAGGAGTTGTCAGGCAGCCATGGCTTTTCTCAGGCAGGGGAAGACGTACTGCTCAACAGAACGGTTTCCTTAGCTTTTTAGTTGGACATTTTGCTTTAGTCCTGCAGCTGGGAAAGTTCATGCCCATACAGAATACTTTTAATTTCCCAGGTTGGAGGAAACACAGCTCATTTCCCTCTGCTGCACATTGTATCTCAGAAAACGAGAGAGGATCTGATGCATAAAAAGTGCCACTTGGTTTTACAAGACAAATACAAGGAACGTAAGGGGAGGAGAAGCCATTCAAGACTCCTCCTTACTCCCAGACATTCTCAGTGCAGCAAGAGTTGCAGCAGCAGTGCATATAGGGCCTAGCAGCTTTCAGTGTTTCTGTGCAGGCTGCAATACCTTTCCTTAGTAACACAGATTCTATTTTTAAAGCACTCCTGTTTCTTTTTTGTTTTTGTTTTTAAAAGACACACCTGTTTTTTTTAGATAGGCCTGAACAAAACTTTCTTGGGGGTAGAGATGGTAAATGGTAAGGAAAGGCACTTCTACAAAAGAAGAATTCGCACCGAACATCTGCAATTTGCTGCAAATAATCAAATATGGCACTTCTCAAAGAACACGTTACATATAATTCTTGTAATCAACACTTCTCTGTAAGAGGTCTATTTTTAAGAAAGAAGCAATCTGCCTTATACATAATATTTGATTAATTTGTACTAAGTAATCAGCAAAGATCTTTCCTAACCATTCTTAGAGAGACTTTAACTTCAGGAAAATTCCATCTAAAATGAAGATTAAAAAAATTTTTAAGAACATCCTGTTCAAAGCAAAATGTGAAATAATCTGCTTACAGTGAGAAGTTTGGTTGTAATTCCAGCATCTACCACAGCCTTGTGCATTGCACGCAAAGTCTCCAATTCTGGAGCAGCAATAAACACTACATAGGGCATGAATTCTGAAGTCCTCAGCACTTTCAGGGCCTGGCAAAGAAAAAGCAAAAAAAAACCACACATACACCTGAATTAACTCCGTATGAGAACGACTCATCACATCTCCCCAGCACTTAAGTGGCACTGCAAAGCTAGTCTGTTACAATGAGCAGAACTATGTGATAGGCTAGTACTTTTGTTTCTATTTCAGAACTCCTACACTGCCTGAAATTACAAGGTTGCCTTTCAAAATGCTCAATATTAATCTTTTTGGCCAAGGAAAGAATACTTATAACTATGCACGGCTCCTCATTCACGCAGAACACTAGTTTTTTTTTTTTTCATCGTTCTAACTTACTCTAATGAGGTGCCACAAATACACAAATCCAGTCCACACTGGAATTTTTCATGATATGCAACCAGCCTAGAAGTCTTTAAATTTAAAGGCATACCTCTTCAACATTATATTCCTACTTTTTGAATATAACAACATAAAATATACACCTGTGGGTTTACATCCAAAATGCAGGTCCTTCCAGTCTGAACAACTTCAAGGATGGAATCTATTTTGGTGCCATAAAGATTTCCTTCATACTCTCCATGCTCTAAATATCTGCCAGCTTTAATATCAGTCTCCATTTCAGCTCGTGACACAAATCTGTATGCTTGCCCATCCTTTTCATCATCTCTTGGCTTTCGTGAAGTAACTAAACAAAAAGATTTAAAATATGAATTGAATGTTACCTTTTCACAGCTAGAATACAAGTATGAGACTGGACTATGTATTTCCTCTGTATTATGCCTTCACACCATACACAACGCTCATTCATGCCATCTTTTTCATTATTCACCAAATAAAATTATAACTTAAGTGACCTGAAAGTCCATGTAACTTCAAATCTCGAATGCTAAGTTTACTTTTGAAAATTTATTTGAGCACTCAAAATCATTTAAAAAGGGCAAGGGGAGCAGATTTTAAAATACCACATACTTTCCTCACTGTTACTTAGGGTAGAGATTACCAGAACTACCTATAAAATAAGCTAGCTCAAACACAAAAGCAGCCTAGCCACAGTAGCAAGAAACTTAGTGGAGGCCAGATGAACCTGCTCTTCAGGACAATTTACCGTTTAAAACAAGATAAACTCACTGGAGAGAGTTATTGCCAATGGTGAAGTAAAACATTAACAGCTAGCTCAGGTGTTGGCCTACATCGCTTTTCCTCATAGCGATATGGATCCATTTCAACGATTTTCCAAAAAACACAAAAAAGAAAACATCTTTTGGGAATAACCTGAAGAGGTTTCTTCTAATCAAAGAAACTAAGGCCAATTAAAATTACTGATTATCCTACTCAATATCTAATTATAAGGTAGAAAGAGATTCTGTATACCATAAACCATGTACTGCATGTACATAATTAGTTTGTCAGATCACTGGGTTAGAAAAATTATTTTTACGTCTTTGAAAAGAGCTCTAAGTTAAAGCATTGTAATGTTGCATTGTATTACCTATTTATAGATACAGCATTTTAGAGAAATCAGTACTTTTGCGGGCTTTTTTTTTTTAAGGGGAATAAATAATTTTAAAAAGTAGTACGTTTCTCAGTATCTCTTGTCAATGTAAAATAACCCGATTCCAAGGGGCAGATTTCTTCAAAAAAAATTACACTGTGAAATCAACCCTGTTATCAGCCATACATATCAGTTGTTAGTGCATTGGCCAGTTTCGGGGTTTAGAGATTCAGCACATTAACAGAACAACTGGCTCTCTCTTCAGGCTCCACAATTTGTTTGTAAGATCTATCCTTCCTGCCCTATTATCAGGTCTACTTTTTGCGCACTGAAAACAGAAGGAAACAGAAATACCAGCAGACACACATACACAAAAATTGTTTTTCTGCAGCATCAGTAATGATCAACTGTTACATGTATTTCCAGCTGTGGTCATATGCTAGCCCAGTTATCTGAGAAGATGAAGAACCTTTTGTTTTCCCACTGTGCACAATATTTATACGCTGCCAAATTACTTTTACACTGAATCGCTGGGGTTTAACTTCAGGTTATTCTCTAGCTAATCAGAGACTCAAAGTAGGCTATTACAATAGGAGTCCTGAAAACTTACACGGCACTGTAGTTCCAAACCTAGTGGGATTCAGTACTATAAACCTGTTCTTCAAGCTTCTTCGCCCCACTCCTTGGGCCCCAATTAAGACCAGTGTTTTCCTCTGAAAAGGAGGCATTTTGGCTACTTCCTCATATATCTGGATTTCATGACGATCAAATTCTACATTGAAAAGTGTATGAATAATAGTTAATACTCAGTCATTACTGCAAGAATGATTAAGTAGTTCTGCTATTTATTAACAGAATATATGTGAATAAAAATAGTACGCACAAGGCTTTAAGTCCTATATAAGCTTTCTGGCTTTAAATTGGTATTAGAGTACAATAGTTACCCCTTCAGGGGCAGCATAAAGTGAGATTACCACCTTCACTTCCAAGAAGAACTTTGCAGAGTGATCAAAACTGGAAAATTGTGATTACCAATTAGTGCACTTTAATGTTTTTTCTTTTTTAACACACCGTTCCGCTCTGACTTCCACCTACAGAAATACGTACCCAGCACCACCATATCCCCACTGGTCACTACTGCTTTTAAACCTCAGAAAACTACCTATCAAATTTATAACCATGTACTTTAATACATATTTCTGCTTTGGACACACTAGACTATCTGCAAGTTTAGAAGCCTAGAGAACTTGGATTCGTATGTAATATTAAGAAATACCCGCATTTCTTGTGGTGAGATACATCATCTTTTTCTTTTTTTTGCTGCTTATTGTTCCGCAGAAAGGCCCTGGAAAAAAAAATTGAGACTAGCTCATCATTTTTGTTTAATGTGTTTTCTTGAAGCTTATTTACATGAATATATGCAAGTTTAGATTAATTAACTTTACAAGGACTATTTTGAAGAAACGATCATGTTCCTTTTTAGAATTTTATACATCCTAGGGAAAATTACAACTAATTTTCTCACATTAAATGGTATAGTAAGAACAAAATGCTGAGAAGAAATTTAGTTTACCAAGAAAGCTTTCTAAAAAACTCTAGAAAAATCCTTGAAATGTTTAATATATTAACTTTTAGTGCATAGTATAAGAAAAAACTTGGAAAAAAAAAGAACTAATTCTATGGCTTTCCCACCTCATTTAGCTTTTCATCAGCAGGTGGCAAAAGTGATTCATATATCTATGACGACCAAGTGTATACTTTTACTTTTGTCCTTAAGCCAAAACAAAGGATATTCAAATATAATAATTAGCATTTACCAATACTGAGTATTCTCATATAGCAATTTCATAGTTTCTATAACAGCAGGGAAAGTTAAAAAAAATGGAGTCAGAGCAAAATATGTTCCTGAAATTCATTAAATCTCACCTGAGTTGTCCCAGTCCCTCCTAACAAATGCCTTTCTTTTCTCTTCCAGGAACTGGCTAGGAATAAGTCCTGCGCTTCCTCCTTCTTTGACATGACTAGCCTAGAAAAAACATTAATAAAAACACAGATAACTTGTGAGAAGCACTTTTCTCACGAACGTTTTGATGACTGACTTTCAGACTGTCAGTTTGGGGCCAGTATACTGCTAGTTTCTCAATGGTGAGTGTTGAAACTTTTATTACTGAGACGTGGAAATTCTAATTCACATGTGGATGTTAAAATTTGCAGTAACAGTAGCTTGCCCCCAAGGTATTCAAATTCAAAGAGCTTAGATAAAACAGATACAAGTTTCACTACTGATTCCTATTCTGTTAATAATCTCCTATAGCTATAAACCTTTGGCATCAAAATCCTAGATGGACTTCTATAGCTCCAAATATTGAGTTCTCAAGGGGCAAAATTCTGGACACTAGTGCACAGACTTATTTTGTATTCTTATGCTGCTCCAAAACAGCTTCCTGTGCAACTTTTTAACTGTCATTTCACAAACAAAGAATTTTATCCACACATATCTAATCATCCCTTCAAGCTTCTGCACTACAGAACTACAGATTTAAATCCTGGTAAGTAAGTATGCCTGGTAATCGAGGTTTGGCTAACATTCTCTATCGACATCATAAATGATAGTTAATTAGTTCATAATTATCAATTAATTAGTCCATGGCATGACTAAAGCTCAGCAAGCTTAATGCATATAAACACACAGCTATGAAGTGCTTTATTTTTCTTCTCCATAACTGGTAGACCTTTCTCTCTTGCTAAAAGGAACCGTATGCTTTTCAAGTTGTATTCTTTTACCTATTAGTGACTAACTGAATTTTTTACAGTTAGCAAGTTTTCAGTAACAGTCTAGTATTTCTTGAGTGTCCACTAATTTTTTTTCCATTGGTATAATCTGCACAGCAGTATTTGCAGCATGCTATATTGGCTTAATACTTTTTTTTTTTCCCTCTCTACTTACAAAGGCTGTTTAAGAGACCTTATTGATTTATTTTGCTTGGGTCCTGTCAAGTTACAAGCTGGAAACATTTGAAAAATAGTACAGAAGACAGCATGTAAGCCATTTCAAATTACTTTGGAGTTTCAGAGCATCCAACTCCTAAAACTAATTCACTTAGGCATACCAAATTTTCTGCATCTTCCCCTTGCCCTTTTATTTTCTTTCTTTCTTAATCACTTACAAGTAACAGAATTCAGCAGAAGACACTGAAGTGTTTTAAAATATTTCTGTTGCTCTTCAGAGCAACATATACATTGCTCATTTAAGTAATATTTGGCTCACTATCCTTGTTATTTAACACAGGGTTAGCAACTTAGGGGTAGAAAGGGAAATTAATAATGCTAAAATCTTAGCCTGGATTGCCACTGCCACTTGCAATTTTGAGTATCTCAGTTGAGAAAAGTGCCTTGAAGGTCCAGTTGTCCTATTTTCAAAAGTACTGATGATGATTAATTGTGTGCATTATTTTGGGGAAAAAAAAAAAAGATAGCATTAGATTACATTTGTACTGAAGGACTGAATGCAGAAATACAATCTTAAAGCAGGATGAACTGTTAATATTTGAAAGTGCCAAATACTTTGATTATGAACATGCATGTTACAGCTCACAGACACTGACCAGCGCTCTGGGAATAAAAGATATAGCTTCTCCAAAATAACTACTCTCACCCCTCTTCAAATCCACAGAGTTAATTTCCCTCTCTTTCTCCTCAACTCTGAGCACTCAGGAAGGGGTCCACTTCTTCCACAGTCACTGTCAGGGAAGGCTTACCGCAATTATTATAGTCAACCTAAGACTTCCTGCTAGAAATTGTCCACTTAAAACTGATTTTGGGAGGTCTAGGCTTATGACACAAGACGACAAATAAAAAGTAGTAATAGCAAAAGGATAGTATTACATATACTAGCAAAAATTGAATGGTATACATTGTATTTCAATTGTTGATATCTTGATATTAGCTTGAAATGGGTAACAATCTAAATATTTTTTCTTATATTTACTATTTATAAATAGTTCATTATTTAAAGACTTCCTTATTAATGTAACCAGTGAAGCTCTGAATTTCATATATATATATATATATATATATTATATATATATAAAAAAAAATTTTTTTTTGATTGTTTTACCAACCTGCCACCAATTTGGATCTTCCCGGTTTACAATCTGAAGAATTTCTCCTTTAGAAAATTTCAAACCTGCTTCTTTGCACGGGATGAGGTTGTCATTATACGGATTATAATCAAAATGACACTTCACAAAAACCTGAAATGTGTAAAAATTTACAAATTTTGAAGAATACAAAATACATTCTTGCTACTTTATCTGTCAAGCTGAAGTACTGCCTTCACGTAGAGTCTAAGAAGTCTGACATGGTCAAATTTGCATTTGGCAAGTAAAATACAATTTATGAGAGGAGAAAATGGCAAACAGTATGCCAGCTGAGAGAGTAAAATTAATCTGCAGTGCAAACTTTGACTGAAGGAGCTTTATGACAAAAATAAAAAAAAACTGTTCTGTTTGGGCAGTATACTACAAAACATTCATTTTTGCATTTCGATATACACCTCTCGATTAATATTCTGACATCAAGTTACTTAAAAACATAGACCATTCTCAGAATGTGAGCAGTGCCCTCAAGGTTCATGGAGTCTTAAGCATTAACTTTGCCATGACCTCAAGGTTTTAAAGCAAATAAGATGTGACTGCTTAAGACTCAAATTTGATGCAGGGGAAGAAAGAGTGAATTGCTTCAGCAGACTGGAAACATCTTTGACTTTTTTTCTACCAGCTTGGATAGCAAAAGGAAGCAGTGTACCTGCCTCAAATACAACACATTCATATAGCACCTCCTCAGCCTAAGCACAGTCTATTATACCTGCGGACATTAAGACCCACTACCTAAAGGTGTTTCAAATGCACTGATTTAGAGCAGCAATTACTTCTGCAATGGAGATATCAACAGAGGCAGCAACAACAAAAGGACAAAGAATAGCCATTAACTTCCAACCTAAAGTCAGTGAGTCATACATCAGGTTGGTCTGTTGAATTCAGTACGTTCCTGAATTCTATGAAACGGATTACTGGGACACTGATCATGTTAAACACACACGGTTTACCGCAGTTTAGTGTGCTTATGGCTAGATCATGGGTGGTTACTGCATGCCACAGAAACATGCTTGAAATTATACAAATGCTTATCAGACTTAGATTCTAATACCATTTTTTAAGCAGATTTCTATTAGGTGTGACCTGAATCTACTGAATAATCCAGTTTCCAACATGTACTTAAAAGGGAATACAGATATCTGCATTTTAGCCTTCCTGCTAATGTTATTTGCACAAAACAAATCATGGCCGATCCAAAATCTCAAGAGTAATTTTATGCACTAAAGTACCAAACAGAAGTTGTTTTGACAGAATTGTTAAAAGTGCACTACTAACCTGTTGAGGAATAACAGTGTCTCTATAGCTGGGGAGAATCTTCAGAGTGACACTCCCACTAATATTTTTCAGCAGTTCCTGCAATTCTTTTGGATTGTTTCCAACCTCGTGGCCGTTCACCTCTTTAATGATGTCACCTACATGCAGAAGACCTTGTCGATCTATCATTCCACCATGCAGGATTCGTGCTATTACCAGATCATTGTTCTCAACTCTAAATGTAACACCCTGAAAGAAGTATGTGACACCTAGTTTACCACTGTTTGAATTCCACTTTCATTTTACCATTACCTCAAGCAAATACATACTGCTATGGAACACGCCATCTACCTCCCCCCAAAAGAACGCCGACAATAACAGTTACTACGATGTAGGGGTTCCTAATATACAGGTAAGTGTCAAGTGACACAAAAGTGTTTTCACACACAAGGTTTTTATATGACTGAACCATGACTGTATTGCTCTTGATTGCAATCCTGTCATTTTGTAGTAGGACCAAACAGATATCGTGTTAGTCAGTTATGCTGCCAAATCATTCTGCCTAATGACTGCCTATTCATTATCATAAATTTTTAGAAGGAACAGGATGGAGAACACACAGATATCTTCCTGTTTCAACCTCTCAATACTGATCCTCTCATCCCTTAAATTATATACCATGATAAAGGTAAGAATGAAAAACTTAATGCAATAAATTAAGCAGATGCAAACACTTTCACTTACACTTTAAAGACACGCTCATCTGCAATTACTTACCAGTGGCTCTCCTGCTCTTTTGTGAATACCAAGGATACGAATAGCATCTACTGGAACAATCTGGTTGTTCACTGAAGAATTATTGATTTCTGGACTAGAAGGAGGGGAATCATAACATTTTGAAGCTACAATATCATGCGCTTCCAAGAGTGACTGCAAGGGAACAGAAAAAGCCTTTTTCACACTATGAAATAACCAAAAGAATTTAGTGCTTAGTAACCACTGAAACTGCCTATTTAGGGCTTAAAAAACTCTTACTTATGAAACACAGCAAAAATTAATTCTCATGTTCATATGAAACGTAAGTACTCATATGGCCTGAACACCCTGCTATCTTGACAAATATACTTTCGCAAACCCAAGTCATTTTTCTTTAAGGAATTACAGCAGAAATGTAATGAATTTGAGAGGAGCATGTGAACTATCTGTCACCTAGCAAGACTGTATCCAAGTAAACATTTAAAGTAAAACAAACAACTCACTGCCCCCCCCCCAAAAAAAAGGGGGGGGGAGAGAAACTCATCATTGTGTTCAATGTAGTGAAATTTCTTCTACAGTAACTTGGAAGTAACTGCAAATTAAAGATAATTATCGGTATAGAAGTGTTTCTGGCAATCTGCAGAACGAGTGCTTCTGCTTGTATAAAACCAAAGCAGAATTCTACGCTCAGATAAGTTAGAACGAATCCAAGCTGACACACTTCACGTTTTGGAAGACAAGAGCTCAGATCTTACAGCTAACAATGTTTTCACTAGTTTACATACATAAGTATAGACCAAAAGGTGGAGATCCAAACAAATATAACCATCTTTGGAAGAAAATACAATTTAAAGTACCTTTGATGAGAAAGTCTAGCTTAAGACTAAAGAAAAGATTTCTAAGATAACACATACAGGTTAAACTAGAAATCAAACGTGAAATTACACTGTGGAGACCTTCTATCTTAAAAGAGGAGAAAAGGCGCACACTATAACCACCACATACAGTGCTCAGGATAAAGTGTCTTGCATCGTACAGCCTCACTCACAAGTATAGGAAGAGAAAGGCAAACAAGCTGAAACAATGCCTATTAGGCCTGTCTTGCCCCAAACAACAGAGAACTTTGTTTCCAACAGTGACCTGATGCGATACAGTCATAAGGTAGATCACGATGGCGTCAGGTAGGTAGAGAGAGCAACAGAGAACAGGACACCATAGGAACTAGCAGTGGAAGCAACACGCATGTGCCAGAGCAAAACAGCAAACAGGACTAGAAAATGGGGCAGGTGAAATTTAAGTTTTTCAGTTTAACAATTTTGCCATGCATTCTGCTCCGTCCTTCTGTAAGCCAACCTCCAACCATGTTAGTTTAGTGCTAAGCTCAACAAGCAAGACTTGCAAAGCATCACAAACCTGAACGGTTATTTTCATCTGCCCCTAAAAAATACACGACATAGTGACCCTGCTGATACTTCAACCAGAGATTAGAACGAGTTACTAACTGACTGATTCTGCCCTTTCCATTAAGGCTGTAAAGACAGCCGCTTATTGTGGCTGCTCAGATACTGTGGACATAAACCAAATCAAATGAATAGGAAAAACAATCATTTATTTAAATCAAGCAGCTGCAGATGGTAGCAATTTCTAGTTCATCAGTATCCAAACTGCATCCAATCCAGAAAAGAGGATAACAGATCTCTGGCTTGCCAATGTTTGCAAGCAACATTTTGGATCTTTCTGTATTTCCAGAATGAAACCAACTAGTATCAACTACACATTTTGACACATTTCCACAGACAACGCCAGGAAGATGCACCCGTAAGTTGCTTAGAGTTTCCTTTTCTGGTCGCATACTAGAACAAGCTGGTTCCAAACCTTCTGGCCATAAACCACTCAACTCTCACATTTTCTCATGGAGTCCCACATGTAACCATGCTTGTACATACCGCTCCCCCCCCATAATGGTAGTATACTTTACAGAATATAATCTGATCCACAGTCAAGGATGACTACTAAACAGCCTGTGCTATCCTTTCTGAATTAACATGCTCCACAAGATTCTTCTCTGATCCCTTTATCCACATTCTGATTACACAGATCATTTATTACGTTCCCATACCTAACTCTCACTTCTGAGACTCAAGAATCTATACCAGTTTTACCAGGCTGTTTCCAGTCCAGCCAGAACACGGGATACAGCTCCAAAGAACATTTAAGAAAAAAAGTCACCTGTTAACAGAGTCCATGATTTTGTATCCATTGTCAGACTACTCTCCAATATTTTATGTTGGTCACAATTACCTTCCTATTTCAGCAGTGTGGTTGAGCGATTGGAGAAATACTTCCAATGGAATTCATGGTGACTGGCTTCAAGTGAAGCACAGACTTCACTTGCTTCTCTCTTACAACATCTGAAAAACAGTGCAGTATCCTCTGCTCCTGCAACTCTGGAGCTCCCCTGAAATCCAACCTTTTCCATACTGGAGTCAGAACATTTTGCAAAAACCTCTATCAGATCCCGCAAAATGGCATGGACTAAATAATTAATATGCCAAAGACAATTCAAAGTTTCTTCCAAATAGTGTATTTAAAAAGCATCAGCAGGCTATCCAAGACTGGATAACTGAAGAAGGAATCTCATGGAAACAAAAGCAATGCTTACAAGAACTCTGCGTATCAAAAGAGAGTGGCACAATGAACATATTCCTATGGCAGACGCTATGGCCCCTTTTTGCAAGGTACTGTCGTTAAGTAGTCCATAAGCTTAGAATATATTCACTTCTCTAAAGTAGCTTTCTCTAGCTGTACTTATTTGTGAGTTTAAAAAAAATACACTATGTAGTTCGTAATTCTGTAAGCCAAGAAACATTAAACACATCCAACAGCTCTCTTCAGCACTGAAAGCAAATTCAAATTCAATAATTTGGTTCTCCTAATTCCCCGCCCCATGAAATCCTCAACATGATCAGTTACGACACATTGCTTGCCCCTGTGTGATTACTATTTCCCAATTATGTTCCAGTAGAACAATTAAATTGCATTTTGGGGGAGGTGGGAAGGGGAGATGCACAGAGGCAAAAGAACTCTATGTTCTCAAATTCAGGACTCATTTTCTAACACTTCAGACCTCAAAAATGCTTAAAACTTTTCCCCTCCCCTTTTAAGCACTAAGTATCTGCTTGTCTTCTCTGACAATATTGTTTAAAAATAAGAATAATCAGCAGAATGCTTGCTGCTGATGTACATGCAAAAAAGAAAAAAAAAATTTAAAGACTGCTCTGGTACAGTGATAGAATCATGCAAAATCTTACAGAAATTAGTGGAGGTTGGTAAGAAGGCATGAGTATCTAGGAAAAAATAACCCTATAAATTAAGTGTACAGTGCAAGATTTGCACCGAATGAAGAAGGAAACCCTAGAAGTTTCTTATTTCTCTTACACATCCATGACTCACCTCACAGTGCAGTGAAAGAAAGAGCATGCAATCTTATTCATAGCATGCAATAAATTTCTAAAATGTGTTCCAGGGAAGGGTCAACAGACCACATACTAGTAGATCTGATATTGATACTATGAAGATTAGAAGCAGTTTCTGTAAAAAACAGAATTGGACAAAGTAGATTGTGGAAAAGCATCATCACAGCTTTAACAAAGAGAAGTCACACTTCACAAATCTGGTATTGTTCTGTGGAAGAGTCACCAAAACGGCATACAGACAGATACAGTTGACAGTATACTTCAAATTCCAAAGGCATTTGACAGCGTCCCTTACCAAAGTCCCTTAGAGAAATAAAGCTACTTTAGGATAAGAAGGTAGGCTCTCAAGTAGATGAAAACATTGGTTAAAGGACAGAAAAATGGAGAGCGGAAATATAGGATCAGTTTTCATGGATCCCCACAGGTACCACGGCTCACTTCCACACTTGCCAATGTGCTGGCATGTCACGTAAGTGATCTAGAAAATGGGTCTGAGAAGCGAAATGACAGGGTTTGCTGGTGCTGCTAAGCTATTCAGGGAGTACAACAGCTGACCGAAACCTGCAGGAAGACCTCCTGAGCAACAGAGTAAAAGACAAACAAAATTCCACACAGAAAAAATACAATCCTAACTTAACGTTAACTGACGGACTCAGAAATTGCATCTCAGAGGTGCAACGGTCCCAATAAATAAATAAATAAATAAGTAGCCTCTATGTTCAGCAGCTGTTAAAAAGGCAAATCAAATACCAGGAATTTTTAGGCAATGAATAGGAAATAGAACGCAAATTATTAAACCCCTGCATAAATCCATGCTGTGTTTGAGAGTTGTACACAGCTTTGGCTCTCTCCTTTTTGAGGCAGACACGCATATACAAGTGAGGTTTCTATGATAGGTCTCTAAAATCATGAACAACATGGAAAAGCTGATTAAAAAAAACTATTCATTCTCTATAGAAAAGGAAGGGGATACTAAGTGAAATTGGCAGGCTCAACAACAAAAGGATGAAGTTCTTCACTGTGCTATAGGATGTTGTGGATGCTAGATTTTTATATGGGTTCAAAAAACAACTGAACAAGCTGAAAGAAGAAAATTCCTCTACAGGTTACAAAAAAGGATGATACCACTTCTGACTCTGAGCAAAAAATAATCAATGAAGTCTCAGAAAATATTTTGGAAGGTATCACTATTGGCTTGCTCTGGTTATGCAGTCTTCTCTAGATGCCCACTACTGGGGACAGAGAAGGAAAACAGATGCTTGTTAAGTGAACCTTTAATGTACAATTAGAAAGCACAAACAAAAGATCAGATCAAAGTTGCAAAGTTCATGTAGCGTATATGCAATCTGGGTTGTTTTTTTTTTTCCCCCCCCAAAGAAACAAGCAAAAGAAAATCCCCCAAATACCATTAAATGGTGTAAAAATTGTTTTAAACGAAACATGCCAAGTTACTGAAGTCTGAACTAATAGAGTAACTGACACCAGCATTATGTTGTGTCTCTACATATAATTATGAGCACTGAACAGGAATGCATGCTGGGTTTGCCATAGTATTGGCTATTCATCCCAACGAAAATTCTCATTTGGTCTCAGCCTCCCACAGCCATTTCCACTCTCCACCACATAAATTACTTGCCCAGCTGGCCTCTGGTCTTTCCCACCTCTCTCCAGAGATCACTGCTACAGTGCCTTTCAGCATCAGGCTACTTCAGCAAGTTCTTCAGTCATTAAGTCTTTTTCATCTTTTGGTTCAGCTTCTGCACTTTGTCAATTTTAACTTCTCTGCTTAATATAAAGGATTTTTGTCAGGGCTGTCACTGCATCAACTGGCCCCTAGTTCAGATCCTCTGCATTGCAACTACCAGTTCCTCCAAACTCATCCTCTCCCTTTCCAATCCCAATTTCTGCTAAAGGGATCAAAGACTGATCGGAAGGTGGATTCACCAGTCAGTCTTCAAATCATAGTCTTTGATCCCTTTGATATGATGTCCCTCTGGACAAACAGGAAGAGCACAGGGGAGGCCAACACCTTGCTCTTTAGAATGGCAAAGGAAGTGTCAGAGCTCAGGATAGCTATTACCCAGAAAGTTGAGTTGTTAAAGCATTCTCTGCTTCCAGTAGGACATAACATGGCTTGACAGCATTTCTGGTGTCTATCAGACTTTAAATCGTAATGCAGCTCATTGCTATGTGTGTATAATGTATACCTGAAATTTAGAAAAGCATACCTAAAGGTGTTATAATTATTCTATACCTGTCTGCCAAAAGAGGCACAGTCATAGTGCGGGAAAAAGTTAGCTATAGGTATCTTACAGAAGAACATAAGCAAAGTATTAAACCCAGCTGAAGTCTGGCTATAAAGTCCGCAATCCACTAAGAATTTACAGAGCTTATTATCTCTAAG
Organism: Struthio camelus; assembly: GCF_040807025.1. Classification (NCBI taxonomy): domain Eukaryota; kingdom Metazoa; phylum Chordata; class Aves; order Struthioniformes; family Struthionidae; genus Struthio; species Struthio camelus. The sequence goes on along the minus strand of NC_090943.1, from coordinate 37,919,753 downwards.
CTTCAAGGGCCAATATGGAACCTGGTAACAGCATGCCAGTTCTGGAGAAATGTTTGCTTTTGACAAGTATGTGTCAACATTTCATTTGCATAAAGTACAGCAACAAGGGGAGGGATGCAGAACTTTCAGTTTAAGCTGCAGCGCAGACCTCTTGTTAAAACAGAATCAGGTTCATTCACTCTGCAAACTGCATGTCTTAACATATGAGTATAAATGTAAATAGCTTAAGAGAAGTGCAGAATGGCCAGAATCAGGAACTGAGACCACCAGAAAGTGCTAAGAATGGAACCACCAGGGGATTTTTAACAGCATCTTAAGAAACCTCCGGTGAGCATGCAGACACTACATTTTTATCCAAGATTTAAAACAGAAATTCAAGTAGATTTTAACAGAATGAATGAAGACGTATTGGAGAAGATAAAATCTTGCTCATTCTTGACGCCACATGGCTTCTACTTTACCTTTCATTAAGAGTAAAATCCTAGGTAAGACAGTTTGCTGCAATGGTCTTTGTTTGTTAGGTTGCAGTTGTTACTGTTTTATCATCATATCTAGATCTGTATGTGTACGCTAATCTAATAGATGGGCAACATACAGAAAAAACTTGCACCTGAAAATGAGGTTCCTTGAGTATTCCAACTAATTCTGCAATATTTTCATCTTTATTTACTAACGGACTGATGTCTTCAAGAATTTCATTCACCAACTCCAAGTTGTTGTCACTGACAGCCTCAAGCTTAGAATCTTCCAATCGCTCATGAGCCTGCAAATACAATAAACATATTACACTAAGTTTCAGGTAAATAGTACTTCCAATTCATATAACTTTTTCATTAATTTCTTGGTGCATCCTTCAGCAGGGAAGTCAGAACTATTACATATAGTCTAATTGTATACTTTATCTTCAGAAATGCTGAAGGGTTTTGCATGCTTAACGAAATGACCGGATAAACTCTAAGCAGCACCCATCAAGAGATGCTTGCATGTCTGCGTTTCCTGTAACCTTTGTGTGAGGGACATAGACACTAAACAGTCCTCTCTTAATAGCATAGCACTTCAGATCTTTTCTGCTTCGGAACTCAGTGAAGTATATGTTCTAGAAGAACCAAAAAAAGCAGCTCAGAAATCTGCTCAGAAAAAAAAAAAAAGTCTGAATGAGAAGCATTTACCTGAGGGTCCTCCCACTCAAATACCTTCAGAAAGCCAAATTCTGAAAGAAAGTTGCATAATTTTTCACCTCTTTCCGAAGATACTGCTGCAGACATAATCCTTCCCTAAACATTCAAGCAGATGCTTGAATTCATTGAAAGGTAAGAGCTTTGAGCAGCAAGAGGAACACCTTGCAAATCCAAATGCTCTGCTTATTTATTACAGGCAGTGCTATATCATAAAATGAGGGAAACACATGAGGCCATGTGGTTGAAGACATAACTGAGACTCCCAGCTCTGAATTAAGTTATTTACAATACTGTAGCAATAAGAAGTTCAACAAAGAACAATTGCTGTGGCAGGTAAAAAACAACAAACAACAGATAAATTTAGGAGTGGTCTATATATACCCCACGCATATGTAATTTGAAGGTATGCACACACATCTACTTTCCTAGTAGTGCTCTTAAAAAAAAAAAAAAAAAAAAAGATGTTAAAATAAAATTTTGCTAAAAAACAGAAAAGAACACTTTCTTTGTCCCCTGAAATCATCTGAGTATTAAATTCTACTTGAGATCTATAAAATGGTATTTCTTCAGGACCAATGATCAAATGTTAGAACAGTTAACACAGAAAGACACTTCAAACATTCCCCACTATCAACACCCACTGAGAGCCTGGCACCTACACACATTCTCCTTAATACAGGAATGCTATGTTGTTGTTAACTCTGCTGTACACAATATGTATAGTAAACAATATCTTTCTTTTAAGGTTTACTTCTTTTATGGAAAGAAAGAGACCTACAAATCTTTTGACTTTTAAACATACTCTGTCTGCAAAAACATTACAAGATTAAAGAATTTGGGTTATATGCTTTTCCTTTCCCAGTCCTTTGCTTTAAAATACTATTACCATCACAGAGTTTAATCTAAATACAAACATCCCCATCCCAACCCCAAAACCAAGGTTATATACTTACAGTGGTACAGGAAGTTTATCAGCTAACAAACTCCCATCCAGCAATAGATTGCACATTAGCAGTATATAGAGTGGTATGAATTTAAAAAAAAAAAGTTAACTTAGAACCAATATTTATTTTTCTGTTCACCATTTCAGAAACAGTGATGAGATTGAATCTTTTTTTTTTTTTTTTAAACTCATTAAGTATTTACTATACTTGCCCAAAGTTCAAATAATAAGGCTTTTGGTTAACGGTCTGACATCCTAAACACTGGATTCCATGTTTGTAGTTTATTCTAAGATTAAGCTGTCTGGGTTAGCCATATATCTGGAATGATATAGGCTCTGCCTTCGCTATAAGTGCAATACTAAAAGCACGACATTTAGTGTCATTGCAAAATTGAGAAGAAAGGTTTGAGGTTCAAAAGAACAGTTGACAGTCTAGGTAGAAGAAAATGTCGATAAGATAATTGAATAGCGCAGTTGAGTAAAGTTAGCGCACGTTCCAAAATTAACAACAGCTTAAAAAAGAAAAAAAAAACTATCAGTTAGTTAAGGTTGAGCATAAACATCAGTAACTAACAGGAAAATGCATTTTACAGTAATTCTAGTTACTTCCCCTTCCCTTCAAAAGCCCCTCTGCCCAGAAACACACAGAAATCGGAAAACAAGTTCATAGACAAGGGTAAACTAAAAAATAAAATAAAATAAAATTGAAGAATGAAGTGTATAAATAATCTCTCCCCCAGAAGACCTGTAATTTCTACCTTGATGGCTTTATTCTAGACACAGAAGAGCGAAAGATATCTATCTTCGAAAGATTAGCCAAACTTTGTATTGCAAAATGTTATTATAAACTAACAACTATGCTCATTGCTTGCCGCCTTTTCTTTTTTTTTTTTTTTTTTTTAAAGAAAAGCTTGTATTACTCATGGCATATTTCCATAAGTTTCTTTTTTGTCCTTTTTGTGATACTTTACATAATTATTAGTCTTTATAGCTGACTAATAAAAGAAAATGAAAAGGCTTTTACGGTTCTGGCCTGATCCAGATTGGATCTTCACAAATAATCCGGCCACCTCAAAGTCCTAAGAACTGTCTATTCTGTTAAAATTAGCTCTGCTAATAGAAAGACAAGGTTTATACACTTTTAGAGAGAAACTGATTCTGATGAACTTCATGAAATTTGTTGTCTTTTTGATATTGTCCTTATTTAATCCGGTCCTGCTGGCTGGACTGAGTTTCTGGATTTAATTCTGAAATAATTACAAAAATATATCAGCGTGGTCATGCCATGTGAACATAATTAAAGCCTTTCAGCATCCTAGATAAAGCAAGTTTATAGTTAAGAGTCTTCATTTCCATTACCAGTACTTTTTTTTTTTTTTTTTTTTTACTTTGCTAATCATTAAATCTCCCATAATTGTAATTGGCCATTAAAGTACATTTGTACTTTCTTATCAAGAGATAAGAAAGAAAATATGCTTTGCAATGAACATTTTGCTCATGATAAATATTAAAGATAAACTATGTACCAGATATTGAAGTTGGAAACAACTCCAAGCACGAAAGTGCTTTTACTTACTCCTGTAAATTCAGTATACAAATCTTCCTCTCAGCAGCCATCTCACTAACAGGTGAAATACTTCAATTATTTCTAAGTTTATTGCTATGCAACTCTTTGCACTTTTATCCAATGTTTTCTGAATAGCTGAATAGAATTAAATTCTTAAATGAATTTTGTATTAATTGTTACGAAAAGTTTTTCTGTTCAGATTTTTATACTCAGTAAAATCCCTGTTCATCAATCCTTTAGCTTTCATAAGTTTGCAGGTTGTGACTACAGACTATTTCACGACTGCCCAAAGGACTGGCTAGCCTTATTTTCACGTCTGTTCCTATTAAAGAGAGAAGTATCTTTAAGTTAACTGTTTTCCTCACGTAAGGAACTGTTATAGCTACAAAGTTAGAATAAGAAAGAAGGGCTGTATGATACTGACTGCATCACTTACTGATAAGGTTAGCTACATTTCAGTTGCAGGAAGAATTTTTGTATCCATCACCTTTACATATTTATAAATGATTACTATCATCCATGAATAAAATATTTCGATAATGCAAGACCACAACTAATTATAGCCCATGTCTAATCAAAGGTCACAGTACTATCCTAAGATCCTCAAAAAGGCATGCACTTCATGGAGAGAATATTTCACTGGGTTGATCAGAAAGTCATTCTGAGTCAAAGACAAAAAGAAGACTTCTTTAAGCTATAAGGGAAAAGTATGTTATTGCTCTCACTTTTCATCATTCATGGGTTTTGCATACAAGAGTGGTCATAACACTATATTAAAAACAACTGCTTCTAACTTTTTAAGTATTTTGACGTCTTCTTAATAAATAGTGTTACCACATTATTTATAGAGTCTCTGAATTTTTATTTTTCTTCTAGAATCCTCCATATAACAATAAAACAGAGTGCACACAAATTACATCATACCAAACCTGCTCTATCTGTGCCCAAGAATTCCTTCAAGTCTACTAATAAGATATACCTGACATAAAAGTTGTTTTTTAGATTTCAGTCCATGATCCATGCTCACACAATGGTTAAAACTTTCCCAAATTCTATTCAGAGCAGCAAGTTTAAATACCTTAGCAAGTGATCTTACAATAGGGTTTTCCATAATTCCTTTGAGAAAAATCAAGTCTATTTCTTCAGCTCCTGTTGATGTTGGTAGATCAGTAAGGTTATCCAGGACCTGCTGCATGGCTGCTGACAAACAAAAAACAGAAAGTAAGTACTGATCAAAATAGTCTTGCATAAATAGCGAAAAAACTCTGCAACACACCACAATATTAACATTAGAGATGCAAAGCAGCCAGCTGCATCGACTGAGAGCAAGTAGATAGAATGGAAAAAAAGACTATTTTTGAAAGAAAGAAAGGAGGAATCTATCCAAGTCTTTATCATCACAATCAACTCAAATCTAGGCCCAGCACATTCCCTTTAACATTCACAACTACTTGAAGATCAAGAAAAACAGAAACAAGCATAAAACCATGTATATGATATAAATAGAGATAACCTTCCAAACACAATGAAAGCTCATTCATGACTCTTTGTTCAACCTCTCTTTCATAGAAAGTTTTCAGCTGTCACACCAACCAACCACAATGTTTTACAATTCTTGCGTAGGCAGATGTCAGTGTTTTTGAACACATATTTGCAAATCTTTTCAACCAAAAAGCGTGCTGCCAAGGCAGCTCTTATCTTGGAGACACTTGGGTCCATCCCTACCAGTCCTTTAAAATGCCCAGTTCTGAGGTACTGCACTCTGGCACTAAGTACAGATAGCGCAGATGCTAGCAGCAATCTAGCACCTCAGCATACTGGAATAAGACGTATATATTAGAGCGGAAGTATCTTGTGCCTGCACAGTACACTCAGTGTACATTTTCCTGTTTATCTACAAACTTACAAAGACAACTGCAGCACCTGGGAATGACAGTGAACAACAGTGCCCAAGAAAAGGTCAGAAGATCCCATTATCCCAGCCATCCTGTCCCATTAGGTCATTTGTGAGGTGGGTGATGAGAATGTTTTGGGTAACTGTCTACTTCAACCCTCCTATTTATGATAAAGTTGAACAAAATACATTTTTTTTTGTTCGACAGTTGGTTCAATGTGTTCACAAAATACAGAGTTTTTGCACGTTTGGGTGCACGCGCAGCAGCCCTTAGAACGGATTCCACTGGCGAGCCCTGAGCTTGCAGAGTTGAGCATGTGGCAACTTAGTCTAAGCACGAAAAGCAGTTATAAGGTCCCTCACAAGGTAAATGGCCTTTTTTTTTCCTGTTTTCCAACATATAACTAACATTCTCATCTTGTTACTGTTATCTTAGTAGTGAATAATCTATACTGTTCTTGTTTTTTTACAATATTGTTCTTTTAAACTCCTTTTGAGTTATATGTGCATGCTCACACAGACACATACGCAGGTCTACCACAACATTTTCTGTTGAGATCTCCAACAGCTAAGAAGCATGAGAACAACCAACTACTGTTTACTGCAGTGTTCTGCATGTTGCATAGCAGCGTATACCAAGAGAATCAGAAGGCCTATATGTCCCTTCCCTTCTCCCACACAGGAATTTACCCTGAACTTTTTGTTTCATAATGAAAGCTATTATGAAAAGCAGCAAAGTAACAGAACAGACAGCATTTCTCAACACCTACTTTCTAATTTCAGTCCTTCCTAGATAATTCCATTCCCAGAAAATATTTTCTTGATGTTCTCTCTCTCAAGTGGAAATTATTTTTCTACAATTAAACCATCTGATATGTCGCATTTTAACTAGAAGGGTTTATGTCAAAAGACTATTGTGTGTTTTTTTTAAAATGTATTTTAACCATGTTCTCACTAAGCATACACTCATTTACTTCTAAAAAGTGAATCCTCTGTGAAACCATGAGTAGGAGGGAAAATGACACTTGTATTATACTTTCAGATTTTGACAGTAATATTATTTTTATACTTTGATAGACAAAGTGCTGTTAGCCACCATATAAATTCATGCTGCATAAAGGCGACAAATCAACCTGTATGTAATCCACAGGTTCCTCAAACTAAGTGTTCACTATATCTTGACCAGAGACAGATGCAGCTTGCCTTCTCTGTTTCACGATTCCTCAGTTCCCAGTTATACATTCATAGCACACACTTAATGCAGTCATGCAAGCTATAACGTTTGCAGAAGTACACAGATGTTTCTAACCAATTTAGATAGTATATAAGGTGTTGCATAAACACTAGAAGTGTTAGATATAGTAAGATTTATTACTTTACATTCCCTACATTTTAAGGGTTATACAAACTGTTTCTGAGAGACTTCAAGAGAGTACCTATGTTTTTATAAATAATGTTAGAAAGAATATAAAGCTTCCTTCAGGTCAAAGCACTCATTTCAACTATCAAATGCACTTCAGCACTTTATGCTGACAAAGGCATGCATAATGAATACATTCCTTATATATCTCCATATTAATAAGCTATTTCCTACCTGATCCTTTCAGAACTCTATATAGTTTAGAATGATCAAATTAAAAGATAAAATCCCTACATAAAAACTTTGTCATCCAAGAGAAGCTGCTGAAGCATATTTTAGCATTCTTGCAACACAGCAAACACCTTTATCAATATGCAGAGTTCGCAAAATTCATAAAAAGACTACTCACATCCTAAGTGATCAAAACCAAAACCAGATGTTTTCAGAAACAGCTTCCTATTGCGTGCATCGTCTCTCACGGCAAAAGCTACCAGACTGTCTGACAGCGAAAGCCTGCTTAGGTATAACTAGCAGTGCTTCAATATGAAGGTACTGGGGGAGGGGGAGGCGTGGAGAGAAAAGGACAACATCTCAGAGATGTTCCTTATTGTTGAATCCTTTGGTGTCCAATAAAAAGGAAGTTCATGCTTTTCCTTCAGTGAGAACACTAATAAAATCTCTCTTGCTTGTCTTGTCCCACCTTTTACAGGAAACTGGTATGAACGTACCATCTGTGAGAACTCTACCGTGCATCTCTTTCTCCCTCTCAAAGACAGGCCTTTTTCTATGTTCAAGGCCCATCTGGATAAAATTTTAAATTCTCACTACAGTAAAGTATTTCCTTTTGTTAGGATAGCAAAATTAGCAGGTAGGCACAGTTGACTACAACGGCTAACAAAAACACAAGTGTCAGCAGCTACCTAGGAATACATAGGTAACAAGAAATGCACCAGCAGTAACAGCCTCCAGACAGAGCAGGAGGGACTGAGCAGCAAAAACAGGCTCTCAGTTAAGACAAGGTGTTGAACTAAACAGACTGAGGAGAAAGCGACAACAGAATGGAGTTCTAGCTGGGACTCCAGAGCCTAAACAAAACAGAGGTTACAATGGGACACCCTCCACTCCGGCCCCTGGCTTGGTGACAGAGAACATACACACAGAAGACAATTTACACAGCCATTTCTCAAAGGACATCTTTATATAACCAAACTTCACAAAGTTTAAAGCCTCAAGCAAGATTCAGCTGGAGCTTACTGGCCAGTTGTATGTATACTGAACAATTTAATCCCGCTATGCATATGACCCCATATTCAAAGTAATTAGTTTGTTATTTGAACCTCCATATCCAAAAGAGAAAGAGAAATGTGGGGGGAAGACATGTTAGTTGAACTCTGTGGCAGTTCCTGTACATCCTGAGGCATAAGAATACAGACACTCCATTTTTGAACGTAAAATTAGCCAGAATTATTAACTCCTCCTAATTCAAGTTTTAGATAACCAAAAAGAATGCTTCAAAGGCTTAATCCACACCCCTGTACATTACCATAGTAAATTCAGATCAAATAGGAGTAAAATTTATTATGATAGACTCTTCTCTTCTTGTATTTGTAAAAGAAAAGGCCTAAATTGTGACTCTTACCAACTTCAATTCCACTCTTTCTTTCAGTGCTTAATCCTAGCCTACATTAATTCTACATAGAGGAAAGAAAGCATACATTTAAATAAATTGTTCTGATTTGTAGACAGAAGACAAATGTTTCACTTACTAGGGAAAATGAAAGTTTTCCATTCTGAATACCTTGCACAGATTTTTTTTTTTTAAGGCTCAATTCTATTTCATTATTCCCCAAGCTTACACCCTAACTTGGGATTAAAAGAAAATTATGTACAATATACTTTAAATGCATGGATATTTATTTACACATGACATATCCACTTACTCACCCAGCTGGGGGATGTAATAAATACCTCATGTCTGTTGATAAAGCTGAAGTGCTTCACGAAAAGCCTAGAAAGTTTGAGCAAAATCCTGTCACATAAATAAAGTCTGGCCACAATTTCTTATGTGACTGAAAAACTGTTCAAGGGCTGTATCAAAAAGGAAGATACCCAATGCGCACAAGAAAATTTGATTTATAACTCATACAGCCCTTTAAAAAAAGACAGCAGTTTAAATTTTTTCCATGAGTATTCATATTTATAAAATATATACATATACACACACACACACACACACACACATATATGTACTTTAACACAATGCAGGCCAAAAAAAACTATTTTGGTTTAGCCACTTCTCTCCTCAGTTATAAATTAAAACATTATTGGTAATCTATAGCTGAAAAAGGAGTACCTATGAACAAATTAACATTTTGGACTAGTATGAACAAGCTCTTTCACTGAGAACACATGAAACACTAACAAGCCTTCTGTTAATGCTGTTAGAAGAAGTTTCAGAAACTAGCATAAATATAAAATATCAGCATAATAGTCACAACAAAGTAAGTATAGATTTTGAAGTGTGTCTTTCTCTTTTCATCTTAATTTTTCAGTTCTACTATTAACCTTTGCAAACGAATCAAATCTGTTGCATCTCTACATTTCTGTCACAGGATTCAAAACTATTTATCTGTTGCAGGGAGACAAAGCCTGAAGTCAGTGCAACTGACTGACAAAATACTAATAGCATAAGTAAAAACTACAGTTACACACTCAGCAGCAACTTATTGTTAACAAAAATAATTCAGTTTATTGTACCATTTTTCTTGGTGGAAAAGTTAAGGAAAAGATACACAGAAGCATCTATACAACTTTATCCCACTGATGTCCTAGCTTTATGCCAAAGCCAACTGGAAATCAGTGAACAGATCTTCTCCACACAATAATTAAATTTAGACCTCACACAATAATTAAATTTAGACCTGAGGAGAAAAGAATGAACACTCTTCCAAGGGGAAAGCAGAATTTCACTATTGTTATCCGCTTTCATCTTTTTACTGGTCTCCAGTCAACACTGTCACAGTGATTAAATATGAGCTGCGAAATTTTGAGAGATAAGTTCTGCCCCACTTCTAAAAACACACACCCAGCAGCAACAAAACAAGGAGGTTCAAATTCTGTTGGGCTTCTTCTTCAAACATTTGCATCTAGACACATTACGATTGCATATTTCCAAAGGAGAAAACTAACATTCACAAGAATTGTATCATACACTGCTGCCAGCGTAAGTGTCATGGCTCAGAATAATACTTACAGAGCTATTTTGTGAGGTGCTTTGGGTATGTCTGCAAAGAAGACAAGGTATATTTTAATGTACAAAATGGATATTCTACTGCATAGCAAAGTAACAATGTTGAGTCCACTTGTACAGGTAGTAAAATCCTTCCAGTCCTCTAGAACCTCAGGAGATGTGTGATGAACACGGTCACTAGAAATCTTGTTGGTTTCACTGTAGTTTGCATCTCTGGGATACTTGCATCCTTACATGTGAAAGCACCTGATCACTCTTATCAGTCAACAGAATACCACTAAGAAATCATCAGAAAAATCCACTCTTCCAACACTTGGGACAAGCATTTCTTTAATCCTGGTCAACATGACCTTAGCTTAAATGATTCTTTCTACTTTCTGTTCTTACCCAAATCCATTTAAAGCTAACAAGCAATGTCTCAGCTCTCATTCTTCTAGCCTAAATAAGGCAAATTCTCCTCTCCGAAACAGCAAGGTGATTGGAAAAGAAGCAAATCTGACATAATTCTTCTGTACTTCTCCCAACCTGTATAATATGGATCATCAGAACTGTGCATAGTATGGTGGGTCTCAGAGATGTGGGTCTCACGAGTGCCTTGCACAACGTCATTAATATTTCTCTTTCTACTGATACAGATAGATCATCAGATCTACTTTGGCTTTCTCACAATTGCATTATACTGGTGGTTCAGTCTACTGGTCTGTCACAATAGAATATAAAAGATCATTTTGAACTACAGGCTCCTCCAAAACCTAATTTGTAGCTGAACTGTCTTTGTCCTCAAGTGCAAAACACTACATATTTGTATTTCGTCCCACTGCTAATGCTCTAGGCTTCAAATCAGGGTTTTTTTGACACTTCGACTTTCATCCCCTTTTGCTTCAGGGCAGTCTCTCAGACAAGAAACCATCTTTCATCCTGATACAACTGCTGCTTTTAACACTACTTCCTGTTACGCTACTTCCTTTTGTACTATGCTCTACTTTCCTTCAACATTGCAACCAGTATCTCATGTGGTAGTATTTTACCTAGGGAAGACTTCCATTTGGGTACATTTCCTTTTACCATCATTTTAGTCTGCAATTGCAACTCAATAATAAATCAGTAAGACAGTCAATTGCAATTATGAGGTAAAAATAACATTGCACTTCTTCCCAGTACTCCTCTTTCTTAATCTGATTTACCATGATGCATTATTATCTGGGATTTTAGAGATTGTTTGTTGAAAGTACAATGAGAAATGGAAACAAAGAAACATTGTAAGGGTGGAGAGGGTAGGCTGTTGATAGGGTAGACACAGTTGATGGTTCATTGCAGTGCCTCTATCTTCATGTTCCCCTCCTCATCTCATCCCAAAAGAAGCAGCATAGACCAGTAGGGAAATTAAGTTAACTATGCTTCCTATTAGTGGTTTAACAAACAGCAACTCCTACTTCTTTCATCTAGAAAACCATTTCTCACTGAAGAAAGATAGCAAGCTATCATTGTTCAATCTACATTTTGTAAAACCTCCTGCATTTTGTTCTACAACTCGTAAAATCACACATACTAGTGAGGTAATACTAACAAGGAAGGAAAAAGTAATGTGACAAAGTCTGTTACATATCAGTGCACTTGCTATTCTGCAACTTTATGGTACAATGTCCAAAAAGGTAGTCTTACTGTCAGTATTTGCTACTCAATCTGAATACCCACAGGCTAGTTTTCATGACTCTGCTAGGAAGATTATACAAATCCTTTAACCTCAGTATCTTAAGATCTTGAAGTTTTTTTTCTGTTACTCAGGATGTATTTTATTTCCATGGCCTCATCATCATGTAGCCATTTCAGATTTGCTACGTCTCCCTTACTGAAGCCTTCGGTAAATCAGAACCTTTATTTACATTCTCAAAGTAGCACCAATTTTTATTTCCTTATAAATAAGAATATAGCTAAATAACCTTTTGCTATTTGCACTGCTGTCACTTTCAAGGCCTAACTTGCAAGATTTAAAGCAATTCTAATTTTATTCCTCTACTTCTTCAGTCTTTAAACATAATTCTTATGATCAGTTCCTAAAACACTGTTTTCATGAAATTATTTTTTAAAACTTAGTATAAAAATTTCAGTCTTAAAAATATAATTCAGCTCATTCATCTAACATCCAAACAATGGCACAAAAATTGCTACAATCACAACCTGCTACTTAATCCATTAAAGAATTAATTTCAAAAGAAGATAGCGTCTTTCTGCTTAGGACTCTTTGGTCAAGTCTGCCAGGGTTTTCCTGCATGACCATATGGGCCGTATCATAATCAGTCATAACATACAGAACAAGAACTTCTAAGACAATCAGTTCCCAAAACAAAACAATTCCCAGGAGCATCTCTCTCATCTGCAAGCCTAGCCAAATGAGCCTAGGGTAGACTTCAAGCATCAGTCAATAAAATCTCTTGCCACCTAAAAGTGGATTGAGATCCAGGTTTCACCTAGGTCTTCCCTAGACTGCCCTTAGTTCACTTGCTTGAGTGCCCTTTTCTTTATTTATTAAAAAACAAAACAAAACAAAACAAAAAATCCCAGTCCTTCAGATGGGTAAATACAGGGCAGCTTTCTATTTCCCTCATTCCCAAGGAGTACTTTTATTTCTATATTTCCTTCAAGATCTATATTCCTATCTATATATACTACTTTTTCATCAACCACCTAGTTTCACATCCTGCACAACCTGCAGTTCAAGTTACCCATTTTGTTCTTCAGACACCCACTAGTTCATCCGAAAAAGCAGGGGGTACGTTTGTAGGAAGACCTCTACTCCAACCACACAAAGCAATACTGTCATTAACCAGCTACTGTTCTAATATTAGCTATTATCTAAAATTACTACTGTATTTTTTTAATCCTTTCAAGCCACTGTTCTACCCACTAACATTCTTTTTAACTTCAGTTATTACTCTCTTGCTGCAAGCAGAGCATGAAAATCACGAACATGAGTTTAACTCCTCGACCTTTTCCCTAATCTCTCAGGTTCAAGCATCAGTAATATCAGCCTAGTCTAACTTAAGTCAAATCCTTTCTTCACATACTGGTGTAAGCCCCTGGTTCTCTCCTTAATAAGACTTTTTCAGAATGCATAATAAAGCCTAATTAAGACATCTTTGAACCCTAAACTTGAAGTACGATCTCAGAGGTGAAGACACTGAAGAAGAATTCTAACAATAAAGAATTTTCTAATAAGGAGTTCCAATACTGAGTCAAATAAAGCTGTACTAACACATTTTCAGACTTATTTCATAATAACAGCAGAATGCTTTTTTAAATGAAAACATCCAAACACAGGAATTCCAAAACCTGACTGCCCCATTGTGAAGCAGCCACTCCAAAATCTGCACCTCTGCCCTTTAACACATCACACACATATATTAACAGCTCATGCATGTCCTGTTTCAGATTTCTGTTATTGTGAAGTATTCAGTTATCAATTTCAATTTAAAACATTGGAGTATTTAAATCAGATTTGCAGCAATGCAGACATTTAAATACTTCTATTTGAGGTCCTATTACAGATGCTGAACAAAACACTTGAAAATTGCTCAATAAATTCATGCGCAGAAAACAGGAACACAAGACAGCTTTTTATAGTGCAATTTAAATTAATGCACTTTAAAAGAAATTTAGACTAATTCAACACATTATTCAATAAAAAAATGAAAGTGATACTAATTTAAAATAAAAAAGATACTTGATCATGACATTTACCCCTCTTTTGGAGGGGAGGGGAGAGAGGGGACCCACACCAGGCAAGACAAAGTATGGAGAAGTTCTCAGTTAACTCAAGAGTCTACTTAACTTCAGTGAAAGTCTCCCTTTGCAAGGCAACCTGCAAGTAAAAATTAACACATGAGCAAGACTGTAAAAATCATAAAATTGAAATGAAATAGTCTCTGGCCCACAATCCCAGCTTTCAATTTTACAGCATCACCAAATATATTTTCCAGAAGTTTTATCTGTAGTTCATTTCTAAATTCTAATGCTCCCTTTTCCACCAAAATAATCCCTCTAGGAAAGCACAACTTATCTCTGACCAAACAAACTTAACATGAAGCTGTAAAAGCAGGTTCTTAAGTAAAGAAATTCATAGCTCAGGATAACTTGCAACAGGAAAAAGGGCTGTAATTATCTCACTGATATGATGCACTTCTTGTTTAGTCTAGGATCACAAGGTAAAGCCTTACTGACGAAGAAAATTTAGCAGAATACACTTGAAAGGTTCTGAAAACGTTAGTAGTGATACAGCGGATAGAAAATGGCTTTTCCAAATTTATTTACAGAATCACATTGCTGAGGTTTTTAACGCTTGAAAACACCACATAAAACCTTCTGCACTTTAAGAGAGGGGTGGTAAGACATGTTACATGCTTAACTGACCTGTACTACTGCCCAAAATGCACCTCGTTTACTTGAAAACACACACTTCCCCAGTAAGACGCCCTATTCTAAGCTTTTATTTTAACACAGCCAAGGTTTATGCAAGTTACCTATTCATTATCCTCAATAATGAACACCTTCCTTTAGTCCTTTGAAGGGTATGCTCAAGAACTCTAGGAAAGGAATAAAAAGATCACCTTGACATTCCAGGTTGTGAAGGCAATTGAAAGACTGCACAGAGTAAATCACATTGCACTTAGTTATGTGTTTCATCTCCAGACTACTACCCTATCCTATGCAATCAGGATTTATTCAGGATCACAAATGCTTAATTGAAAATGGGAAATTAATTTCAATTTAAGAATATCAAGGTACAATAGTAGGGGAAAATATATTTCTTTTGGTCTTAGAGCAGCTTGCACTAAGAACTGCGTGCTTTCTAAGAAAATTACCACTTTGAATGTTATCCAACCACTTTCACTTTTAAGTGAGTTTGCAACTTACCACTGTAAACATTGAATGACAATGTTTTGCACATTATAAGATGGATGCAGACACAAAAACTACAAAGCATAAAGCTATCTGGAAGTGGATGTCTTCAAATTGATATTTTGCACTGATGCCTATTGACAAGTCTGAAATTTTCTACTCTATTTCGTTTGAATATCAATTTTGGTTTCAAGCTTTATGAAATAACTTCTGGAATTTCAATCACGTACTCCATCACCCTAATTAAAGGGAAAACAGTGAACTTTTAGCAAAGGCTTTCAGTTAATAACTTCTGACTAAGGAAGTTAGAAGGAAGTTAGTGAGTTTCATTCATCTTCCCAAGCAACTCTTACTTTGGGAAGTGAGATACCAGGTGATAGAAGTGCGAGGACACAGCTCACAATTGAGAGTAGTGGATGGGCTTCAGTAAAAGACTGGGAAATAAATTATATGTCACGTCCAGAAATATAACTGTCAGCTTCATATTTAAACAACAATCTTTCTTCCAGTAACTATTGATGGCTTCATTTCCAATGTCCAAAGAAAGTGCTCAAATGAAGCATGAAGTACAGCTTACTACCAGAGCTAAAACTTAAGTAAAAAGTTAGAAACACATTATAAACCCAGGTGTAATGTGCTGCTATTGTACCATGCCTGTATCAGTTGACATTAGTCTAATATGCCTCTAATTCAAAAGCAGTTATACTGCTTCTGTTTATTCTTCTTCCTCTATAGCAACATCTATTTGAGCTCATATTTCCAGTCATCCATAACACCATACATTCTGCCAAATGCAAATACAGCTGGACTTTTCTTTCCAAAGAGTTCACACCACTGCAAATCTTGATTAAATAACACAGTTTATCAAGACTTCTCATTTTCCTAGAAAGGTAAATCACCATAATATCTGAAAGTGGAAAACTTTAAATAAACAACAGCCTTCACTTATAAGATGCTTTCTTGTAAGAAGGAGGCCATGATTTGACTTGTCTTTTTGACAGCGTTTAAAACTTGAAGTCTACAGGAGAAAAAAATTAAAAGAAATTCTAAGAACATTCCTTTCTAGACTCCAAACTGTAACTGCTATTTCTTAAAAGCAGTTTGTACATATCTTTATATACTAACTCTCTTCCATCCTACAGTCTTTGTGATGCGATTTCCAACATATCCCATTTATGGTGAAACAATAAAAGCCACGGACTCTCTTGGTTTTGGCCAAAGTCTTTTGTTCTTTTCTTCCGCTATCATTTAGGGTATCTCAGAGAAGAGAGTGGGAGGAGAGAGAAGAGAGGAAGATGCTAGTATTAGCACTACCTCACTGAAAAAACCTCCTTAGTTTCAATAATGGACTCTCTCAGAGTTATGCAAGTTTCTACGTACAGCTACTTTGGTATCAGGAGCCAGACTGACTTAGAATTGAATTTCATCAAAAGAAAAGAAGTAAAGAGGACTTTCAAAACAGCCTATTAAAGTCCTCCCTTGTACCATGAAAAGTAGCAGGAGAAGGATGCTTCTAGGACGCTTCTCCATCCCCAGCCTTGGGATTCCACTGCAACAGATACATTCCATGTTTTGGCCTGTCCACAGAAAGGTTTTACGAAGTCAAGGTCTTGACCTGCAAAAGAGTAATTGCTCTGCCCATCATCTTCAGCACAGTAGTTAAGAGTATTGGGTCTAGGAGATATAAAAAGAAAAGAGAGCAATGAATCCTCCTGTGGATAAATACATTCTTTGGAAAGAGCTAGCTCTTAAGGTTGCAGAATAATTTAACATGAAGTTACCCTCATATTTGCAAGTGAACTTGAAAGGGCAATGATGTCTTTCTCCTTAATGCTAAGATACGCAATATTTTCTGGGTGTTATAAGGTCAAAAACATTCATAACATTCATAGCTACTGGCTATAGAGAAAATGTACTATCTCAGCAGAGGGGTCATACAGCACATGCAATATAATAATAAAGAGATGGAGTAGTCATCTGCTATGCAAACTCAGTATTGAACTTAAATGGCCATATTGTTGCTCATCATTCTGAAAAGTTTAAAACAAAACCTAGTCCAAGTGATAATGCATTTTGAGAAAATGCAAATTCCACCTTATAAAAAGAACACTAAGCTGTTTGGTTGTTTTTCAGTTAATCTTCTTTAGCCATATTTCTTCCATTTCCCACTACATTGTTCCTGGAGATAGGTCCAATGGCACACCAACAAAGGCACAACACACGAAAGACTATCCTAACCCCGATGCCTGTTCACAGTCAGGTAACCAACTCAATGGTTTACTGGTATGTGTAGTAGTATTAGTCTGTACATAGAGACCCATTAGAAGGATCAGATTTTGGTGCTGAAACTCCTTTTGCAATACACACTTTGGAAACCACCTTAACAATAATAGCAGCAGTATGCTGCTTGGGAAGGTATTTTTCTAAGTTCTACTTACGTAATATCCTTTCTATAAATCAAGTTCACTAGATGACACAGAGCATTTCTCTACAGAAGTATGCCATGGTAGCAATGACATTGGATTCTGTAAGGAGGAATTCACGTTCAACAACAAGCTGTTGAAACATGAAAGAAATTTTCTCAACTGCAAGCAATGCTGGTGAAGTTTATTGTTTTCTAAACACAAGACCAGGATTTAAACATCACATCACTCTTCAGCATAAGCTTTCAGATCCAGACGAGTCAAATTCTACACAGAAGGGATCAGCGCTTGCTTTTTAATACCAGAAAAACAGGTCTGAAAAGAGCTCCTGCCAGCAGAGGTTCAAAAAAGAAGTCAAGTCTCTGTATTTAAAACTTAATTTCTCAAATTAATTACTATCCCCCTGCCCAGAACAACGGACATCAAGTGCCACGAAAGGAAAAGATGCAATCAAGCATGCATCATCTCAGCTTGGCACAGGAGTAAACCATAGCTGAAAGGGTAGTGAATAAAACAGTATAGTGCTTTTTTTGTATAGCTTATAATTACTTTAACTTCACAAAGTAATTACGCAAATTTTAGATGTGCTCAAAACTGTGAACTCGTTGTGTTTATTAAATGAATTGTTAGCATATTGAACAAGGTTAAGCAGAGCACACCAAGACATGCCTACATGTACCCTGTAACCTCCTGGTCTTGCGTGCCTGTTACATGCAGTCTTTTTTTGCTCTAACAGTACCTGTAAATCCATGCTCTGGCTCCATACAACTCCTCTTGACCTCCTTTATATACAAACACTGCTTCCAGGATGAAAATTCATGATCAGAGAAGTTTTGGCGCTTCTACAGAAAACTGTTTTCAATGCTGAAGACACTTAGGAGGAGAGCGTATTCAGTTTTTCAGAAGTAGCAGGAAATTGTAGCATAAGTAGGGAGGAAGAAGAGAGACCTCCTCTCATTTAATTTCCTCAAGTATCATAATGAAAGTCTATGCCATAGCCATGAACTTTTTGAGCATTTAAGATTAGGAAGCATTACACTACCTACTGTGGAGCCTTCTCTACACAGCTAAATGCAGGAGATCCTAGACAGCAAGTAGCCTCGAAGACCCTTGGAGAATGCCAAGTCCCCAGATGTCACTGCAATCACCACTCCAGCCAGCTGATACAGAAATTTGTCCTGATACTTTGAGACAATTAACAATAGGAGGAATGATGAAAGAGGGATAAGGGTGAGAACAGAGTATATGCAGTGTAACAGGAAATATACTCCAAATTACCCTCATACCAGATCCCCTTCCCAAAAGAAACACGTACTCTTCAACAGCGAAGAAGAGAGGTGCACAATACATCACTAAGTTAGTGCAGCAGAGCTGCAAGACTACTGCAGATTTGAAGCACAGAGCCATTATTGCAACTGCATCTGAGACAGTCTTGCTTTACACAAAGTTTTTAATTTAAATCTACAGCGATAACAGCAAAGCCAATGCAACATACACTGTCCTTTAATCTTTGAGGAAGACAAATAAATACCACCAAAAAAAATGAATAAACAAAAAACCAATACAAAACAAACTTACAGACTCAGACGTGTCTCAGAAGGAAAAAGAAAAAACAATACAGCTTATAGCATGATCCAGTTGATGGCCCACTAACCACATCTAGTCTGTCACTTTTGTACACAGCCTAGCACTTAGTGCTTTCACTGTGCTGAAAGCAGTAGTGCTCAAAAGGGACTGCCACCAGCTCCACTTATCTTCACGTATACAGCTTGGCACTTCCACGTGAAAGCTGTCATTATGCTGACCACTCCTTTCCTAATAGGAAGGGGAGGGAGGTTCCCAAAGCTGAGCAGGTTCAACTTCCATTCAGCCTACTACCTTAAAAGAAGTTCTTTAGACAATACTACAGAGAAGGGACCCTACAGAAAGCTTGCTTTTTTACTAACATGTTACTGAAATGATTTAAGTACATGTTCAGTTGCAAACAGGTGAGTGGACCCACTGACTACAAAGTTAAGGCACCTGCTAAAGTTACTCTTTGGAATTAGGCCAGAGGAATAAAAGCAAGGAGAAAAGTGAGCTACTTGAATAAAGGACTCATGCTGAGGTTTATATTCAGCCGCCCTCAAAAGAGACTGACAAGAGATATTTGCACCTATTTCTTTAAGTACAAATTGTGAAATATTGTATAGTATAATTCTTGATTAGCCCACTTGGAAAGATTAAGTATATACGAGTAAGAATAACCTTTGTGAACCAGCTATCCTTCCATCCACTGCTTCCATAGATATCTTCTTTCAGTGTTTAAATTTTATCTTAAAAGATGTCTCATATCTAGAGTCCTGATGACTCTACTGCTTCTGCCTCTCCATCTGGTTAATTCAGTCAGAAGCTGCCAATGAACTCTAAAAACTACTCAACAAAGGCTTTAGTAGGATTCTCATTTTGTTCACACCTAACCAAGTATAGTAATTCTAGATAATATTAGCTGAGATTTATGAGGCATTCAACATCTTCAAATGCATAAGAGTGTTTTTGGGTATCATTTGAAGAGACAGCATTCAAAGTACTGCTGGCAAGAAGTTTTACTCCTCTGTTTCCCTATTTCTGTACAAGAAGTATATGCCTGATGCACTTTACCTCAACTTTCTTCCTAAGGATCTATTTCTTCAGCAAGAGAACAGGCACCTCCAGTCAATCCCAATGACCAAAGCATCAGAAGATCAAACTACAGCTGGTTTTGAGAATGGAAGTTAGACATACCTTCATCACTTTGCTCAGCAAGAAGTTATCAATACTTAGTGGAAGACTTGCCCTCCCAGTGCAACCAGGGGTAAGAAAAATTTATCTGTTTTTCCTGAGCTCGGCTGTTGCACTATTTTAAAATTAAAGACAATTTGTTTTACCCACTACAATTAAGATATCCTATGTCAAGAGGAAAGAGCACCTCAGAAAGCCCAGATCGAGTCCTTGGGAGCGAAACTGCTCTTACTTTTATGTACCTCTCAACTTATAGCAAGATTGAGAACTTCTATATTCCATTTATCCCAAACTAGTGGTTTGCCAGTGACTACACTCCTTGTTCAAAGGCAGCAAGAAAATAACCTTGAAAAAGATTTTTTCAAACATTTGTACAAAACTATACTGGGACACTGCTTCTTTATCTCCTCTTCAACTGACTGATGAAGGGATCAAACACAAGAACCTTAGACTTTTGCCAAGAAATGTAAAATGATGAAATACTTAAAGCAAACAGAACAGAGAGCTCTGTATCTCTGGTTTATTGATTTATGTCTTTGTCATCTCATTTCCAATAAGTAGCAGAAACTATTTCTATAGCATCATGCCTGTTTCTGTATGGCAGTCTTGGGTTCCAAGATACATCAGGCTGATTTCACGGATTAAAATATTTCCTGTTCACCATTATCACAAAATGATCTAGAAATCTCAGCTCCATCCTTCTCACTTCCATTGGAGGACTGAACCAAGAAGCCACCAAGAATATTTTTCCTGCTGTCTTAAGAATCAATAGGTATTACTGTAAACCTGGAATCCTTTTCTAAATCAAATGACACTGAATAACAGATTGCCAGCTACCTGTAGAAGGAGTGAAGTGAGAGAATGATGAGACAGTTGCTACAGTTTGTTCCCAATTCTGAATCCAGAAATAGGATAATGTAAGAACAGAAGAGAAGACTGAGGGGGGGAATCTGATCAATGCGTATAAGTATCTGAAGGGAGGGCGTCAAGAGGATGGGGACAGACTCTTCTCACTGGTGCCCAATGATAGGACGAGAGGCAATGGGCACAAACTGCAACACAGGAAGTTCTGCCTGAACATGAGGAAGAACTTCTTTTCTGTGAGGGTGTCTGAGCACTGGAACAGGTTGCCAAAGAGGTTGTAGAGTCTCCTTCCCCGGAGATATTCAAAAGCCATCTGGACACAAACCTGTGCAACATGCTCTAGGTGGCCCTGCATGAGGGTTGGACTAGATGATCTCCAGAGGTCCCTTCCAACCTCAACCATTCTGTTATTCTGTGTAAAAGGGGACTTTAGAGGGAGTGTTTTTTAATCACAGCAATCTAAAACTGATCGCTGTTTCTACATTATCTAAGCATTTCCACTGGTTGAAGATCTGTTTGCAAGCACAACAGATGACATACTGTCAGTCTAACTTGAAAGAGTATTTCTATTGCTAATTTAGCAGTCTTTCCTTCAGCTTCAGATAACCACCTGTTAGCAGCGCAATGGCATGTAAGTTTATAGAATTCTATGACCCACCAAGCCAAAATCAAAACTATTAAGATGTTTTTTGTCTAACCCCATCATGTTGCACCTTTTCGTGTTTATGAAAACCCCACCTTGAGGCCAGGAGAGCCTCCAAAACCACATCAAGGTGCTAGCCAAAGCCTTACACAGGATGCCTGTGTGGAATATGGCATCAGGAGGAACAGATCAGATAGCAGCAGATGGAATTCTGGAGGACAGCTAAATATGCAGACGTATGTACTCTGGGGCTTGGAGGCTAAGCATCTATTTCTGCTGTTCCATCTGAACACACCATTAGGCGGAACTGAGCAAAGGCCAACTGAAGAGCAATCCATGTGGCATCCTGGTCAGTTTGACATGCTCCCTAACCTACATACAAGGGTAATCATTAATCTGCTGCAAACTCACTGTTAGCTTTATTACCAAAAACAGAGCTAGTAGTACTGGCTCAGTCCTTAGAGTAGGCTACAAAGATATGCATATCACATATCAGTTATCAAAAACCCCAAAGAAAAATCCACATAAATTATTTAAAGAAGCTAAAGAGTAATCCGGTCCAAGGATAAGAGTTTCTCATGTTTAATCAAACAGATCTTCAGTGCACCATAGCAATCCATATATGAATACTAGTCCAAGAAGTTGAAACTAGTTTTGAAGTGGAAGCATCTTGAATAGTAGAAGCACACAATATGAACAACATCTGCATCTAGTTCAAGAAATCTCTGAGTTAAAAAATAATCAGAAGCTAGGGAATTACTTAGGGAAAATATCATAAGTTTACCTCATTTTTATGCTTTCCTGGACAGCTTATGGATAGACACACTTTCTGTTACATGTGTGTTTACACACACAGTTAATGTATATATTAAATACTTCATATATACTTTATAAAAAATTCTCTATATATACATATATATACACACATACACTTTTTTTCTCTGTGTGTGTGTGTGTGTGTGTGTGTGTGTGTACACTGACATGCTATATTAACTGTAAAAGAGCATTTAATGGATTGATTATCTGCTCTAACACATTATAGTTAACAAACTTGTCTGGTTCAAACGGGTAACATCCTAACACTGAACAAAGTCAAATCAAACAGGAGAAAGGTCCTAATGGTGGGTCTTTCTTCATTCTTCGCTAATGACGTGTAGAAAAGTAGGGGGAAGAGAAAGGATAGCCAATTTGTTGTCTTTGTTGCCCACAAAGGGATTTCCTTTCTGGCAACTTTCAGTCTCATGCCTTCAGCAATACAAATCATTTTGCTTTCTTGGTTTTCAATCCCCTCTGCAAAACAGTCAGATCTTTTTAGAATCCGCTAATGCGTAGGGCCAGGACAATTATATAAGATGTTATTTTAGTTTTGATCAACATATTAAGTTCTGGATTCTGATGGTACTGCAGAGTAGGACAGTGAAATTCTTCGTAAGATTGCTGCTAATGATGTGTAGGCACTTACAGACCACAATATGCTGCTTCTTCATCCCTTTCTAGAAGCTGAATTTAAGCTTATCCAGACACTAAATTTTATAGCCCAAGCTGCTTCTTATCAAGAGACATAGATACCCAGAATAAATGAGCCGTGGCTTCTCTTCTGTCTTCTGGAGACTGCACTTAGAAATAACGTTAATAGGGGCTGTTGCTAGATTCTGAATGGTTTAAAAACTTGTAATGCATGCTGGAACCAGATATGGAGCTAGATGGACCTTTGGTCTGACCCTGTGACAATTCTTATCAATTGAAATCATACCTAATTAAAGAGTACCCAAATAATTTCAACTTTGTAATGGTCTCAGGTATTACGCAGCCAGGCTGCAGGACTTAACTGACAACACAAGTACAACAAGTTTTATCCATTACCCTTGCATTTAACAAGCAAATCTTGCATTAGCATACAATGTTCCTGTACTTTGATGCCAGATGCAAACTACAGAATTCAAAGAATACCTCTACCTATCTTCTGGCTAGCCTTATATTCAACACAAAGAGGAGGTCAAGGCCTTAGAGCTCAACACACCAAATATTTCCTTCTACCTAGTTCAGAACAGCATCGTATTCTCAGACAACAAGGTTGACGTACAAGGTCATCTTTGCAGATTTCTCTGATCTGATGCTTAAGTGAATAGCTACCTCCTTAAGTAAAATCCAATAGAAACAGGCCATTTATATCAAGGCATTTGGGGCTTTGGAATTAGCGTCCCACTGTGGTTCACAATCATCTATTCAGAAAATTACTCTTCCTGTCAAAGGTCCTCAAGAAAAACATTTTCTTGACTGTGGTATTTCCCAAGACAAACTGCTGCTCCATTCATTTAATATCGATCAGCTTTCTATCCCAAAACTTTGTAATAGAAGTAGGAAGAAGTAACTCACTTTGTTCATGCAGCTTATTGCCAAACCACTTGAAAGGTTTACAAGCCACAGCAAACCCAGATCTATGGAAATACAGATGTGACAAAGCATTGCTCTAGCTAGACTTACTTAAATGCTACATCTGAAAGATGTAGTGTGCTTACTTTCCGCTTATAGATAAATATTCCCAAGCACCCTAAATTAAGAATCTACTACTGAGACTAAGAGAATACAACATAAGTTCTAGGAGTAGAGCAGACTCTACCTGGGGAAAATAAAGTTACAAGTAAAAAGAAAACCTAATGTAATCTTTAAAATGAAACTACTCTGAGCTATCTCAGCCTAGTAATAAGGAAGAGTAGTAAGCTTTTAAAGTGATCTGAATTTTCAAGTAATTACAGAAAAATAAAACTCAATGTATTAAATCACCCTGGAGGAAAAAGCAGAGAAATCTAATTCAAACTAGTCTATAGCTGTCCAGAGAGATTACCTTCTGGAAGTGCAGTAATTATATCTGTAAAGTAAAATCACTTGTGCCTGGGGTGGGGAGGCCCAAAGGATTTTTTTTTTTTAATTTGAAGTGTGTAGAAGTTTCACAATGACATGAATTGTGAGAAATGTTTTGTACAGTACAAAAGTACACATTCTGAATAATGGTCTTTTTCAGTGGTTTGTAAATACATGCAACTAGTAAGACTGCAGAACACCAGATGTTAAGCATGAACGGGCATATAGGTCCACTTTTCCATATATTGCCCATACCTTTTAAACTAAGTAGCAGAGTGGTTTGGAACTTCTTGCAAAAGCACTTCTTCCGAGGTTTGTAACTAAACTAATGCCTGTAACTCAAAAACTCTTACTGATATCACTGAAAGTTTGCCTATACAGATTTTTGGAAGTACCTTACAAATGAGAATACGTTTTAGAAAATATAAAGCTTATTAGCTATAACTTAGTAGCCCAAATAAAGTGCTTTGTCTCAGCAACATCTCCAGTTAATAGCAAGGCTAAACACCACCATTTTGAAAGTCCCACTGTCATAAAAGCTGTGACGCACTCCCAGAACAGCCTTGGTGGCTTTTTCAAGAAATAAGAGGTATGATCAAACAAGGCCTAACCTTATGTCATGTCAACAGAAAAGACCTTTATGAGGAGACAGAAGCTCCAGTTTTGAATAGCTAAAAAAGAAACAAAGTGAAACAATATGCAAAATTTGGAATCAGTTATGAAGCATTCACTTCTCTTAGAAATTTCAAGTGACTTGTGACAAACTATCCTGAGATCTTCCATTCCACTAGCATAAGGACCAACAGTGACATAGTATACAAAGGATAAAGTCAGCCTGCAAAACTTTTATCAGAAGGCAGTAATGAATTATGGGAACATAATATTTTTAAAACATGCTTTGGAAACCAAGGATCTTTGTTATACTATGTATTTCTTTCCCTAAACTCACCAGGAATACTATTGCTTAAATAAAGGTCATAGACATGGCATCATTCAGCATATTAAAATATTTTAGTGGACTCCCCAAAAGCCTCTGGCCTTTTAAAATAAGGCAAAATACTAATTGCAGTACTTTGAACACTAAACAACATCATTTTAAATGACTGACTCTTTCAAGACTATTTAATCCCAAGCTAGCTTTAACCACAAATGTATTCAGCTGCACCTAGATAGCTCGCTCATTTAGGCTGATCTTTTGGATACATATGAAAAAGTTCTGTACAAAGAGAATCATTACATTGTTAATGGAAGTTCAAGAAAATTAGAATTAAAACATTGATAGTCATTAGACTGATTTCCTTCAAACACTATTTGCATTCACTCTTGCAGAAGGTTGAGAAATCTAAGTTTAAAATGGCAGTATAGATTACTTACACTTCTTGAGCTCTAAAGTAATTTAACACCATCACCACTGGAGATCTATCATACTATCAAAGATTTTTTTTCCACACAATTACCTGAAGATTACACATTTCTAACTTGCTTCCGCTACTTTTTCCGCAGTCTGCAAATTATTTCAAAACAGACCATCAGATTCATATAACCCTCCATCAGCAAAACTCAGGTGTTTCTATACAGGCCAATATTAATGATTTTTATCCCTGCAAGAGAAGCTGAACTCACGTTAAGAACAAAGTTTTAGCATGGATATGGCCATGCTTTCACTAGCTAACCACAAGCAATAAAAAAAAAAAAATCCAACTTTTATATAAAAGAACTAATTTTGCTAGTAACTTCACAGATAACTCAGGCAGAAACTGCATTGGTCACAAATCCCATTTTGTCACATGAAAGCCATCAACAGTTAAGCATAAACCCACTCTGAAAGAGAGGAAATCACTGGGTTTTCTACCCAAACACATTCACTTTTCAGAAGTCTTCTTTTCCTAAGAGCCACAAAGTATGATCAACACAGTGCTCTTCATTCCCGTAACTGTAAGGGAACGGCATAGTTTCCTTCTTGTATCACCCAACATCATCACTGCAAAGGAAAAAGATTTCCCTGCTGGGCTGCTTCTCCTAATCTAGCTGCTAATTAGTCAGCCCTTCCCTTTTCCATTTCGCATTGATTAGTACCAAGCCAGTAATTCCTTCTCAAGATCCCAGCTCAGCAGTTTTACTGTTACATTTCACCGTTGCTGAACAGCTTTCCTGAACTGCAATATCATGGAATCCAACCTAAGACTGAGAACCATACGGTAAACTTGGAAGGACTTTGTTCTGCAACTGTTTAGTTAGGCTATGTATGTTTACAGAGCTATATGCCAAGATTTGGCAAATAAATCCATAAGCGTCAGTTACCTAATAACTTCCTAATAAATGTACCTAATAAATTACCTTCGACAGTAAACTTGCATGCTTCCAGTAGACAATAAAAAAAAGTTTCAGCAAATTGACTGCATTGACTTCCCCAAGCTATAGACTACTGGATGGGAAAATCATTTTTGTAACCTAGTTAAGATTTCTGAATCTATGAAATTTAGCTACAGTGGTTTCTTATTTATTTAGTTACTTACTTGTTAAGTAGCACTGACTTTGGCTTATCACTGTACACAGCTAAGTAAGCAGGCGCTTGTACAAAAATAGCTGGATACTAAGTCGCTTCATCAGCCAGAGCAACAACAATGACTTCAACGAAGATTTCTCCATTTTAGATTTCATACTGTAACCACTAGAGGGAGTATTCTAGCTAAATTTCTACTGAGAAACAAGAGGGTTCTGTTTAAAGCTTTCATACCGACACTCAGAACCTTAAAAAAAAAAAAAAAAAAGCCTTTCTACACCTTTCAGCACCTCAGAGCCTCTCCCCTTCTCACCTACACAAACATTCAGTTTCTCTCCCACTCTTAGAGCTGAGATTTCTAATAACGTCTTGATCCCTAAGACCTACATCTTCCACGCCCCTACCTAATTAGGTGTAAAAATTAGGAGAAAATACAACAGCCAACCCTCCAGTGTTTTCCTACCATTTCCTAAAGTTTCTTCTGGTGCATTCCCTGCCTGTCTTTCTGTCCTTGAGGCTGCAAAGACTTTTCTCTCTTCTACCAACGGCAACATGAAACGGACACGACCCCTGCGTGCAGCAGGGGAAAGATGAGGGTCCTCAACCTTCAGCTAGCAATTCAAGTACAGTCATTAGCTCTACGTAACCAACTAACGTTACAGAAGAGCTGTTTGAAACCCAGTAACACTGGCTATCGGTTCATCTCGCTTCCTGTAGAACAGTGATTCCAAAGCAGTGGGTCCATATTAGCAGTCTTGAGCCAAGACACCTATGGGATTATCATAGTACTAATATCAGAAAAATAAAATGGACAATTTCTCACACAATAGGTCCATGGCAAAATTAACTTTTATCTATGCAGCAACTGGACCACCCTGGAGAAAGCTATGAAACAATGAAACAAACATCACAGAACCAGCCCAAATATCACCAGCTTTTCACTTCACGGATAAGTTTGAATATCTCACACAGCACACCACACAAAGTAAGAATTTAGCCTCAGGGGTAGGATCACATATGACAAATGCCAATTACATTGAGTAACGTGCTTCTGGATGTTGCTCAAAGACTATACAGAATCTATATAGAAGAGCTACACTGATCAGAACTGACCAAAGTGCTGTTTGTCCCATTCTGCCATTGCTTACCAAATCTAGCATAAGCAGCAAAACTACATGATCTGGGGAGAGCAACTGAATATCTGCATGACTTGCATTCAGATGCCTTTCCTCCAGTCATACATTCTACAAACGTTAAGTTTCACTTAACAATTTCTCTCTGCCCAAGTGTTCTTCACCAATGAACACATACACTGAACTTGCTAATTACACCTCCTCCTCCTACAGGTCCACTGACCTGAAAAATGCAAAATAAGTTTTAAGAAGCAGTATGACTATTGTAAATTTAATATCATTCAAGTAAATCTATCCAGCAACACTGTATTTTGCTACAATGCAATAGTTGACAAAGCCGGAATTGCTTAGAAAGGCAAAAGAAACTTTTCAACCGTTTCATCCACTAGACTGCAGTTTGTCTTCTCAGTTTCACAACTTCTGCTATATAAGCAGTTTCATCTTTCCAAAGAGACTTCTGTAAACTTCAACAGTGAATTAGGAAAGGTATGGGGAGGAATTTTAATAAGAAGGTATATAAATGCTTACTTACCAATTGTCACACTGACGTATTAAAAATAAATAAATAAATAAATGTCACATAAACAGCTGTTAAGACATTTTATATGCAGAGCATACAAAAAACTCTCATATGCTCCTTACTTGCATATCTCGGAAATTTAAACTGGTAACAAATAAATGAACATAAAATTATGTAGCTAAATATATAAAGAAAGTAATAATATAGAACGGCTAGTGTATTTTTCTTTCATTCCCTTGCGGAATTTACTTCAGTGCTCCCTCACATTATATTATTAGCCCTAAGAAAAAGCTTTACTCTATTCTACTCAATTTATTTCCTTCTACATTGTATCTAGGCATTTAAAGTGATATCACTTTAACTTTTCATTAAATCACATTTGACTAGTGGGTGAGACAAAGCTTTAATTGAGATGCTAAAAACAAAGTATCTGAGTAGTCACTCTCACAAGAGAATTAATACTTGAATGGCAACACTATCTCAAAGAGGCTTAAATGGACAAAACTTAAGAAGTTAAACTACTTTTCTTACCTCTTAGCGGGCATTATTTTAACAGTATTTTAACAAAACATTTGGAATCAAAAAAGTAAAAGCTTAAGCTTGCTTGAAGTCAACAGCTATGTCTCCACCTACTGGAAAAGAGAATTTAACTGAAAAACTGGTTTAATCCTTTGAGGCTCAGATAAGCAGAAGTCATAAGAGCAATATAGTAGTGCAAGATGGGGGGGTGGGGGGGGAGGGTTTCCTTTCATTTTTTTCCAAAGTGTGTGTGGAAATCGCTGGCATTTTCTACAATCAGCATAGATATCATTCTGTCCCTATTCTCAGACAGATGCTTGTCAGAACGCAAAACCAGTCAATACCTTTAAAATAAGATATCTAAATAACTTACTGAATAACATCTGTTGTCAATAAATCTGAACAAGTCATCTAATTTCAATATTTTACTAGTTTCTACCATGCTTTCATGAAACCTGCATACTAACATTAGAATGATTTCTTTAAATAAATGATTTGCTTAAAACACATAGAATAGTTGCTAATATGAAACATTCTCAATATATAAAAATTTTTAAACTAAAAAGATGATAAATAAAAGTGTAGAACCTCCCATTTTCAAATCTGCATTTTTATTATTAAATAAAGTTTGTGAAATAACTCACCATCATTCTAAAGATGCTAAATAATACAAAATAAGAATGTAAGTATTTTGACAGGGAAAAATACCTCTCCCCACCTCCCCATCAGCAAGTCAAATGTCTCCATCATTCTTGTAAGATATTTGATCATTTTTAGACACCACCCATAAGCAAATAATTCAAGCTTGCTTTATTCTGAAAAAAGCTGTTTTTCAAACCACAGGACAGCACATTAGTATCACAATGCTTTGTTTATTCCATTACAAAAGCCAACAGTTTTGCTGTAGTGTAACCTGAGAACTACTGCAGATGGTTAGTAGTAATGACCAGGGAATCAAATAAATCCTAAACTTAAAAGTGATCTTAACTCCTCCCCACCAAACTGACACTAAACCATTATTCTAATATTTTGTTGAACTCAGATAAAAAAAGATTTTAGTCATAACTGTTCTAAACTAGCCCAAAACACCGACTGGTCCAGCTATTTGGCACCGCCTTCTCCTAGCTAGTATGCACTTAACTAAAATCTTTTATCAATGTCCCCTACTACTTAACTTGTGATAACGAACAGTCACATTAACACCCTCACGTCAATGAAAACAAAGCATTATGCTCCTCTAAAAGTATTTGTCACCTGCACATCTGTATTTTAGCGTGCCTTTCAAATGTCAGCCTGAACAAAACTCGCTTTTTCCCCCCCGGAACCCTTTAGGAACTTCTGTTGTGGCGGACACTATAACCGCTTTCCCCAGTAGACTCACTCTTTAGCCTGTGATCATATTCTGCTTCACATTTCCACACAAATAATTCCAATACTGTCTGCCCTGCTCCACCTCTATGATGTTTCTAAAAATTCAGTTTTTCCTGCCATGCACAAGGCCATACCCATTCCAGCTGTCCTCAGCACTGAGTTTATAGAACACATACTCTTTAATGCATACTGTTACTAAGGCAGGTTTCTCCCCTCAACTCAATTTATCTATTGGCTCTCCTTTCCTCATAACAAACATCAAACATGACCATCTCACTCAAGGTCAGCTAAAACAAGTAAACAAACAAACAAACAAATAGCAAAAAGCAAGCCTGAGATGTAGGCACTGTTGAGAACCCTTTTGTCTGTTCTATGGTATCCTTCTGAAGCAAATACTCTTCTTGATCTAAGCACAATCACTACCTCAGCGCTCCAAACTAAGACAAGTCAATTTTTCCCCATTTTTACTTTAAACACAGAACACAAGAGGGCATATCACTTACAACTACAGCAGAAAGCATGCATTTAAAGCAGGACACCAAGCTGTGTTAAGATTGCATTAAAAGCGTTAAGTAATTTTTACAAATAAACATATTTAGGAAAAAAAGTATGATCCAGTGATTGAGTAACTGTAGTAATAGATTCATACTGAAGGCTCTGTGGTCTGCCGTTATGGTACTATAAAGTCTTCCCCAGATCATCAACCTTTGTTCATATATGCACTTTGTAGAATACCCACCACTAGGAAGTAACATCACATTGGAACTTGGTCCTGATTGAAGAAGTTATATGTTTGAGGACAATGCTCAGATCACATCCTTAACAGCCCAGAATAAAGCCTGCCAAATTATTTGGTAGGATATTTGATTTTCCTGCTTTTACTCTGGCTAAACATCAATTAAAGATGCCAAAAGTAGCAAGTTATATCATCTAGATTTCTGCTCCTTTCTGGTTCCTGAGGTTTTCATGTACAGTAATTTAGGGAAAAAAAGTTTGACTAAAAATGTTATGCTTTTAATAAGAAGCATCTAAAAAAATGACTCTCAGAGATTCATTAGATTCATTCTCTCTGTAGCTTCCTTAAGACACTTTCATATTAGCTAAGCATGTTTTCACTTCCTTCATTATTTCTGTTTTACTTAAAAAACCATATGTGACTAAGTCATGATTTAACTTAATAGCTGCCATTATTTATTAAAAAAAAAAAAAAAACAACAACCACAAGAAGCAGTTCAAGAAAGGTCCAGTTGCACATATGCTGCAACAGCTTTTCAATCATTTTGGAGTTTTCTGGTATGCACAGTTAGTCCACTAATATAGCAGCAGAACAGATACGGCTCCAAATAGCTGCTATGGTATATTTGTCAATAACTTCCATATTAAGTAGTTCTTGACAACAGAGGCAGAAACAGCAGTGATTTGCAGGATCTGAAACAAATGCAAGCACATAGAATTCAAAGAAGCTGAACATACACACTTTCACACAGATGCTGAAGGTTCCATTAAAAAAAAAAAAAAAGTAGTGTCTCATCTAGAAAAGACGAGGAGATTGAAAGCTAACAAAGATACCAGCCTTATAATGACACCATGCCTCAGTATTGCAGATTTTTCAGAAAAATATGGATCCCAGGTAATCTATATAGTGCAATACCTAGACTCAGAGAACAAAATAAGGAGAGCAAGATCATCAATTCCAAACATTTCAAGGAAGGAAAGAGGAAATTAAAGATTTCTCTGAAGAGTCCTCTAAAAAAATCACTTAAAATTAGCTCAATCTAGCCTCCAATTACCAGCATGTTATTTAAATGAGAATTTTCTCCATGGCATTTTTGATAAGAATTTGTAACAGATGTTGCACGGTCCAGTCACATGGCAAAGTGTTAAAAGCCAACCACCACAGCAGAAATAAAAGGAAACATTATGATGCTACTGTCAACTCAACCAGTTTAACAGACACTATCTGTTCAGAAGCAGCATGCTAAGGTTTGTTCAAAGCCTCCTCTAGTCTGACGTCTATTTATAGCTGCCTAGCCTCTCTACAATTTCTCACAGCCCCTCCTCCTCCCAAAAGCCAAGTCAGGAGAAGTTTAATGGATGTAATCTCGGGCCCTGTGCGGCAAGCCGGTCAGAAGCTCTGCAGCTCTCTTCCAGCAATCCCATGTGCAATAAAACTGGGAATAAGAGGAAGAGAATGGTCTAACCCACACAGGAGCCAAATACATGGGATAAACCTTATCTCTGCTCCTTAGGAACAAACTCATTTTTCCTCTGCCAGCATGTCGATAGCGTTGAACCACATAAGCATCAGAGCCTTAGCAAAAGATACCTGCCTCCTTCCTTCTCACCACAGAGAAACAGACTAAGCCAACTGTCTTGAAAGCCAAGACAGAAGCTATCCAAGTCAGCTCTGACCCCTGGACAGCAGCAATGTCATCCACATACCTTCCCACTTACACTTTAGTGTTACTACTGTACATTGTATGTTTCTCAACTGGAGAGCGGGTGTTTGTTGGGTTTTTTTTCCAATGCAGTTTCTGGTTAAGAGTTGATATCCGCTACCCAGCCATGCACGTGTGCTCTACGGTTCCAGACATATTCAGACAGGTTCTCTTTCACCAGCATCTCCATCAACAGTTTAAACACCCTAGAAAGGGGGCATACATTTTCCTGAATACGGCGCAACAGCACCGCAGGCTGACCTCTGCCACAAGCCCACCACCTCCCTTGGTGCCTCTCCCACTGCCCTACCTCCACTTGCTTGCAGTACTGGTACAGAGCCTAAGGAGGTGATAGCACTGTTGCAAACTCCTGCCCACCCGATTACAACCACATTTTCTCCCCTTTTCCCAATCAGAGGCAGACGGAAGGGGAGGGATGACTTCCCCGGGAGGAAAATAACCAGGGAAAGGCCAGGGCAGAGATCAAGAGAGGAGGAAGCATCCCAAAGGGGGAGCAGATAATCCCCGAGAGGCGAGGCTGCGGAGGGGCACAATCGGGGAGGGAGGGAGGGAAGGCAGGCGAAGCGGGGGAAATAATCCGACAGCGAAGGGAGGGGATAATCCCCTCGGAGAAGGGGGGAGGCGGAGGATCCCGGGAGGGAGGGGCGGGAAATCTGATAATCTCCAGGAGGAGAGAAAATACCGGGAAGGGGGTGGGGGAAGGAGGGTGGGCGGGTAGATAATCCGAAGCAGCAGATGAAGAGCGAGTCTCCCGGGGACGCACCCAGAGGCGGGAGGAGGAGGGTTAATCCTCCTTCTGGGGGCAAAAATCCCTTTTCCCCGACTCGGGCGCTGCCATGTTCGGTGCCCTGCAGGCCCGCCCGGCGCCGGTACCTGTGTGCGGGCGGCTCTTCCCCCCTCACACCACACGCACACGGGGCGCCTGGGCGGCCGCCCCGCTCGCGGCCGCCCAGCAAGGGGTCTCCGCCGGCATGGCCGCAGGACGCCGCTTCCCGCCGGCGTGCGGGCAGACCCTCCTCCTCCTCCTCCCCCCCCCGCCCGCCTCTCCGCTACCGCAACTCACCGGCTGGCACCGGCTCCCGCTCCCCGTCCCCTCCTCAGCGGGCGCCGCTCAGCCCCATCTACGAACTCGGGCGCGCGAGCCGGCCGTTGGAGGACGGGGCGCGCGAGCCACCGCCGCCGCTTCCCCCGCTCCTGCCGCTCTGCGCTCGCCTCGGCGCGCGCCGCCGGGGTGGCTGTAGCACGCGTTCCCGCTCCTCCTCCGCTCCCCCAACCCCCCCCGCCCCCGGCCTCCGCGGCGCGCGCGCGCGCGGCCTCCGCGGCGATGGCGCGCAAGCACCGCCCCCACCTCCTAGAGCTAAACGGCCGGGCGCGTGAGGGGGCGCGCGCGCCTCAGCCTCGCCCCCCCCCCGCCTGCCCCGCCCCGGGCCCCGCCCCGTGTGTGTGTGTGTGTGTGTGTGTGTGTGTGTGTGTGTGTGTGTGTGTGTGTGTGTGTGTGTGTGTGTGTCCCAGAGGGGAGTGTGGTTGTGAGAGAGGAGCGTTCGTGACAGGACGGGTGACAACGCCTGTGTTTGTGAGGGAGCGTGTGAGAGCGAGCAAGTGTGTGTATGTGACAGCGTGAGGGGGCGTGTGTGTATGAGAGGGCGTGTGCCAGAGGGAGGGTGTGTGTGACTGTGAGGGAGGGGCTGTGGGGGGTGCGTGTGTGTGTGTGCGAGAGAGGGTGGGTGGGTGTGAGGGAGAGGGGGTGTGTGAGAGGGAGGGGGTGTGTGAGAGGGAGGGGGTGTGTGAGAAGGCATGTGTATTGAGAGGGGTGGGGGGGAGGATGTGTGTGTGAGAGGGGGTGTATGTGTGAGAAAGAGGAGTTGGGGGGGTGTGAGAGAGGGGAGTATGAGAGGGTGTGTGTGTGTGAGAGGGGGATGGGAGAGGGGGTGTGCGTGTGACAGGGAGTGTGAGTGAGAGGGGGTGTGGGGGTATGTGGGAGAGGGTGTGTGTGAGAGGGAGTGTGTGTGTGTGTGAGAGAGAGAGGAGTGTGAGGGAGTGTGTGTGTGTTAGGGAGTGTGTGTGTGTATTAGGGAGGGGCTGTGTGTGAGGGGGGTATGTGGGGGGTATGTGAGAGGGGTGTGTGTGAGAGGGAGTGTGTGTGTGGGAGAGAGGAGTGTGAGGGAGTGTGTGTGAGAGGGAGTGTGTGTGAGAGAGGAGTGTGAAAGGGTATGTGTGTGTGTAAGGGAGGGGGGGTGTGAGAGGGGATGGGGGCGTGTGAGAGGCGGGGTGTGAGAGCACATGTGTGTGAGACAGGGTGTGTGTGAGAGGGACTGTGGGGGGTGAGAGAGGGAGTGTATGTGTGAGGGTGGGGGTATGAAAGGAGGGGGTAAGTGAGAGAGGGTGTGTGTGTGAGAGGGAATGAGGTGGAGTGGAGGGGGGGGGGGGACTCTGTGTGTGTGAGAGACAGGGTGCATGTGTCCCTGCTGTTGTGCGGGGCACATGTACCCTCTGACTGGGTTTGATGTGACTGTTTGCCAGGGCAGGTTTTGAACTCTCCCCTGGTCAAAGTCACAAGGGGTCACACCAGCATTTCACTTTGCACTGTGTATTTAGTCACTGAGTGCGCGAAACACTGACGAAGGATAAATCAAATATTTAAAAGAGAGAACAAAAAATTGTCTCCTGCAACTAATAACATCCAAGACCACTGAGATGGAAACAA
This sequence comes from Struthio camelus, assembly GCF_040807025.1. NCBI lineage: Eukaryota > Metazoa > Chordata > Aves > Struthioniformes > Struthionidae > Struthio > Struthio camelus. The sequence continues at coordinate 37,883,904 of NC_090943.1, read as the reverse complement.
TGTTGCAAAAGTGATTTTCCTGCACTTTTGATCACCGTTCACTTTTTGCATTTTATTTGTTTTGAACAGCCATAATAGACTAACAATTCCACTTTTTGCTTTTACTTGGCTTTGCAGAGGCTTTCACCTTTGGATGCTCTCGGACTTAACGAAATCTGAGTTGCAAATACTGAGTCTTGCATGCACAAGTCTCACTGGAGCTGGAGTGTCTATGTGAGAGTAAAATTTGCCCCATAAAAGAAAACATTCAATCCCAAACAATATTTCATTCCTCAGATTGTTTTCATTCACTTCTGCCTTCTTTTACTGACCTTCCAAAATTTTTAAATCCAAGCATACAGTTTGGCGGTAATGTACTTAATTATGAATACGTGATAGCCTGCTGTAACATACGGTAACCCTTAATAATAGCTTGCTGCAGTTCACGCTGGCTTTTGCTGTGCAAGCTGTTGAGGAGAAGGAAAAGCCAGAGCTATGTGGGGGTATAGTTCATTTGAACAGAAAACCCATCAGGAATTGATTTTCATTTTAGTGGGTTCAAGTTGTGCTTTCATACCAGCTAACAAATAAGGCGATTTTTATACCACCAAGGAGGTCAAAAGAAACATGCATGGTGGGCATAATTAAAGAAGCCGTGGAACAGCAGCTGGCAACTAAAAAACCTTTTTCAAATTGACCAATAAAGACATATTAAGTAAATAAGATCTTTGTGTCTTCATCTTAGGGAGCCAGCATATAAAATTCCTTTACGAATTATTATTATTTGCTTTTTGAGTTACGGTAGCTACCATGGGCTCTGCTCAGACCAAAGCCACTGTGGTGGGAGCTTCACAAGGGCATGGGAGTTTGTGTCCTCAGGTCCAAAGAGCTTACGATCCTCTTACAATCTCTCAGTTAAAAGGTGCAAATTAAACGTATTTTTGTTAATTTCCTTCACAAGCAGGTATCTTTTCCCTGTTAAACTGAAAAGAAACAGCATGTTGTTAAGGATTCTAAGCTAAGTAATGAACTATCTTCTTTTTGGTCTTCAAACCAATGAAAAAACTGACAGGCATAGAAAGCCTCACACCCCAAAAAATAACTCCAGATCATTCTCTCTTCTTTACCTCTCATTTATTTTTTGTGATGTTTTAATGGAAAACCTTTTGAACCAGGGCCACAGAATGCATAACTGTCATCTTATTCTGTATTACACAACTCAACATCTTGTTGATTTTTTCTGTTACGATCCCTGTATTTGAGGAGGCTGAAAATTATTCTATTAAGGAGAAAGGGTTGTAGCAATTTATGCTGGCACTTTTAATGATATCCTGACTTTACCTTCATGGCCAATGAAAGAAAATCATTTTACTGCAACGCTCAGAGGTTCCTTATTACAATTCAACTCAAAGCTTGAATCCAAGCCTGTGAAACACGAGAGCCCGTTTTTGGCTGTAAGAGAAATATCTAAACACAAGAATTTTGACTGCTCCACAGCTTTTTTGAATGTCTTCCATTCTGGCCTCGGCAGCTGCTATTTGGCTATTAAAGCCCTGTAGGGAATGTGTCCCAAATGCTCACACACTACTTCTTGCCCAATACTTAGTCCATTTGACCCATTAGGGTCAAGAAAGGAACATAAATGAATAGTTTTAGAACAGAATTTAGAAAATGATGTTTACCCTCTGGCAGGAATTATCATATCATTTTGGCTTTTTATTGCTTACGTTCACGTGCCGCTCATAACAACAATCCCCTACCCAACGACGGTCCTTAGGACCGTGGTAGAGCAGTCCAATCTGATAGCTTTGTATCATTCCTGCTGCGCAAAACAACTGTAAATCTCTCCATTTAGCAGGGAATTACCGTACTTTAGCCAAGCCTCACCTGTTCCCAGTTTAGGGCAGAGAAAATGGGGACCTGGCCAAGGCCGAATTATGCCCCAGCAGTTTCTGGCTAGTGGTCGTGCGCAGCCAGGCGTGAGTTAGAATAGTGCCAACGCTGAGTTGCTTTATGCCAGGGATTATCTCAGTCTCTGTCTAGCTACAGGATTCAGAGAGACTATAGAAAGTTGTGAGGTAGGTCCACCCCGGCCCTCCTGCTTTTGTGCTGATGAGGATTCACTTGAGCTAGAGTTAATGACTCTGCAGAGATCTGAACTCTGCCTTTGAAACTCTGACGATACGGATCGCGCTCAGACAAATGGTGCCTTTTACAATGAAGCGTAATGCTTCTCTCCATAAAACTGCAGAGACTAGGACTGCTAATGCCAGGATAGCTCTCTGCTGGTGCTAGTAGTAGCATGGTAGATGTCTGTCTCCGAAGTCTTTCATCTTTGGTAGGGCTCCTAGCTGATGTTGACTGGGTGAAGGAGCAGACACGCCTTGCACGTGTTATAGGAGTGAGGATGAGGTTATGCTTTCAGCTGATTGCCAGCGTACTCTGCAAGCGCAGTGTTCTGTGTACTTTAGTTTACCTGTATCTAACTTGGATATTCAGTTATGATCGCTCTTCACGTAGCTGGAATATCAGACTACTTCTCTATTTGATAGTCCCTAAAATATGTTGTCCTCATCGCATGGTAAGTTATAGACAATACAGCCTCAGCCTCTTTGCTGTGTTTGTCACAATTTGGGATCTTACGACTATAGCTTCTCTTTGTCATCAAAGCGGTGAGATTTTTTTTTATGAGGTTCTTTGTGCCAAAGGAATCAGCTAGGAGTTTTTCTTTGGTATATAATATGAATTCACATCTCTACACAAGACATAGTTCCTGATATGCCAAAAGATCCAGCAAAAAACAACAAGATCTATAAAATGCATTTCATAAGAAACTGCACAAGTTTCCAAGCTATCCCATAGGAACTCATTAGAAGATCACACAAATGATTACAAATATTGAGGGTAGAATAAAAATTGTTTCCTCTTCTGTGGGGTGGAGGGGATTTGATTGAAAACATAGTAATTAGGAGAATGTTGATTTACATGGAAAGGCAGTACGAAAAAATAAAAGGGGACTATACCTTTAGAGTTAAAAGGCTGTACATCTAAGTCCCTGTGCTGTTTTCATTACTGAGGTATGTTTGCATGCGGAATTCAACTCCAAAGGAGGAGATAATAAAGACAAATAATATGGCTTTATTTTTAAAAGGGATGGATAATTTCATGGCAGCTTACAACATTGGTAACCGGGCAAACTAAGATAATAAGGCTAATCAAATCTCATGCTTCACAGCACTAGTTCCCTGCGGGGTCAAGAAAAATCTTTCCACTATATACAACACTACACAATTAGCAAGGTCATTATTGGGGAGCAGAGGTACGGCCTTCTGAAGCAGCAAGCTTTTACCATTATCAGAGAACAGGGGCTGTACTTGGCCAGATAGAGAAAAGAGCACTGTTTTCTTACGCCCCTTCTGCTCCTCTTCCCTGTCAGGTCCATTGTTTTAGAATTACAACACTCGAGTTTGTCAAAAAAATATTTCCTTGAACATAATTTCCTAAGTATATTACTGCCTGAAAAAGTCTTCCACCTGTGACTGGTGGTCCAGCTCAAAAATAGCAGGCACTGACTGGACACAAGGACGGTATCGATTAAGAGGTTGCAGGTTGCAAATGCACATTGCCCTCTGGTTAGGTCAGTAATGTTATGGAATTTGCTTCTCACTAGTGGCTTAGGCAGAAAGACATGGTCCCAAACCAGCTGATCTTAGCTAGAAGCTGAAATGACATGTGTTTGGAATATTTCATTTTAGAAGTACTGTTCATTTTCTTTAATTGCCTGAACATATTGTTGTAGGTGTTCTGTCTGTATACTTGAATTTTATTTTCCTTCAGTGTGTGCATCAGAGAAATGATATTAGCTGCAACTGAAAATATTTTGCTATTTCTTCTGCAAAATTTATATTCTATATATGAATGTGATACTTTTTACAAGGCTTTTTTTTTCTCCTTGCAAGATAGAAAAAGCACAATAGCAGAATAGCATCTTTTGAAAAATCATATTCCAAAAAGAACTCCCTCTCTATGAGCAATACCTCAGACACAACAAGTAGGCACTTCCTTGACTCCTACCTCATATATATTTATTTTAAATGCACTAATTATTCTCAGGTGACCTATTCTTTTCCCCTGTGCACAACCTATGTCCATTCTCAACTCTCAGTCCACATACTGTTTGGAGCAAAAAAAATCCCAGCCACCACCTCACCTCCATCTTGAGATTTGAGTTAAATAAGAAGAAAATCAAGAAAACATGGGAGGAGCTTACAGGACTATCTCAAACTTTCTTCACAGGTATGAATATGCCAATTATTCTTATATAAAGAACATGCAACTCATTTCTCTCCCTAGACTACATGGCCATGAGCTGTTAGAGCACTCAACTGAAGGAAACTGAAGAAAAAATAAAATTTATATTTACTCCTCAGATTTCAGGGACAGATTTAGTAAAGTATCTACTGTCTACAAACTAAAATCCAGAATACAGAGTTAGGCACAAAGATCCATAAGGCCAAACAATGAAAACGCATCTGTTCCTGAATGGAGTAGGTGATTTAGTGACAACATAGCCAAGTAAGTCTGACGTACTCAATGCCGCCTTTGCCTCATTCTTCACTGACCGGGTCTCCCAGGCCTGTGTGCAAGGAGGAGAGCCACCAGCAGTGGGTGAGGACAAAGTCAGGGATTACTTGTGAGAACTCAACCCATACAACCCATGGGGCCGGATGGGCTGCATCTGAGGGTGCAGAGAGAGCTGGCTAATGTCCTTACAAGGCCACTCTCTATCCTCTTTGAAAAGTCATGGAGATTGGAGGAGGTCCCCAACAACTGGAAAAGGCAAATTTTGCACTCAGCTGCAGAGCAAGCCAAAAGGATGATCCAGGAAACTACCAGCTGGATAGTCTCAATTAAGTTCCTGAGAAAATCATGGAGCAAGTCCTTTTGGAATACATTTCTGAGCACATGAAGGAAAAGATGACCGGAAACAGTTAGCATGGATTTACCAAGGGTAAATCAAGCCTGACCAGCTTGATTGCCTTTTATGATAAAATGACTGAATTTATGAAGGAGGAGACAGCAGTAGTTGTTAAGACTTCGGCAAGGCTTGAAATATTTAAGTCTTTAGCAAGGTTTTTGACACTGTCTCCCACTACATTCTTGTATCAAGGTTCAGACAGTTTGGAGGGATGGAAAAGTAGATGGGTAAACAGCTGGTTGGGTGATCAAGGGTTCAGAGGTTCAGAGTTAATGGGCCCTACTGTACCTGGAGGCCAGTAACAAGTGGAGTACCACAGGGGTCTGTCCTGGAGCCTGTCCTGTTTAACATCCTTGTCAATGACCTGGAGGAGGCGACAGAGTGCTGCTTGCAGATGAAACCAAGCTGGGGGGTGCAGCTGATATGCTGGAGGGCAGAGCAACCCAGACAGGCTGGAGGAATGGGCCAACAGGAGCCACAAGAAATTCATCATGGAAAAATGCAGAGACTTGCACCTGGGGTGGATTAGGTGCTTGCACCAATCCAGGCTGGAGATTGCCTGGCTGCAGAGCAGATCTGTGAAAAAGCCCCTGGAGATGTCTGTATACAGCAAGCTGAACATGAACTAGGAATGTCCTCTGGCAGCAAAGAAGGTCAACAGCATCTGGGGCTGCATTAAAAAGAGGAAAGCCAGTAGATTATTATTCTCCTTTACCTGGTACTCCTTAGATCACATCTAGAATTGTGCATCCAGTTTTGAGAACCCCAGTACCAGAAAGGCATTTATAAACTGGAGTGAATTCAGCAGTGGGACACCAAGATGGTCACGGGCTGGAGCACTTGTCTGGTGAAGAGAGGCTGAGCGATCTGGGCTTGTTCAGCTGGGAGAAGAGATGTCTTTGGGGGGACCTAACATCAGCCTGGCAGTGTCTTCTGGAAGGTTATCAAGGAGCTGGAGCCAGGCTTCATAGCAGGGCATTTCAGGAGGATGAGCAACAGAGGACATACATCAAAACAAGAGAATTTCAGACTGGATACAATGAAAAACGTTTTCACCATCAGGGCAGTCGAGCAATGGAAGAGGTTGCCAAGAGAAGTTGTGCAGTTTCCGTCCTTGGAGTTTTTCAAGACCCAAGTGGATAAAGCCCTGAGCAACCTGGACTCATCTCATCCCTGACCCTTCTTTGACCAGGAGATTGGACAGTGGACCTCCTGAGTCACTCTATGACTGAATTACTCTATGATTCTGACTCAATGAGTTCATGTGCAGAACACATGGAAAAGTGACTATACGGTGGGAGAAGACAGTTCTAGCATTTATGATTTATCCAGTGAAATGCTGCATCTCAAATATTACTGGGAGCGAGGACCAAAATCCAGGCTATAGTTGCTCAGCTGTGCCATAATTAATTGGATATAGTTCCATAATCCTCCTTTTTTGCTCTCCTTTTGGCCCCAGCAACCTTGCACTCTTGGCTGCACAGGGACCAGCTTCAGGAGGAAGACTTGAATGTTTTGAAGTCTTTTCTGGCCGCTAGCAAATTTCTTAGATTTTTCCCTTTCCACAGTCTCCCTCTAACAGGTTTCCACACTGAAAGAGAAGTCACAGCAAAATTCTGAAAACAAAACTTTCCAGGTCTCTTGACAGATAGCTCAGTGGTATTCATATCCAAAAATAATTTCTTAACAGAAAGTGTGGAAATTCCCCTATTTCACCAGACTATCTTCACTCCACAGACACAAAGCTGAAATTCTAGGAAAAAAAAACCCACATATATTCTAAGTTTCCGTATGGTTTTCCTTTATACTGCTAAAATGATGTCATTTACACCCATTTGGAGATCCATTTACTACATGATGGCTATAAAGGGGCCTTAGTTTAAAGAATAATCAAGTCCCAGGAAACCTTTGTCACATTCAATAAAATCAGAATACAAAGGCAAAGAATTTAATTAAAAACTTCAAATAAACTCAGGGGAATCAAATCATTTGTGAATCTAAGCCTATCAGAAACGCCGTGGCTTAGTGGCCCACATGAGTAGACCTCAGTTCATTTCCTAACAAAATCTTCTCCACATTACAAAAAGTATTGCCAGAGAGACTATGAATCCTCATGCTTCAGGGCAAAATTAATAGTTAGCCTAGGTCAGGAAGAACTATCCCTTTCAACAGAAAAATGAGCAGTATTAGCAACTTTGGACTCCATGGCTCTCTTCCCGAAGCTGCTTTTGTAGCTTCAGCTACAAAAGACAGCTCCTTTCCAGAACTCTTTGGCTGCAAATCTTTTCTGGCCAAAGTACATTGCTGCTCATGTGTCCAGTTCATTGGGATGCTATCAAAAGATTGTGCCTCCAATGAAAATCTCAAAGATCGTCATCATCATCAGTAGCAGGCATTGCTACCCGTTCCCTGCTATCTGCCATGGCAAACTCATTGAAAGAAGACCACAAGTCTGTTTGCCAAGAGTGACAGCAGCATCAGAGGAGACTTTTTCTGCCTGAATGAGGAAACAAAGAAGAGGGAGTCAAGAGAAAATATGAGGCGATTATACAGATTGGAGAGGGGAAAGAAGCTGAAAAGATATTTTGCAGTTTAGAAAGGGCTCATTTTACTTACAACCACATTTAGGGACCAAATTCTTATTTTAGGCAGGTATAGCATCATGAAAAGAGTATTTAATGATTTATTACACCAATGTCGATCTTACATAACTTTCTGGTTGTGTTTCCTATTCAGTCTCCATATGTTTTTAAGATTGCAATCCCGTGATTTTCAGATTTGAGCCTGTCAGTCCTGAAAGTATTTAAAAGAAATTCAATTACAGCCACTAGAGCAAACCAAGCTTAAAAAGAAATAAAAATTGACTGTAAGCACATGTAATAAAATGTCTCCATTTAAAGTCTAATTACTTCTATTGCATGGTCTAAATAGACCTGAGAACTGTACTTACTGTTCTTGCCGTTAATTTCTGTCACAAAGTTGCTTATCAGTTGAGTAAAGTTGGCTCATAGGACTAGTGGTGTCCTTTTATTCTGAGTTATAAGTCTAGTTAAAACAACACTCTTGTTGCAAAGTGTGTTTTGGAAAGCCAGGGAGGAAATGGACTCCTTGAACCCATTTGTGCAATTTCTTCTGGGGCAAAGGGATGGTTACAAACCAGAAGTATGGAGCTGCACAGCGCAAAGCTGTCTCTGGGAACCTCAGACATGGCTCTGATCTCCTCTGCCTCAGACAAATTTTGGGCAGAGTGGGAAACTGAGAACACAGCTGACGAAACATGGGGCAGCCCCTGCAAATGGGGAGGTAAAAAATAGTTACTTTATGCTTCTCACAATACAAAGGCCATTCCAGGGATGAATTCCTAGTTATTGGTTAAACTCCTCTCTCATGCAAGGTGTTATTTTTACACATTACCATGGAAATGTGGTAGAATTTCCATCATCATTAATCTTTGAGAACAGATTAAACAAACATCCATCAGAAGTATCGTAGACTGCCGTGTCTCTGCCATATCCCTGACAGGGATATGGACTATTTGGCTTTTAGGATTCTTTACATTCCTAGTTTTCTGTCATTTATAGAGATTAATTTATAAATGAGAGGGAAATTGTATTTATGTAGTGTTTTACATTGCATGGAATTATTAAAATAGCCTCTAGTAATTATGTATTTTATTATGTATTAGTGTTATGTATTTTTATTAGTAGTAATACAATAATTAGTAATTTCATACTAATACATAGTAATTGTGTATTTTTAAATAAGTTTAACTTATAAGGAAAGTATCTTCTAACTTATAAGCAAAGTATCTTACAATATTTATGAATTATTTATGAATTACAATTGTCAGTCTTGCTTATTTATGTTTAAGCTCCACAAGGCAAAGATTATCTTTATTCTGTGTCTGAACAGTGCCTAATCTATCAAAATTCCACTTCTGGTTGGTCCCTAGGCGCTCCTATAAATAATACTACTAAAAATAGTGAATTATGTTTCTTAGTTTTTAACAACGTTACATTCATAATCCTATTTTTTCTTTTGGCTCCAGATTTTAGCAGGCTTCTCTTTGGTATTTTAGTGCCTTTTTATGCTTTTCAAAAGCTGTGTGCCCACCACAGTGCTTCTTTTTAACATGTTAAAGATTTTAGTAAAAATCAAATGATGTGAAGCTAAGGACTTCTTTTAAAGCAAAAGTTAGAAGCTGCAAGTCAGAAAGCCACAGCTAACTTAGTGCTTTCAGATAAGAGCAAAACACTTTTTCGTTTTAACAGATTGCAGGTGACTTTTAATAGAGCTTCATTCCTCACAGTGTCAACCTTGATTTTCATTTCTCATTAAAGAAAACACCCCCCAAAATTAAATATTTCTTCAATTAAATTTGAAATCTGAAAGCAGCAGCATCTCTGGCATAAGACTGCTTAAAGCAAAATTATATAGTAGTGGTAACTACCTACAACCTTATAATGTGTTGGAATTCAGCGTAAGGGAGACCAAATTACTTTATTAACTCCCTCACATGCTATATGGAGATACTATTTAACCTACCACTCAAATATAGGAATTTGGGGGGGGGGGGAAGGGAGAAGGAAAGAGGATATGCCATTGATATTTTACAGTGCATGACTGTTTTGGAAAAAGAAATTATGAAGTAAAGAAAGTATTCAGCTACAGGTTGGATTTATAAAGGTGGAGCACAAAATTTGGCCAGGTCACGAGGCTGTGTGATTCCTTCTAACCACAACCAGAGATCAGGTTTCTGAGTTTATATCTTATCTAGATTCCTATCTGTGTCTGAAGAACGCAAAACACAGCCCAAAGGCAGGGCAAAAGTGACTTATAGCAAGGGCAGGTGCAACCGCTCTATAGATGCAACAGCATACATAGCTGTGTGTCGCTTCCGTATCAGATGATCTCAGGAGCATGCCATATCCACTGGTGCTATTGCAGAGGCTACAGCTGCTCTGTTTCTGGCTCCATATGCTGATTTTATGGCTCTTTGAACTAAGCATGACTGCTCTTGCCCCAATACAAGAGAGAGAATACAGTCCGCTAAGCACCAAGCGCAGGCTGCCTGCCTGGACTTCCAGTTCATTGCTACTTCTGGGGAGACATACCCACTCTCAACTCATCAGTACTCACAAGGACTGCTTTTGCTAGTTGTGTCCCACTCCACTGCCCTTAAGACAAGTAGTTGAGGTTTTGTGACAGCTCGTAGGGTCATTCCCAGAGCTGGAAATAGGATTCAGATAAGAACAGAGACCCTCCAAATGCAAAGCAATCAATGTCAAAATCAGGCTTAAAATGCTAAATACTGAACGAGGACGTCAGCTATTTAAATAACTTGAAATAAGTGCTTAGAAGTTAGGATCTGACCTCTGCCACTTGTGACAAACACAGCCATGCCCTTGGGGGGAAACCTCTGCTCTTCACAGCAACAGTCTCATCAGCAAGGTCTACCTTAGAAAGAAAGGGATGTCAAATCATTGCAGAGGATATGGCACGAATTAATCCCTCCAGGGTTAGCGAAGTGCTTCTATGTTGCACTGAAAGCCAGCACAGAGCTGGCAGCCCCCTGCTATGCATCCCTCCTGTTGCTGGGATATGCAGCTGTCTGCTCTCTTCCCCTTGCAGAAACAGAAGGGAACATATGGTTTGGTATATCCATCTTCTGTGTCATGACCTTTCTTCCTTGTATAAGGGAAAGGGAGTGTTAGGAAATTCTACCTTTTTAGTGGTATATTAATCACCATGTACAAATTCATGATTTAAGCTAAACACTTGAGTTCGATTTTTATCTAAAAGAAATCTTAACCCAGCACAGATAGATATGATTCATGATGATCACTTACATTTCCAGTGCACTAGATTAAAATGACACCTTTAAAAAATTGTTATGGAGTGCACTAAAAGCCCTTTGCTTTTATTACAATCTATTTTTCCCTAAATATGAATATGAATTCGTTGAAATACATTTCATTTAAAAGGATTTTTATTGATAAATACTAAACAACCATATTATTACAGAAATAGCACACAAGAAGGCATGTATTAATTGACCATTAGTACACTTCTTGGGTAGCTGAAGTTACTCAACCTTGAGCTTCTGGAAGCACATGAGATGCATTTTAATAGACCATTAAACCATGGCCTGCTGTGTCTTTTTGCTGCAGCAATATATTAGGGAGTGCAACAAATAAAAGGTGCATTTCACTGAGAACATATTGGCTGTTTTCATCTTGAAGAAGGACTGAGAACGCTGTGTTCCATACATGTTGGGAGAACCAGAAAATGGTGGCTTTTCTCCTCAGTGACACAGAACTTTATGGAAAGAGGTGAATCATACTGGGTAGGAAGCTGTTACCTCAGCTCAGCCACTTTTGACACACATGGTGTCTGGCTGTCTCTTCAGAAGGTACCAGTCTCTTGCAAAACCCTCTTTGTCCTCTCTGTCATCGCTATGCAGATGTCTTATAAACTTTATGGCATCTAAAGGACGTTCAATGCCTAAATGTAGGCACCTGGGTGACAACATTGCAACCACCACCACCCATTGGAAACCTATTAGATCTGTGTTTAAATATTTCAGCTGTGCGCTAGGGAAGGACAGACATGCAGATAGATGGACAAGTAAGCTCTCTGCAGCATAGTTTTCTGGACTTCCTGTGAGCTTTGTTATGAAGACATTCTGGTTCTTCCAGTGTGATAGGAAGTAGATAGCAGAGCTGGTCTCAACACAAGTGTCTCACTTGACCCTACAGATTTCTGATCAAGAGTTTTTGCTGCCTCAGAGCTCCTGCTAGGTCATCTCCGTGAACTCTTTAGCCTTTCTGCAGAAGTGGATGAGCTAAGGAAAACTGGTAGCAGTCACAGAATCACAGAATCACAGTCACCTCATGGAGCTCCTCAGATCGTCTGTGTCACATCGGTGGACACTTAGTGAGGACTGGATTCTCTGACCTAAGGTGTTTAAAATTGTCATGACTGCTTGCATATTTCCTCTTCCTCTTACAGTTCAGACAGTGTTATCAGGGATCAAAATTAGTTGTCACCACAACTACAGGTATTGGAAGAGAGAAAAAAAGTGCCTAAATCAGAACAGATTAATATTAAAATGGTTTAAATTTTCTTTAAATTTAAATTTACCCTCTAGGGGGTCTCAGTGCATTTTTCCTCATTGTCTTTCAGTGTGTGAACTTTTATATTTGTGTCTAGTACTTTATCAGGTCTTAATAAATAGTAATAATAAAGGGCTCCAAACTGGTATGCTATGAGAGCTTACAAATAGGGCAGTGGCTCTAAGTTTTCTAGTGCATTATAAAAAAATTACATTAGCGCTTTAAAAATTGAGTGAGGTAAATAAGCTATGACAGTACAAAGAAATACTAGAGAAAATATTAGTGAAAGAGGTTCTCTGCTTTTTCAGAACAGAGTTTGATGCGCTAACTATTAAACATTAACGTATTATCTTGATGGATTTTGTACCTACACACTTTAACATCACAGACAAAAAAGCTTTAAAAATACTGCTTTGTAATATGTGCTTCATTTATTAAAAATGTATGTGCAAAATAGATTATATTTTCATTCTCTTCACATTCTTGCCATTATTCTCACAGGGAAAATCACAAATCCTGCTTTTAAGCCGAAAATGAATTGCTGTTGTCATTAAATGTGGGTATCTACAGATGTTACTAACTGAGCAAATAGTACGCTATGCTCAACAAGAGAACACTTCATTTGTACTCCGAAGAGCTGAGTGCTACTGTAGAAGGAGAGAAAGGCACTTAGCCACTTTTGAGATAGACGTGAAGAACACGGCACAAGACTACACTATCTCACGCCCTTTTTATTAATATCTTGAAATAATTCTTAGTGAATTTCTGTTACTTTGAACAAATTTCACCAGGGACTTTGGCAGGGAAAACACAGATCCAATCCTTCTGAGTGTTTGATAACTGTTACAGCATGCTCGGAGCCGACAATGCCCAAGGTAGACCATGCAAAGGGGAGCCACCAAAAGCTAGTAAGACTCTACCCCACATTAGTGCTGCTAGCTGCTGAGCCATGCCAGCTTGCAGTGATTTCAATAGGAGACTCAGATTCCAGCCCTCTCTCAGGTTCAGGAACTTCATTCTCAGTGGAAATGATTTGTGCGAAAGATAGGTACTCCTGTAAAAAAAAAAAATCTTTTTTCTTTCCTATTTTAAAAGGTATTTTACTCCAATTTTTTTTTTAATTTGAACTGCTTTACAACCACGGAAATCAGAAATAGCATTTGTTAAGCTAAGATGGGAAACTGAAGGCAGGATTGGCCTGTAATTATCTTGTTCGTTCCAAAATAATCTGAATTTTAAAAACGTATAATAGACTATTCTCTGTCAGGAATCAAACATAGAATAGGCTATTACAATAGTTTTTTCAATAAAACAAGTATGTGTGTAGATTTTGGCACGGATTTTAGCAGAATGGGCAAAGTACAGAGCGAACAATCTTTATACCTAATTTTGAAATTAGCACATTAAAGGTTTTCAAAATATTTCTATTGTTTTAATAGGAAAATATAGGATCAGTCTGCTGGTCAAAACATTATCTTCTAATTCCCTAGAGTACTATCCTAAACCAGCCCATTCTAGTAGCAACGGTATTTATCCTTTTTATATTTCAGTAGCACCAAATAAAATGTTGCTATGATTAAAGTATGTATCAAGATGTTCCTTATTTTTCTTCTAATATACGGAGGGGTTTTCTATAGTTTACTATTTCTTTAAAGACAAATATAAACGCAAAAAGTAGCTTATGTAAAAATAACCAAATCCACAGAGAAAAAAAACTGCCTATGAAGATGCTTAGCCTGAATCTGCACTGCTTCACACCGTGCGAAAGCATGTTCCAACATCATGGTGTCTTAGTGTTGTAAATACGTGTGTGAGAGCTCAACAGGAAAGTATATTCCCAAACTGGATGGATCGCTGCAGTTCTGGAGGATGCTGGTTCGTTGTTTGTCCAGCTGTAATTAGCGTCAGTCACGCAAAGGGTTTATAAATGTCCTCGTACGTGGAACACACTCTTCCTTTTGCTTCTTCAGCCCTGCTACACATGGTGGCTCTGACCTGGGCCTGATCACCAGGTTAACCTGGACTGTGATTTGCTTAAGGTGATCATTTAAACAGATAACCGGGCTGGCAGTCTGACACGGCTGCTCGCAACCGAGGGGTATCTCAAAGCACGCTCCTCTGTGGTTCAGCAGAGGCTTTGCAGACAGATGGCAGCTGCTTTTGTACTTGAAAATGCTTAAAAAATCACGCAACAAAATACTTAAACTAACGTTCCACTTCAGTCACGTCATACTTCTCGAAGGATTCTTCAAGAGGGGCTCCCAAACCGGGGGTCTGACAAACCTTGTCAGGAAAAGGCTTTACTGCTTTTGCGAAGCACTGGAAAAAACGTGATTGCACCAGATCGGACTGTTCTTCTCAGATGAGGTGGCAGCAGCTCACTGCCTGTAGGGCTGGAAAGGGGGAAAGCAGCTGTAATCACATTTATGCAGCAGCACTGCTAACTACCTTTATTTGCATTTAACCATGTGCGGGTCCCAGGGCTCGTATAAATACCTGCAGGCAATACGCACAGCCACTGTTACTCTGTGTGCCCCAGAGGGAGTAGGCATCAGAGGACAATACCAGAGCTGCACACCTGATCTGATTTAAACCCAAGCTTGGGTTTAAATTTAGGGAATTTCATCCAAGAGGAAGGGAGTCAAAAGAAGACCCGTGAGCCAGAAGCAGTCGTGTACGTCTTCCTGCGACCTGTACGAGAGCTCAGGCCAGCTACGGCCCTCCGCCAGCTTTTCCAGCTGGGCTCTTCCAGCTCAGTCTGTCTTCCCAACAGGTCGGTTTCTTACTATTGCCTCTCTCTTAATTCCACAGAAAATAATGAGCACTGCTCATGTCTCTGCAAAGCAGCTAGAGGCACCTTTCTGTACCCTGGGGAAGGGAGGTAAACTTGTGCCGTCAAACACTGGTCCCTGGCTGCAGCGTCCCTTCTTAACCAGCCCCGCGTGTCCGCGTGCTCGCCAGGTTCACGCTGCGAATCCTTTCGGAGCCAGCCCTCCCGCCACGCTGCGCACGTGCAGCTCGGGAACTCACCACAGTCCGCTGTCGCCCACTGCCCGGGGCCAAGTTCAAGAAAGAGAGGCATTTCGCTGGCTCAATTTATTTACCCAAGTTATTTATAGGCTCCCACCCCTTTTCATTGACTGTGTGTCAGAACCTAACTCCACAGTAGCAGAGTGACAGGGAACAGAGGGCACCCAAGGGTCTAAGACACTTACATTGCTTTCCTTAAAAAAAAATGAATCATTTTAAAATTTTTTTCCTCTCTTAGAAATGGGAGAAAGTATATTAAAAAACAGGACGAAACCTTTTGATGCGTGAAGTCGAGGGAAGCTTTGTCATGAGCTTCAGTGGAGCATTATTCAGCTGTAAGTGATCAGCTGCTAACAAAGGAAAAATGTGTCCATGTGTTAATATGTTTTCACAATGTCTAGATGTGCACATTTACAGGCACATGAAAGGGCAGATTTGCTAACTACACTTAATTATAGTGTACCTTTTCTAAGTTGACAGAATTGCCACTCTTGCTGCTGCTCTTTAAAATGGGGCAGATCCTGCCTCCTGCCAGGAAGATACCTATTCCCTATATTCCACTGCTTATCTGAAATATTTGTGCAGCACAGTAAGTAGAGAAGAGCTTTCTCAGCAAAAAAAAACCAACCAACCAAACAAACAAAAACTAGAAACCCACAAGCCTAATGATGCATATGCTAGGGAAAACCCTAGCTTTCCTATGACAAGAGTGTTGTAGAGCAGCCAGAGTCAAATTACTGTAAGCTTGAATGAATGAAGAATTGAAGAATTTCTCACATTAAACCAGAGACTGCATTGGTGGTCCCAGATACCCAGCATCTGAGGGGGCAGAAGATGCATAACCCTCCCACTGGAAAAAAAAAAAAGCAGATTGTTTCCTGTCCTGAAGTTAAGATTCTTTTAGTTGTATACAGACGGTTGTATCACTTTTTTGGTGCCTTACGGGAAGATGAGTCGTTAGGAGAGATTTGAATGTGGAGAAGGCTTGGCACTCCAGGGTGGGGAGGATGTGAATAATAATAAAAATAATGGATATGGGTGAAGAGGTGGGAGGAGAAGGCAAAAGAGATGAATAGAGCATTGAGATTGCCTGCGACTGACAGACTCACAAAAACTAATTAGGGCTGAGGAAGCTGATGAATTCCATATGAGAAAATGGAGTTTGAATATTAATAGGCACTGCCCCATTATTGTCCAATTTTAAATCCATTAAATTTAAAGTGGCTTAAAGTTTGGGAAAACACATTTTCTCACTCTTGTGACATGACAAGTAATGCAAGGATTAGAAGATACTACTTTTTGCAGGGGTCCAAGTCCATCTATATACCAGGGGTTAGCATACAGCTAATGCGCTGCTGAAGTCGACTAACATCTTTTTTGTGTGTGTATGTGAGTTTCTGTGAAATGTAAACGGTGCACAGGGCTCTGTGTCTGCATAAACCTGGCCATGTCACTCAGTATTTGCCTTCAGACAAGGAAAAAGAGTTACACTGTATATTTTTCATTTGTTTTACTATTATGATATTTTAAAAATAATGATTTGTCATTGTGTGGCTCCGTGATTCATTTGATTGTTTTCCCTCATTTCAAGATGAATCTTAGTTTTTAATCTGTTTGCTGTCATCTTTCATTTCGCTGAGGCACACATGTTGCTCATATTGCCATACAAATAGGTGCTATATAAATAAAATATATTATTATGATTATTAAAGTAAAAGAACCCAGAGTCATATATTATACAGTGTGTTCTTTGCCAGACTCGGTGCTCGCTCTCGCAGCACATGCTCTTCGCTCCTGCTGGGAGTGCTCAGGTGAGGTGGTGTTTCCAAGCATGCCAAATGAGAAGCACCAGGGCAGAAGAATAAATGGAAAAAATAGGGCAGATTTATCCCTGATACGCCCAGAGAATTGCAAGTTATTTTTCTCAGGTGGTAAACCAGTGATAAGAATACAGCTGTGAGTCTGGAGCTCATCATATCTCATGGAAACAGAGACGGCAGATTAGCAACCGGGTGAGAGGCCTTCAAGGAGCACTTACACGCACAGTCTGACAACTGTATTCCAGTATCTCACTCCAGCACTTACCTGCCGGACAGTCTGCAGCCTCAGCTGCTTCCCAGAAGAGTGAAAGCAGCAAACGCGAAGGCACAAGAGCATCTCCCCATCCGCCTTTGACCCAGCTTTCCTTTGGTCAGGCAGTCCATGGAGAGGACACAGGTGGGGATATGGGAAGCTCTTCTGGGGTGGGTATGGCTTGAAAGGGGTATAGATCCTCTTAATCTTGCTGGCAAGTTTGCCTTAATATACTGAGGGGTTTTCTTTGGGTGTTTGGATTATAAGCCGAACTTGTGGAGGAGATACATGTGATAGACAGACATGTCTTGCTTTGCTCAAAACTGAGTTAGGGACAGTGTTTGCTCCTGATATGTTTGCTCCAGAATGACATCAGCTTGGAGAAAAGAGACCTCCTGAGGGGAGGGAGAGATCTTACTTACATTCTTTTAATTTTAGTTGTTCTACTATAAAAAAGAATATACTTTGTACTAAATTAGGCCCAAAAATTTAAATTTGTTTCCTGGATGCCGGAGTAAAAGGTGCTGGTCTATATTGGTTCCAAACACACGCTGATTCACTGTGTTCTCTGGACTCCTGAGAGAGGTTAGTTAGCCTGTATTGGTCATATCTTGCTGCTGCCACTTTCTGTGCTGGCATGTAATGTACCTACAGGCTCTGGATTTCCTAATTACTTGTGTTCTTACTGTAAGCCAAGATGAGCCATATTTTACAATGTTCCTGAGAGAATAAACACATTCAGCCTGTTGAAGCTGAATGCTCTCTTGCTTCTTTAAGGTTTTCTTATCGTTTATCCCAGCCACCAGCTGAGGTATACTGTGATCAGCTTTCACTGGACTTTGGTTAAGTGACCAGGGGACATCTGGGTGCAGGGTCCACACCAGGGAGATGGCACAAGCATTGCAGGAGGTATCTCACAGTGGGAAGAAAGGTATGGGGCACAGTGGGAAGGACACCAACAGACAACAGTAATTTCATCATGACAGGGAGACTTCATTCTGAAGGTTAAGACCTTCAAAGGAAGGATATGTTGAGGATTTCAAAGCCCAGTGTATATTGTGAGCTCATGAACTGTACAGAGGAATGTAGAAGGAGGGACAACTGCTAAAGGAGACTTCACAGGAGATGATGGCAAGGGAATGGCCAGCCATGTGGGAGAGGACTTAGGAGCAGCAGGAGCAGGAGACGATTGAGGAGTCTGGAAGAAAGCAACGCTGGCGGGCAATTATTAGCAATAAAGGCCTAGATGTTACAACATATGCATGTAGTGCACTTTAACATTAATCTATATAGACTCATATCATAGTATCCCCTTCTCTTTTAGGACCCTAGCTGCTGCCTGTGGCACTTTCAAACTGGGAGAAAAGTACGCTGAGCCCTGGCTGTGCTCTTACTTCCAATTGTACCATCGCACATCTTGCCAGCAGCAGTGGCAGCAAGCAACACGTTTGCACCATATACAACGCGGACACTGAGGGAAGGCAGGGCTCCTTGCTTGAGTGTATCAGACAAGAAGTATATGGTGCTGACGAGTCAAGTGATGAATGCCCTTATATACCTTTGTGGTAGTGCAAAGCTGTGTGGGAAGCTGGTGAGCTCACACTGCCACATCTGATGTGGACCAGAAGTGAGCTCAGCACACGGTGCACTGCAATGTGGATGCAACCGCCTGAAGCCAGCTGGCAGGGAGAATTTGAGCCCTAATGCTCACTGCTCCAGGCAGTGTGGTTCAGTGAGGAAATAGCGCTCTCCCCTCTAAAGCTGGGCAATGCTGATGCTGGAGGCTGGATAAGAACCAACCCAGATTCTTTAGGGCTTCCTAACTGTGTCAGTGCTGCCTCAGCCCTCCATCCTAAACACCACCCAAACTGGGAATGTGAAATTACCGAAGCTCCGATCCACCTCAGAGATAAACCTTTGCCTTTCTGGTGCGTTTTTATTCTGCCTTCTCCTCTGCTCCAGAAGACACATTGTATGGTGAACCACAAACAAAATCTTATATTTTTTAGTGGTAACCATTTTTTTTACCTAGCTGGCAAGGCATCCAGCAAAGCCTCTGGATTTTTGCAAGATGGTCAGAAGTAAAAGCTACTACATGAGTTTCCTGACAGCCCTGTTTTTAGTTAACATGTCCCAGTGCTCCCCAATATCTAGTAAAAATTTAGCCTTGTCCCAGTTTTGGCAAGTTATCTTCTTTTTAATCCCGTTTTTCTTGACCACCCTCAGGGGTTCTTGTAATTCTACTAGTTAATAGAAATTAGCATCTACTGCAGCTTCCACCCACCCTGTCTCCACGTGCTGCTTCCTGGTGGTCAGGGCGGCTCTTTGCTGGCAACCTCCATTCAGTAAGGAAGGCCCATTCCCAGGGCTGCTGTTTGAAGCCTGCCTTGTCGGGTGGCGCTTCACTCGTGCCAGGAGCATTCTGGAAATCTGCTAAATTTCATTGATCTATCAAAGGAAGACAGCAGAAAAAGTTGTAACTTCCTCCACCGTAATGAGAAACTTTTACCGTCGTAAGGAACATGCTGAATCTTTTTTGTGGGTAACACCACTACCAGTTTTGGTGGGGAACTCTAAATACAACTAGACAACATTTGAAGCAAGGTAAAAACTATCAGCAAACAAAAAATCCTGGCTCTGGATGTATTGCTGATATGGCCAAACTGCTGCTGACTCATTGCCAATTCATGTGGAATGCAATCACAAAAATTTACAAGTAATTTGAGCTGTATCCCAGTTAAGTACAAAAACTGAAACAGTTTTACAAGTCCACTGAAGTGTGGTGTAGAATGTCTAGGGACGTATCAGGCTGCTCCCAGCTGCTGAACACATGAAAAAACCATATACTGGCCTGAAATAACACTTCATGTCTCAGGAAAAGTGTCTTACAATCTGCAGGAATTAGCTGGGGCCTCACTTTCTGAGGTTTGACTGTTTTTTGTTTTTTGTATTCAACTGAGGTTTTTCAATTTGGCTATCAAGAAATTGAAACAAACACCACAAACAAAAGATGTTGAGGTAGTCTTGGAAACAGCCAGCAAGAACAGAAGCTGAACAAGAAGGACTGGTGGCAAAAGGGACGAAGTTATCTGACAGACAATGGAATACCCTTGGAAACAGCTCTGCTACTTCAGAGTGGAGCCTACAGAGGTGAGGGGCCTGAGCCTGATGGGTCCATATAGCCCCTGAGGGCAAGCTCAGGCTCTCTTCCATACTTGGATTTTCCTGCCAGGAAGCCAGGAGGCTTCCCCCAGGATGGAGGTAGAGCATGAGACAAAAAGTAGGTGCCGTAGACAACCAGGGAACATGGAGGAAGTGCAGACTTGGCACCAAATGGCAGCAACAATGTGGCTCTGCCTTCTGACCACCTCAACCATTGGAGGAAAAAAGGGACTTGCTGAAAAGATATGGAGTTTTATCCCAGGGAAATAGGTAGCTAGCTCTGGATTGAATAACTGGGCAGGAGGACCTTCCTCTGTCACCTGTCATAGATAATCTTGCCTGTTGGTAAATGGGCTTTATTTGGTGTTGCGGTTAGTCCCTTCCAGAATTTCTGCTTTGGAAGAGCAAAAAGCCAGAGCTATCATCAGCAGAGTTGAAGATCCTGCGTTATTAACAAATGTGACAGAAAGAGGGGGAAAATTTGAAGGTGTTAACCTTTTACTCAATGCTTTTACTTAAGGCTAGCTTCGAAAAAACCCACGTTCTGACTTCCGTGACAACTTGCTGAAGAGCAAGGATATCAGTCGTTAAATAGATGCTCTGAAAAAATCCCTCGGGAGAACTTCAGCTACTTCAGCTGAGCAGCTCAAGCTATCTATATCTCAATAACATCTGGTATATGTATTTGTGGCTCCACTTCAGTTTGTAAATATGTTTGCTCTTAGCACCATGTGTTAATGTAATTTTCCTTGTATGGGTGGATTATTTTTCACTGTGTGGAATAGTTAAGAATTTCAGTCTCCCATTTATAACAACATAACTTAGCAGTTTTGTCAAAATACATGAAATCGTTAAAAGCCAATAGGTAACTGGTGTTAAATTGCACTAAATGTTACTATGTTCTAGGTTTAAGTAATCGTGAGTAAAGACTATTGATTTTACTGAGTTATGAATGTTCAGCACTTCTGGGACCTGGGTCCATAAAGTGCTGCTATTTTTATAACTGTCCAAACTAATAGCCTTAATGCCTAAGGATTGTCCTTTCCTCTCTTGAAAATAATGACCACATTCTTATTGCAACTCTTACATACCCTGCAGATTTGTTTGCTGAAAGACCAGAGCAAATGGCTACACTCACTAGCACAACAAAATTTTAGAAAGACCCTGACAGCACTAGTCTGTACATACTTTGTCTTCATCACATCGGAGACTGAAACTTCCTGGCAAACTGAGAAAAAGCCATTAATACTCATGGCCTTTTATTAGCCGAGCCAGATTTGTTTCAATTTGCCTTTGGCGACAGCAGTAGCACCTTCAGACTGCAAAAGCAGCTACACCTGAGCAGAATCCAGAAAGAAGACCTTACTTCCACCACAGAAACGTTAGCTCTTGCACCGGGGCTGTGAAAGAGCTCCCAGTACTTTGGTGGCAGGGAAGGTACAAGTCCCCCTGACAGTCACACAGCTAAAACTGAATGTAACTCCCACTAGAACCATCACTTTAGCTAATATAGACATAAGTGTGGAGATTTGCCTAACCTGCACCACATGCTTCCAGTGTTTTTCGGAGGCAGGCACTCCAGTTTTGTACTGCTCAGGCAAAAAGACACGACACGATGTCCAAAGGCAAAATTTATTGGTGGTATGAAATCAGCTATCTGTAGAGAAACCAATAGTATCATGGGGTAATAATTTGGTTCTGATTAAGCTCATTTCTAGCCGATTGATTTTTGCAGTCTGAAGTCGCTTCCCCCAAACATGATTTTTAGGCTGTTTGTCAAAGCTCTGAGTTTTCAAAATCATTCAGGCCCTCCCTCTTGGAAATCGATTCACCTGAACAGTTGGGTGATGGTGACTCCCCTAACGTTTCCCTTTTGAAGGTGATGTCAGAGCCATTTAGCCAGTCATTCCCCCCTCCAGCACCACCTGTATTTGTATTCTGTTCTCATCTCAATTCTAGTGAGAATCGTGCTTTGCAAACAGAATAGGGGGAAAATGCAGTACTATCTGTGTTTGGCTTTATTTTCTTCCTAGACTAACCACGCATCTTAAAAACTTTGAGCTTTTTGTTTCGTTTGAAGCCAGCACATTAAGGTCCATTTATTCTTACAAAAATATATACGTTGAAGTAGTTGTCTCTGAGAATATCTGATTGTTATTCTTTGACAGAGCTGTCACTAGAGGGTTCATTTTGAGCTCATTCATTGAAAGCCGTGGCAGCAATGGCAGCCAGCCTTAGCTCAGTTCTGCCTCCAGAGATTTTCAGAGAAGCTATTTGGAGTTTATCACACAGTTTTGCAAAACACTACAGCCTCGGCAAGCTGTCATAAAGAGGCTCTCATTCCAACTGGGCTCGCTTACAAGTGGTATTTTATTACTCTCTGGTCTGTTTTACCCTGCACCTTGCAAAATCTTTCTTCACCTCTTTTACTCCGTCGATAGATTAAAAAATTCTGAAACAAGATTCCCAAAAATGCTTGGTATTTTTAGTGCATTTATAATTCACAAGCTATCCAGCTCCACTCAGACCAGAGCTCTTCGATTCCAGGCTGTTTCACATCCTGAGACTCTCTTGTCGGAGTTTGCTGCTGAAAGCATCATCTTGAGCAGAGCCACTTTGCAAAGCCCCTCGGCAGAGACACGTCTCGTCCCCTGCTGCGACTGTGCCGTTTGCTGACAACCCGTCGTTTCCAGCAGCTCCTTTCACATGAGAATTTTAAACCTGAGCACCAAAACCAACTGGTGTCTGCAAAGCAGCGCAGCTCCCGTTCCGTGAGGCAAGAAAAAAGCCCGCAAGGCCAATTTCCCCCTGCACCTTGCCCTGCGCGTGTTGGCTCCGTCACAAGACCGTCTCCCAGGGGAAGTCTGCCTGGAGCCAGCGCAATGGCTCCATGCCACCCTCGAGGCCGTAGCGTGCCAAGGCAGTTGAGGTATTCCCAGGGGGAAAGGAGCATGAATGGAAACATGTATTGTGTTTTGGCTATTCCTAGCTGCTGAAACAGCCCAGCAGGAGCCATCGGTAACTGGATACCAGTGAGCACGAGCCTAGGATTTCTCTAACTGGCCTAGTGCGCTGAAGCCTTCTGGAATAAGGAAGTGGAGATGTAAAAGCAACCCAAATCCTTGTTTGCTTATCATCTCGTCCCATAAGCTCAAATTCAGGGCTGTATCAGGCTTGTCATCTTAAATACACTAACCCGCAGCAATAAAAACCTAGGAGTGCCTTCCCCACAGACTCCTGGCGCTCCAAGCAGCTGCGCTGCCAAATCTTGCAATTTTATCTCAGAGCATATAAACTTCTGGTGCTCTTCTCAAAGTTTCAGCTCCTTGAGTCAGGTGATCCGGTGAGTATATCACCTGTCAAAGGTGAAGAGCCTGGTTCTTGCCACCACCTGGCCCTTTCCAGCAGAGCTAAAATATGGTGGAGAGAGTTGCGGAGCGCCCTATTGGAAGGGCAAAATGCGGCGGATGGCAGCGTCTGCTGTGCCAGGCACATGCTGCAAACACTCCTGGGAGCTCTGAGCCGCATCCACCAGTGGCAAGGATGTAAAGAAAAAAACTGGGCTTGGCCACCCAGGCACCCTCCAGTCTGGGTTCTGTGTTTTATATAAACCCATCCCACAACATTGCGTTTTCTGACCGGGAGAGAAAAGCAGCTGCCACCTTAAAGTTGCTGTTTTGCACGTCTGCCTGCTAGCTAAGCTTCTTCTCTTCCAGCTCATATATTTAACTCCTGCTCTGCTTTTTTGTGTCTCTTAATCCTCAGAGGCGGCATGTCCTCGCATACTTTTCTAGTTGAGAAGGAATTGACTTCTCCTTATTCATCAGCTTTATCAGTTATATCTCTTCCATATTCCGTATGAGATTTAAAAATCATTGGCTCGCACAGGATTTTTGTGCCCTTTCAGTGGCAGTAATTCAGATTATTTTTTGTCGTTCATGTATTGTTCACCCACATTAATGGGTGACAGTTTGTAACAAATGTATTCATACCTCCCAGACACTACTTATTAGCATGAATTCCAGTTTCTTCATGAGGAAATTAATACCAAACATTTCTGTCATTTCTTAAGATCACAATTATGAGAACAGCTTTCTTTTTAAACCATTTAGAGAGCAGTGATTTACACCTTTGCAGATAACACGGTTGAAAACACCTCCTCTTTTTAAAACAGAGGGTTCTGTCTGTAAAGTATGGTTTTCTCCAAATCTGGGCTATGTAAAGTAG
The DNA here is from genome assembly GCF_040807025.1 of Struthio camelus. Taxonomy (NCBI): domain Eukaryota; kingdom Metazoa; phylum Chordata; class Aves; order Struthioniformes; family Struthionidae; genus Struthio; species Struthio camelus. The sequence continues at coordinate 37,859,340 of NC_090943.1, read as the reverse complement.
AAGTAATCCACATTCATTCATTTTTGCCTCATAGACTTTCTCATACATGAAATAGTAACTCCTTTTAAAAAATTGCATTCATGTACTTGATGCCTGTTGATATAGCGGTAGCTTCATACAAGCTGGCAATAAGTTTCCTGGGGAACCACATCAAGAGTTTCACTCCTCTTCTGAGAGGAGGAACTCAGTTTTCTTCCCCAAACCAGTCTCGTCCTTCCCACTTTTGAATTCTCTCTTTTGTCAGCTAAGGCCAAAGCTTTGTTTCCGCTCAGCTGGGCCAACCTGACAGGTAGGGCTGCTCTTCCAAATTGCTTTTATGACACAAGAAGAAAAAAATCTAAGTATTGTACTGACTTAGAAAATGTTTCATACCCTCTGAAACCTCTGACATCTTCTCCAAGAACAGAGCTACCAAGGGCTGTCAAAAGTTAGGCCATAATTACAATCAGCGCTAACATTAACCAGAAGGTTTGCGTTTCCTCTCCTTTCCTCCTCTGCTAGCAATTTCTGCCTAATGAGAAGCATAACTGATGATCTTGCTTGTAGCGGTAGGAGGAAAGACACCCTTCGGCACGTTGCTGCCTGAAACAGCCGGCGGGTGCATGTTTCGGGAGGGCTTTCCCCGCGCCCTGACCAGACTCCAGGCTGGGAGCACCGCGATGCGGTGAAGCACAGCTTATTCGGACCCGTCCTGCAACAACGCTGGGGCTGCAGGTCTCCCCCCGCGGGGATGCACCCGCCGCTGATCACCACCCGCTGGACGACAGCCAAAAGCAGTGACGTAGAGATGAAAGCTCCTATATCCCCAAAGCCATCCTCTAAGCCATCCACGTCCCTCTAAAGCTCTGACCGTTTGCTAGCTGAAGACTGTTAGTTTAGCTTTGTTGCAAGGGTGGAATAAAAATGCTCCTGTAGAGAACACTTTTATTTTATTTGATGTATTTATATTATTTTATATCTTTTTATTTTGCATGTACAATCTGTTTCCTTCCTATGTATTTTTATGTTTGCTTGTTTCTTACTGTACCACTGCCCTTGGAGAGCTTCACACCTCTTCTATAGCAGGGGGGTCGTTCTGTGGCTGGTTTTGCTTTTAAGAGTGCGTTACCTTGCCTAACTGCTCTGTTAGTTCAGACAAAGGGGTCTTATTACTCTCGACTGTTATATTTAAATTACATGTTTATGCTGCTTGCGTTTACTGACTTACATTAGCTTTAATTCTTACATTAAAGTAAACAGTAAAATAAAGCTGAAAAACATCCAAAGCTGCCAGGGTCACATTTTTCAGCTGAACTGCTGAGGGGATATTAAGTGTGCTTTTGGCTTTTTTAGATAAATTACGGTTTCTCCTTCTCCCAAAATCAATGCAGGAGAAGAATTATGTGTTTCTTTCACCTCTTAGTAAAAATCAGTATGTATTACTGCTCTTGAAATAGGAGGCCTAAGTCTGCAAAGCACTTACGCATGTACAAAAAATTCCTTGGAGCAGCTCCTGAAAGAAGCTGATTAAAACCAGACTGATTTAAGAAGCAGAGAATATTCAGATTTGGCTGATTTTAATCAGCCCGTTTCAGGAGATGGCCCAGACATTCTGTATTTTTTTAAGTGCTTGATCCCTGTGCTAGACGAATTTTCTATTATAGCAGGCTCAGTAAAGCACTGTCTCTACTGAGATCAATGGGAATTTTGCTATTGACTTCAGCTGAGTCACAGTACACCAGTGATACAGCTAAGGTTTATCCACTTTTAATTTGGCCACTGCAGCATTCACCCATTTCTCATACATACTGAACATGGACATTTACACATATCTGACATCTGTGGACGTCACTGGCTTTCACCAGATAGCCCAGATACAAACACTAAATTTAAAATGGTTCTACTAGTGAGAGAGTAATACACAAATATCTGTAATGCAGTTTGATTCTTAGGAAAATTGAGTCCTTGCAAAGAGATTTTATGGTCTGTGTGAAGACCAAACCAATGTGCAGGATTTCAGCTAAACAGAACATCTCACTGACCTGAACTTTTGCGCAATGGTTTAAGTTTGCGGAGGAAAAAGCACCCAGGAGCTCTCTATCAAAATTTCAGGTGTAGGAGTTTTTTTAATCACAAAAACATTTCTAAAAAGTCACATTCCTTAATACTCTCCCCACCAGATTACAACATTTAAAGGATCCCTGTAGTCTGCCCTCTAAATACTTGCCTAGAAATGTTGCAGTTCACTACTTACTGTAGAAAGGAACCGTCTAGATCGTCGCTAAACACTGCTCTCAGACCTGGGCTGCTTCTCAGGTTGATCAGACTGGTATTGCTTTCTGTGTAGCTGGTAGAACTGGTCTAATTCCCTGGTATGATAGTCTAGGGAGTTTAAAGAGATAATCTTATACTAGAGAATGTACAAAGATATAAATTATTTAATTCACAGTTTATATGCACAAGAATCATAAATGTAATTAAATTCCTTAACAGAGTCGTTGGGCCACATTTGCAGCAGTGTACAATCCTATTAAAAGCTCCAAGTCAAATTCTAAATAGAAAGTTGAGGATGGCTCGTCATTTAATTTAAAAACATTTTTTAAACTAAAGGACCAGTTCTATTGTGGGCTGTGTGCCTCTAATTCTGAACAATTTCTGAAACTCACAGCCCTCAGCACTTTGAAAGAGCTGATTGGCACCTTAAAGAACAGAGACCTAACTCTAGTAAGCAGTAGAATTTTGGTCATTCAATTCTAAAGAAAAACAAATTTCCAGTAAACATTAGATATGCTAATGAAATTCATTCTAGTGGCAGAGAATTTATGCTCTATTTATTATTTTTTGTTCAAGCAATTGCAATTACCTAAAGAGAAATGGAGATTCATATGCAAGTTATTAGCTGGAGTTCTAAAAAAAAAACCCTTAAGAACCTCATAAATCTCTTTGAAATTTCCTTTTATTTTAGATTCCTCTCCAAGAAAATATTTTAATGAGGAAATGAAAGCGTAAGTATGTCACATCTGAAGTTTTAATTGAATTTGTTTATGGTATTCTAATAGCAGAAGCATTTGAACAAACAGCAAGCAAGCATTTTAAAACAAAGGCAGTGAGCCAACCAGTTGCTGAATGGCAGCTTATATGCAGTTGGATGTATAAACATATGAACTATTTTGTCCTAGCTTCCACTCGTGAGAAAGCGTGTATGGGCATACAGGCGTATTCAGCCTGAGCTGAATTCAGACTGAGACTCTGGCCTCACAGCAGGGCAAGCCTGGATGTGTCCGAGGTTCTGATTCAGTTATTTTTACTATTTGCTTTTAAAGTGTCACAGTACCCAGAGGGATTGCATAATTTACGCTGTCCCAAAGGTTGTGATAGGACCTCGGATGGGAGATCCCAGCTGCCTGTGCTCTAGTGACCAGAAGTGTTGCTGTACCAGGCCGGTGCCCACATTTCCAAACTTGCGTACCCCAAGTCAGAGGCTGCTTTTGAGCACGTTTGCTTAAATTGTTTGTTTGGGATTTTTTACGTTTGCCAAATTAAATGAGTGCATTAGCTCGTGTGCCTGATCATCAGCTAGTAGGATGTGATGTCAATGGCATATTCACAACTAAAAGTGCTGTTCAAAAAGCTACATTTAACAAAGCTCCTGTCATCACCCAGAAGAAAGAAATCTTCTGAAGAACACTGGTCATTATCTTTAAACATCATCAGAGATGCTTCACATCTACATCCAGCCAGGATCAAAATAAATTGCTGGAAATACCAAATCATTTACAAGTATGAACTCCACTAACCAGTTCACTTGCAGTTCAGCCAAAGAGGAGTCGCAGTTTCCTTGAGATTCCAGGTCTCGTGTAACAAGATCAAGTGCTTCCAGCTTCAGAGTAAACATGTGCTTTTGTTTTCAGGCATCTAATAGTTGCAGCATGAATCCTGTGTGAATTTTAAAACAGAGAATGAAAGCGAGAATCCTTCTAGTCTGATGAAAGGTAAACTGAATAATTCCTGGGATCATTACAACTTTCTGCTGCTGAAAGGAGCATCTTGGTATTGTCGGGGCAACTTAATTTAATTGCCTGTTTCCAACAGATAACAACAGGTGAACAATAAGAAGCTCTGTTTGTGTCACCAATGCAGATTGCAAATCTTCTCCATAGACCTGGGCATTGCTGAGATGATTACTCTCTAAGAGACTTTAGTATAGGAGGAGGTAAGATCTCTTTGAAACACTGCGTTAAAAACTTCCAGGCCTACACAACAAGATACCTCAGAGGTAATAACAATAACTATCTCCTCCTAATTCATTTGATTTTTAAATCAGAACTGCAAAAATTACTTCAATCCTTTCATATTCCTGTCCTTAAGAATATTTCTGGGTAGACAGGTAGGATAAGAACGAGACCACATTTAAATCCTGTTTTGAAGACATATTTTATACCACTTAGTCACCATGGATTTGAAACCATTGCCCATTCTTAGCACAGCAACAAGAGTTTGAACAAGCGATTGAAAAGGATTTCAGGACTGCACAGGAACAAGTGATTGAAATTGCATTTCTTTGTGATCAGGAGATAAAGACTTGCAGAGGAAAAATACTAGCAGTTCCCTGATGATGTGACTCTATCAGAGTTAAGTCAGCAGAGAGTGTGGCCTTTTTTCCTCAAAAAATAATACTTCCCTGCAGAAAAGTTGCTACAACACACACGGTGCCATGTTTTAGGAGACAGGGGTACCCCACTTTAAATTAAAACTGCCAGAAAAAGTGTTTTTAGTACTATAGAAGTTCACCTTTTCCCATTTCAGTTCCATCTCCAGTCAGAAGAATAATAACTACAGTCAAACACAATCTTTTCAGATCACATTTTACTATTGTTTATTAGTAAATTTAGTGATGGGTTAGTGCAAGACCCGCAGCTTTGCAAAAACTCAAGCCCTGGTGACGTGGAGTTAACGTTCATGTATTCAGATTGTTGTCATTTCCCAAAATGTAGGAATAACCTGAGAGCTAACTGGCTGGCTAGATTAATTGTAAGAGGCAGCTGCTAGAAATACTGGATTGAGCTTGAGCTGTCACCTCTAAAAGTGATAAAGTACACATATAAGGAAGATTATCAGGTGACCATGAAATGTCTTTTTTCATCAGCTACAGAGAAAAGTCTTGGCTCTTGAAGCGGGAGAAATCTTGGAGTCTGGGTCAGAGGAACGGCTCTGAAAATCCTGCAACCTTGGGAGCACAGACTGATGAGAAAAGCCTATATTTATGGCCCTAGCTAAACCAGTTCTGAGACAAACGTTGTTCAGGACTTTTCAGTCCAAATGGTTCTTTAGAAGCTCCTGTGCTAACACAAGCATCATGTTTCTGTGAGAAAGTCTCAGTAGGAAATCTAACTTGAGGTGGTAGAAGAAACGTCAATGCTGCTGTGCAGTCCCAGCAGTACGGGGAATGCAGAACATCATTGCTTCGCTTGCAACGTCAGGCATAAAACTTCATATAAAGAAAGTTTCTGTTCAGATTGGCTCACAAATCAACATGTAATAGTGAAAAAACCCGTAGGAAAAATAAATGTTTTGCATTTGAACTGCAAACTTCAATGCAGCACAAACTGCAATGTTTGTACTGAAGTGCTACAGACCCCAGGACCCAAACTGCTCCTTCTAACTTTGAGTGGGAGTGATGAAAACCTGATATAATTTGAGGCAGGGACAGGGACCATAATACCTCCATAGCATTGTCCCTCCACCAGCTTCATACAAAAAAGATGCCCTCAGATAGTTCAGTGGGTCTGGAGCAATTAGTGAGGTGGGAGGGACAGATCAGGAGACCAATTGCTGTCTATAGCACTATCCTCAGTTGACCCCAGGGATTTCCAACTGGAAATCAGAACTACGGCTAATACGGCTTGACACAGAATTAATTCTCCCAGGACTTCCTCTTTTGCTTCTGCTGAGCTGCCGTGGAAAAAAATCTGAGGAGGATAGTGTGTTTCCTGCAGGGTTGTACTGCTGGGAAGGCTAGAAAGCCAGAAAATAAGCATGAAAGGGGAATCCCTCAAAAGATCCCCTTCTTGCAGCCCTAAAGGGTACAACCTGAAATTTTTCTAAATTTCATATATCTCTGGTCCTTTGCAAGTAAGAGTAACTATGGTCTACAGCAAAAAGCAGCAGGAATCATCTTTCATCTGGTATATTTGGATGTGAACTAGAAATTAAACTTTGCACTTCATGACCTCTCTACAGAAGCTGGTAGTCACATTTTCAGACTTCAAGCATATATACAGCTCTGCTTTCTCTCTCTTAGATCTACAAACAGAAAAAAAAAGGTTTTTATCCATTATAGCCCATTTAGCATCCCTCAACAGCATAAGAATGATCTCTTCCTCTATCATTTTGTCTTTTTTTTTTTAAGCATAACTCATGATTTCAATAGATTTACTAACTTAGCGTGTGCGCATATCTCTATTGGGGAAGAAAACCAGGAACCTGCACATCTAGAACAACGCAAAAGAGCTCAGAACTCTGCATCAAGGTGTGAGAAACACGTGCGTGGCATAGAGCCCCAGGAAATTCCACAGATCACCCGTGCAACATCATCTAACCCCAGGCCTCTCCCAAAGAAAGAGGGCCAACACTGTATGCGGTAACCCATCCTCACTGATATCCCAGGCATGAGGGGCTCCTCCCAGATCAGAGTCAACTGGTTGTATGGTATCTGTCATCAAGGGGAGTGCTGGTGGATAGCAATTTCTTTCTCTTTCCCCTTTGAGATCAGATGGAGAATATAGAATCTCAAACTAAAAAAAGGGCCTTTCTCAAAATCCTGGCTGGCCGAGAGGTGTTTGTGAATGCCAGGTAACAGACCCGTTAGCTGGATGTTTTCTCCTGTTTGCAGAGAGGTGGATGCTTTCTCCCCTGTGAACAACTCCACAGCTATTTACGGGGGACTCTGCACAGTGCCAGGCCTCCAGCTAAGCAGAGCGTGTCAGCCGCAGATTAACCCAGTGCTGCGTCAACAGCTCTAAGGGGTTAACCTTAGCCCAGGGAGCCCTGATTCAAACCTGCTAAAATTTGCAGTCGGTAACATAGCGGTACAAATTCTTCTGTTGTCCTCAAACAAAGAACTTTTGAGGATCCGGAGCAAATCGTTGGGTTAGACATTGACCTGAAAACACCCCTATAACTCTCCTTATATGGTGATTTTTTTTTTTCCTCCTGAAAAAAGCTATTTGCAAGCCATGCAAATGGGTGAATTCAGCATGTGATTCCAGAGCTGCATGCAGCTCTTTCTTTGCCACATACACAGACACTGCTTTTAGTGCACATCATCACATAGTGATTAATGACAACATGGCATTTACTCCAGGGACCATAGCCAGCTTAAACATGAAAACCCACATTCACTCAGATGGACAGACAAGCATATAAACTTTATTTTGTCAGCCAAGTAAGCAAACTGTAAAAATAAGAATACAAAATCTGCTCTGATGTTTTCTTTAGTCAAGGATAACATGATTTAACAGAATTACCAACCATGACTTTTTCCAAACGGAGTTACACATACTAGCTGGTTACCGCCGTTCTAGCTAAACTATACTCAGCACAGTACCAGATACAAGAGAGAAAAGATGACTTTGTGCAGTCTCTTCGTTCCTTTCTTTTAGGATCTCAGGGGATATCTTAAGGAGGCTGGCCTCAGGAGTAACCTAAGCTATGGTCAAACCTAGGGGGCTGTCCCAATAGCCAGGGAGTCACTGGCCTGCAGTAACATTTCCAGCATGTTGCCTCCTCCTCACCGGGCACTCGCTGGCTCATTGGCCACCTAGGATCCTGCTGAGATGTGAAGACTCCTCAGGAGACCCATTAAGTTGCTTTATAGCCCTTTGTGCTATAATACGGTTGCAGAAGTGCTGTATATTGTGAGACTAACGTTCTGGTCGGATATTTGTATTCCATATATATTGCATCTTTCATAGCCACCGGAGACTATCAGATGACAAACTGGCTCTCCAGATATTAGAGGTTTAGTGCCTCTGATACAAATAAATGAAAAGGACAAAGGTTTGTGCTGTAAATATGAAACACAGCGCAAATGAATTAGGTTATTTTTACATTGCAGATTAAAATGGCCCATTCACCTTAACTTTTCTGGTTTTAGCTTAAATCTTGCAAGGTCAGTGCTTCACTGGAGCTGTTTCATGTTATCTGATGTGCCCCCTTTCCAGATTTTCTCAACGGTGTTCTGCAAAAGGATTTTCTCCTACCTTTTCATCTTCTTTAATGTAGGGATTTTTTTTCCCTGAAATTATTTCAAGAGAAGTAGATACAACTCTTCCTAAAAACGAATTTTTTTTAAAGGAGGAAGATGGCTTTCTGTCAGCATCATTCCATGCAGCATAGTGTTTTAATTCGGCTTTGCTAGCCAGCTACAAAGAGAAAGAAGCAATGTGAAAATCTGTGAAAAGGGTTGAAAGGACAGAAGAACAGAAGCCAAAAGTTCAATGCTGTTCAAATACACAACAGAGATAGCATCACTCCTCTATGCAGCCCTTCTGTGATCATTTTTTCCTATTCCTTTGGACAAGATGGGAGATTCAAAGAGCTATAAAATAATGAAGGCAATAAGAACAGCGCCAGAAATCTTGAAGTCCTTTTGATAGAAAATAAAATGATTCTCCAATTACAGAATAGTTTACATGAATGTATCAAAAGGAGCAGCAATTATGACTTACTAATTTCATGTTGGGGGGAATCTTTCACTGTTATTAACAGAAATATTTTTAAACAGCTGTAAGTTAATGGCTGAATTGTAAAATATCAGAAAACCATGGTGAGTCAAAAGCAAATATAAAGTGCCTTTCATAATTTAAGCACAGACTTTTCAAGGCCTGTGCATGTATTTGTCTACCTTGGATAATTTTGCTGGTTTGATGTTTTAAATCATATCCATAAAGAGGAATAAGACTAACCAAATTACCATACTATGCTACATTTCTTTACACAAACTGCCATAATTTTTAGTAATGAACTCAAGATAATAGGAAACAATAATGGAACTCATCTGCAATATAGATCACACATCCTTTGCAAATGGCAAAGTTATCAGGTAGCTGAATTTCCCACTAATATGTCATGGACTTTTCAGCTATTTGCAAGAAGCAAATTAGAACGGCACTACTTTACAAATAGACTCACATAACATTTTTTAGTATAATCAGCCATGGATGAGGCCCATCTGTCATATCTAGCCTGTATGACTAATTGTTAGCGATCTCTAATTGAAATTTAGATTTATTAAATAAACAAAAATGCCATTATAAATCCACTAATTCAATATGCGGAGGAGGGGGTCGGGATATGGAAGTGGGCAGTAGCTTTTGGGCATTGTTTATCTTTAAATATATTCAGATTAATGTGTTCACATCTACTACTAGCCAGTCCCTCTGCAATACACATCAGAGCAGGCTGGCAGATGTCTGCATTACGGCAAGCATTCTCCTCCTCATTTTTCCATGCTTCAAAGAGGGCTGTGAATGGAAGATGGGCTTAGGCTTTTTGGCAGTTATATTTTCTGGGAGCTCCTAAACAAAAAAGGTTACACGCTATTGTTATAAAATATGGTAAGCGCCTGTGGTTTTATTCGGGTTTTTTACATATAGTAATGGCCAAGGCCATCAGAGTGTCAAAGAATCTGCAGAGTGTATATGCAGACAGCAGATAGATCTGTTATATGGACCTACGATGAAACCCTAGCCGTAGTGATGACAAAACTCCATTAACTTTAGTAGATCCAAGATTTTGTTCCTCAGAGGTGAAATGCATTGCTGTGATGTGCTAAGTATCCCCAGCGGGCATTGGGAAAGTTCATTGAGGAATGAGGTTGCTTAGTCCCTGCAAAACTGAATTCTTCACCTCTAGAAAGAAAAGCAACTTCTTCATGCTACATGAAAATGCGTTTTCGGAATGATTATACACCTAATTTTTTTTCAGGGGAGTAAATAACCACTGGACATACACCAGATGAAACTTCTCAGTTGGTATCACTGCAAAATGGAAGTTTGAAAGACCACAGTCTCAAGTACTCACAGAAAAATCATCAGAGAGTTCTACATTGCTTTATCTTTGTTTTACCTTGTCACCACTTCTAGCAGCTCTGTATTTTCTCCAGTAATTTGCCTTATTATGCAGGTATTTTGGCTTTCTGTTTGGAAAATAAGGCTGAGCACCAGATCTAATCCCAAGGATATACGATCATGCCTTCTTTAATTACTGTAGCACCATACATGATCAGTGCATGAAGTACAGGAAATTTTTTAGCAGCTAGTTGCTTGCCTGCAGCATCTTGTGCACCTTTAAATGCCAAGCAGTAGTCTGAGAACTGAAGGCGCTCGGTGCCCTACAGGGACTGCCAGGCATTTCGCAGGACAGGCACTCTCAAAAGACTGCAGCTTTGTGTGTTCAGAGATGAATTGTGGGACTTCAGCCACACAGAGGGTTTTTTTTCCTGAGCCTTTTCCTATTCCTCTTGAAGTGCTGCTTTTTTTATAAGGTCTAAACCCAAGCCACCCTGAGTAAAAAAAAGTACATTTACATAGATAACCACTTAGAGCAGATGTACTAGATAGCAGTGTCAGAAAAAGGCTGTGAACACTAGGGCTATTAACATAAGAGGCAAAGTCAGACACTGCTCTTGGACTCAGGCAGAGCATCTGAAAGCCGTTTGCAACTAGCAAGGTCTCCCTTTTGCTTAGGTCTGCCACTTTTGCTTCTCTACTCCGCCTCGACCCTGTTTACATTGGCTGTGGCAGCACTGCTCTCCACAGCACCCTTGCAATTAGGGTAGGAAATTTTGTGGGGCTGTTCAGAGACTGCACGGAAATGAGCAAGACCAGGGGCAATGTTTCAGAGAAAAAAAAAAGTATGAATATGGATGTTGTGGTTGCTCAGTTGAGAGGAATGAGGAACCATTGTGGGGAAAGGAGTCAGATCCTATCTTTGTTGGAGGCATCGATGCCCTGGTTCTGATGGCTAAACATAGAACAGGATCCACTGCCATTTCATTACCCGAAATTATAATGATCATGCATCTGAAGTTGGGGTTTTTAAAAGATTTTTTTTTTTTTTTTGCTGAATGTTCCCACAGTTGATCCAAAACATTCTTCTTCAAATGTAAGCAGCACTGTCCCTTGACCTCAGTCATTGCATCAGGTCAGACCGTGGCTAAATCCTGTGCTCGACCCCTCCTAAACATCTAACCAGAAAGAGGAAAGGGCTGCAGCAGTGAGGAACGCACGATGCAGGCTCTTGTTGAAGCGAAAGCACATCAAACAACTTCATTTTCCTGCTCGTTCTATTCAAGGCTGCAACGCTATTTGTTTTATGGTCTAGCAGGCTTTTTCCCCACTTTGAAACACAGAGCCCGCCTTTCAGGGCAGAGCTGATACGAAGCTTTGCTCTTACCCAGGGTGTCTGAACTCATGCAGTCGTTGTTCTGGCTGGGAGCAAGAAGACTCTACAATTTAGGGTATTGTTCTGTGCATTCTTCTCTGCATACTCCTTGTTGGCTCCCTATTTTGTACAGTTGATTATGTCTTTCTTTTGCTAGCCTGTGTCACAAGTGTTAGCAGTCTACGTCTGTCTGCTCTTCACTAGCCTTTTGTCCCTTCTCCAAAAAAACAGTTTTCTTCCCTTGGCTTTATATCACTGTTGTGGTGACTTGCTCATATTTTGAGTCCTAGGATTCTGCTTACTTTATACTGGCAAACCCTTCTTGTGGTTTGCTGTAAATTACAAATTATCAAAACAAACTAATATTTCAGAAATGTGTGTGGGATGAACAAAGGGAAGGAAGGCTTTCATGTTTCTTTGTCCTAACAGCCAGTCTCCTGCCTGCTTTTACTCTGTCTTATTTGCCCGTCAGCCTCTGCCTTCCTAAATCTGAGGCACACTATTTTAAAAATCTTCTAAGCGACCTGGGAGCAAAACTTAAGGAATTTCAGATGCTTGAGCTGCTAATTTACAACAATATTTGAAAATGTTACCTGCAGCCTCAAAGAACACTCCTCTTTAGCTGCTATCAAAGTGTCAGCTCATGCGATTTCCCGCAGCGGCTCTGTGCTAATGCTTTTCATTTTACCGAGCTGTATGCCTCAAAATCCACCCTCCTCTGGATGTGTGTCTCTGTAGGGTCCATTCCCAAATCCCAAGCAGAGACTAAATTCACTTTCCAAATTTTGCAGGCTAGATCCTCAGCCATGTAAACTTGCATCACTCGGTTGACTCAAAATCACAGTAAAGATGCAGGAAAAAGTATAATACTCTAAAGTAAACTGTCATGCAATATTAATACAGTTCTCAGGGTCTGGAAGGATCTTTTGCCTTAAGCCTCAATCCTTGAAATGTAACTGAGGTCTGTTGCATCAAGAGGCCATGAATGAACTCTTCTTATACTTTTTGCTAGCTATTTTAAGCCCTTTTTCCCAAAAGCCCAAGTCTGGTTTGCTCTGCCCAAGCCACCTGCTGGGAAGCTGTATGCCTTGCAGCTTGTCGGCTTTGCAGCCTGTCAATCAGTGTTCGCTGTCACAGGACATCAAGATCTTGAGATCGGGTAAATAAAAATGAGGTCAAGCCCATAATGTTTTCCACTGAGTGGAAATACATAAATGCAGCCGTGATTAAACTCTGTCTTTTCTCTGCTTGTCTTAGGGATTTATTGCTTACACATAAGCTTATCAGAATCATAACTCATTCGGTTTTGCACCTGTGTCTCTTAGTTTTTATTCAATTATTTCAGCTCTCTGGCTTTGCAAACTTTTATTTCTTGGGTTATGCCCCTTCCCGTTGGGAAATGTCTTCTAGGGTCAGTTTTGAAAGCAATGCACTATAATTTAGCCTCATGCCTACCATTAATGTCAGTGGGAATCAAGCTGCTAAACGTCTGAACACTGTCTTTAAAATGTACCCCGTAGTATTTTGAGCTCTCACTGCACTATAAGCATCTCCTTATAGGCTGTCTCATGTCACACAAATACATGCTTGCGGATGAGCCGATGAAAATGCAGTCTTTTTTTTTGCTTGCTTAATTGAACTGGCAGAGGAGATGAATGAAAGCCCAGAGGGAGCACAAATAAAAGGGTCAGGGTCAGACAAAGAAGGTTAATGCTTCCCGCAGAATCTCATCACAGGACTTAGCGGTGCTACGGCGCAACAGCAGACGAGATTACGCAGCTTGGTCAGCAGCGTGCACAGGGCAACAACATCGACACTGAGCTAATTAAATGAACACAAATTGCGACAGCTTTCAGGATCAGCAACTCTCCTTGTAGCTGGAGTTTAAAACTGATTTCAAATGTTACCAGAATGAGCAGCTCCATACAGGATAATGTATGAGATGGTATTGTTTACAGAATTACCTGCTATTTCCTTATTTCTCCCTCTACCAGCCTTCAGAGTTTGCATACGAAAATTTACGTAAAGCATTCACTCATCCCTACTAATGTTTCTGTAATGATCAATCTGCCCAGACGTCCTGGCTCTCCGACAGGGGAAATTGCATGAGGGAAAAAACTGACTCAGAGAAAACACATATTTTAAGAGCTTCACATGGCGTTTGTTAGCATCTCAATAATTATACATGTTTATTGGAGCTGCTGGAATCATTCTAGCTAATTAGAACAGAGAAAGACCAGGCCCTGCCTAAAATTTACATGTCAGGGCCCTAATTCTGTGAATTCCTGTGCACCCACTTAATTATATACACCTGAATAGTCCCTCGAGGGCTACTGCTGCCTGGCTGTGTTGTTGTGGAGGGATACTCCAGTGAGGGAGATTCACACTGAAGTACCTGCAGGCTCTTGAAAGCACCGCAGGTGTTTCTGTATTTCCTACGTGGGATGCACTCGGCTCCACTCATACCTCTGCAGCTTTTGCACTGACCCTAGCGAGGCTGCTGTGCCACCTTGCTTGCCCACCCCATGCCCAGACCGCATTGGGGTGGACGAATGCCTTCCTACAGCCCCACTGCCCCCTTCACACCATCCACATGCAGCCAGGGGAGGATGCACGGGGTGTTCGGACAAAGCAGTAATAATCCTCCTCTGAGGGTCAGGGGCACCCTGTGGCCAGCTCACGTTGGAGCGAGCGCCAAACTCAGCAACGTAGTGTTGCCCTTCAGCACGCTGAGAGCTGGGCGGAGGTTCTGCTTGGTCTCCCGTGGTTAGCGAGCATGGGCTGGACCTGTTTGCTCCCTAGACATGTGAAGGTGGATCGCCTGTTTCAGGATGCAAAAAAGCCTAGGTCACATGTCCTCTATCTATCCTCTCCTTTCATATTTCTCCTGTTTTTCAAGCGCATTTCCCTTTCCACGCTTACTACCGCTCAACAAGTGAAAAAGGATTCCCTTTGTCGCTCAGGGACAGCAGTGGAAGCAGAAGTCAGGGGCTTTATTCAGACAAGAAAGTTGATTTACATAATTACAAGCCCTGTGTGGTGATGGCATTCAGCAGAAAGAAGGAGGACTTCATGGGGAGCCTTGATGAGCTCCCAGGAAGTGCTGAGGAGGACCAGATGGTTGTGGTCCATGTGAATAGCAATACCATAGGAAAGGCAAGGCAAGGAGAGGGAAGAGTGGGAGAGAGGTGATGCAAGGTGCTGGAGGCAAAGATAAAGCTCTGAGGAGCTGACAACCAGGATTTCTACAGTAGCTGTCCCTGAAATTCCCACACACTTCCAGAGAGAGAGAGGCAGAAAGGCAGAGCTTTCAGTGTCTGGCTAAGAAATAAGATGGAGGAACAGAAATGTCTAGTCAAAGTGAAGGCACCAACATAACAGACATTTTAGAAACATACTGGAAGGAAGACAGTCAGTGAGACACTGGATACAGGATACAAATATTCAGGAAGGCTAGAGTAGACCATATTCCATGTTAAAGACGACCTAGAGTCAATCAAATTAACAGATTCACTACTTCAGTATGAAACATAAAATCTGTGTGGACTGAAATTCCAGGCCTAATGAGGAATAATATAGGATTATCACTGTAACATAGAAAGAATATTGCATATATTACCACCTACCTAACCAGGACGGTGACACTAGCTGTCACATATGGAGGGAATTCCAAGATGCAACAAAAGTAGGAAATACAATACTTCATTATTTCCATGCAAATTGGCCAGATAAATAGTGCACAAGATATAACACGAAACACTCAAAGACTGTTTCATGGAACAGCTGGTTAGGGATAGCAAGCAAAAAAGAGGCAATTCTGGACTTGGCTTGGGGCAGAAATGCATATAAATGAGGAATTTTGTTAAAAAGAAGCTCAACTGGGCAACGAAGACAATAAATTAAATGCTTCCTGCAGGCAAGGAGTTTACTAAAGGCAATGTGCTGGAAACACGAGGCCCATGCGTATCACCCATCAAGACAGCTAGAGAATGGGCAGTATGGGATGGCCTCATAAGATAGTAAGAAAAGGGAGATTATTAGAAAAATAATTTCAAAACCTTCAAATAGCTAAAGTTGGATCCAAATGAAGAAGTTAGAAAGTAACAGAAATTCTGGCAGATTACACGTACAAAAACAATTAGACAGTCAAAAAGGGATTTGAGGAGTATCTAGCAAAAGGAATCAAAACTAGTAATAAATCTTTCTTCCAACATATCAGAAGCAGGAAGACTACCAGAGGATCTGTGGGGTCAACTAATGATTAAGTTTAAAGGGAGCACTCAGAGAAAATAAGACTATCACAGAGAAACCAAATTAATTCTTTGTATCACTTTATTCACTGCGGAAGAAACTGAGGTGATTCCCATATCAGAAACCCTCTTGGGATGGGGACACTCTCAGCAAGCCTCTCTGAAATACCTGTGCCCAGAAACCAGGTTTGGGAGCACCTTAACAAAATGAACAGCAACCAGTTACTAAAAAACAGATGATATCGCCCAGGAGTTTCAATGGAGCTCAAGAATGAAGTGACTAAATGACTAATAGCAGTTTATAACCTCGTACTTAAAATTCCCCTGATATTCAAAAACTGGATATCAAACATCAAATGCGGGCCAATTTTTTAAGAAGGGTTCCAGGGGAGATAGGAGAAACTGCAGGCCTCTAAGTCTGAAATCTGTACTAGGCAAATTAGTAGAAGCTGTAATGAAGAACAAAATTCATGAGCACTTCAACAAATTTGATTTACTTAGGAAGAGTCAGCATGATCTTTGCCATTTATATGAACTGGAGTTCTTTGAAGAGGTCAATGAGCTCAGAGATAAGAGTAATTCAGTTGATGTAGTCTGCACGGATTTCCTAAGGCTTTCAACAGGTTTGTCCCTTGATTCTCCACTACAGGTTTTTAAAGCAAATCTAGAAGCTGTGTCATGAGAGGGAAAGTCATTGCATGATAACTAAGCAGTTAAAAGATAGGAAGCAGAAGAGGGGACTAAATGCTCAGTTTGTGCAGTGGAGGGAGGTGACCAGAGGAATCCTGCAGGCTTGCAAAGCACAGCCTGTGCTGTCAGTGTATGCATAAGTGACCTGAAGACGGAGTGAACAGAAAGGAGAAAAAGTGTTTTGATGATAGCAAGGTACACATGGTGATAAGGACAAGGGATGACCACAAAGAATTGTGGAAGGATTTTATGCGACTGAACAACTAAACAATAAGATGACAAAAGGAATTCAGGGTCGATGAATGTAAAGTGATACATAGAGGAGGAAAACAATCATAGTTTCACATCTACAATGATGTGCTCCGAGCTGACCATTAGTACTCAGAAGCAAGATCTTGGGACTGTGATAGACAGTTCTGTGAATATGTCAGCTCAGTACTCAGAAGTGGTCAAAAAAATAAATAAAATGTTTAGGGTTAGTAGGAAAGGAATAAAGAACACAACAAAGAAGATTATGCTAGTGTAGAAATTCATGGTTGACCCATACTGTGAATAACCTGTGCGATTCTGGTCTTCTCATCTCAAAAAGGGTGCAGTGGAACTGAAGAAAGTTCAGAGAAAGGCAACAAGCGTGATCAGCGGCAAAATACGATCATCTATAAAATAGCTTCATTATGAGAAATGACTTGCTAGGCTAGGATTCTCCAGTCCAGAGGAGAGACAACTCACAGAGAACATGAAAGAGGGTTAGGGCATGGATAGTGGCAGGGTGAGGATGCTCCAAAATTAGTCACTTACTGTCTTCTCCAATACAAGAGCTTGGTGACAGTGGAGAGTAATATGGAGTTAAAGGGAACCACAATGAGTTCAGGGAAGCCTGGGGAAGTTCATGGATGGGAAACCCTTTGGGAATTCCTGAATACAGAAAAACCACATCTATTTCAGGAAGTCCTTGAAAGAAAATAGCTTGAAATTGGGGGAACCCCATTTTTAGTATTTGGAGGAAAATTTCATTCACATTTGTCCTGTTCTTATTCTTACCTAGGCACCCACTTGTGGTGACTGTTAGGGACAGGGCACTGGGTTAGCTCAGGCTTTGGTTTGACAGCATACAGTATGCTTTTATGCTGGTAACTACCCTGTGAGGCGTACATAGGCACGCCCGTGCGCAGACACACACACGCACACAGGGTATTAGTCCTGTCCCGAGTTGTCCTGTGTGCCATTGTCAGGCTGCAACCATGGCACCTGTGCAGGAGCCCACAGGAGGGAGCAACGGGTGCCAGCAGGGCAAGCAGCAGGAAATGAGTCAGGTGGCTGCTTCACAAAGCTGACAAAGTATTGAAGTCCGCCTGGAGCGTATTGCCCACGCATGCTTCCATCCCAGCCTGTCCCAGGCCCTCTTCGTTTGGGGCCAGGTCCCTTACCTTGCTCTGCAATCTCCCTCTGTCCTCCTCGAGGTAGGTGGTGCCTTGGGGATCTCTCTTGTCTCCAAGCAGCTAAAAGCCTGCCAGGAGCTCAGGGTAGTCGTTCTTGCCCAGGGATATGGCAAGGGGCATTAAGAGTCCACCCATAGGTCGGAGGATAAACACATAACAAAACACATAAATAACACACTGTTGTCAAGTGTAAAAACCTTGCCTTACCATGAAGCACACTGTACTGGCCTCACCTCGAGAGGCTGCTGGCAAGAATTAAGCCTTGAAAGCCACCTGTAACAAACCAGTCCAAGAGGTGCTTATCCCATTTGGAGACTGAAAAAGCAACAGAAGACATTCACATACGGGCTCAGGTCCCTTTACAGGACCCAGACCAACTACTCAAAGTCCACAGTTAGAAAGTATCTTTAGATCAGTACATCCTTGCTTTTTAAGGGCAGCTCAGATTGGGCCCAGTCTTCACCTTTTGAATCCATTCCACCTTTCTACTTCACTTTTATTTTGGCTTACAAAGAGTGCAGCTTTAGTACTTCACATTCTTTATTGTCAGTATCTTATATCTTATTTTAACAAGTTCTAAGGATATCAGAGCTCCACACCCTACAGAGTTTTATTTAAAACTTAAACTTAAATGGAGCCAAACTGTCTCATGCTTAAAAAAAAAGTATTATTCATTTTTCAAGGGAAACAGATCCTGAAATGTGCAGGACTAGCTCCTTTGGGATTTCCATTCTTCCTGGAAGCAGAAAGTATGGAAACTCTCATGGGAGCCCCTGCTCTCATGCAATTCTGAGCTTTGTTTTCAGTCTCAAGTAATTAAAACTATTTATGAAGTGGTTCAGATGAACAGCCAGGCTTGGGGTACCTATCGAATCGACCTAAGCTTGGCAAGATTTTAATGTTTCTTCAAGTGATATTGCTCTGCAGTACCAAGCATGTAGCTTTGTAATCGTAGATGTAATTAAACTGAAAAGTAGCTTGTTCTGTGCTTCCCCACCCCCCGCAAGAGCACGAAATCTTCCCACACATGAAGTAAAATTGACGACTTGAAGGAATGGACCTGATCTGAAGTCAGTCACTGAGGCTTTGTGTCCACATCCTTTTAAACTACCTGAAAAGAGCCTGTGTCCAAAGGCAGATAGCAAACTCTTCAGAAACAGTTATTTAGCAGCTCCATCTCTCAGGCTGAAGGACTTTTCCTTCTTTTTAACACAGTACTTTCAATTTAGAGCCCTGCAGCTGGGTGAACTACAGCCGCTCAGAAAAGAAGGGATGAGAGGGCATAAATACGCTGTAGCGGTTGCAACATGGCTCTGAGCCCTGGATAGAGAGTTTATTTCTACTAACTGGCTGCCAAAAGCTTCTCTCCTGTCAAAATGCAACAGATGAGTTCACAAATTCCAGATTTACGTTCCCTCACATTTGTGGGCAGGTGATCAACTGCAATCATGCTGCAAAAGGCTAAATAATAACCACTATGGCAGCCAGCGCCTGTACTAAACATCCTTGAGCTCTTTTCTTTTCCAGCCTTTTCTCACACTAGTAATCAAGTAGGCTGAGTAAGAGGCTTTATAAAAGCAGAATTAACTTCTGTGAGCCCGTAACAGCTTCCTTTCCCTCAACGCCCAATGCATCAGACGTTTCTTTTCACCTTACTTCTTCCTAGAAGCTTGGTGTGAGGAGGAGAACAGTTCTCGCTCTTAGGGTGGAAGACAGTCTTCTGGATAGAGATTTCTTTTGCTCTTTCCTTTGCCAAGAGTACCGATGCTGTTGGCTGTGGTGATGATGTTAATGGAACTGCAGTTCAAAGGCAGTGGATTTTTTTTTTTAGTGAAATAAATATCTTCTTTCTGTCAAAAGGATCCTTAATGGAAAAGTTTAACTTTTCATTAAAATCTGAGCATCCAAGAACTACAAGTTATTTGTTTCTCTTTTCTTTTTACCTGTTTGAGAAGCTAAATTTTATTATAGAAAATGAAATTGAGTCATATCCTTGATGTATTCTCTGATCAGTCTTTCAGTACCAAGTTGCTTCTCTCCCACAAATGATGGGAAAAAGCTATGACCTTTAGCTCATGTAAATTTAAGAGGCTTTAGGTTGTTCTGACTACAAGACTCCTGAGGTTTTTTCACAATACAGTGCATCAAATCCTCATCATAAAGTGAGAAGTGTGAACTTCTCATTAACCGTCTTTACATTTAAAAGCGTATTATAAATATTATAATGCTAAAATCATCCTACTGAAAGATGTCTTTCTTATATCAGTTTCTTGGTCTAATGTTCCTCTCATTCCACTTCTTTAAGAGTACATTCATAGTTCTAAAAGGTAGGGAAGAAAATTGCTTTTGGGGAAGGCAAAGGGTGCGCTTTCCTTTCTTTCTTTCCCCCAAAATGGAGCAGCATCGAGAGCGATCCTGCCACTCACTGTTCCATTTGCTGACGCATAGCAGTATCTTTTAAGTTTTACTTTTGCGTTTTTTCCTTGGTGAAGCTCCAATTTACTTTAGGCTTTTATGCTCCTTCTACCAGAAGGAACGACGGCTCAGATATGTTAGCTTTCAGACAGAAGTCCTTGACTGAAAATTTTGGGGGTTGATTTTTGCCTGCAAAAGTCAAACTGTCATGTGGTCAATTCTGACATTACAAGCAAATTTTCATAACCTTTTTCTGTAAAAATAAAATGTGTTTTATGTCCAAATCAGATATCTAATTATATTTTTAAAGACTTTATTATATGAGGTTTACTATGTTGTCCTTTAGTTGAAATCTTTCCACAGAATATCGGCTGTGGTCAAACTAAATGCCTAGTCACTGCTTATTAGAAATGCAAGAGATTAGAGAATGGGGTATCTGGAGAGGAAGAAAATAGCTCACTGAAATTATTTTGATTCTTTCAATTTCTTTCACCCCCACTTCCTATTGAACAGTTCCTGGCTACAGGAAATGAAATTCTTATCTGTAAATTGGGTTTCTATGAATCAGACCCACAGATTTCCATACATTGCTGGATACATATGCTTATTTTGCATTTATATCAGGAAAAGATCTGCATGAAATTTTGCATCTGGAGGAAAAGTCCTTGTGGGCACTGTATGAAAAGCAGCCCATAACCAGGAAGAGGACTTTTTCATTCTAAGATGATCTTATCTGAAAGCCATGGAGAAAAGATACCAAGCTTGATTGGAGAGCCTGTTTTGTGGAATCCAATCATAGGTAAAGAAGTCCCCTTCTAGTTCATTTAGGTATTTCACTTTCACTGTAATGGGGATGACCTTGTGTTCATCATGCATCCAAAGCCTGCCTGAGCGCAGAGTGTTCTAGGTAAACAAAAGGTATGGTCAAGGTCAGTGTAATTTTATCACATGGTAATAGTAGGCAAAGGTAAGTTGCTTTCTCCCATTTCAATCTAAATGCTAAGCACTAAAGTTTAATGTATACTCTTCTACCAAAGAAGTGCTAAGGACTAAGATAGCAGGCACATTGCAGCTTAGTCAACAAGTAGTGCTTTAGTGGGCACCCAGAAAAGGAGCTCACACAGCGCAGTCGCCGCATTGGCCTGGCTACATACTTGTAGGAGCACTAAATTCAGCGACAGATTCAAAAAGCTCTCCACGATCTCACTTTCCATAATGAAAAGAAGAGCACAATTGATCAGAAAAGCTGCTTGTCACAGTGATGATGTCTTTTCCTTTCAAATATCTTTGGAAAAATGTGAAAGTTGTATATCCTATTTTATTTTAGCCCAAATTACAACACGGCAGGGTGCTGGCAGAGCTGGAAGCTTTGTTTGGGCTGGCTGGTACATACTCGCATCTCCCATTTAAGTTAATTGCTATTGACTTCTTCCAAAGTCCATACATGCAATACAATATACACCCAGTGAAACCGCCAGTAACAACAGCAGAATAAAACACAGAATAAAATTAAATAAATGTAACAAGCCACCACGGGAGATAGGTACGTAGATATATTGATATCTCGAGGTAGGTGAATTTGCATATAGCAAAGCACAAATTAAGGGGAAAATTGCAGTGCACGTTACACTACGGGGAGGTGGGCTGTGTCATTCCTTTGTGGTGAGGAGCTGTTGCAACGAGGGGAAGCTGAAAGACGCAGCGCGCCCAAATGGGATTTCCAGTCAGGGGCTGTGAGTGCACCACCGTGGGCACAGCAAAGGTATACCACAGTAACCGAATGCAAACTTACGCATATTCCTAATCATTGTGCATATTAAAATATATCAAGTCATGCCAAAAGTCTGCTTACTTGGTATACTAAACCTGTAGAAACAAAACGTCTCTGCCTTTGGCTAAGGAACCCAGGACCCTGGAGTCGCTTCCCCACTGCCGAATCCTCTGCTTCCCAAGCAGCAGGGTTCCTTGACGATGGTGCTGCGTTTTTCATTATAATATTCTGCACATGCAGCTTTACATGAAAATATACTGCTTTTCCCCTGAGGTTTTTGCTCTTCCCAGTTTTTTTATTTGCTGCGTCTTTTCTTCTGTTTCTGAAAGCAGCTCTGACCTTCTGTCCCCCTCCCCTGCTCAATATTTTAATCCTTCCTCTCTCCCCCCTCTCCTCTTTTTACTCAGATTTGGGTTTTGGTTCTCTGACTGTTCCAAATCCATATGACCCAAGTGTCTCACAGTCTTTTAATAGGTTTATTCTCACAACAAGTAGAGCTGTTTCCCCTACATGACAAACAAGAGGCTAAGGTGTGCTTCAAGGCTCGGGTGTACAGACACAGAAAAAGCCAAGTGCAATGAGGAGGTAATTCCCTCGACTCCCTCATGGTCCGGGGTCTCAGTGATTTTCTTAGGACCCCAAGAAAGGCATCCTGGGCCAGGGCAGGTCTCCAAAGCTTTGTGCTAGTGCAGTCACCCTTCTTTCTCACCTTTCCTTGGCTCTTCGCCTCTCCTGTTGGCCTTTGCACTTCCTTTTGTAAAAATGAAAAACAAAGAAGCAAAAGGGAGATTATTCCCCTCTCCCTTTTCATTTCTATCCTCCTTTATGTACTTACAATAGCAAGAAGACATATTTAGGGGCTGGCTGACTTTTTTCTTTTAAATAAAACTGTGAAGGGAAGTGTGAAGTTGCTGGCTGTTGAGATTGCACTGGAGAAGGTCTGGCTGCTCCAAAGGAATATACATTTTGTGTTCCTAGAAAGGGTCTAATGCTTGCAAAAGAAAAAACTTTACCAAAATGGACCATTACCCTGCACACACTCTTCTCCTCGCGGGAGGGAAGAAAAGGGAAAACAAGCCTTAGGGACCAGAAGATAGTCATATCTCTAAAGGCACTACGCAAAGACACTTACCACCCAGGTGAAATAAGAACTTGAAGGAATAAGACACCAAGCCTATCTCCTCGCTTACGTCAAATCTCCTGCTGTGTGCCAGGAGAGGAAGGAGGCACAAGGGAAGCGAAGAGATGTCAGTTCTCTGAATGGTCTGTTCAATTCTGTTCCACACGAAATTTTGACATAAGTGAGGAGAGAGACTTGATGTGCTCTGGTGTTCAGGTAGCCAGTGAATAGAGTGTTTGACAGCATGTTTATGACTTTTTTTCTTCTTTCTGAATCTGCAAATAGGGTGGGAGAAAACATCTTTTCAAAGGGTAGCAGCTGAAAGGGAGAGAATTATTTCACATCTCAGTGAAAGATACCAGAAGATCCTGATGCTTGGCAATATGTGCTCCCGACATAGCTTAGATCTTGCTTTTCTCATACGCACAAAGCTGACTATAAGTTTTGTGCATGCAAAGAGAAAAGGGCTCCAAATGCAGCTGAAGTGGATTGTAGGGATTGTTCGAGGTTTGGAGGGAGCAGCCTTGCCATCTCAATAACAAATCATCACCCACATGCTAGAAAACATGTGCAGGAATGAGTCTTTCCAGGAGAAGAGAGCTGTTGAGATTTATCTCTCAGGAAGGCCGGAGGCTGAGGGACCACCTTTACCAAGGTGGTTTATCGCCTGATCTAAAGGAGCGATGAAAGAGGTGGGAGGGGGAGAAGGTTTATTCCTATCTTTTTGTTCTGTAAGCTCTGCAAGCCTTGACTTCTGTGTTTGTGGGTGGACTACAGCATAGTAGACAGCCTTCCACTGACGTGGCTTTAGCGTTTGGTGTCCATGGCTGGCAGGAGATAAGATCCGCCTACAAATGTGTGCAGTATTTTTCTACTTGGCTGAAATTACTGTCCTCAAAATCACTGTGTGGCAAGTGATCTTTGCTAACGATCTTAGAAAGTACTTTAAAAATAGTGCAATTCCACTGCATAATATTCCCTAATAGGAAGAGCTATTTAAGATGGTTGCTGATTTTATAACTGCAGGCACAGATGGACAAAATGAGGCCTCAGTGGAGGGCTTCAGAAGATAGTTGCTAAAGCTGTAGGCATGTACAGTGATAATGAGGTGATAACATTTTCAGAATTGACTTCTGGTTTCTATCCTTTAAAAGAAATCCTCCTTATGATAAAGAGACTTTCAGGAGATCTCTGTGTCAGATAACAACATTGTAACTGAGATAAGGATGCAGTAAACTCAGTGACATGCTGCAAGTCAGAAAGATCACATAGGCAATGAAAATCAAGATGCTTGGGTTGCAAAACCATTCTAGTCATGCTGGACAATTGCATTTGTATTTGCCTTGCAACTTTGTGAATATTTTAATATGGGGAGGAGATGATCAGCTTTGCCTGGTGTGACAGTCCCCATCGCTGCGGAGGTGAGGGCTGTGCCGCATGGCTCAGCACCCCCGTGGCGCTGGATGGCCGTGCAGGCTTTCCTCCACCCAGCCGCGCGGAGGGCAGGGTCTTCATGTCAGCTTGGCTCACCTCGTGTATATTTGGCCTGGAGAAAGGAATAACATATGTATTCAGTTACACAAAAAACTCTGTAAAGAAGGCTGCTAGGCAATGTCTGTGCTTGTGGTTTGGAAAAGCAAGCCACAGAATGGACACCTCGTAGCCGAACAACCCTGCGCTCCCTGCGATGAATTGTGAGCCTGGGTGAGCGCACGCGGCTCGTCCAGCAGGCAGGACACGGCTTTATTGCTCTGCCACAGGCTCCCTCGGAGCCGCGGGTGCATCCTTCATCCTCTCGCACTTTGATTTTCCAGCCATAAAATAGGATGGTGCTTCTCTGCTACCCGCCAGGCACATTGGGAGGATAAACACGCCGGAGAAGAGCGTCGCTGTTCAGACACTGCGGTAGTTGTGGGGGACAGAGGGAGTGGTAATACAGCAGCACCAGAGATAGAAACCTGTGGGCACAGATGTCCGTCTATGTTATCCTGTGGGCTGCTTACTCCACCCCTGTGTTCAGACCCGATAGACACACACAAAAACCGAACTCAGGCTGTTTGGTTATTCGGCCTGCAGCAGCTTTTACAGACACCAGTTCTGTAACCTGCCTAACGAAGGCAACACGTAAGGCAGATTCTCAGCATTTTTTTTTTTTTTTAGTACGCCTTGAAGAGAGAGAATGAAGTTCTCCCTTGAATATTTTTGTTTTTCTCCATTTGATATACTTCCTATTTAAAAAGCAAGGCCTATTTTTTCTTTTCATAAAATAAATTATGTACTCCCTCTAGTGTCAGGAACTGTATACGGGCTTAAATCACGTTTGATCGAGCGTTGCTATAAATGTGAAGTAAGGTTCAATTTCATTTCTCCACATTTCAAGGTTAATAAGTTATAGTGATATATAAAATTAACAACAGTCGTACATGCTGCTGTTCTGCCTCTTCAGTACTGCAGCCATATAAAAGAAATCTATTATTAAACAGTGAAATAAAATAAGAGCTTCTCTTATTTATAAAGCCAGGTTTCTGGTTAGGGCTTTTTGCCACCCTTTTTAATTCCAGTTCCAAACTGCCACTTTGAAAGGAAACCCATACAAAGCCAAATTGCATTAAAACAAACAAACAAGCAAAAAAGCACCAAGAAGGGAGATCTAGAATCAGAGAAAATTCCAAAAAAAAATCTATCGAAATTCAGCAGCAAAGGAAAAGCAAGTTTCCTCACTGTCTCGGGATCTGTCATCATTTCTGAGCTTCACCAGACCACCTTTTGCCACAAGCTGTAAGCATCGAGCAGGTGGGTCCTACGACCCCTAGGGCAGCCCGGGGCGACTCCTCGAGGCAGGAGCCTGGGGGGGTCGAGCCTGGGGGGGGTCGAGCCGCTCGGCGGCACCAGCTGCCCCACGTGCTGCAGCTGCAGCCGGAGGTGCCTCGTAGTAGCCAAGAGCCGGGGCGCTGCGCTTCCCTGCCAGCCCCCAGGTCTCCTGAAGCATCAGTGTCAGGGTTTCCGGGAAAGCCCAGGGAAAGGGGGGGGGGTGACCTCCTGCTGCACGGAGGAGACCAGCGCTGGCCTCCACCGGGAAAATATTGAGCAGAGCATTGGCTGTCCTGTGCGGCTTTCTTCTCTCAAAGATGCTGCTTTTGAATCACTGGAAGAGGTATTACCCTCTGTTTCCCGCTAGCTGGCGAAAATGAGTTTCCCAGTATTTCCCCGCTGAGGTGCCCGAGGGCAGATGCTTGAGCACCAGGGCTGTGAGTCTGGGTGCCAGCAGCCGCTGAGCACTCACAAGCAGAGCTCCTTTCCCCGAGCTGCCCAACCACTGATTATACGTGTCTAATTTTATCCAGCCAGTTTGAAAGAGCTATCATTACTCCTTGCCTAATCATCCCTCCACATCATGCTGCTCGGGCTGGCAGGCCGTGGTCTCGGGTGGCGGAGGGGACCCTGCGGCTCTGCAGCGACAGGGACCCGTGACAGCATTTAGGGACAGACCACAGCCCGTACAGGTGGCAAGGAGGTCCAGGGGTGCCTGGGCGCTCACTTCCCCCAGCATCCACCTCTGCCAGTCGGCCATCAGCAAGCTTCGATGTCCAGTCTCCAGGAAGTAAAAGAAGATAGCAGACTTCAGAGCTGTTGTTTTCCTGAAATTATGCAAAGCCATGCCCTGCAAACTGTGCCCTGGCTTGCCTTGCCAATCTTCCTACCAGAAAAAACCCATCCAGAAAAAGCCAGGTTAAGTGGTCCTTGTTCAAGACCTAACAGCTTTAAAAAGAGAAACAGGGAGATTAGTGAGCTCCTTTGATGCAGTTGCCTTTCTTTACAAATCACCTACATAATGTCATTTTCCTGAACAGGGGGACAAGAAAGAGGGCCCCAACCCACTTTCAGTCAGCACTCGATCCAAAAGCTTGCTCTGTCTTTCAGTGATTTTTCATTTCCCCAGTGCATGCTGCCAGTGGTTATTTGGGCTGCACTTGATGCCACCTCAGTGCATGCCTTTTTACATCTTCCTACTGCTGTTTGTTGCTGACACACAGCCACATGTATTTGCATCAAACGCTCTACTGTCCACACTGTCTGACGTGATAAACCTAGAAGCCCTCTTCAGCTATACGTGCATACGTTTACACATATATGTTTTGCCATGTACGGCAAAACACACAGCCTGTGTTTTGGATGGTGGCAGCTGTTGGTTTGACCACCTGCTTACAGGAAGGCACTCACTGGCATCTTTACATGCAACCTCCGTGCAAAGGTGGCTGCTATATCCCCCAGCTTCAATAAAGCTTGAGCAATTCTTACCAATGTATGTCGTGTCTTAAAATTTAGTTTAGAATTTTCTTTACTTTCACTTGATAAATGGCAAATCTAGTTAGGGAGTTGTAAAGTATTATATTGACACTTTGCAGTTATGATATTTGGTCTAGATCCCACAAGCAGCTGTGAAAGCATATATCTTAGACATTTTAATGCATATCCTAAACTTTATTCCAAATAATTTGGCAGGATGAACTTCTTGCAGAACCAGAGTCCCCACATGAGACCAGAAAGTAATCTACCTCATCGTGCCAGGAGTGTTGCATCTAATAGTATCATGCTTTATCTCCAACAGTTCACTGTCATTTATGAGACATTTATGAACAAAGAATATCCGGAGGTGTCTGTGAATACTTTTTCAAATATTTCAAGATGAGGACATTGTAAAGATCCTGAGCAACTATGGGAAATGCTCAGAGGTGCACTGTCATAGGCTGAGAGGCAACAGACAGAAGTTGCAACAAAGGAAATTCTGGTTAGGTATAAGGAATTTTTTTTCTCCGTGAGGCTGGTCAAATACTGTAAGACGTTGCACGGAGCAGTTGTGCAATCTCCATCCTTGGAGATATTCCAAACTCGACTGGACAAAGTCACAAACCACCTGATCTATTTGAGCTTGCTTTGATGAGGGGGTTGGATGAGATGACCCCTAAATTCTCCTCTAACCTAAATTTTTCTATTATTCCATGAGTCCATGTAACAAAGCGAATAGCCACCTAGGGAGCTTCCAGGTGCTGTGGTGAATGCAGCCTGTTGTATGGACAACAAGGACATTAACTAATCTAAAGATGCAATGCGTTTTCCTATCTTCACCAGTATCCAGCCTTTTACTGGGTTCTCTAATATGTAGAGTAGGTAGCACGTACGTGTGAAAACAACTCTTCTAGTATTGCCCCACTAGAGGGTGCTTTGGCAATATAAATTTTAAATACACTTCGTAACAACATCATCAGGTTAGAGAACCATAGAGAGCATTTCACATATTGAAGACTGCCAATTCTTTTGAGAGCCTCTGAAAAACCTTGCTGTAGTGGATCCAAGATGCTGCATTTGTGCATGCATATGATAAGTATGCAAATAACACAAATAAATGCAAACAATTATTAGGGATTTCTTCTTGAATGCCAAGCAACTGAAGGACATCTAATGCTTTGCATTACATCTTTCAATATTGGCTGTCCTGAAAAGACATAATTTTCATTTTTACCAGTTTGCTGGTATCTTGAATCAACTCTCCATTGCCAAACACAAGAGCTAGTGTATATTCATATCATCTCAGTTACTGCTGACAGGATTTGCAAGGTAACTAACTTTCATGATTTCATTGTGAGCATCCGAAAACTAAGATGCTTGCTTTTGTTATTGTTTCTAAAGAGCAGCTCTTTAAAGGGCAAGGCGCTTTCTTAGAAGTGTTAATGCTCCCTGGAAGAAAAAATGATGAGAATATAACCCCTTTGAAATCATGAATGAGAACCTTGTGAACATCTGTGGAGCAGTTGTGCGCAGACAAGTTCAAACAGTAACTCTAAGCCTTCCAACTCAGATGGCAAATACGAACAAGTCCTATCCTGTTAGCTGTCCTGAGGACCAGGATGCACAAGAACACAAGGAAAATGTTCTCCTTTAGTTCATGTCGTAGGAGTGGCTGCAGATATCATGGGCGATCTTTGCATGCTATAAAAGAATGTAACGGGTCACAAAGAGGTAGATTTTTGGTAATGCTGTTGCAACCAAGCTCTTTTATTTGCCATTAGCTTCTCTGCTGCTGGAAGTCAATAGACACCTGACATTTATCATCAGGTAAATATGGCAAGTAGCAGCTGAGTGATTGTTCAAGTTCACTCTACTGTAGCTTTTAAAATACATGACAGCAAAGTAATAAGACTGTTGGCAGTTTCACTGTCAGCTATAAATCTGTCATTTAGCTGCATGCGCAAAGCACTCTGCTATTGCCACATGGCTGTTTGGGCTTTAACAGCAAGAAGCCAATTAAAACCAACCTTGTTTTTGGAGACAACTATGAAAGTTTGTTCAAAATTAAATATAATATATGAACATTTTAACTTAAAGAATGGAGGATTTAATTAAATGAGTAGCAGCCTTATCTTCACTTTTTATACATCAGGTATGGGTGGGTTTCAGTGCATCGAGAGGAGACAAGGCAGAAGTCCACTTGAAGTTCTCTGGTGCCTCTGCCTTCATCCAGCTCTTTTGGCAACTTCCCCACTTAATTAGTGACAGGCAAAAATGGGCTCTACCTCCATTTCAGAGACACAAAAATGTACTTCTCCCCGGGTATGCCTCAGTTAGCCCTTCTTTTCTTGAAAATGCTTCCCTAACTGTTAGTACCTTGTCCAGCTCTACCTGTGGCACACAGATATTGGTTCAAGGCAGGAGGAGTTGGATGAAAACAGAAAGGTAAATGGCAATGTGGATGAAAGGGCCTGTGCTATGACAGGGTTCACAGTTCATACAAAAGGAGAGAGAGGACTTGATACCATAAAGAGAATGGATTTAACAGGAGAAGAAATCAACAGACTAGAGAGCTAGCAGGTAAAATCCTATTGGATGTAGGAAACAAGGTAGGAAAACAAGCTTGCAGGATTTGGTGTTTCCTTGGAAAAGGTATCTGAAGAGCCCAAGTGCAAACTATTTCCTCACAGAGGAAGGCTGTGTGACACAGTCAGAGACCAGCACAGCTAGCCACAAGCTCTTCAGCAATATCAAGAGAAGGAAAGAAAGAAGCTCCCACAAATCTCATGTTATTATGGACAGATATAGAGAAATACCATAACTGTGCAGGGATGCAACTATAAAAGCTCAGGTGCAAAATGAACTACAGTTTCCTAGGAGCATAGGTAAACAGGATATATTAATACTTTAGCAATATGAAAATGACTCAAGCAAGAGCCATCTACCTGCTTTATGCGGCAGTAAAATTATCTACTAATGATATTGTGAAAAATGTCATCAGTTGTCATTAAAGGTCCAGCTGGGATAGTTAATGTAATTAACACTAGCAGCTGAAAATAAGAAATCAGGCTACACCATGGACTGAGCAGTTAGTCCATATTTGTGTAAGGCAGAGGCTCTCAGCCCAGGTGGGCTCTGGAATACCCAGCAAGGGACTTGGGCTCTGGTTGCACATTTCCAGCTAAGCAGCATTGCTCAAACCAGGATAAGCATTTGCTGTTCCCTGTCACCTCACTCCAGCTCTGAACCATGCATTCCCACTGCCATATCCCCATGAAAGAAAAGGTTGTTTTAGAGACAGCTCACAGTCCATGGTCCAGCTCCCTGCTTGGCCAGGCCCAATGGCTGCGGCTGCAAATGCCGCTGAGAAGTCACGCTGCAAAGTGGCCCAGCCAGTAGGGACTCAGCTAGAGCAGCCTCCGGGCTGGTAACGTCTGCTTTTGAGAGCTTAGATAATTAAAGAGATTTCCCAGTAGAAAAGGGTTAATGCTGCTCCTATCTGTGAAAAGGGGAGAAAAAGGGAGTAAAGAAATTTTTGACTAGTCAGCTTATCTAGAATTTCTTCCCTAATTCTGGAGCAAAGAATCAAACAATTTGAAACCTTCTAAAGAGATAAATGGCAGCCAATATGGATATGTAAAAAAAAAAATAATGTCAGACCAAGTTAATTTCCTCCTATGACAAGGTAACAAGCCATGTGAATTGGAGAGAAGCCCTCAGTGTCATAGTTTTAGTATCTTCACTGCCAATACCCTGTCTTCGCTGGCCTATACAACAGTCTCATAAATAAGCAGGTAAAAAGTGGACTAAGAGAAGGTATTATTAGCGGTGTATAGCTGGCTGGGAAACCCATACCTAGGCAATAGCTATCAATAGTTTACGGTTAAAATTGAAGGACGTATCAAGTGAGATTCCCCTAGCATCTGTCCTCTAGCCAGTACTATTCAATATTTTCATTAATGACTTATAGGATGAATTAACAAGTGTACTTTATTACATTTTCAGGCAACAGCAATGCTGGAAAGGCTACAAGCACAGAGGAGGACAGAATTAGAATTTAAAATATTCTTGATAAACTAGGAAAGTGGCCTGAAAATAATAGCTGAAAACTCAAAAAGGACATGCAAAGTTCTACACTGATTTCTCCAGATGCAGGAGAGGAATGGCCTGGCTAGGCAACAGTACTGCAGACGCACCTGAGATTTATAGTGAATCAGAAACTGTTCATGAATCAATTACATCATGCTGCTGCAAAATAGGCAAACAGCACCCTGGTACACCTAAGCAAGAGTCCCATCTATGAGCTAAATGAAAAAATAAAATGGCAAGTTTAGGTCATACTGCCTGGAACAAGGAAAAGCTCTCTTGCACTTAAGGAGACCTGGTAAGCTCAGTTTTCTGAGAGTTTAGGTTGGTGGCATGTAAGTTTCCTGCAAAAGACTTGACACAGATAGAAGTGATTGGAAACACTCAAGGAAAAACATTCATCACCAGCTTAAGGGAAAATACACTGTTCTGCTCATATCACCACATGAAGTATATTAAAAAAGAATACCCCAGGAAACCCCAATACTTTGGATCTGGAAGTTGAGCGTAGCTAACATTCCCCTCCTCCAGCCCAGGCAATGGCAGGATCCTTGTCCTTTGGACATGGAAAATGCCACTTGCCAGTGTGCCAGGTATTCCTATTAATGTATTTATCCTATATTTGGACAGCTATACTAGCATACACTAGCCTAACTTTTCTGAATAACTGCTCAGCCCTGAGGCTTTTCTTTTCTCTGCTATGCTCAACTGCTAGCAGCAGCATCTTGAACCAGGAGCACAGCTTCTCCTGTACTGTGTCAGGCATCTTGCCAGGGAATATACTGGGACTATCACAATGCCGTGTGCTGTCCCTGGCCCTTGTGTAACTCTTCTGCCTGCATAAGTATGCAGATATAAAATTGGGATTTTTGTAAACAATTTGATTAAGGCTGCTTGGTCAAGGTTAGAAAGGCCAGCCTGGTATTTCTGAGCTATGCTCCACAAAATTTGTAGAAAGAAACAAAAAATAAGTTTCTCTCAGTCACTAAAATCAGGTCCTCTGAAACACAGTTGCTTGAGGCAATCTCTTTGTAGGGGGTTCATCAATGCCCCTTAGGCATGTCCCTGCTAACCACTGCACAGGGCTAAGCTGCAGGTAGATGTAGATGTGCTCTACACACACAATCAATTAAAGAGTGGTGTTAGAGCGTTTCTGAAAATATTCTATCTACTTGATGAGATCTCACAGCAAAGGAGAGGTAGGGAGGTAGATGGAAGGGCAGGAACTTCTTAACCTGCTGGAGAAGCGGAACCTGCTTCCCCTCCTGGGAATCTGCTCATTCCTCACGTGTAAGGGTACCTGCAGTCACTTTTCTGCCCAAAGAAATGTCCAAGAAATGTTTTCATTAAAAGCGTAAGTCTCACTTTTCTCTAAACTGCTTGTGCTACGGTGGAGCAATCAAATTCTGCAGCCAAGTCACAATTTCTCATGCATATTTATCATGACACCATATGTCCTGCCTTGCCTCTGAAAAAAGGAAATGATTCTAACGGATCATATTTTAGGTTGCCAACGTGACTCTCTCTGATCAGAATAACGATTAACTCCCTGTCATTACCAATCTGACATCCTATCAGTAATTTGTTTATAAAATTGATTTACTTTCAGAGATTCACTTCAGACACTTACTATAAAGTTTGCATTTCCTAACCGCTTTCAAGAAACCGCATTGCACAGACTCTGCCAACGCTGCAAAGTCCAATAGGCTCCAAAGCCAAGGACATGCCTGTGCCACGTCATTTTGTCATGCTCTTGTGCATTCTCAATATGATACAGTATTTAATTGCAAGATCACAGATTATTTCTTCCACAGGACTCCTAGCTGACTTGCTGCCCCGAAAGGACAGTGATCAATTAATGAGCAATTTTATTGGTTGCAGTCAGTATGTGGCCTCATGCACATGCGCCAGATCCTGAACTGAACACAGATTTGTTAATTTTCTCATGAGTTTTCTGTGGTGCTGTCCTGTTACCATTGGGCTAAACTCACTATAAGACTTAAGTGCCAAAAGTGATCTGATGAAATTACCACACCTTAAAGCCTTATTTTGTGTCAGCTGAGCCACAGCGCTGCTTGTTTTCTCTTGATCTAACTCATTTCTTACACAACTGGATTATCTTCTCATTCATTTTGTTATGCAAGTCAGGTGAGGTATCCAGCTCATCCATGGTAAATTTTTAAATTAAAGCAACTCAATCACAAATGGTTGTGTCAGCATTACCAGAGACCTACTCAAGGTACCAAAATCCTTTCTGTAAGTAAAGCACAGGACTAAGCCCCCTCCCACTCAGGGGAATGGGACGAGGAGGGGAGACGATGTTAATTTAAGGGAAAAGTTTGCCCCGTCCCACCTGTTGGAGGTAAGAGAGGGGTTGTGGCTAATGTCACTTAGGCTGACAGAAATGATCTGCCCTTGAGCAGAGAGGACGGGGAGGACAGGGCGCATCCTCTGCACTTTCAGACACCAGGACCAGGAGGGGGACTGGAGGGAGCCCAAACCAACTGCTTAGGGGCCTGTGAGGCTGGGCCATGGCAGAGGTGGTGGGCTCAAGGGTCCCTAGAGCGGGCCGAAGGGGGGGCTGTGGAGGATCCCCTCCAAGGGGATCCAGTGGGTCCCTAGAGCTTGGGATGGCTGTTGTGGGCGAGCGGGGCCTGAGAGTGGAGTGGCCTCCCTTCTGCTGGCAGCCAAACCCAACCGTCAGTCCCTCCTGCCTCCACACATGCCCTGAGCTCCTTCTGCATTAACCGCCCTTTCGCACTCATTTCCTTTTAGCCCCTCTGGCCAAGTAGAGCCGGAATTCAGGTGAGAGTATTGGATGTTTTGGACGGGTGACTCCACCTATATCAACGTGCTTTATCACTTCTGCACGCCTTCCCAACCACAACAGCGGCATGGCTGGGAGTGCTGTGATCAGGTTCAGGCACAACTGAATGCAACCATCACTGAAAGCAAAAATCACTGTGCTTATTAGTTAGAGAAACTTCTCTAGAATAATGCTTTGTGAATAAGATTTAAATCTGTATATTCTTATCCCGAATGGAGAGCTATACAGGATCAGTGCAGATCACCAGAGCCTTCCGGTGTAACGTGTCATTGGATCGGGGCAGCATTGTGCGTAGGCTATAAACACATTGATTACATCAGGAACCTCAAATATGTTCTCAAAATAAGAAATTATTCCCCTCAAATAAGAAGGGGAATGATAGTTTTCACAGAGTGCAGCCTTTTAACATGCAAGAGACTGGAATTAATGTGACATTTTGTTTGATAAATAGCAAAATAGCAATGCAGTAGTTAAGCTATTGGTTACAAAATTGTACGTGGGAGTATAAGTCGTGACCACTACTGAAGTGTGAAGATGAACGTATGTTATTATTTTACCTTTTGTGTAAAGAAAAAAAAAATACCGTAAGAAGTAACTGTTTAGCCTAATTTTTGTATTTGGTTGTGATTTCTGTGCCTGTCAGATAGCAGTTAGCAAGGCTATTAAAGTGCATTAGCTCTCTGCTGGTGTTTAATGACAAACAGACATGGTCCATATTCATCAAGCAATTATTTATATCACGACCTTTTATAGAGCTGTGAATTACCCTTAGGACTTTTGCAGTGACTGATATTTCTAATAAACTGTTAATTTTGCTCCATAAATTGTTCATATTTTTAAGCTAGGAAACTAAAACCTGTGAAATTAAACCTACAGTGGAAGCTGTGCAAATGGGATCTATGAGATTAGGACACAGTTTCAGGTCACTCTAATGTAATAAAAGTGCATCATTACAATAGAAATTAAAGGGAGCTGCAGATATTAATATCTATACAATAGACTTTTATGAGAATAAATATATATGACCTGCAAAGGTAAAGAATCTGCACAGATTTCTTCAGCACTACCACTGGGGCAGGCTGAGATTTCATCTGCCTCAGACTTATCCTCAGACCTTCAGCTTCAGAGGCTCTATGAGACACCTTTACCCTTTACCGTTGCTCCGCCAGCTCCTTGCCATCAAGACAACACTGACACACATGCTCCAAAGCTTTCTTGTGTTAGCAACAAATTTATACTGCAATTCAAAAAATAAAATGAAATTTTAGGGGCTAGACAATGCACTGCATGGTAAGGCCAAATGTTGCCTGATGCTAAGGGAAGTGTAGTCTGAAGGAAGAACACACTCTCCAGACAAATCTAGCTCCTGTCACAGTGTGTCCCAAATCAGAGACTTACTTAGGCTTTGTTTAGTTCTGCCAAAGGGCTAAATTTTGCAAGGGACTTCACTAATGCTGCAGATAGATAGGCATCTGTCATGAGGGCCTTGGAGCTTCATTTCCCACATTAGGACATCTAAATGATTTAAGGAAAAACATCTGTTCCTAAATCACATGAGTGGCTTTGCAGTATTTTCAAGAGTGACTGAGGCTTTGCAGACTCCATCCACCAGCTGGCAGAGAGGCTTCTCCTTCCACAGCAGTTTTCCTCAGATAAGTGCCTGAGCACCACCAAGGTCCTCCAACCTACTGAGCACCATGAAATGGCACTGATGTCTAAGCTCCTCAAGCAGCGGCAACCGAGCCATGTAGGAGCCCAAGCGCTACTGAGATGGAAATGGCCTCTGGTTCCCAAGGGCTGGAGCCACAGAGGAGGCTGAAGCTGACTATTGTAGTCATGGTGGGTGATACTCCCATACATATTTCTTCCTAAACACGTTTTCGTGGCTAATGTCCTAGTACAATTAGAAATTGAGCGCTTACTATTTGGGCAAAAGCATTTGAATGGATCTTCAAATACTAATTTCTTACCTTTCTCTAACAGAAACTCAAACGAGAAAAATAAGAAAACACTGCTCCAGGACTAAGATCTTGACTGCTACACTCCAGCACGAAACAATTTTTCAGGTACAAGGAACAACTTCCGAAAATAGAGTTCAGAATAGAAACACTGATTTTACAGCTTTGAACAAGAACCTTATCATTTGTGTTTCTCATGAATGTTTTATATCTTGACAATTTTCTGTTCCTTGGCAATGTACACCGCCAGAAAGCTCACCTAGTTATGTGCTTTCCAAATGGATTTTCCTCTTGTTCGCAGTGCAGTATTGCCTCATAGCATATGACTGATTTAGTGAAATACTTTAAAGTTGCATATGCATATGCCATTAAAATGTAGTTTATATTCACTCAGCAGAAACTCATTTCTTTTGTTACCTGTTGCCTTGTTACTATTCAAATTTAAGGCTAGGAATTTGCAGCATTTCAACAGCACCTGGGCGTCAGGATTTCCTGGGCGCTGAGCTGAAATAAAGACTGATTAGTTTTGTTCCCGCTGCCTCCTCTAATTCTGATCCCCAAAAGATACACCTAGTATCCTGGGAAGGGATGGAAGATCATGCCTCACCTTGTACAGAAGTGTTGCTGTTGGGCAAAGGCTGTACGTATTTTATGTATCTGCACTAAACAGCATTCAGGGAGAAAGACAACTGAAGCAAAGCAGCTATTCTACCACTCAGCTCATGTAATGACTTCAAATGGGCATTTATTGGTGACATACTGGCAGAGTTAGCTCTGACTGCCTCATTGGTAACAACATGCAA
This sequence comes from Struthio camelus, assembly GCF_040807025.1. Classification (NCBI taxonomy): domain Eukaryota; kingdom Metazoa; phylum Chordata; class Aves; order Struthioniformes; family Struthionidae; genus Struthio; species Struthio camelus. Next base: position 37,822,270 of record NC_090943.1, on the reverse strand, counting down.
CCCTCAAAATAATGATTTATTTTTTTCTTCCAATGCATCCCCCAGAAAAAAAATAGAGTACGTGGATAAAAACTTCAAAACCAGGTTGTTGTGTTTTCTAGCTGCCCACAAATAAAACTAAAAACTGTGTCTTTTTTCCACAAAAGTGCTTTGTACAATCCTGCAATATCTCACAGTCCAATTTTATTTCAAATTCTGTCTCCCAAGGAAGTACTAATAAGGACTTACAAGAGAGTATACTGTAGAACATATTTCTGTCGAAGAAAAAATACTAATACATTTTTAAGGCTGTGGTGATTCTAGTTTGGGGAAAGAAAATGAACAATTACAGTGCATGTAGCTTTGGTGGTGGGTAACTGGAAGAGATTAATACTCTTGCCTTATGGTTAAGGGACTGGCAGTCCCTAGTTACTTAAGAATACAGTAATGCTATTGAAAGCAAATTTTTTTATTGTTCCTTGAAATATGGGATGAAATGACAAAGAGGAGAAAGATTTCTTACTTTGAAGCATCTCAGGTGGCCAAGGAAATATCAGTAACTTTATGTAACTTCGGCCACTGACGTTATTTTTAAATGACTTAGCATGTTCATGTCATTTTTGGTGGCATTTTTCAAACTGTCGGTAGTATAGATGTTTGTAGATACAAACATGAAGCTATGTTTCCTTTGACTGGACTTTCCTGGGCTTTTTTGTTCATTTAGACAATTGCCATTTAAATTTTATATCAGTTGATGAGCAAGTACATAAGAGGTTACTCATTTAACAAGACACCACTGATTGCTTCTCTGCAGAGGAAAAGAAACCTCACGCATTTATGCTGGTTACATCCTACTGATTGGCCATCCCGACAATCCACAGCAGTCATGGAGGAGAATAGCTTGCTTTAGGAAGAACAGTGGCTGTGAAGTAAAGACGGTGTCTTCTGCATAATTCAGCAATTGAAATCAGTTCTGCAGTGTCATCTGGAATGGGCTGTCACAAAGCTCTTTGCTTCTGCGTTTCACAGCTCCACAAAGGACTTTGTTTTTTATTGCTTTTCAGTAAGAGTCTCTCCGTGCAGGGACTGTGAAGACCTGTATACCTGAAACTCAGTTCAGGTGGGAGGCACTGCCTGCCTCTAAGTCCAGTGTTCTCCTGGTGAACTTAGGGATGGGGATAAGGGTGATACGAGTCACAGAAACCTAGAATAATTTAGGTCAGAAGGGAATTGCAGAAGCCATCTGGTCCATTCCTTCACTCAAAGCAAGAACAACCTGGATCAGACTGCTCAGAGCCTTGTCTAGTTAAACTTTGAATATCTCCAGGGATGGAGATGTCACAGCCTCTCTGGGTAACCTATTGCAGTGTTTGATTATCCTCGGTCCTGACTGGCCTCTCTCCTGACTATCCTCCTCCTGATTGCTCTTTTTTTCCCATGTTATCTGATTGAAATACCTCTTGCTGCAACTTTTGTCCGTTGCCTCTTGTCCTATCACTGTACACCTCCAAGGGTCTGGGTCTGTCTTCTCTACACACTTCCATCAGGCAGTTGAATACAGCAATAAAGTCCCCTCTTCATTTGATTTTCTCCAGGCTGACTAAACCCAGTTCCATCGGCCTCTCCTCACATGTCACGTGCTCCAGCCCCCTGGTCATTGTGGTGATCCTTCACCAGACTCACTCCTGTTTGTCCATGCCTCTCCTATAGTGGGGACAGAAAAACTGAACAAATGCTGACTAGAGGGGAAGGATCACTTCCCTTAACCTACTGGCTGCATCCTTGCTGATACGGCCCAGCTTGTGGTTGGCCCTCTTTGCTGCCAAGGTATACTGCTTGCTCGTGTTCGAATTGTTGTCCACCAGCTTTTCTTTCTACCAAGTGTCTTTTTACACAGCCAGTGCACAGCCTGTACTGTAGCACAGGATTATGCCACCCCATATTCATTCTTTACATTTCCCTTTGGTGAACTTTAAGAGACCTTTAGGTGTTCATATTTAAACCTAAAAGTCCAAAAAGCTACGGCATCTCTCTCAAAACCAGAGGTTCTCAAATTCAGATGGTCCTGTAATCAGCCAGTTGCCCAGCAGCCTGTTTATCCAGAAGCTGACAATACCGTTATCTTAGGAGGGATTCTTAGGGGAGAATCCAAACAGCGAAAATTGCTAAACCGCTTCGAAACAAAGGTATTTCTGACAAGATGATGGGTGTACAGTAGTAGGTGTTTTGAAGGCCAGGAGACACAGGCATCTCTGAATAGTCAGGGAAACTGAGGTTAAGGTCAATTTTGAATCCGAGCCAGTGAAAAGATTCAGATTTCTAAGTCCAGCAGCATTGTCATCCTTCCTTCTGTTCTGGCATTAAAAATAACTACCATAAAACTCTTTGCTCTTTGTCTCTGAGACTAAGTTTTACAGTAGTCAAGACCTGTACAGAGCTCACTTCTGCCAAACCAGGCTCACTTGAGAGACATTTCTGAGAACAGATAGCACAGATAGATAGATTTCAGGGCAGCAAAGAGACAGATCAGCTCAGATAGCCTCTGGTAATGGTGTCTGAGATCCAGGACTCTGAAATGATCTAACATCATTCTGAGTGGAAGTGAATGACCCTCTCTCAGGAGGAAGGGATATAGGAAGAAGAGAGTTAACGAGAAAGTTCACAGCTCCTATTTGTTTCTTTGGGAAGCCAATAAATGAGGAAGAATTGCTGGAAGTCTTCCTTAGATGGTATCTTTGCTAGGTTTTGTGCTGTTCTACTTGGCCAGAACTAACTCTAGATTGAAACTGAGGAGCTAGCTGCAGCTTTTAAGCCAAGATACACTCATGCAATTCTGAATTTCTATTGAAGTTTGAGAACTTATTAAGAGATCCAGCAATGCCTCTGGACTCTGAAGGTTTGTGGATTTCTGTCCTTTCAAAAACCAGGTAGGGATGTCCCATCAATGCCAGCTGTGAAACCAGCTGCAGAGACCCCTGCACAGCAGCAGAAGTGCTTGGGGTCCTGGAAGCAGCATGAACAGAAGATAGGGAAACCTACAAGAAGGTCTGGGATAAAAGTGAGCTTCCTGTTGTAAATCATAACTTTACACATACTGTGTCCTTGCTAGAGTCAGTGGGAGGAAGACTGACCAGTGCAGCTACATTGTTCATCAGCCCATGCTTGAGGCTAGCCAAAAAAATTCTGACAATTCTTTAGGTGACACTATACTGGGTGTCATTGTAAATGACAAGGCAGAGGTATAAATCCATTTCCCAGCAGCATCAAATGTCTAGTCTCATCATCACACTAGGATGAGTGGTTATAACCACCAGGCTATAAATTCCAGATGACTAAACATAAAATGATCTCTTTCATAGAGACTTAATATCACCCATCATTTCTCTTAACTGTGGGAAGAAAACAGGCTGAACCATAGGATCATGGCTAATTCTAGGCTGGCTTTCTTCACGTTTTCATAGCCTGTACTCGAAAACATCCAACAGCCTCTGACTTCTTTAGTTTCATGACTTCTTCTTGGCTATTTTAAGAGGTCTTGAAAAGATTTCTTGTCATCAAGGATTGGAAGGAATTTAACCCTTACAGTTGGACAAGGCTGTGAAGTTACTTGCAGAAACACCATTGCAAAATAAAACATGTCTTTGAAGTATGGAGACAAAACAGAAGGGCATCCTACAAACAGAAGGCCAGAAGTGTAGTAGAAGAAAAAAGAAAAAATATGCATTATACGAAAATCTCTAGCAACAAAAAGGCCTGTTTCTCCATATGTTAGCTGGTGTCAGGGGTACTTGGTTTGTGTGCTCATGTGTGGAGCATGAGGAGAGGTAGGTATGAAGCCTCCTTTATGAATGCTGTGAAAGTGAAAAATAATCGGGTCTTGAGTGATAGTAATTGAAGGCATATACCCCTCCGCAATGGGAATATACCTCTGGTTTAACTCCTGAAAATAGAACTGTATAAGCTGATGCTGAAAATACCTCTCTTCTGAGATTCGTTTCTGCATTAAAACTGTCAATGAACAGACTGGATGTCTCCAAAATTCTTTCTGGTTAAAAATATTTGAATGTTAGTTTACGTAGGTACACCTCAGTTCATGAATGAGTTACAAACTATTTGCTGGCAGGACAGATTCATGCAGGCAGAATTCAGATTCTAGGCTGAAATTTGAGCTGCTCCATTTTGTCAGTACCTGTCAGCAGATCTCAACGGACAGTTCCTCTTCCGTGGAGTGACCAGAACTACTTGAATTTTAAGGGGAGAGAAGACTGGTCTTTGAGCAATAGGCAGGTGCCAGACGGCAAAAATGTCTCTGACAGATTTGCACCCAAAGTTGCATTCATCCTGAAGGTGAGGAGGTGAGTCTTTTAAAAGAGCCATTCGATTAGCTGTCGTCATTGACGACTCAGAGCTCCTTATTAGAGGTAACAAGTTCTCACTGTTAATCAGACATTAGCAGTAGCGTAGACTGAGAAATGACAGACTTTACCTAATATATGAGTTGGAAAACGGCATGGGCATTGTCAGCGCTGCTGAGAAAATTAACGCTTGTGTTGACTGGACATTTTTACAGAAGAAACTGTGACCTCCCTGTGACATAGCAGCAGATAGAACATCTCAATGTAAAGTCACAAAAGTATTGTGCATTGCTGGCCCTGCACCTATAAAGAAAAAAGAAACAAAACAATCAAAATTATTATAGGATTTGTAAGTATACTAATTTTATATGAAGTATTTCTATCTTCAATGTACTAAATATCAACCCTGAAAGAAAAGAACTATTATGTCTCTAAACTGTATATAAATGTCATGGTTTAGGTAGAGATTCATATGACCAATATAAAATCACTTGAGAAGTTCAGAAGTGCTTCACAAATGCTAACTCTCACAATAACTCTGTGATATCGAAAAATACCTCCACCTCCATCTCATAGTAGGGGCAGCTGAGGTCCCAAAAGGCTGTGGCCTGCAGTCACCTCTCTGAACTTTAGACCTTGGACCACTATGAGGTCTCAGTGACCAGTGCAGAGAGGCAGCTCCAAAGTGCTAGTTGGTAGTCTAAGTACTGATGCTTTTCACTTAAGCATCTCCATTAGGTTCTTAAATCACCTCTAGTGAACCTCAACCTAAAGGCTTTCCAAAATTACAGGAGAGTCGTGGTGCTACAAAAAGTTCTCTGTAGTCCAAATCCCTAATACCTTCTTCGTGATTATTTCTTCCTGTGGAAAGAAGCTTTCTTTCATAATCACGTTTCTCGTCAGAACACAAAAACTGACAAATATACCTGGCATTTAGTTCTCCTTGATCACTACTGTAAAGATTGTTTGTAGGAATTACTCATGCAGTAGTGGAAGAATGGTTTAAACATTTGCTGTTATTAGACTCTGATTTTTTCACAAAATACTGGCTACAAAAGACTTGCTACTGGTTTCTCAAAGAAAGTATGTGGGTCGGGAAATGGTATTTTATTTTTTGTTGCCAGTTTTAAATGAAACTTCTTTAGAGTGTCAGCCTGGAAACTGCAGCGGACTGGAACCAGCCTTCAGTGCACTTCAGATCTGCTTATCTCAGAGCTACAGAGCAAATCAATGCATTTCTGCTGCTTCTAACAAAGAGGCCACCTATGCTAAGACTAGGCACCGTTACTTCTGTAATGAAGAGGGGACCATCATTTCAAACACAGCAGGACCCTCTGGAGTGAACACCAGGCCTCTCTTTAAGCATCCCTGAAACATGCACATGCTTCCCTCAATATTTTAAATGTATTTCATCCAATTATAGAAAAATTCAGGTTGGAGAAACAGGGAAGAGTAATGCTTTTCAAAGGCCTTTCCTCACAGAAACCTTCAAAAAGGGATCCTATAATTGCAGCAGGAGGGCCTGCTCCAGTATCCCTTCAGAAGTGGTATGAACTTCTCACTAGTGCAGACAACTGTGTGGCCAAGGACCTCTGAAAGAGCGTATTTCACTGTTGGCAGGGAATTGTCTTGGAACAATTTAATTTCTTTTCTTCTCTCATTAGGAGTAGTTGAAGTGGGAGTATGGAAGTAGGAACTGCAGATTCCTCCTACATCCCTTTGTTCATGGCTTAGCCTAACAAAAAATTTTGATGGAAGGAGCATTAAAGTCAATTTGCAGCACGAAGGTGCCTTCCAGGAACTTGCAGTAGAACACAGAAAGTCTGAGGTAGACAGCTACTTATAAAGCTGGGAATGCAACAGGCAACATGGAGGCAAAATAGGGATTGGGACCACATTAATCTCTTCAATAACGAAGAGGTTAAGTCTAGACAAAAGACTGTGCTGCATTGCCCCATTCGCTCTTTTAACACATAGTTCTACTGCTTTGATACTGTTTGCATGAGAGAGGTTTCTTTCACTTTTTATTCTTTCTTTTAAAAATACCTTTTCCTGCGAAAATACTAAGGATTCTGAATTAGAAAGTGAAGCTCCCAGAAGACAGGGAGATCATAAGCAGTGTAAGACTTCCATACATACATCTGACTCCTTTAAAAGGCAAGGAATTTGATACATTTTGCAGTTTAAGAAACACATAAGCATTCATAATCAAAATAAGCCGTGTAAGTCATACTGCTTTCTAAAAGCTTGATTCAAAATTCGCGTAAGTCAGTGAAAGTCTTTCCACAGAATTAGTCTAACTTGGAAATCAAGATGGAGTATAACATAATTAGGAATAATTCGAAATAATTAAAATTAATAATTCAAAATAATTGTGAACAATTTAAAGATAATTAGAAAAATTAGGAGAAATTTAGGAATAATATAATTGTTCCTAAAATAATATATTCCTAACATATACAATAAATATAATAATCCTTAAATAGAGGGGTGCCTAGAATGATTAACTGATGCCAAATGTAACCAGTTATAATTCTCTCTAAATCCTCCCTGGGCTTGTCTGAGATTTTTCCTCACTGGTGCAAATTATGGCCTGTTTGGGGATAGTTCTGTGGTTTACTAACTCATTTCATTTAGGCAGTTCAACAACCAACAAAAGCAACAGCAGCTGAATGAACTGCATAATCCAGAAGTGAAAAGCAACACATGCCATTTTCAACCCCCTTAGCCATCTGGTCTCTCATCACCAGATTATTTTTAATATTCCCAGACCACAGCCGTAAGAACTGCTTGGGGAATGCAGAAAAATTAATTGGCATGACCTGAACTACTTTTTTTCTTCGTGGAAGACACTGATTGTTTAATTAACATTTGGTTTGATTGTTCTGAAGGGCTGGAGGGATTATTATCTGGACTTAATTACCAGCGTCTCATAAAGCGGTACATAGCCAAGTCAGAAATGTTTACAAATTGCCAAACTGAGGCAATACCTTTGCCTGGTGCACAAGTTTGTCACTCCTAATTAGATTTTCTTTGGAAAAGAATGCTAAAACAGGGTTTATGATGGCAATGACACAGTCGGCAATAACCGCTCTGTAAAGCTAGGATCACGGTGCATTGTACCACTGATGTTCCCTTGCAGTCTGCATACACAGGGCAAATGCTCTATCAGAGGACTAGATGGGAGAGAAATATGTATGTGTGTGTGCGCACACATGCACACGTGTGCATGCAGACTACATGCACTGCAGAACATCAGCTGTGCACGACAAATCTACACATGGCAAATGCAGCGCACAGAGGGGCCAGCCTGACGCTCTCCTGAAACCTTCTGCATCGCCAGTATCAAGGGTCAAAACTTCTGTCACAAGGAGAAGGTGAGTGAGCAGGAAGGAGAAAACGGAGTCCTTTTTTTCCCCCATGTATTTTCTCTTTTTTTTAAAAAACATGTCATCACAACATACTGCATCAACATGTCATGTGCCACAACATGGGCACCATGGAGTTTGGCTTTGTTCCAGGCATTTATGTTCATTCGCAGGAGGTCAGACACCCATCTGGGTGGGAAGAAAAACTCAGTCAAACTTTAGAGGAAATCCTAGAGGTCCTCAGGGGAAAACACCTCATACCATATCTGAGCAAGAAGCTGTAACCACAAGTGAAGTACTTGCCACTGAGGAGGAAAGAACATCTGGGGCCAACTGAGTTAGAGTGTCACTGAAATACCACCTACCGGGCAAGAAACGCGTAGCTGTCACTGACCACTTATCACTTCAAGGGCTTCAGGCTGCAAGGGGCACAAATTGCATGAGGCAAAACTCTTTGCGATGCTATGTATATACGGCCCACCATCGGGTAAGAAAGGGCACCTCAGCACTGATGTACTATCTGCATGCCCAAAGATGGCAGTTACCTTCTTTAGGTCGTGCCTGGAGACTTCCCAGACCATTACAGAGCAGTCCTGGTTGTGAGCAGTGCTACTGTGCAGGCACACCAAGACAGTGAGCGGCCAAGATCACGAACAGCAGGTGTGATCTTCAGAGAGGCAGAAGGGAGCAAGGACAATCCATGGTGGTTGGTGGCACCTGGCCCAATGGACTGGCTCCTGAGTCCTGTGCTGAGCTGCAAGGAGGGTGCATGAGCTAAGATGCATTGCTGGGAGCAAACTGCCATGGACGCATGTCACTAACCCTCCCAGCTGAGACCAGACTCTACTTGTGTATTGGCATCTAAGCAACATCCCAGGAATTTGGGGCCAAAATCTATAACGTATAGTTCATCGTCTTTGACAGCCATCATATTGATAGCATAGCTCCTCTACTTTAAGATATAGGCCACTCACCAAATCTGCATGCCGCAGTGAGCCTCCCAGAAGCCCAATGAAAGCAGAGCAGTGATCAGTCCTGTCTGGGGCTCTCCTATCTGCAGGGAAGTGGAAGGAGGCTTCCCCAGGGCATGGGAAGCCCAGTGAAAGCTGGTGCTAATCAGTAACCGTGCCAAAAGGAACTAGCAGCCAGCATGCTCACCATGATACTCACGGGTATCTTCCAAGCGATGGGAACACTTGTCACGCGTGTCCCAGTAGCAGTCCCTCCCTCTGGTACCATGTGGCTTCAGCACAACTGCATCAGTAACACCACGCAATAGGTGCCTTCATCCTCCGCGAAGAGCAGGCTCACGCATTGGTCATGCTCTTCAGGGGAGAAGGGACAGGGAAGCAGGCACAACCATGGCCCTCAGGCTCCAAATTTGACACCTCTTTCTCTCCTGGGTGCCTCAGCACTAGCACCTGAAGGCCTCAGGCAAAGCAGTCCCCGCTGCTCCTGGCAAACGCTGCAGACTGCCTCCCATTTGCACAATCTCTGCAATGTCTCAGGCTCTCTGTCTCTCTCCTCAAAGGCAGGTTGGGAGAAGGGGAGAAGAAGAAGGGGAAAGGGAGGCTGTCAAAACTAGCCTCTTTCTAAACGCTCTTGCCAGCTTTGGGGTTTGAGTGGCCACCTCAGCAGGCAAACCTGAAGTCAGATGAGTTTCTTAACTCCCTTATGTGGCTTTAGTACAGTAGTTCTGGGAAAAACTGATTAGACACAGTAACTTGATTTCGAATACTAAGATTAGACTATGATCTAAAGATAGCCATAGTTGCAGGGCTCTGTGATATATCAAAGTTAAGGAAGGCAGAGAGGATATTTTTGTTAAAAATCAATATTATGACAAAGAGGTTAACCATAAAAAGACTGACCAAAAGCTGAACAGCCCAGCAGTGCAGCAAGCTGTTTAGTACTCTCATTCCTTCCAGGAAGAAGGAAACAAGACAATGAAGTGATCTTTGAAAATAGTAGGATTCATAGTCTGGCTTTCTAGAATAATGAGATTAATGTTTTTGCTGCTTATTATGAATAATCTCTCTGCACAAATACACACACACACACACCAAACAGATACGCAAAGTTTTAAAGCTAAAGAATAAGAAATGTAACTTAAGAGAGCGCACCTAAGGGTAAAGGAAGGAAGGAGGAGAATCTGGGAAATACAGAGCTGATGAAAGCAGGTTGCCCTTTCCAGTTTTCTATCTATCTCCTGCCATACAAAACCTCCTCTGCTGCACCCTCAAGGAAGGCAGTATCAGACAAACCAGGAGCAATTTACTGCTAACCTGAAAACAAGCAAGAGAATAAGCAGGAGATTACAAGACCAAACAGAAGCAGAAGTATATATCTCTTAAATGTTAATAAAATAATACTGACATGCATACATGTTTGTAAGCATGTGTGTATATGTATATATACCTATACATGTACATATAAAATGCACGTACTTGCACACCAACACATGCATACACTTCTGTGCTCAAATACACACAAAGAACAGCAACATGATCTGCAATGTATATACAATATATGATATTTGCTAGTGCCAACCGAAGTTTAACGCTAGCAAAACCTGCGCTATCAGCTATGGCCAGTTTTCACAGATTGCTACGCAGTTCTATATATGGCCAAGGTGCACGGTTTGACTAGAGCAAATCCTTTCAGGGCACTTTTATTTCAGTCAGAAAGAGTGAATTTGGTCAGAGGTAGATGAATGAGTGACTGTCCCATAAGTGCATCAGCCAGTCCTTGGTGACTCCCCCTGCAGAAGGCAGCTCTCCCTTTCGCCCGTGAGGCTACCGCGCAGTGCCCACATGCTAGGGGTAAAAAGGTGCACTCGGGCCATTGCCACAGAGGAGCTGACATGCTGCGAATTCACACCCCGCTTCACCTTACTGTCAAGTCTTCATCTCCCCCTCCCTTATTCTAGATTAGCTTAAATAGCATAAACTGTAGGAAGCAGCTCGTCCCAGTTCAGTCAAGGAAACCGAAGAACCCGTGTTATACAGCGGTTCCTTTATTGTGCTACCAGCACACACCCAGATTTCAGGAGATGTAGTTAGTGCTTTGTGCTCAGATTTGATTTGATGGAAGTCATGCTGATTTACGTGTAATTTAGACATTCATGATTAGAAAAAAGACTGTTTTAAGTAAAAATAACAATGCCTGTAGAGGCGATTGCAATGATGCAACTGAAGTAGTTCCAGATCACATCTGGAGGCTTTTTTTTTTTAACCTGGAGAATTACACAGCTTTAACTAACAGTGATTCTGTAAAGCTGATGCTGGACTGTGATTCACATTCACTTTACTAAAAATCTAGCTGCCCTTTAGACTGTTACTTCTGCTTTTTCTTTTCTTCCTATTTTTTTCATCCAACCTCCTATTCTTTCCTTCCTTTGCTTCATAACTGTTCTCCTCAGTGTCTCACTGATGGCAGAAGTACTGTGCCAATTATCTAATACAATTCTGGCAGAAATTCAATCACATTCAATATGTATGACATTTTTAAAAATTTAAATTATGATTGAAAAGTCAGAAATCTGGTTATCCCAATAGCAATAAAATATCAGACTTCCTTTTGTTAATATTCTCTTCTTCAGAAAGGAGTGGGAAAGGACACAAAGGCTATTTGAGTAAATGCAATTATCCAAATATATTTATAAAAGATAGATTTTTTTTTCCCCACCACCCACCTCCCGTAAGACAATATATCTTGAGTTCAGCTTGTCACTACCCGTAAAGTCATTGCTGACAGTGCAGGTTACAGAACCTGAAACTATTTTAAAGAGTTCTGCTCAAAGCACTAAAATAGCTGGCAGCTGGTATAACTCACTCTTAGGTGCCTGAATTATAGTGATGAATGGGGAACAGCCAGGAGTTTCCAGGTATACGAGACCCTGCTGCAATGAGCAGGAAAGGGAAGGTGGGGTTTGCTCTGGAGAAAATTGTGCACTCAAGTACTTAATCATTGCAAGATTGTAATTTGTGCTTATAAAATACTTCAAGTATGAACACAATTTAAATAAACCCAAAGAGAGTTCCTAAATGGTGCAACTATTAGCATCACAGCTTTCTGACACTGAAGATGTCTTCTCCAAGCCCCAGTCTAGTTCTGGGTGGCCCTAGATGCAGGACAGCCCAAAACGGCCCTGTTTGGGCGCGTAGGGCCAACACAGGAGAGCGCACTCGCACTGGAGGATTTGCCTCCAGCCCTCCCAGGCACCTCAGAAACTGAGATCCCTAGCACAGCCAGCAAAATATATGGCCCCAGAAAACAAGCTTGGCATTTCACAGCCAACGGAAACACTTTCAGTCCTCACGAAGGGCGATGGTCCACTCATCAAAGGGAAGGGACTCCTTCATTTGTTTGCAGCACAGTGCTAGCTCAAGGATGGAAGGCAACTTCTCTGCAACATGTAAAGCTGCTAAGAAAATGTTAGAAAAAGACAGCTCAGTGACCACATTTTTCAATCTTAACTGGCAAGTGAAAAGAAACATTAATTGTCTGTTTATGTCATCTCCTCCCACAGGTGACTGTTGCAGAATGCAGTTTAAGGTAGCATTAAAATGTAAGGTGGGTGTTATAATTTGCCTGAGGTACTTTAGCAGTTTTTAGTTTTTGTTCCAGAAATGATCTAAAGATTGCCATTCCACCAATGTCCTTGTAAGTCATCTAGATCTTCTACCACTGACTACAGAAGTGCATATCCCAGTGATTTACACAGCATTTCTAGCAATGACAGTGCCTTAATAGATGATGCTTGTTGTTTCACATAGCAAGTGTACCAGAACTGGATAAGTACCAGGGACCAGGCTCTGGAAAACTCAGAGCCAAATTCCGTTCTGGGTTCATAAATGCCCCCTCCCCCTGCCCTGCTTTCACTGCGGTGGGAGCTGCACATCTGCAGCAATGCTTAGACTGCATGGGCTAGGGCTTTCTGTAACTTTTTAGAAGCAGATTTCTAGATCCATGTATAGAAAACACAGGAACTTGCTTGATACTCCCTCTATTTCTGGTCTCCTGGCTTAAACTGATTAGTAAAAATCAGACATCTCCTTGCATTTTTCACAGCAGTGAATAGTTCCTTTGCTGCCTTGAAAGAGCTCTCCCAAGGACGGAGTACGATTATGCCTCCTACTGCAGCATTCATTGAGATGCTCTGGCTGAGTGCCCCAAAACCGTTGGCACCACGATGAGTAGAGGGCGGGTGCAAAAAGAGCAGCTCACACTCCAGTGAATGCAGCAATAATCTTTTCCTGTACATGTATCACTACTCATGGCCGTGCTCAGACAAAGGGAACAGCTGTGGCCACAAATCAGGCAACTTAATAGGTCAATATAATCTCCAAGTATTTCCCTTTGAGCTTTTCTCTAAACAATGTAGAAGAAATGTCTGATCACATTCCTTTTATTAGGGATATAAACAAAGTGAATAAATCTGCCAAAATGTGACATCCGCTCATTGACCAGTGAGGTGTAACATCCACATCCTGTTAACATCACTTGCAGCAATGTCACCACCAAAAATCTTCAAGTTAAGCTCCAGGCTATATGAACAGACTGTATTTTTTTTCCAGACAACAGTTTCCAGCTCATAACTGAGGTACGGAAAAAAACCCTGCTTTATGCAAGCATAAAAACAAGTATATCTTATTATCTTGGTGGTAATGACTGCAACACGCTGTACACAGAAGCAGAGGGAGTTGTCACTCTGAGGATCACCTGGGTGGTGCCCAGCACAGCTCTGACTGATGGTGCTGTGCCGGCTGAACCGGCGCTGATGGGCTGCATCTATTACGTCTGCCCTGAAGCTGCGTAAAATTTACTTTGGGCTCCCCACTAGGCTGTCTTTCTTCAGCTGCCTCAGGTGGGAGGAGTGTTGGCTTTGACAGTTCCCTCAGCCATAGAAACGACACAGAGCAGCTATTGAATGTGCGCTCACTGTCCTCTTTAAGCTCGTCCCACTCCTGCAAAAGCAGCATTGCCCTCATGCTTCACCCTGCTCCTCTGCAATCCCCCCATTCTGCAGCCCCCGAGGCATCAGTCTAACTGGTGACTGAAGGATGAAACCAAAGCTTCTATCCACACACATAAGAGTAGCTTGCAACCCCTTACACTCACACTCAGGACCTCGAAATGCAGCGGAGTTGTTGCAACAGCCTCACTTCTAGGGCTGCAAGCAGAGCAGGTCCAGCTCACTCAGAGTGGAGCTTTGGTCAAGGTGAAAAAGGAGCCAACATTGGGTGCTACCCATCCCTGGTAAAAATGTAAAAGGAAAAAGCAAACGTGCGAAACATGGTGTAAACGAGATTCAAGTCTGTAATTTCTGAGCTTTTGTGTCCTAATAGGTTCTTCCAAAGAAAACCCAAATGCACTACATGCTGGAGGAGTTTGTTCTGGTATGGGACTTTCAGACTGCCTACTGTTGAAACCTTTAGGCTTGCAAAGGGGATATCCTCCACAGCATGCTGTGCAGTTTCATACCCATTAGGGTCCAGCAGAATGCTGACTGTCTGAGGGCATGCAAAATTATCATAAAGTGGCTTTTATATGCCATTACATTTGATTTTTGGGAAGCATCTCTTAATCATGGAAATGTTCCCAGTGCCATTTATGTTACAGCATAGTGAAAGGTTCTCTTTTCTACCTTTTATTTTTCTCTTGAGCTACGCTTTGCAAATCGGTGCTTATTAGAGAGGGAATGGGAAGAAAGCAGGGCCTTTTACACAACACATTTACAGTGTTAATGAAACTGTTTACCTAAGCAGAGAGGAATTTCCACAACTAGACAGACAAATGGTCAACTGAATTCAGTACCATGCCTGTAATAGTTGGCTACACTAGACAGATTAAGAGGGAGGCATAAAGGTCCTGAAGTGTGCCAGTATGTTTTCACATCCTCTAGCCAATTCACTGAGTGATTCCACTGAGGTTTTATTCTTTATTTTATTGAATAAAATTATTTTTGTAAACAAACAATATCATGAACAAAAAAGGAAACATCCCATTATTTTATATACCACCTTATTAACATAAAAGCCTGCTGCAAGAGATCCACAAAGGATATAAATGCTCTTTTCAGGACATATGTACTGGTTGTCCAATAAGCTCTGGCTTTTGCTTTTGAACTTTTCAGGCCAGTTTTTCCTCTTTTCTCATGACTCTTATACCCACTTTTTCCACAGATGATGTCCTAGGCCAGGACAGTTCAAAAAACTTAGAGATCAAAGATGTGAAAACATGAATTGGTATTAAGACTACCAATAAACTGTAGGGCTTCAACAGTGATTCTAGTTCTGGACACTGAAGGTCCCAGGGTGGTCAGCTGAGCCACTTTAGTTGAGGTCAGAGCTGTGTACAACTTCCTCTAATGTGTTGTAATGCATTTGTGAAAGAAAAATTCCTTGAATCCTTTCTTTACAACTGATCAAAAGCCTTCATTGGTAGAGGGGGAAGAAGATAGAGTGGAAGTCTTTTTTTCTAAGACAATGCAAAGAGATATTATCAGTATTTCAGCTCTGAGCACCCAAAATCCATGGATCAGCTCCCTTTCCCAATTTTCTTCATTCACTTCATAGAATTAAATATCAAGATATTTTAGCTGGTAGCATGTAGGGTGTCTTTACATGACTCTCCTGTTTGAGCATTTGGGGGCACATTTTGCCCTTCCCTCCACATCCATGCCAGCTAGAAATATGCTTGCTCAGAAAGGAAGGTGAAATAACTAGTGATGTTCTTCCATTCCTTCAATTTTGTTATAGCCCCATGAATGCAGACACTGGCACTTCTAGGAAAAACCCTAAACATCATACATTAGAGAAGAGCAATATCATCATGAAATCTGGCAGCAAGAAAAGGTGGTAACTGAAAATCAATATCCCTTTTCCTCAAGAGTTTAGCCTGCTAGGCTACTTTTCATTATCTTTGAAAGGTCATGGCAATCAGGAGAGGTACCTGAGCACTGGAAGAAAGCCAATGTCACTCCAGTCTTCAAAATGGGCAAGAAGGAGGAGCCAGGGAACTACAGGTCAGTCACCCTCATTTCAATCCCTGGAAAGGTGATGGAACAGCTCATGCTGGAGGTCATCTCTAAGCATGTGTAGGAAATGAAGGTGATCAGGAGTTGTCAGTATGGATTCACCAAGGGGAAATCATGCTTAACCAATCTGACAGCCTTCTATGATGGGACAGCCGCCTGGGTAGATGAGGACAGAGCAGTGGATGTTGTCTACCTGGACTTCAGCAAGGCTTTGGACACTGTCTCCCATCACATCCAAATAGGCAAGCTCAGGAAGTGCGGGCTGGAGGAGTGGACAGTGAGGTGGATTGAGAACTGGCTGGAGGGCCAAGCTCCGAGGGTTGTGGTCAGCAGCACAGTCTAGTTGGAGGCCTGTAGCTAGCAGCGTCCCGCAGGGGGCAGTACTGGGTCCAGTCTTGTTTAACTATTCATCAGTGACCTGGATGAAGGGACAGCATGCACCCTCAGCAAGTTTGCTGATGATACTAAACTGGGGGGAGAGGCTGACACACCAGAAGACTGTACTGCTATTCAGAGGGACCTGGACAGGCTGGAGAGGTGGGCGGAGAGGAACCTCCTGAAGTTCAACAAAGGCAAGTGCAGGGTCCTGCACTTCCTGGGAGGAATAACCCCATGCACCAGTACAGGCTGGGGGTTGACCTGCTGGAAAGTAGCTCTGCAGAGAAGGACCTGGGAGTGCTGGTGGACAACAAGTTAAACATGAGGCAGCAGTGTGCCCTTGTGGCCAAGAAGGCCAATGGTCTCCTGGGGTGCATTAGGCAGAGTGTTGCCAGCAGGACGAGGGAGGTGATCCTGCCCCTCTCCTCAGCCCTGGGGAGGCCTCACCTGGAGTACTGTGTCCAGTTCTGGGCTCCCCAGTACAAGAGAGACATGGCACTACTGGAGAGAGTCCAGCGGAGGGCTACCAAGATGATGAGGGGACTGGAGCATCTCTCCTCTGAAGAAAGGCTGCGAGAGCTGGGCCTGTTCAGCCTGGAGAAGACTGAGAGGCGATCTCATCAATGTCTACAAGTATCTGAATGGGGAGGGGGGTGTCGAGAGGATGAGGCCAGCCTCTTCTCCGTGGTGCCCAGTGACAGGACAAGAGGCAACAGGCAGAAACTGAACCACAGGAAGTTCCATCTGAACCTGAGGAAGAACTTCTTTCCTGTGAGGGTGACAGAGCACTGGAACAGGTTGCCCAGAGAGGTAGTGGAGTCTCCTTCCCTGGAGATACTCAAAACCCGCCTGGATGTGATCCTGGCCAATGTGCTCTAGAGGTCCCTGCTTGAGCAGGGAGGTTGGACTAGATGATCTCCAGAGGTCCCTTCCAACCTCAACCATTCTGTGATTCTGTGATTCTGTGATGTTTTCTCTTCCCTTTTATTTCCTCCTGTTTCCCCCACCATGGAAATGCAGGGAAAGCCTCAGTTTCCCTTTGGAGCTTTGCTGACACTGTTCTTCCCATAGCAGAGCTTGTGCTGGAAACAGCACCCTCCTTCCTGGCTCAGCTGCTTTTAGCTGAACTGTACTGTGTGGGAGGAGGACAGAGATGGGCGTAAAGAAGGACAAGGAAGGAAGGAGAGTTACAGAGGAGGAAGGGAAGGGTTGTCCTCCAACTCTCAGACTAGCTGCTTTGCCGCCGTGTCTCTGAACCCACCTGCAGCACAGGGACCACCATGATGAGCCTGGAGCCCAACCCACCAACCCTGAAGAGCAGCGCAAACCCTCCTCACAAGCACCAGGTGCCATCGGGAGTGGGGGTTGATGGGGGGGGTGGATGGCAGCCATTTTCCCTGATAACCTGTACTTTGCGCTCCACGTCATCCCCTGCCACATGCCAGCAGCAATTGGAACCCATCGGATACCACCGGGCAGCTGCTTCATAGCGTTGCAAGCAAACATTTCCTACATAGGTAAGTCTGTACAGCAAATGCAGCCCCAGTTTCCATTTATTCTCATTTTCATCTCCAGCATCTGCCTATTCTTTTTTTATGAGATGTCTCCCCAGGCAAAAGACATGTGCTCCCTGAAAATCTGAGGATATTATGGGTTCTCAGGTTAATATTTTTATGAGAATATTCTGTCATATCCTATCTCATGGGCCTTCTGTGAGCTTCCACATGGCTTTGCTTACAAGGTTTCCATGACCAGCACAATTGCAGGTCGGAGATAGACTGTGTGTTGCATTATAGCTCGGAGGACTTTTGCCAGGCCCCTTCAGAGTCTTCATATCGGAAGGAGCTGCTAGCAACCTGCATTTATCAAGCTGGTTCATACACGTTTCTAGTGCCAGCTGACTGAAATTTGTAGTTCTCCCCAGGAAGACTAACCCAAAATCCTGGTAAGACAGTAAGGAAATCACCTTATGTTGACGTAGTACAACAAGGACTTGATCCTCTGCTACAGCTATCAACCATCGCCACTCCATATTTGGTAATAAGCTATTTTTCACCATGGTGAAAAGGGGCCAGCACAGTTCCCTAATAATATATTATTGCTTGCTGCAACACACGGTTTTCACACAGCACACAGACTTCCACTCACACAGGATCCATAATAATGGATCTATATGGCCTCTACCAAAAAAAAAATTCCCAGAAACTCATTTATGTCTGATACTTGCAAATGACTAAGTTTCTATCTCCTTTAGATTTGCCTCATGTTATCTAATTAGATCAATTACTAGTAATTATCATTACAAAGAAAGCTTGACAGGGAGATGTTGCAGCAAAATCTCTGAGCAGAGCTATTGAAGGAGAGATACAGTCAGGAGTGTAAAAGTACCAGGCAAAAGCTCCGCCTGTTGCACTGCAAGTGGGAATATGGCTCTGCTGCACATACCTGTGTGGCTGGCCAAATTACTTGATCAGCTCTTCTTCTTTCTAAATTACATTACAAGAGGTTAGAAAGTATAGTAGAAACATACATTTTACATATAAGCAACTGCCTGCTTTGTTAGCAGCCACGTGACGATGAGCAGGAAAGGAAGCGGTTTGGGCGATTATAAATTGGAAAGGAAATGCCTGTAAGGCAGCCTCTCTACGAAGTAATTATCCAGCTGGTGAAGAAATGAGAACCTTTGATCTAATGTACCTTAACTAAGTTTTAAAGCAGAACTACACCTGTGTACCCTCAGGTATTCTTCAAGAGGAAGTGCTTGCTATTTCGCCCGTTTGTGGTTGCTCGCTTGTAGTGGGGCAGACGTTTTTCTGCACGAGTTTTTACACTTGTTTTCTCTTTTATATCATTTAATTAAGGAGCAAACCCCAAACTTCAGCCAATGGCCCTTTGAAAAGCTCTGAAGTTTGGGGTTGGTTCCCTAATTAAATGATATAAAAGCAAAAGCAAGTGTAACAGTCTAAGGAGAGCAGGAAGGTGACACAGAGAATCAGCATTAACTGAGTGACTAGCGTTTTGCTCTGAATACTAGAATAAAATGTGAGACGCTTGGTCAGAAAGAAATACATTTAAGAAAATTTAAATATAGCATCACATTGTCTCAACCTATTTCCTTGACTGAACACAATGCTGAAACTCTTCTTTGTTAGTGGTGAATTTCCTTTTTTTGTTTTTTAAGAAGATGGTAAATCAGAACAGTTAAATGAAATGAAAAACGATTTCTTCCCACTTAAATGTAGCTCATTATTAATAACCACGTCTGACTCACTGTACAGGATATATATTGTAGTCCACGTATGCTATTGTGACAGTCACCATGTGTGCTGAAGCACAAACACTCTGACGTCTGCAGGCTGCAGCAGACCCCGGTACCACTGCCTGTGTGCGAGGGAATGTAAAACATACTTCTGGCTAAGACAGATAAGGCAGACTATTTAAGATGTGTTTTTAAGCAGTTCTAAATGCAATTTATCTTTTAAAAGTAAACTTATATGAAGACCATGGTGCAGCAATGCAAAGCTTCACGTCCGAAGTCAATTAATTTTCTGATGTTGCTGATTGCTGATTTGAAGGCAGCAAATGACCAAGGTAAAAGTTAAAATATTTTAAGTACGCATGCATTAAAGTTGCCATTTCTGATTCATCTGACTATTTAACTTTGACAGTCCCTGCCTGGGAAAAGCTGACGTTATAAAATCATGCCCAAGCCTTTGGACTATTCAATTGATAAAATTTATTTCCTGATTTAGATCATCTGATTAGAATCTAGCCTTCAGCTTTATAATAGTGGAGGAATTGTTTCGAAAAAAGTAGCTGTGTCATTAATGCTTCAACAGGATTTGTAAAAGGGTGTGTGGAAGGAACGGGGTGCCGCAGTAATCAACATGGTGAAGTGCATGAATGGAGAAATTCAAGAACACCTTCCCTGACTGTAAGAATAATTTGTATCCTGGATGCAGAACAACCGCAAAATTACAATCCTTCTTTTTTCCATATAAGGGAAACCAAGTCAAACACGGCAACTAAAGATATTTTTAAAGAGAAAGAGGCTTAAAATTGGGACAAATAGCAAAGATGTCATAAGGTTACCTACCTACAGATTTTCTTAAACCCTCATTCTTAATTGATGCAAAGACATTTCTTTGACAAAGAGCAGTTCAGACCCTTGTACCTCTGGGAGAAACTACTGGGCAAGCCAGCACGATAGGCTGTTAGCGGGAAGATCAGGGTTAGTCACCATCAAGCAGTCCCACAATTACTGGTCGCAGCTCTCCTGCTTGCATCAATACCACTTTTGCAAAGCTGGGATGCCTACAGCCACATTTCCCAAGATGTTCAGACACTTTGAGATTCAGACCCAGAGGGTGGATGTGCAGAGGGGCACGGTCCTTGCAGGGCTCAGCAGTACAGATGCTTCCCACACTGACGGCATCTCTAGCCTGCAGCCCAGGGCTCTCTGTCCAGTGCATGAGAAAACAGTATTAACAAAGAAGTCTTAAACCTTCTGAACCAGAGTTGTTCTCTCTGTGAGAATCCGTTATGTGGATCCTAAATCCACAGATTTTACTGTGGATTTAGGTGCAATCATATGGCCCAAGGTGGCCTGTGGGATTTTCCCACACACTTAAGCAGCCATGACCTCTTGGGACTTTGGCAAGCCGGTGCTTTAACAACCTCCATCACTCATCCCTCTGCATGTCTGGGCATATAAGTGTGTTTAACAACCTAGTCTTGGTTCTCCTGTGGAAGTCTGAAGTAATTCAGGTGTTTTGCTATTCTTGCCATCAGCACGTCCCTGACGGCCGGCCCTGCGTGGCGACCCCGGCAGAGCAGAGTCTGTGGGCCCATCTCGTCCGTCCTCCTCCAAGGACCTGCTCCTGCTCTCCTTCCCCATGAGCCTGCGTTGAGACCATTTCGTGCGCACACAAAGCATCTAACGTATCAAAAATGGCAAGGACAAGAAAGAAGTCTGCCCTTGCAGGAAATGGGACTGAGAAAAAACACGTTTACCCAGGGTAGTACTACACTATTTATTAAATGGTGCCAGAGAATATCATACTGTTTTTTCAACAGTCTTACGAACGGCCCTATGAACTATTCCACAGTCCCATAAACTAGCAACAAAACCTAATCCGAGCTTGGGCCCTTCCCTTTAATTCAAATGAAGTATACATGTCACTGACCTGGAGTCAGCCAGCATCCAGCTATAAACTAGCATCCACGTGCCTTCCTCTAGGCCTGTGAATTAACCTTTATTAAGCCATCCCAGTTATTAACCTTAATTCAAATTCATAGTACTGACTAACCTGCATGTAAAACATAGGTCCCACCCTGCCTTAACCCATATTCCAGAAATGGTCCTGATCCTATTGATTAGCATCAATAATCTAGCCCCAGACTGAGGCTAAAGCTAGTGCTGGGCTCATCCTGCCCCTTCAAGACTGGACTGGCACGGGGTGAATTTATAATCTTGAAAATAATCAGACCTCAGTGCGAGTTAAGGGCCTCCAGCAAATGCAAAACCAGAGCTAGGTACTGATCACACGCAAACAGAAACCACTCGTAAGTCCGGGTTAAATATAGCTTGGAAGGTTTGTGGGACCCGGTTGTTAGTGAGAAGCAAATGACTTAAATTAGGAAGAGCTTAGCAAACATTCATAGAAACTGGGAACAAGGTAACGTTGGACTGTGTACTTCATAGCACATTCTTAATTGCTGTAAACAGAGTCTATAAAGAGGAGGTTGCAGGTGTGCTAGGACTACTATTTATCCTACTCATCATATTTATTTACTATCTTGAGTCCCTCCTAGTTGCTTTCTTTGCTTTTGGGTAGAATATCTCTCTAGCGTAGGTTTGTTTTTTTATAAAAAGACTGGAGCACAATGAACCCCATATCTGGAGTCTCCAGGTGCTGCTGTAATATAGATAAATAAATGACTGATAACAATACAGCCATATGATAAAATACACTAGCCTGATATGAACTACTGCATTAGTTACACAGGCAATTTCCGCTCAGTAGCAATTTCTCACACTGGGCTCTAACCCACTGAAACAAAACAAGAGTTTTTTAAATTTCCATTAGTGATTTGTGTTGAATTATTCTTTGATCATTTATTAATAGGAAGCCATTATTAAATATTAAAATTAAATAATCACATCTAACATTATTTCAATTTATGATGTGATAATCCAGAGTTTGTGAACTATTGACTTAGACCAGATACTAGGTTGTAACCCTGGGCCTCTCAGAGAAGTACTGCAGGCTCGTATGCTATCCCCAAGTGAAAGATTTTGTATTTAGATTTCTGACTTTGCTGAAATCTATAAGGAAACCCTTTTTATTTGGTCATCATCCATCTGATTCACAAACAAGATATCCCAACTACTGTATAGCCGGCATAATTTTCGTTTGCTTTTGAGATCAGTCTGTTTTGGACAGCAGCACAGGGTGATTTTCAAGGACTGATATAAACTACTTGATGCACGTCAAATCATGTCTCCTTTAAGAGATACACTTTCACACCCATGAAAGGTGTTTTTCAGAGTGGTACATATACAAATGGGGGCAGTTCCACTTATAAAATCTAGCCTTTTCTCATTCCTGATACACATCGTGCAGTTCTCAAGACAGATTTTGAATCTTTGACCAAAAAAAAAGTAAAATTTGCTTTGCATTTAATTTTAGAAAACATTTAAAAGCCTTGCTGAATATCACTAGAATGCTACCAAAGTCCAGCAAGGGTTATACTAAGTTTGTGAAATAATTCAGATGTGTGGCATGGGAAGGAATGCACTGCATCTTTTCCTCTCAGATGCCATTTAGAAAAGAATGTTCTGAATTGTTGAATGTCAGCTGATTTTACCCTGAAAGTAATCAAAATCTATAACATTTTTGATTTCAAGAGAAAACACAAATTAATGAAAGAAAAGATGATCTAGAAAACATTTCCTAATAACATCTAAGTGTTTCCTCAACCCCTGAAAAATTAAAGCCTTTCTGAAAGGAATTTACTTTTATTAGATTTTTTTGGTTGTGTATTTTTAACTTGAGGGGTTTTTTTTGGAAAAAGGGAGGAGGTGCTGAAAAGCATCAATACAAAGGAAAGTAAAGAGCACCCACTTCACATAATAATCTGTTTTAGAAATGTAATCAAGGCATGCGCTCCTCTGACTTTTGCATTACAAAACCATGGCTGCTCATTTCTGGTAACCTGCCATTTCTTATGCTCCAACCTCAGCTTTTCACAAGTTGTACATGAAAATTTCACAAGACAGCTACTGACTATGTCACAGTACGTTCTTGCCTCTCTCCTTCCAAATTTTGTTCTAAAACGTTTGCTGATTTTTAGTGGATAGCAACCACTGGGTAATAATACAATGCTGGGGTGCAGGGAACGGGTCGGAAAGGGTGAAAAGATCTCATGTTGTATTTACAGCAGAGCTCCTGGAGGTTGTGAGGCCAAGCAAGAGCAGCCAAAAATCCCAAGGGAAATGCAGAGAGCTGGGTCAAGCACTCAGCGTAAATATCCCCCTCCCACCCACACACAGAGCACTGTTGGTGAGCATGAGGGTGAGAGGGCCAGGAGAGAGCAGGAAGATGGTGCAAACCACTACTGAAAGCATTTTATGCTATGAAGCCTGGTATTTATTAGCCAGCTACCAGGAAACGTTTCCCTAGCGCAAGCGTGGCTCAAGGCGGCTGCAGGCTGCTCCAGGCAAATACTTAGGTAAATCCTGCCAGAGGAGGTAATTTGGGAGCAGGCAGGTCTGAAACTTCCCTGCTCCCTCGGGCCAGCTCTCTGGAAGCTCTAGGCCACACACCAGCTGTGATTTATGAGGGGCGTATGAGCTAGATTTATGAGCTGGAATACACTCAGGTTTTCCAGGTATCTGGAAAACAAGCTAGGCTCCTCTTCTTCTCCAGCAAGGTCTGGAAATCCCCTAAATGCATGAGATCTTCAAACTGTCAGCACAAAAGCTGACGTAGCTGAGGGAAGCCACCTGTTAGCCACCATGAGCTGCTAAGACTCTGGTGGGCTATCCCAAAGCGACGTCCCACAGGCACCCTCCTCCAGAGCATCTTAAGGCACTTTAAGACTAGTAGCGGGGCCCCAGGCTCTCCCTTGCCCTGTCTCTGCTGGACATGAAGCTGTGCTGCTGCTGTAGGGTCAGAGATGTCCATGGTGCCTGAAGCACGATCTTGCTGCCGTTTCCAGGCTGCCTCGCGTGGCAGCTGCCAGCTCTGGCTGTGCATAAAGTCAACACCTTGCAGAGCTGGCTTTCATCACCTCCTGTCCTGTTAGCATCATGCCTAAATCTCCACTTCCCCTCCAAATATAAAAAGATCTTAACTTAGTCTTTCCCCTCCCCATCAAGGGGGGACATTGACCTCTTGGACACTGGCCCTAAATCATGACAGGGATTTGGGGGTTTTTTTAGATTAGTGTGGGGAGAGAGAGTTTTTTTTAATTTTGTCCTGCCACTCACAAGGTGGGATGCCACAATACGCACAGCTTCCTCCTCTGCTGCCTCTCTCCTCACAAAATGCAGATCTTCCAACTTCTCTCCAGACCCTCAAACTGCAATTCAGTTGTTACACATGCTCTCCCCTCGCTAGCTTGTCTCTGCAGGCCAGCAGTCAGCTATGTGCCTGTCACCTATCAAGAACATTCCTACCTCCACTGCCAAAGCAATGCCCACTCAGGCCCCCTCCCCAAACCTGCTGTGCCCATGTCATCCCCACCTCTACACCACCAGCACCTCCTGGGCTTCCCTGCACCTTCTGGCAGATGGCCACAGAGACTTTAGTGAGGTTGTTGTCTCCTCCTTGATCGGTCATGGTCTCCCCGTCCAGGATGGTCTGGCACAGCATAGGTGCCCTGTCTGTAGACGGCTGTCCAAGCCGTCTCCCCACCATTAGAGGTGGTTTCTGCCTCTTGGCTAATAACTTGAAAGTGAGAAAAACCCAGCTTGACAGTCAGCTCTTTACCGTTAGCCAGGGAAGGAGAGTGGCAGCCGACCAGCAGGACAGACAGCAGGCATTCATGGCATCAGGTCCAATAGCGGTCACAGGGACATTTTACACCACGACTATGGAGAAGGGCAGACTATCAGAGGAAGACTGAGGAATTTGTATATTTTGTCATGGAAGACTCAGAGCTGAGAGCATTGTGAAGGGCTGGGCTTCTAGGTACAGAGAGAGAAAAGGGTAAAGAACTTTTCTTCTCCTGACAGAGAAGATAATACATGGATTTATGGGATCATCTAGATTCCCCCTTTGGTTAAACCAAAGTTTGGCATAACTCAGAGACGTATATTTCAGAAAGTGCCAAAGGCAAAGGTCTATTAAATGTTTTACACCTATCTATGTTCATTCCTCATGATTTCAAGCCCTCAATAAATAAACAAGGGGATACTTTCACCTACTTTTATGGTCCTCCCTTCTCATTGTTTTCCTTGAAGCATCCTGGTTTCTCAGAACCTTTCTCAGATTCTGTCACAAATTTCAGCCTTTGTTTTAAAAACAAGGTTCTATTGCTCACAGTTAGGGGGAAAAAAGATGAACCTGTTAACCTTAAAGTCAAAATGCAGAAGTCAAGCCAAACAAGTCTAATATTTATCTTCATTCCACAGCCGATTATTTTCAAGCCTATCTTGTGATTTAGGGAGCAAATCCAGTATTTTGAACGGTGAGGCTTGTCAGGAGTGGCATATGAAGTACACGAGGAAAGTAAGCTGTAAGCACGTTGTACTTCTACTGCAAGATCACTCTCTGCCACCGACAACACAGGAAGCGTTTCGGAAGAAAATCATAGCTCTGAATGCAGAGATGCATGCCGAGTGACTGCTTTGCCTTGCCTCTGTCACTCACACTTCATTAGGTAATCAACCTGGCATCTTATAAATTTTTTAGTTTTTCTACGCAGATGGGTGTTCTTTAAGTCCAAGAAAAGTCAAGTAATTGAGTGGAAGCGCACAGCACGAGCAATTAGTATACACTGATTCTGCCTGAACTCTTTCTTCCTCCACTAAGGCACGTTTGTAATGATAGTGATAAGCAACAGGAGTTTAGTTTATCATCTGCCTACACTCTTGATTTTATAATTTACACAGGCATTAATACACCTATATATAAACTATAGTTAAGGAATTACCAGGAATTAGAGCTATTATACAGCATATACCTCACTAATCTCCAGTTTTCTTCTTAAAAATTATTCCAAGCAGAACTTAACATGGACTGTAAACCAGCAGCTCTTGGCCTGCGGCTGATGGCCTCCTGCTAGCCCCAGAAAGCCGTGGCTGTCTTGGAGCCCCACTGAATGGTGTCATTTACTGCCTCGTGTGATAATGGCGTATACCAGGGGGCCCCAAACATTCGTTTACTACTGCACCGCTCTTAATCCTCACAGTTTCATGTTTTGTATTGTGGAACCATTACCAAACCCATCAGTGAAAATAGCGCTGCTGAAAGCAAAAATTTGTCTGTTCAAATGACACCCGGGTGTTTTATTAGAAGGAAAAATGTTTTGGCTGGCAAATCTTGGGAACCTGAAAACTTTTAACACCACAAATACACCCGAAATGCATTTGTAGAGATCTAGAACTTCCTTGCAATGATGTCTCTCCCCTGCTGGCCACATCCATGTGAACGTATTTGAAAAGCAGGAATGAGATGAAAATGCATTACGCCTTCACATTTTCTGACTTGGAACTTTTTACATACCTCATTACTCAATGACCAACCAAGTCCCTGACGTCTAAATAAAAGAAATAACACTTAAATATTAGGAACCAAGGACAAGAATTCATCCTACGCTGTATAACAGGCCCACTGTAGATCCTGACCACACTGCAAGCTGAGTATCCGTGAATTAAAAACATTAAAAAATAAAGGCAACATATGCTGCTGTTACATTTTGTAAACATTAACTAAAAAAGTTGAGGGTCTCCTCCGAGGTCACTATGTCTAAGTAACAACCCTGCTAAGCAAGTAATTAAATTCTTAAAAAAAAAAAAAAGCAGTAGAAAGTGCAAACTTGGAAGCAGTTCCCATTGTCCCTGCTCCTGGTACCTTCTCACAGTGAGAACAGACACCATGAATGACTCCACATGAGAGAAGCTCTGGCTGCTCAGAGCGTAGGCACCCAAAGCTTTGTGCTTAATCCATGCGTTCCTGTGATTAGTGCCGTGCTCCTTTACAAGCATTTAGGCAATATTAGACATTTCCTTTCCAGCACAAACGCTTGTAGAATTGCCCTGTTTTATGAGCTCACCTATCTATTTTCTGCTGCTTCGCATATTGCCAAAACAAAGGCACCACGTTTGTTTCAAGTAAAACTCCTAAGCAAGCTTACGTTAAAGCTTCAAATCAGTTTTGCGGAATTAGCAGAATTATGGTATTACTTAATTACTTTGTATTTTGGAAATGTTATTAATTTTAATACATTTGTCTATGTAAGCAGTAAATAAGTGTTTCATATGGCGATTTTGAAAAAACTCCTCTCAGAACACTATTTTCCTAAATCCGGTAGTGTGCGATAAATTATTTTAAACAATGTTGTGCAAATCAAACAGCTGAGCTGAGCTTGAGGTCACAGTGAATGACATCATTATCTCACTTTGCACGCTAATTACTGTAATAGCTGTGGCACTATTGTTCTCCATAATACTTTAGACTGCAGGAAGGTTAGAATTCAGTTTTAATAATTTAAAACAGCTCTTTGCTATACCATAACAGGGTGTGTGTTTTCATTTAGTATGGTATATTTTGGAATGCACAAATAATTTATTTAAATAAAGGTATATACAAATATGATGAAGGAAAAACTCTACAGAATTCAGTACAGTGGCTGCATGCAGTGAGAATGATGCGCTCTGGTTCGCCTTAAAGGAGTGGAGTATGTCGAAAACTAGGAAAAGTTTGATGGTGTGCTGCAAATCCCATCACCACATCGAGGGATCTTCAAACCTGTAACACACATTATGAATAAAAACACATTAAACACATGTAAAAGTCCTTTTTGAAACATCCAGAGTTAAAACTACTTAAAATTTTCATTTTAATAACAGTAGCAACACGGAATATGTATGCAAACTTGCAGCTGAAGACTATATATGCAGCTCCCATCAAAACAAAGAATCCTGGATAGCTAAATCTCTGCGTTGGTACTGGAACTTCCCCCTCTACGGTGCTGCCGTGACATCGTGTCTTTATATCATTAAGACTTGCTGCAAAGCTGTTTTATGCTGACGAGTAGCACTTAATGAATTTCAGCCAGAAAACTGTGATATGCTGAAATACAAATATATTTTTAAGAGCTATTTTCAGGTCTTACTAAGGAGTAAACAGTTTCCAAACAAAATCAGTGGAGCCAAACAAAACTATGCCATGCTGTTAGGGCCTTCAAACAAAACTGAAGCCCATGGCCACCATCCTGAAATATTACAGTAATAATCCACCGCTCAGTATTGTACGTTTGAAATATTTGTTGAAAGCAGTGCTGAGGACAGAATTTGGTCTGAAGGTCCTCTGCTTGCAAACAGCTGTTCTGTCTAGAAAGAAACACAAGTGGGAGAACACGCAGAGACGAGGGGAAATGCATTTGCCGTAATTTTTGCCTTCTAAAAGTTGGGTGCCCAATCCGGAAAAAATATCTAGGCTCCCTCCACAGTCACTGGAGAGTCACTGACACCTTGAGAGGGCAATCGATCCTCCCTGTTTTAAGATGAAATGATTCATTTTGGAGATGTCCATCTCCATCCTTGAATAGAAGGGGAGTCTAGACAACCAGGGACGAGATACCTAACTTTTAAAGAGCTAGTATTAGGGGAGATGCATCCCTTTACTGAGCACTAAAAGTTTTCTCATGACTCCACAGCATCCACAAGATGAAATACATCTTCCCTCACATGTTATTTTTTTATAAGAACTTATTTGTACTGAAGTCAAGGCTCCCTTTTTCACTCCTTGAGCTTTCTGTTTTTCACCTGGTTTCTATCAGAATCTAGCTAAACTTTCTTTAGATGCTTAGATAAAAACCTAGAATTCAAAATGCTTTCAGGCATCTTTCAGTCAGCAAAAGTGCAATATGAAACCTGGCCAACCAGACTAAACACAGTCAAGTTGTTTCTTAACATCTCAATATTTGGTTACAAATTTCAGTTTCAGGTAAGTCATGAAATGTGTCTTTCTACTACTGAGGCCAACTGGAAATTACATCTGCTCCTTAACTGGCTGCTTGTCTAATCATTTCTAAAACATATGCATCATTAACTTAAGTTCAAAATAATATCGGCCTGCCTTTAATTCTTTTAGCCTTGTTTCCTCCAGAAGGAAGGCCTGCGCAGCAATGCCGTACAGGCATATTTGGTGCTTGCCTCCCTGTGTCAGCCCCACCCTCCGCAGCTCCACCAGCCTCCCTACAAGCTTTGAACCCTCGGGACAATTTCAACTGAGACAGACAGAGGTACAGCAGTCTCACAGATATTAAGTTCGTGATGTGTCATGACACACAGGACTGTGGAGAAAGAAGATTTAATTATTTCCTCACGTAGAGGAAAAAGCTGAAGCCAGATTCAGAATCCATGCAGGCTTTTATCCTAGAAAACATACCCGGAGGAAATCAGACATCAGCACTCCCCGTACTCACATAATTGTCATCAACAAACGACTAATATCATGTTTTTTTTCTTAGTTTAAAGTGCTCTTACAGGGGGTATGAAATAAAAATCTGTTTCTCATCAGTTCTTGATCTTAAACGCAGACTAGTTTGCTCATGAGTTTTAGCCCCCTGGTGTGTTATAAATAGCATTATTGAAACAGTAATATCAACCACAAAGTTTTGATGTGAAGGAAGGAAAATTATAGAGAGGAGTAGACTTTGCACTGCCCTGTGTATCGCCTCAAATTCACGGCAGCGGAAATTTCCCATTAAGTCAGGGTTCTGCCTTGTCTTTACAAAACACAAAATAGTCTAATACTACGCACTCTATGCAATTTTATACATAAGCATCTGCAGAGAAAACTGTATCACATCAGCTGCAGTTAGTCATCAAGCCATAAGGCAATGTTCTCCCATGTGTGCAAAATCACAAGTCTCATGGATGACCCCCCTTGACAGCAGTAGAAATTTTGGCCACCTTTCCATCCCAAGGTCATGTTCTACGAGTGCTACAAACTATTATACTTAAGCATTTAACCAGTCTAACTGATCCTTTGTACAGCTGACTAAAATGCACAGTACTTGCTTGTAGACTCCAGGGACGACCACCGCAGAAACAACTTTGAAAATGTACATTAAAGGCTTGAACTGAGCTCATTCGCGCTTTACTATGAATAAAATTAAAAATAGTATTTTCCTTCTCCAACAAAAAAAAAACCTTTATTTTATTTTTTCATTACAGGCAAAAGGAAGTAAAATTTTTCACAGCTCTATAAATCACAGTCACTACTATAGTACCTTACATTCTAGCTGAAGTGTCTTTACCTAAATAGATATATCCTATGTACATTTGAAATCCCACTGTTGCTTGAAACACAACTGTTCTTATAAACCAAGTTTGAAAAGAAATGCAAAGGTCTTTTCTACTTTGTAAAATACTAGGTTCAAAAACAATGCAAAATATGGTATCTTAAAGAAAGTCATAGCATTGCATCTGCGCATAAGTTAATTTATTTGCATATTTACCATTCACGCCTCTTTAGAGGATGATTTTAAACCTGAGTAATAACTGAGTAGAAATATGCTATCTTCGGGGCTCCAAGACGAGCCCCAAAGTGAATCTTTATCAGGCATCAGTGTGCAACTCCATATAATAAAGCCCAGTAAGCGACAAGCGTTTTGGGAATGCCTCCCATCCAGTCAAACAGCAGGTACTGCCTGCCCCCAAAATCAGGAACCACAAGGGGTTTGGACTATATTTGAAGTAACGCATTTCTTGTGTTCATAGCACGGTTCTAGTTCTTGACAACAGAGGAATTAATACAGTTTTTAAGAACATGTTCATCCAGCTATCGGCGGCGTAAGTTTTCTGCTGACAATTCACTTATTGATAATAAATGAGACTGTCAAATCGAAATGAGAAACTAAAGTCACTACAAAATATCTTCATACATACCTAGATCTGGGAATATTTTCTGTGCTTTCTCTCAATAAGAGGTCTGAGATCAGTGTCTCTGGGCTTGATCTCTTTCCATATCTAAGGAATGGAAAAAAAAAGCATATTTTTGCACAGCTCAGTATTTAAAAATCAAGACTAACCATAGACCCACGGGCTAAAAACTGAATTGAGCAGACATAAGGACTACTTTCCAGCAAGTATTTTAACTTGATTTAGTCACGTGAGAACATGTTCACGCTTCAGTATTTCATTGGATATAAATATTCTTCCATAATCATTTTATGTGAGAGAGTTGAGACATCCTGAACATTGTTGTTCCCAGACATTCTAGGACCCGGCACCCTGCCAATGTGAGCATGGAGAAAGGGGAAGGAGGCTGTCCATGACATCGCCTCTGAAGCAGGTCCTTCTTCCCTCCAAATCCAGTTCCATTTTCTCATTAACTTGCTCATTAGATTAGATGCTATTATGTCCTTCATTAGAAATTACGTACATGAGGAGTCAAAGACTATCTATCAAGGGAGTGCAAAGGAGAACTCAGTTATGCCATATTACTCATTGAATGGGCCGTGATTTTTCAAGGTAACTAGTATATTTGGGGCGTCCAACACATACCACATTAGGTCCTAGAAACCGAGCTTCCCCAAGCCACGACTCACTCTTGAACTTCTTAGCTATGGGAGAGAGAGCTTTCTGATTCAGGTTTTTTTTTTGGTTAAATGGGATACCACCTGCGACCTTTGTCTTATATCCACACAGCAGCTGTCTTTCTATTTGCATTTTTTAAAATCCTGGATATTTTACTACAGATTGCAAAATTGTTAGAAATATCACAATTCATGCTTCTTAGGAAGGATTTTGCTCTCTTTTCCTCTGAAAGCAGAAGCCACAATGAGCACCCAGCTTGACAGACACTTCCTCTCTACATTCAATAGCTCAGCAGTGATAACTATAAGCAAATGCTCTCTTTTTTGGAAAGAAATAACATCATGGCTTATAACTTGCATATGTAAAAGTTTGAATCACAGATTAGATTAACAGATAATAGCTTTCTGAATGCCGTTTGAGTGAAATTCTGGCTCCAGAAAAGTCCTAAGTGTAACTAAAGACTTACATTTTATCCATTACTATCAAGATGTTTCTTCAATGACTTTATCTAAATCTTGGAAAATAAACATCTCAATCCAAAATATGTTTAAAAAGCTAACAGTGTTATCTGTTGATTTCACGTCCTCCTGAAAAGTGCAAACATATCTCACTTTTTAATCATTTTCCTTAACTACTTGTACTTCTGCATTGCCTTATTCATTTTAGTGCCTCACCTGTGCTCCAGACAGAGGAAGCTGAAGATTCAGAATTTTAAAGTAAATTTCTTAATCAAAGCTGACTGAAAGTGAGCATCTGAAAAGAACCAGCCACACATAGTAAAATGCTATTACAGTAATGCAATCAAGCATAATGCTGAACCCAATGCCTGGCGCTCCACCACCAGAAAGGGACTTCTTCCTAGTTCCCTGTTCCACTTAATATGGATACGATCCGGGCTTAAACTGAGGGTGAATCTAATTTGCCTTTCTTTTAAATATATTGATTTAAAAAATTAACAGCTTGCTCCAACAGCCTGCACTTGAGCAAAAACTGCACTAATCTCTTAGAAAGGTTTGTCTGCATATGAAATGGGTAGCACCTCGCAACAGCACAGAGGCGGTCAGATCAAGAGGACTCTGCTAGGAGGTGCCTTTTACACCTAGCCTCATCAGCGCCTGCGCTTGGTTAAATCAGCGTGCAGGATTGGACCAACCTTGTCCTCTCAGAGCAAAGCTGTGAAGGAGGTGATTGCTGACTGTGACCAACTGGCGGCACCCAAAAAGTGCCCGCTCTTCCTATGTGAGGTGCCTGAGCCTCCAGCTCACCTCGTCATTTTGTCACCTGGGAAACAACCAGGCAACAACAACAATAAAAAGAGGTCATAAAGAGTCCTGAAAGCAATGTCTCAATGCAGAAGTCAACTGCAATGTCTCAATGCAGAAGTCAACTGCTTCTTACTGAAGCAAACACCTTGTGAGATGTTCACTCCGGCTGCCTTATACTGTCTCCCTGTCTGTCCTGCACAGCTCTGAGACATCATGGACACAGAAAGCCAGGCCTTTATTTGCTGTTTAGGAAACGCTTTTTGAAATATCTTCACTGTTTTAAAAGAGCAAGGCTCCAAGCTTTGTGAAAATATCTGGTCAGGTTTTATGCTCAGCTTTAGATACCAAGGCCTATTTCTCAAGCATACCGATAACCCATGACTCCAACTAAAGTCAAAGGGATCTAGGAGTAAACAGCACTTATGTTGATTAGGGCCATGGTATCTCAGACTCAAAAGTCTCAAAGCTTCTTATGAAAACCTCAGCCTCAAGAGTCAAATCCTATCAATGCCCACGGCTGGCAACGGGAGCTGAGGATCTCAGAAGCATCTGGTAGGCAGACGCCTGGTGCCCAAAAAGCCCTCAAGCTCTCAAGATCTGCCCCTTTCCACGTTAAAGGATGTTGAGATTAAGTCAGAGCAAGAGTACTTCCTAGGTCAGACACCCTTTCAGATACTCTCCGCTCTGCCTACGATTCAAGCACTTCCAGCAGGAATAGCCTTAATGTTTCGCTGCAGCACAGAACAGACATGAATGCAAGAACAAGCTGCTAGAGACATGAAAGAAAGAGGGCCTGTCCAAGACAGGAAGCACAGGTAGTACTAAATAGTAGGCCAGGACTGCTTAGAAGAAGGGAGTTTGGCTCTGAAAAGATCCCCCCGAACAGTGCACTAGAGGTGTATGAGGCAAGGACTGGACCACAGGACGATCTTGAGGACAGAGGTGCAATTAATCCAAAGACACACAGAAATCTAAAGCATGGGAGTCTCCATCTATGCTGATCTCCTTAGGCTGTCTTTATAGTCAGTGAAGATCTGGCACCTAAGGAATAACTGATTTCACCTGAAACTAGACGTCTGAAACAGGCTGCGTGACTTGCACGCTACAAGTACCTATTGCTCTCAATTAACCTCAAAGGGATACTGGGATGACTGGCACAGATGTCTAAAGCTGAGTGAGGTGGAGCTGAAGGAGATGGATCTGAAAAAAGAGAGGGAGTAAAGCAGCCTCACAGATGAGTACTGGAGACAAGAGGAAACAGAAAATTATGGTCTGGAAGGAAGAAACTTCATGGGAGCTGGGGCAAAGGCTACGGTGGCTCACAGGGGAATGACAGTCTAATACTTTGCTTAGACCAGAAGCAGACACCAGAAAGAAGAGCCAGATTACATATAGCTACAGAAACATCCAACAAGACAAGACAGATCAACCTGGAAAGAAAAAAAATTGACATCCACCTCATCCTTTCCCCACAGGCTTTTATTGCTACTTCTCACCAGTTGTACAGGGACCTGCAAGCCTCAGGCTGGCTCCACTGGGCTGCAGCCACCAGGTCCGGCAAGAGGCTGAGCACAGCCTGCTCACGGTCCCCCAGCAGAGGCAGAAGAGCCTCCAGGTCTTTCTGTCTCCCTCTCATTACAGGGCTCCCGAACCCTCAGTGCCAAGCACCACCCAGTGAAAACAAGTGGAAGCTGCTATGGAGGACCCTCATCAGAGGCAAAACGCTGTAACGAGAAAGACTGCTTTCAACACTTCTGCCGGAACAGACCAAATGATTCACCTTCTTAGATGAGTCCAAAATGCTTCAAAAGATAATGATTTTGCAAGTGCCTGCCACTGCTGACATAGGGAACCTCCAAGAGTTCAGTTAAGCTTTCCAAATGGAGGCAGCAATTACTTCATTTCTGTGCTGTTAATTCACCCCCAAACAGAAACCGCACACCTTTTTTAATTAAGTTCCAATTGCATAGCCACCTCTGAAATGTGGTATCATGAAGCTGCCACTGAAGTGTTCCTATCTGTCATCTTTCTTTTACTTCCAGCTCAATTCTGTTTCCCCTAAATCTGTTAATGGTGCATGGTAGCAGGAGAATCTCTTAGCTGAAATGTGGAGAACAAAAGTGAAATTCTGCATCGTTTCATCCATGAGCAACAATAACTATTTTAGGTCACTTCCGAACACCAATACACACATACGAATGAAAGTAGTCTCAATCTCTGAGCTGTGCACTTGCACCCCAGAATTGAGAAAAAAGTCACACGTTTGTCATTAAAGCAAGAGTATAAGGGACATGAAACAAATACAAGAAGTGAAGGATGAACAAGAAAGTTCTTTTTTCCTCCAGTCTGGTTCTGGACAGGGACTACCTTTGAAACTGGACACAACAGACACAGAAGAAGAGAAACCAGCATAGACATTCCACTGTAATGAAGGGAAAAGGGTGGTAGAGGCAGAACTTGAGGAACGGATCATTTTAGCCACAGTCTCCAAAAAAAGTTACTAGAGCACAGACTAACACATGGAAGCTTGCCATACACATGAGCAAGTTGTGAATATTTCTATAAAAGTCCAGGGCTGAAGAACTGTAGTTCTATCAGCCTCTTCATCTGTTTTATGATATTAGTGCCCTGGCAGACAATGTTATGGGTTTGCTGGGAAAGCTCTCAGCTGCACGATAGCCTCCCTTCTAATTCAATTCTTCAGACTTCTAGAAGGGCAAATGAAAGCCTAATTATAGATCTCTCATATGTTTTTGATAATGAACAAATAAAGAAATACTCCAAAGCTTCTCTGGGTCACACAGTGTTCAGGGTCCTCAGTGGAAACTTCTATTAGTTGTATAGTCTAAATTGGACAGATGCTCCCAAATAAAAGAACTTTATATTATAATTTTTACTTTTTGAGACTGAGCTTTTACTACTACTCTAACAAGAACGGTCATTCCTAGAAATCCAGTTTGGAGCAACATAAGTCTGGCTTGCACCTTTTTTTCTTTTGGTTTGAGCTGCGGGCTGGAGAGAGGTTTTTACTTGGACTAGCACTATTTTTGGCAATAACTGCCATATTAAGTAGTTAACGAACCATAAAGCTTCTGAACTACTACAACTCCTCAGCATGGATAGAGAAGCACTTTCTCTGAGTGAACTCTTCATTAAGACACAGTGGCTGCAACGAAGTGTGAAACTGCTCCTGCTGCCCCGTCTCGCCCGTCCCCGCTCCCAGGGTCACCAGCGCTACTCTTCCTTTTGGGGGAATCCTCCCCGCGCTGCGCTGC
This sequence comes from Struthio camelus, assembly GCF_040807025.1. NCBI lineage: Eukaryota > Metazoa > Chordata > Aves > Struthioniformes > Struthionidae > Struthio > Struthio camelus. Next base: position 37,785,831 of record NC_090943.1, on the reverse strand, counting down.
CCTGTGGTTCGCGCGCCGAGCACCCAGCGGGTCGGGCGAGAGCTAGACAGGGCTGAGAGAGTCGAGGCAGCGTGGATACCCCTTCGCCAGCTCCTTCTGCCAACTTAAATGGCTGAGATTCATCTCCAGCATCCGCTCAGGGGCGCGTGGCTGCGACTGTCTAAGCTAAAGGGAGATGGTCTGTCTTGGCCCGCTTCTTTCCCCGTGGGTGATCTTCCCACGCGCCGGCGAGCTGTCCCAGCACAGCGGCCTCGCCACCCGCCAGCCGTGACCCAGCTCCGCGCGGGGCGAGACCCTCGGGGGTGCCAGGCACCCCGAAGCCCGAGCCGCCCGGCACGGCCCCGCGCTCCTGCCGTCGGGCTCCCGCGGGGAAAGCCGCTGCCTACCTCTGCCTCGTGATGAGGTTGATGTAGTGCCTCAGCGCCGAGTAGTATCTGGCCATGTCCTCTGCGGGGGCGTCCTCGCCGGGGCTGTCCGGTTTGGAGGGGTACGCCTCCGCCAGCGTGCCCAGGCACACCAGCAGCGACAGCGCGAAAGTCAGCACCGACAGCCACAACCTCATGGTGCCCTGCATCTGCGCGGGGAAGGGCGAGAGCCGCCGTCAGAGCCTGCCCGGCCGGCGGCGGCGGCAGCAGCGCCCGCGCCGCCCCCCGCGCCCCCCGCCCGCCCCCTCGGGCCGCCCCGACGGCCCCGGCCCGGCCCGCTCCGCCGGGGCGGACGGCGGTACTCACGGCGGCGGCGGCGGCGGGGCGGCTCTGGGCTGGGCGACGCGCTCTGCCGTCGGGGCCGGGGCTCCCGAGTGCGGGCTCGCTGCCTCGCCGGCCTGTTTTAAGGCTTTCCCGGCAGGCAGGAGGGGCCTCGGGCGATCACGCCTCGGCGGCGCCGGCCCCCCCGCTCCGCCCGCTCCCGGCCCCGGGAGGGGCATCGCGCGGAGCGGCCGCCCGGCACCGAGGGGGCGGCCGCCGCCGCCGCCCGCGCCCGCCCCGCGACCCCGGCGGGGCGCAAGGGGGCAGCCCCCGAGCCGCCCGCAAATCCCCCCCTCCCCGGGCTGCAGCCCGGCGCTGCCCGCCTGCCCCCGGTGCCCCGGGTATCTGGCCATGTCCGGCCCCCCGGGTGTCACTTATGCCGGTCCCAGGCGTCCTGCGTGCAGCCCAAGGGGGATCCGGCCGCGGGGCCCAGCCCTGTGCCCCCGGAGCCCTACCCCGGTGTCGAAAGGCGGCAGGGGAAGGAGAACAAGCGTGGGCTCTGCTGTCACACCCGCGCCCCACTGCACCCTCGCGCCTCGGCCACGGAAAGCCTTCGGCCTGCGCCCTCCTATTTCTTCTGCTCACAAGGCCAGCCCTCACCGCTGGACTGCAACGCAGACTTGCCCTGCTCCTGCGGCACCAAAAGGCCCACGAGCTCGATCTGCTTAGCAGCAGCGCTCTCAGAAAAAAAAATCGAGCAAGCAAATAAAGAAGTTTGGGGCATCCAGAAATCCCAAATCAGTGCCACAGACGCAGAGATCCTACCAACTAAACGGATGAACCCTGAGGCTTAACTGCACAGGGGACCGGCAGCAGCGATGGAAATGCACCTCCATAGCCACGCTGCTCGGGTGCCCCTGCACACCCCTGCCCCGGGGCTGCCCTGCGCGGGGCCAGCCCGCACACGCCTGCCCCGGGGTGATCCTGCACACCGGACATCCTGATGGCCTTTCCAGTAGCTGTCCTGAACCAAGGGAACCACTGCTGAATCCAGGGACATGGAACTTCCATAACAGCATGGGATTAATCCGGCCAAGGTGCCAGATTTAGGTGTCTGCCTAGACTTGCCTAGACTTCTTCTGGAGTCAGTGGGGAGAGATGGGCCCCCACCGAGTGAGCTAATCCATGCTACAGCACAAGGGTCCAAGGTAAGCAGAGACATACCCTTCTCTGATTGCAGCATTACCAGGTTAGACTAGACACCTGACTCCCAGAGTGCCTAAAGCTGGATACGATGAATCCCGCCCAAACAAAGTTTCAGAATTTGTTGAAGAGTTTGGCTGAGTTGGAAACTATTCATACATAGTAAAATTAAGTTAATTCTTTAGAAACATGTAATTTGATTAGCGTCTTGATGACCAATGACTAATTCCAGTTGCAATGACAAATCATGACTCTGATGATATCTTATTTTTACTTTAATTTGAAAGTAGAATAAAAGCCACCCAAGTAAGAACATTAGGCATACTGACAGAAAGCTTTAAAATATATTCTAAAATTATATTATACACATACTATTGTAAATGTAGTTATGAATCGCTGTAGTTATTATTATATGTAGCTATTGTTTTAATAGTAATGCAGCATATACTGAAAAAAACATTCAAGCGGGAGCAAAACCAAAAATCACTCTCATCATTCCAAAAACATAATCTTAACTTTGCCCCAAGCCTCCTATCAAATAAACAGCTCTTGCCGCACGTGGGGAAGCTCACCGAACTGTGGCCATTTCAAGCCGTGGAAGCAGAGGAAGTTCCACAGTTCTTAATGCCAAGGGATATTTTGAAATTTTCCCGGTTCAGTTGTGTATTGACTACAGACATAACAGCACGCTTGCAGGCTGTCTTTTATCACATACTGAGTGAAGAGCGCTTAATGTGCTCCTATTCCAGCTCATTTTCCATGGCATAGCCAGCAATTGTGGCTCCTAATTTCAGCACACCTGTGGATAGGCTGACGTCGCACCCTACAAAGTGGCCCCGGTGGCCTCTCACATCCCCAGGCATGCTGTCCTGCCACCAACAGCGCTCTGGCAACCAGAGGTTCACGTCGTCCTGTTGGCTGACGTGACTGTCCGACACCTTGGACACTGCAAATGCCCTGGAGAGCACCTGGGCTCTGGCTCCATCACTTACCCATTGCCACCCTCACTCCAAATCTGGCACTGATCCGGTTTATTGGCTTTATGGGGTGTAGGGGACAAGCAGTGACAACGCTGGAGACAGGAACAGCCGGGAAAGGTGCCGCAACGGCAGCACTCACCAGCTCCCAGCCTGGTTCTGCTAAACCCCTCTCCACCGGCTCACTAAACCAGAGGCGACTTTCTGACCTTACAACTTTTTCACCACGGAGAACTGAGGTTGCTTCCCTCCCAGTAGCACCACTGTTTTTACACTCTCACTTTTCAAGACAGCTGAAAAAGAAAAAAGAGGAATACAACAGAATAGCAATCAGAACCAGATGTGTTTGAAGTCGGGCATCTGCACACTTACTTGAGGTACAAGGAAGCTACAACCCTCCCCGCGGTCACAGGTACGTTTGCGTTGCTCGATGCAGGAGTGAGCTGCCGTATGCTACACTGCCGCTTTCGGCACTGAGCAGCAGACCACCACTGCCGCCTGGCTACCCGGCTGTCGGCACCTGCAGAAACCCCGCGAGAGCCACTGCTTTCCTAGCGGTACAATGCAAGCAGTGAGCTGCTCCCTCCAAGGTAACCGCTAATGAATCATTTCTGCTAAGTCCCTGTAAAAAACACTGGACCAGGAGCGGTAGCGTCTCACCACAATAAGACACTGACTGCACTAAAAGTCGGCTTGCTTCGCGGCGAAGCGAGGAAGCCCCTCTTCTGCAGGAGGAGGACTCAGACTGGCCTCCCATATGAGACAGCAGGGCTGGGACTGCCGTTTTTTGGCAGGGTCTGGGGAAAGGTTTTCTTCACAGTGGTGAGATGACCCCTATCAACTGATCTGTTCTGTCTTACCGTCGGACGGAGCAGCATCTCCTGGGTTCTGCTGCGTTTGGACTCGTACCCTGACTCTGAGCAGCCCAAAGACTCATGCGACCTGAAGCCTTAAAACTGTTGCAGCTCCTTCAGAGCAACACTTCCTTTTGTACAGTTCCAGCATTTAATTCAGGAAATCTAAAACTCTGAATCCAAATGTTTAAGCTGTTTGAAAGCCAGTTCGTCAGTGGGATGCAATGACTTGGGAGGAAATTATTCTGATGTTAATTTCTGCTTTCTGTTACTTTAAGTGGCAAGAAAAGAGCTCAGAGCATCCTCACAAAGGCTGGGGCTCTGGAAAAATACCTTGTATTCTGCAGCACCTATTTCTGTAACAGTATTAGGCATGTGCTAAGCATTAGATGTGCAATAATGTCCCATTTCATCATTTAAGATTAAGCATACACCTTAGAGCTTTCATGAACACGGACGCTTTGGTGTTTGGAGCCATTCTATCATTTATTACTAAAATTTCCTCTCTTTTTTATGTTTTGAAACACTGAAAATCCTTACAGGCTCATCCAGTTCCCACTATAAAGCATGTATTAAGCTTAAATAAGTTAAGATAAAGATGCTTTGGATCCATAACATATTCATCAGCACAATCCCAATGCAACAAATATTGGCATTTTTAAACTGAAGAAACAAACCCTATACCTATGGTTAACACATGCAGGCTCCTGCATAATTCAATTGTTCAGTGAGACCGTGTGTCAGGGCCCCATTGATCTTAGTGGGTGTTTGGCAAGTGGTTTCCAGGATCCAGGTTTCCTGCACCTTTGAAGACACCCGTTCATGATTACTCCATGTGGATGCTTGCCTAGCATTGCTGGTTTTGCACGGAGGTGGCAGGCATTTGCCTTCTGTCAAATGGCAGAACAGCACTTTCCACCAGCAGCTTTTGGACACACTAGAAAGGTGAACAGGAAGAAGGTGAGCGTAGCTGGAAAGAAATGAGTAGGACTCAGAAAAGCTGATGAGGGAGGTCAGGAAGAATTGGATGGAGTTAAAGAGTGGCAGGTTCTTTGCCAAATGTTTACCTCCCCAGTGGTGCAGCCACATTTCTTCTCTGTATAGCATACTCACCCTGATCTGGATGAATGACACCGCTTCTCTGCAGAGAGCAAGTTCAGTATGGGCACAGGGCTACTGTGGCCACCACCATCAGGTCTGGATTTGCAGATGTGCTACTCTTAGCACTATAGCTAAGCGATCAAGAGCTTTAACAGTACATGCAGAGAGAAACACAGGAGTTTCAAAGTTCTGAGTAGGTATCAGTGCCAGGTACAGCACTGGAGGAAAAAAAGTGAAAAGGAACACAAGAATCAATTTTTAATCTATGTGTTAGTGTCATGACATTTAAAGATTCAATAGAAGGCTGTTTAGCCTACAAATTTCAGACTACATTAAGAGCATGAATGTTTCCAAGATATCAACATCTTAAAAGTAAGATAATGCTGCTTTGCAAGCAGCATAATGTAGAAGAAAAATTAAGTCATTTATTAATGGTAGTATATATTATTAAACAGGGAGCACAATATTTGTCTTGATTAAACTAAAATTTAGTGTGATTAGGTTTGGATAGAGTATTCATAGCATGTTTTCCATGGTAGGCACTGAATTAAACCTTTTTTTGTATTATTATAAATACACATAATGTCATTTTCTCATTGAAATAAAGGGAGGTTGCGTGCATCAGTGATCCTAAACGAACATTTCATAATAGCTCATTAACAGTGCTTATTTTAAATACAAGAAAAAGATACCTCTCTTATCACAAGGAAAGTTTTAAAAGCAGGCGTCCCAGTACAAGAGAGTACTTTTTTTTATGAGATACTAGAGACCTGGAAATGGCAGATATTATCAGCTGATGCTGCCTGTGCGCTTGCAGTTAAAATGTCTCACTAAAGGTTTCCATAGCTGAGCAAACCTTCCAGAAATGTTCCATCTTTAGGACTAGAAGTTCAGTCAGATAAGCACTGTATAATTATTCAGTAGTCACCTAAATTTATCTGAATGTACTTGGACAGAAAATTGGGCTGTTAATCTCTCAGAATCAGGCGCTCACACACTTTCCAGTATTGCTGATTTCAGTCTGCTGAGAAATACTTTCAGAAAAGCTTCTTATTGTACTCTGATTCATCATACCCATACCTACATTTCCAAACTTGTTTGGTTCCTTTTCAGTAGTTTTGTTTGCCTACCAGTGTACAGACCAGTAAGACTTGAGCAGAATATTCTGTAATCTTAAAGCGATGGCTTCTTCCTATCTGCTTAGTACTTCTTTCAAGAAGCATCTCTGTGAGTTCAGCAAGTCTGCAATATTCTGCTGAAAAGTAGGGCTCTGGCTAAATACAGCCTACATGAAAACTTAAGAAAAAAGAAAACCCTACTTGATCAAGCCAAAGTCCACCTATATTGTCTCCAACAGCATCGAAGAGCAGATGCAAACAGAATAAGCGTGTTCGACTATTTCCCCAGTTTACTTCCCAGTCTCTATAAAACTGTGGTTTAAGGCCTTTTGCATATAGCACTAAACGCACCACCAGCCTCCTGTGGTGAAGAGCCCCACAGCTTCCTACTTGGACCACCTACTTGGTTTCTCTCCAGTTGAGCCTGGCAGATTACTTTTGTTCTACACTTACTCAAGCCAACGTTAAGTGATCAGAGCTGGCACCATGCGTTCAAGGATCAGCTTAATCCAGCTGGAATAGACAGACACTGAGGCCCTGGTTTCATGCCCACTTCTGGCCAGCAGAAAACAACTACTGCAGCTTCCTCCTGTAGCTGCCATGTCCCCTCCTCCTCCTCATCCACCTCTGGCGGCCACAGCTGCCTGGCATCTTGGGTGCGGAGCAACACCAGTAAGCCCGAAAACTCCAGCTCCGCATTTCCTGCTGTCTGGTAGGGAAAGAAAACGCAACGTTCCTGGAGAAGAACTGGCTGTTTCTGGTGGTGGACAAAGGACTCTGTTAGAACTACTCAGCTGTGAACTGCAGACCCAAGATTTAATACAAATAAATTGCATGCTATTTAAAGTGATGTTGTTCATAGCTTCACAGCAAAGGCCCTGCAAGCATTTGACTCACAATCGCAGCAACATTTGACTGGAGACTGGAAAAATAAAACTTCATTTCAGTGGAATCTTAAAATGAGAGATTCTTTTTTTTTTTTTTTTTTTGAAAACAAAGCCAGAGAGACTTCTGAAATGTTAGAGGGGCATCAGCAATTGTCCTGAGGACACATGGTACAATGCTCTGTTTTGACAGCAACACAGTGATACTCAAATAAGCAACAAAAACAAAAACAACATTTGCAACTGTAATGACATTTGTTTTATCCTATGCCTTCTCCCTTTCTCCCTCCCCCAGGACAGCAGTGAAACACAGATGGGTTAAGTAGCATGGAGAGATCGGAAAACTACCTCTGACAACATGTCCATGGTTGAGACCAAAGTCAGGAAGGAATAGCCTAGAACAAGGTAGAGATTTAAAGCAAAGGAATCAAAAAAAGTGTTTATATCAGAAATAAAAAATGTTTCCGCTCTGGAAGAAGGTGATTTTTCATGAGTATAAGAGGATGAAGTTGGCAAAGCTGTTTCTCCTTAAAGGCAACCAGAATTACTGGAATTGACTGTTCTCTTCTGCAGCATATGTCTTGACTTCAATCCTGTAAAGAAGAGAAATGGGAGAAAGAGGAAAAGTGAGAGAAGTCCAAACAGGCTCCACTACAAGGGTCTGCTGAGGTGACTCTACCAGAAAATGAAACAACAAAGACTTACCTGAAATGTAAGAGATATCAGAGGTTGATGGGATTGTGCCAAGGACTGAAGAAATCCAATCACACTCATACAGGGAATTGTCACACATCTTACCTGCAGGGAGTAAATTAGAGAGGCAGATAAAAGGAAGACATCTGCAGGGGCTTCTAAAAAAACCCTGCTATGTGTGTTCATTAGTAAAACATTACCTCTTACTGACATGTGCACGGAAATGAATTCATCTACATCCAAGGCACCAAGGCACTGGGGCTGGAAAACATCCTTATGCTTAAAATGCGGATATTATGTAGAAAAAAATGTCTTCTCCTCCAGCAGATTGACAGCCCAAGCATAGAATCAGATTCACTTATTGTCCTGCAACATCAACACATCTAAGGGAGCATTAACTTCATCCTGGCTAGTTTCATAATTTTATATGTTGAATACTTTATTACTTGCCATGGCATGTAACACAGGAAACCTTCAGTGCCAAAGTTGCAGATCTGAAAACAGATCTAAACTTGGAGACAGGGGAGACTGATTGATTAATTGAATGGTAACACAGCAAGGGATTTACCTCTGCTGTTTTTGGCTGTCTAAAATGTAGGGTCCTCCTTTAAGAAGCTGTCCAGGCTCTCTCTCTCTGTAGTCAAAAAAGCAGAGCAATTCACCTCATCGCAAGGTAAGTGTCTGCAGCAAGTGGGACCCCCTCTGGGAGGTGCTTCTCTCTCCCTATTATCTTAAAATACAGAGAACGTGGACCACCCGACTGGGTACAGTCAAAGGAACTGAAGAAGAAAACACATATTGGTGACAGGGGATCCTTAGCCGTCAAAAGGGATTAAATACCACAGAGGACCACAACAGCTGTCTGTAACAGATAATCTTTACCTCGTACACTGACCTGCACATTTGAAATAACCAACAGGCACAGGACTTTGGGAAGGGTCATACGCTTAGGGTAGCGTCATATAGACGGTATTGATCTCACAGAAGCAGAAACAAATGGTACTGACGATCATGGAAATGTCTTGATGCCCTCCAAAAAAAAAAAAAAAGAAAAAAGAAAAAAGACCAAACAGTCCTAGCTGTGCACTGGCCTAACACAGTTTGATTGTGTCTTAGCTAACAGCTTTTCATTTTCACTCAGATTTAGAGTCCTTCCTAAGTGGATGAGTTCCATTAGATAAATTCCATGTGCAGTCATTAATTCAATAATTCTGGCATCAGGAAAAGGAGACTTGTCTACTCATTATTCTGTTTCGTCTCCTGGCTGGAACCCCCAGTTTGGGGCAAAAGAACATGACAGCTGCAACCGTAAGGGAAGGTTTATTTTGTATATGACAAATGTAACAAGAATATGGATTGTAAACTCTAGCTGGGAAACATATCCCCTATAAAAAGTGCTTACAGTGTTAAAACTAATTACTCTATCTATTTCATATTTTAGTTCTTATCATCTCTTCCTAATCCATTCACACGACTTTTTGTCCGCCACTAAAGTCCTGGTAAAGTCAATCAAAAAGCATATGCAACAAATATGACTGAAAACAGACTTTGCTTGTGTCTTTCTTTCCTTTGCTTGTGTTTTAGTAATATGTTGTTATTTATTAATATCATAAAATATTTCTTAGAATTAATGGTGATATTATTTATGCAAATAGACACAATCATGCAAGAATTGGTATGGTGCTCCTCAGCCTACTGCTGCATTGTCTGTAGACCTCACTTGTGAATTGTTGCCTGCTCAGAGAATGCATAAGTCAATATGGAGTTAGCCATTTCATAATCATGATGACTGTATTTGATGTTAAGACCTTGTGGAAATGCCTTTCTACACTCTTCCTTGAGAGATGGAACAGACTTAAATACTCTTGGCTCTCTCTGTGCATCACTCTAACCTCCACCTAAAGCAGGAAAAGACAAAGGACTTTATTAAGCCAGTAATGCTTGAACGGGAGCCAAATTCTGGGGAGTATAGATGTGGGTAGGATGAAGGCATGCACTGCAGGCTAGAAGCCAAAAGTGGCCTGCTGCCAGTTATGCTACAAGTACGATAGTGGGGCTCTGTTGATAGCTGGAGAGATGGTCTATTGAAAAGACAGCACATCAGGGGATGACCCTGCTTTGATTTTCTTCAAAAGCTTCACGGGAGAATATTTTGATACAGCTTTTGGCCTTTGTTCTGCAAACTGCACCTAGCAAAGCACAGACTTGCTATACAGGGTGTCCATCCTTTGAGTCTCGAAAGGTCTTGACGTGACATAGCACTGCTGTTTATATAGTCTTGCTCCTTTGATTCCCATTTGTTGCCCATGTGTGTTTTGAAGCAATTGATGGGATTAAGCTGTTTTTTGCCAGCACATTGCCCCAAAAAAACAATGATTTCCTGGCCATCTGGCAATGATGGAGGCTGTCACCTCATTGCTGAAGAGTCAGTAGCGCTCATTCACAACAAACATGTTGGCACAAAGCTCATAATTTTTACACATAGATTAAAGAACAATTAGTCAAATAAATCTCATCAGAAATTAGTACAGAGCTGCATTCTTCAGTGTTTATTACTGAAATCTGCTAGTTTCCAGCATATCAAGAAACATTGGAAGAAAGACCTCCAGGATGCCAGCAGTCTGATTTTTCTAAGTAACTCGTGCCCACAATATTTGTCTGCAACCACATAAAGTATGCATATCTGTGGACTTATCTATGTGTGTATACCCACATCTGGGCATAGACATACAAAACCTTGGAAAGAACTTGCTAAACCTGTGATCGTTTGCACACTACCATATGTTCAAATGCTACTGATAAAACATTATTCTCAAGAAGCAAATTGTGAACAGTGCAGAATAATTTCCCAAACCTTACTTGTTTGTTTCACAGAAAACCTGGTAAATCTGTGTAAAACCAATCAACGTTTCTCCAGCTATAAGAACTAATATGATTACTGGTATTGATAGGTTGCAAAGAGTTTCTGGCATTTGTTTGGATGACTGTTCTATCCTCAGTTGCTCAGAGCATAGTAGAGGCTCCACATTTTCGAGACATTCCCAGATAACATTTCTTTTCTGCCAAGTAGAGGGAAGTCTCATTCAAAATAGGAACTAGCAGTTAAAGGTGTTTGATCAAACTAACCCCTACTTCAACCTTCTCAAATTCAGCAGTGCTACTGAATTGTGGTAGATTCACCACCATGATGAATTAACACCTTTGCATTTAAACTGGTGCAGAATTGCTATAACATTACTTTTATGTTTTCATGATGATAACATAGTAATATGAGTTTATATTCCCAGGTTTGGTGTTTCTGTAGTACAGGTAACAGCAATATGTGGACAAAAGGCAAACATCTTCCCCAAACTCAAGCAGACAGATGGAAACACATAGGAAGACCGTGGGGTTACAGCTTATCTTGGGGCTAGAGCTCCCGGGTTGCTCTGGGCTTCCCCAGGCGCAGCCACACAGCAGCGTGGACTGCTGAAGGATCCTGTGGGACCTCCTTGCCCTCCTTACTAGGAAAGATCATACTAATTTGTCTGCCATTGAGGCTATATAATTATTAGTGAAAATAGTTTTAAATATGGTGTAACAGGACATGCTAGCCTGTTTAATTACCTCATGGCTAGCTGCTCAGCTCATTACAGGCAGCTGTGTTTAAAGAGCAGTCTCAAATATATTTTCAGGTGCAGCTTTAATCTCAGCTGTTTACTGTGTTTGAAACCAGTGCTGTCAGCATGTTTTTGCCTCCAGAAGATCTTAACATGCTCTTCCTGTAGTGAGAAAGATGATAAAAGTATTAGTATAGGAAACAAGCTAAAAGGAGACTCTTGGAGCCCTGGTTGCCCACTTTGACATATGTTCTGTAACTGGTAAATTTACAAAACAGGTCCCTGCCTTTCTAGGGAGCCTGAAGAAGAGCAGGATAACCCAAGCCTAGTTGAGTTCTCAGGACAATCTACCCAAAATGGGATTCTTATTACAATGTAGCAGCATCCCCATAGGAGTGGAGAGGTTTTTAGTCCTGTTTAACTTTTAGGGACAAATTATTCCCGTGAGGGACTCCCAAAGTCTCATTAAGCAACAGCTTTGCATGCTGATGTGGTGTAACAGTGTTAGTACTGGTCAGACCTACTCGGGGTGTATTTCACTGAGACCCCATTTATCTATTAGCTTGTCTGCGCTGCTCATTGCTGAAGTATCCAAGCAGCTCAGAAACACCAGTGAATTCAGCTTCACAGTACCCCCGTGAAGTGGGAAAGTGCTGGCTTTGTATTTGGCAGATGCTTAGTTGAATCACGGGAGAGAGAAAACCTTTGCAAAGGTTCAGTGGGGAGTCCTGGCAGGAGAGGGAACAGTAACAGCGCCCCCAGAGCTTCAATGTGCCAGCCCCATGGCCCCACTCCCCATAAAAAAATAAATGTCCTAAGGAGGTCAGTAAGCGGTGCCTTTCAAAGAGAAAAATTGTAACACCTTCTGCAGGAGTTCAGTAAGCATGCCCTGTTATACCACGTTCTCCATGGAATAGAAATGTAGCGTGCAACCTCTGGGGCTGCAGCTGCGTGAGCCCGTGGTCCTCCGGGAGACACGCTGCCTCGAGGTGATTGCACACCGGGGAGCTGCAGCTCTGGGGGGAAGCTCCTTGGTCCCAAAGGAAATTGCCCTGCATTGGAAAGCAGCAAAATCCGTTTGTTTGAATTGATTTACTAGAATCTGGTATAAAAGGACCAGAACATTTCATTTCTTGTCAAGGATGGCAGGATGAAGGTGTATTCACAAGGAGGAAGAAGTTCTTCTGGCACATGTGAAGAGGCGCAGATCCTGACCCTTGCTCCAGGAACGGTGCGTGCTGTATATACCAAAATATATATGCCTCTTACAGTTTAAAAAAGCATTGTGAGCAAGAGCCAGAACACATGGCTGCCCCTCTCCCTAGAGCTTCTCTCCTAAGGGGCTGAGGAGTCACATTCTTTTATTTTTCCTTCCCTTTTCTCTTCCACTCTCTTCTGAGCAGTGGCCCAGACCTAGAAATTTGGTTATTTTAGTCCCCTTGAAGGGAACATGTTCAGTGTACTCCAACCTTACCTGCTTCTCAGGACTTAGGAGGAGTTTAATCACCTCTCTAACCAAACTGCAATTGCTCCAAATAGCACTAAGAAGTCTGCTGCTTGCTTATATTTCAAAATGGAGCCACCGATTGACTTTCAGTGCCTTCAGCCCTGCTGCTGAAGCACGGCTCTCTAAATCTCACCCGACGGCTTAGGCACCCATATCCCACCTAAATTCCAGGTTAGGTGGAACCGAAGCAGTATGACCTGCCTTATTTCAGTTTGCTATTAAAATTACACCTAAGATCAGCACGGACTTCAGGATCAGATTGTGCTACTTTTCTCTGCAAGCATGAACACTGAACAGCTAAAATCACTTCAAATGAGACGCTTGTAGCTCTGAGGAAGGTTCTGCAATTTCCCTGTAATTTCAGATTTCCAGGGGATCAGGTTCACATTGTGGCAAGGTCAGTGTAAGAGCTGGATCTATCAGTGATTTCAGAATTTCACTCAGCTGGCTTCAGCACTGCTGATAAATGTGCGCTTACTCTTATCAAAAATACATTTCCGTATGGAGGAAATTGTGTCCACTAAATGAAAAAAAATTACTAATGTAGAGAATGCTGTAAAAAAATTATGCTCCCGTGGAAGGCGTCCAGATGTCAGTCCTACATCACTTTATATGAACTCATATTTTGCGAGTGTTTAAAAACCATAATACATGCCATTATAATGGTTTAAAATATTATCATAAAACACAGTTGAAAAAAAATCTATGTGATGGGACGGATGAAGATAATTTTCTTCTCACTGTGTTCAGACTCCAGGGGTATTGAGCTGCAGCAAGCAAGATAGCATCCTAAAGCACCATTTCCCAAGCCGTGGTCTCTGTGTAATCAATCACTAGCATCCAGCCCAGCCTTCCTTGTTTTTTTGTTTAGTGTTTCTAGTCATTTTTGACTCTGTTTGAAATCCCAAATTCTTCTTATCATTCTAAAACAGTTCAACGTGTTTGCATCTCGTTCTTGAAACTCAAACAGTTATTGCATCATTTATCCAGCCAAGAATTACTATTAAAAGTCATCTGTCTGTGCCAGGACCTGATTAGCAGTCCTCAGGAAGGATTGTCTTCAGTGGGGTTTGGCCCAGGTCTGTTTAGCCTTAATAAAGCATAACAAACAGCTCCTACAAACATGCTCCCATGAGGCACTGATGAACCTGCTCAGGGAACAGACAAAGGCAAACCTTCATGTTACTTTTTGTCTCTGTTTTATACAAATAGTGTAAATATTATTGTGATATTGTCAAGAAGGACCCTTCCAACTGAGAAACTGCATCAGATTAAGCCTGGTGAGTAACCCCCTTACCTCCCCCTTACCTTTTCGCATTTTACAAACAGGTAGAGAGAGAAATCATTGTAAGCTGGAAAAAAAAAAACCCAAAATCCTGCTATTTAAATCTATACACTAATCTCTGAGGATAAATTCTAGCTCCCATACTGGACTAGCAAGGACACAAGTGCTGCAGGCTTTCTCCTCAGATATTAGCTGGCCTGGGGGGTCCCTATGAATAAGTCAGGCCTTTTGCAATCCACCGTGCTTCTCTTTGACAGCTGTCTGCCCGCAGCTGCTGGAGGAGGGAGCATCCAGGGAAACAACATAAGACAGGTAGCACAAGTGGCCACATCTATATTAGTAAATAAAATGATCCAGGGACTGTTTTCTGGCCGTGAAGTCAAGGGAACAGAACAGCTTTTTTCCATGCAGCTAAGCTGTGTTTCTCATCCCTGAAACAGAGTAGTCCTGTCCAAACAGCCTGTCTCTCTTCTGGTATTCTCTGATAGGTGCCATAGGTGCTTGGAGGCTTACAGTTTTAACTAGCCTTGGCTTTTATTTCATTTATTGCTTTATTTATTCATTGGGATTATTTTTTGAGGAAGTTTCTAGCCCTCAATGTGTCCAAATCACTTGGGTTTAAAAGGATCAATGGGCAAAATGTGAATGATCATTTGGGGATGTTCAAGATCATTGTATAACCAAAAATGAGCAATTTGCTCAATTCATGAAACTTCATATCAGCTAAAAATCTGTTATTAATTATTATAAAAATTAAGGTTACTGTTAAAAAAAAAGCCATATATAACAAATGGAAGAAAGATGAGGGGTGGTGGGGTTATGTAGATTATGAGCTAGAAATTATAACACAAGACAATTGGTAACATGAAGCAAAAGGATGCAAATCTATGGTCAATAGGGCTAACAATGGTCAGAAGGACACCTGAATATACATGGAGCAAAAGGAACCCTAAAAGTGGAATCAGAATTGCTAAAATTGCCAAAAATAATCCAGAAAAGGCAGAAGCGTTCAATAAATAGCTGTAATATATTTGGCCAAGGATCAGGGGATGTGATCATTTCAGAAGAAAATTATGAAACAATTTTCACTCCAACAGCGCATCAGATAAGAGTTACTGATTTTAGATATGTTTATATCAATAGAGTCTTAAAACTTACATATAAGAGTTTAAAAGGAGCTATGTGAAGACCTCGCTCAACCATTAGTGCTGTTTTTTTAATAACTCTTATAATACCAAAGAAGTTCCAGAGGACTAGAAAAAGTACTGCTATGCTAATATTAAGAAAAAAAAAAAAGGAAAGAAAGAGAGAGAACAAATGGCACAACTCAGGTAATTACAAGATTGTCAGACTAACATCAGTCCCAGGAAAAATAAAGGAATGGCTGGTAAAGGACCCAATTAATACAGAGTAAAAGGGAGGCACTATAATTATTGTCACTCAGTAGGGTTTTTTGACAAGTATATCTTGTCAAACTAACTTGATATTTCTTGTGATGGGATAACAAATTGGCCGATAGAGGTAATGGTATTGCTATATTTGGGCTTCTACAAGACGTTTAATGCAGTCAGAACTATATATTGCAAAAAATGTTGATTAAAATTGCTATGAATCAACACTGCACATATTAAATGGATTGAAACTGTCAAGCATGTCACTGAAAAGCAGCGTATTTTAGCGAGGTCCAGCGGCGATCCCGTCTTTGTCCTACACTAGTTAAGGTTTTTCATCCAAGATGTGGAAAGAAGCATGAAGTTGTCATTGATGCACACTGTAGATGACACAAAGTTGGGTGTGAAGTATATAATGAAGATGATAGGAGGGTGACGCAGTGGGTGACTTATAATGCATCAGAGGTGGTGTACAGTGTTACCGCGACTCAAAAAATACGCGCACACACTTTCTCTCACACACACAGAAGCAAGCAGAAAGACACACAAAACAGGGAAAATAAAAGCAAACATTTAATGCTTAGCTAAATTTTACCACTTGACAAGGTGGACGGAAAGAAACAATATGGTATGAAAACCAGCTGGTGTTCCTATGTCTAGAAACATAGGAAGGAGGGCGTCTCTGCAGGACGGAGACGCAGTTTTGAGGAACGGCGTCCCTTAAGAATATGAGATCGTATCCCATTATGAACTAACTCCCAGGAATGAACGTTCCCAGGAAGGAACATGAGTTGTCAGCTCAGTTCTGTGGCCAAAAAAGGAACCTCAGATGTCCTAAATGGACGTGGTCTTTTGCTTTTATCATTGATGAAACTATGACTGGAAAATCATGTCCAGTTCTGGTATCCAGACTTTGGAAAGGAGATTGATAAGCTGGGAGGGATCAAGGCAACACTGAGAAAGATTAAAGAACTAGAAGATCACCTGCTAGCAACAGACTACTGGAACTCAATCTATTTAGTTAATGAAAGAAAAGGTTAAAAGGTAATTTGATGGGTTTGTAAGGACCTACGAGGGAATATAACTTTGATAATGGGTTCTTCCACCAATAAAGAATACCAAGTAGGTGAAAGTTAAGGCTGGAGCTATTTATACTAGAACTGAGATGCAAAAATTGCTTTTGGTAGAAAACAGTCTTTGAAGCACTTTTTTCCAGCAATGACAGTTTTTAAACTAACACTGAACATTGCTCTAAAAGGCAGTACAAACAAAAATCAACTTAAGAGAGCCTGTGATACACAAGAGGTCAGACTGCAGGACCTCCTTCCAGCCTTGCTACCTATTTACTGAGTGTAACTGGCATAGGATGCCTTCCTGAGTCTGCAGAGAGCCTGAAATAAATCACAGAGGCAAGAACTGCCGCTTGCTTCAGCAATGCTGACACCAAGGCTCGCTGAGCTGGAGTGCCCAGTGCAACACCAGCAGAAGGCTGTAAATCTGTAAAGACTGTGCTGTATGGTATATAATTCAAGCTTTAATCTGAACGTACCCATTATTTCCATTGCAAAACAATAGGTGAGGTTCTAACTTATCAAATTAAATGGAGGAAACACATTATCTGCCACCCACTGTTTCCTGCATTTCTGTAGTTAAAACCTTCACTCTGCTTGCACAGCACTTAAATTTGAGCCTTATGTTTTCACCTTCTCTCAGATCAAGCTCTTCATCTCCTTGAATTCTCCATAGATTCAAGGCTGGAGTGAGAATGACATAGACAATCACTTGCTGTTAGCAATGGCAAATACAAAATAAACAGGAAAGAAATACACTCCCTGCCAGACCTTGTAATTACAGGTTTGGCTTAGTCCATGCAGGTTCAACTCAATCCAGATTTTTTTTTAATAAATGCTGAAGATCCAAATCCAACAGAGAAATGTTGCTGGAATTACAGAAAGGATGAAATTAATCCAGACTGCTTATTGCCCGTGTATTTCTCATGTTCATGTCTCTGGTTTTGTCACACAACAATTGAGTACACAGATCAGAAACCCTCAACAGAAACATTTTAGGAGGAGTATCTGGAAATTTTTGCCAACTCTAGAAGTTTTTTGCCATAAATAACAGGTCTGGGTCTCTCCAGTAAATATATGAATATTTTTTGCTTTGTTCATAAAGCCTTCAGTGCATGGGCACAATCCAGTTACGCTTTTAACTTTTTTCCTTTGGTTCAAGCTGACGAATTCTTTTTGTATCCCCGTTAAAAGGAAAGCCGCCCCCAGTCCCTCCCCGCGGCTGCCCTCGCTGCCGAATACTCAGTCAAACGGCTCGCATGAGCAAGAAAGAAATGACGAGAATTCTACAAATTCGGGCAGAAGCAATTAAAATTTACCGATCAGACAAAAGCAAAGCCCCCGCTTTAGTCATGTTAAATCTACCCACATATCTTCTAGATTTGCACATTGCATTAGTGTATGTGTGTGTGTGTATGCCTCCTTTAGCACAAACAGTTCAACATTTCTGCCAGGTGCGTGAAGGCAGCACAGGTCGCTCTGGTGCCCAGGCCGGTTCTCTAGAACTTCCGGAATTTTTTTCGTGCCTTTACTCTCTTTATCCTCGACCAAGAAGAAAAATGAATTATTTCAACTTGTTTTCTCTCTTATTTATGCGTTTAGTAGCAAGGAACTGCAGTTTTTGTAGCCCAATCAAGTATATACATTACCTCCAGGCTGAGAATTTTACAAAATCAATTAAGGGATAATTATTTTTTGACTAATAGTACCGTCTCTGAAATGCTTAAGGCAGGGATGAGAAAGGTTAGGATATCTGAGGAAGTGATCAATTTCCTCGGTGTTAGCTGCTAATTCAAAGGTGTGGTTTAACTCCTTCATAACGTGGACAGCTTTGTTAATGCTCTGAGAGTCTGAGAACTGATTTTGCTCCCCATACTAGATTCTCTTCTTAGAATATATGTAGTCCTTGGTCTCAGTTCGCTTATACTCAAATTCTGGAGAATTTCTCTGTCAATGTCTTTTCTAGACTACAAGTATCTATAAATCGCTCTGTGGACTGTTAAAATATAGGAACTATTTGAAACAGTAGGGAACTTCCATCTTTATTCTGTTTCTGCAACACAGAAATCAAGTTTCAGCTCAGTAGGGATCAGCCAAGCCTTTTCCCTAATGTTTGAGCAAGAGAGTCACTTTGAATAAATCATATCTTTTAGGTCTCTTGCTGAACAAAAGACTGAGGAGTTGTAGAGAATACTATAGTTTCTCTCTGGAAGAAATATCTCTGCTTCTATAGCTCTACTGAGCTCTCCTGTAGCAATGCCATCCTGGGCATCCTCATAATCCATGTGGTTGAAAGCAAGCCTGAACTGGCTAACATTACAGATTTCAGAGACTATATTCTCAAAAAACAGGGTAGTGAGTACATGGACAGCCCATCAATAAAGTCATTACAATGAGGTACCTAACTGATTCTGGGAAATTGTATACAAATATTTCAATAAAACTCTTGCCATCCGTAATGACTGTAAAAACCCCAATAATGAAGCACTACCCACTTGTAATTGCTGATTATATCCTGGGGTTTTCAACTGAGGCTTTTTCCTTATTTGCCTTATTATCACAAAATTGGGCAGAGAAAGTTAATATAATGCACGCAAAAAAATCAGACCTTGCACAGAGCAATGTGTACTTTCCTTCTTCATTTCTAGGTTTATTAGAGATAGCGCTAAGCAATTTCATGTTAAGACACAGCGAGGAGTAATTTAATGCATTTTTTTTCTCATGTTGTGCATTGTTTTATACAGCACAAATACGAAAAACAGGTTTTCATTGAAACAAAACATAATTAACTCTTCATTAACATCCTAAAGCCACTGGCAAGCACAGAGGCATATGTGCTCCTGTACAAATTCTCTGATTTTTTTTTTTTTCCTCATAGCTTGGACACCCACATAGCTAAGAAATAGCTTGGAAAATAGCTATGCCTTCAAAACATCTCTCTTTCCAGGACACAGAGCTGTTTACGTTATAGCAATGCTTATGCATACAAAGTTCTGTAGCACTTGATTCTAATACATACAGCACAGGAGCAGTGGCATCCTGCCATCTACTTGCAAGACAAGTGAGGACATGGCTGTGGTCCTTAGGCTGCAGGAACTGCCCTTTGTCTTTACTTTTACACATTGGGTCTCAGCCTCGAAGTATCTTCAGTGTCTCCTGCTGGCCTTCAAAGGCAGCCTATGAGAAGAGAGGGGAGGTGGGTTTGGGGACTTTTGCATTAGCTTGCTTCCATTCCTGGCCTAAAGGGGCTCCATGTTCTCTTGGAGTGACGTGCAGGTTTGGATATTGTACACCATAAGCACCACAGGCTCCCTACAAGTTTTCTTCCCCAGATTGAATGTTACTCTTTTAACCAATTTCTTAAGGACAATAGTTGGGTTCCAAGGTTGGAACTGGCCGTCTGTAACCTCTCTGTTGCACAGCAGCATCCGCAGGACAGACATGTTCCGATATAATGATCCCAGCTTATATTTTTGGTTAAATGTTCACCAGGCGTTTGCTGGATAGTAGGCCACTGCACGTCCGGATTTAGCTCAAATAAAGGAGAGAGATGTTGTGCTTCAGCAAAGCCCATAGACAAAAACATGAATGGCCAAATTCTGAGCATGAGAAAAGGCAAGAGAATAAAGAAGTTTGGTCTTAACCAAACTGTTTGCATTGGGAGCTTTTTGCACTATCTATCTTAGCTGTTCCCTATCTACTTACCTTGCCGCCATCCAACCGGATGGAGAGCAAAACCCTCCAGCCTGAAGACGATCTCTGTGACGCTTGGTCCAAGCTTGACCCTGAGCACGGTCCCTGCTCACGGAGCCAGCCATTCTGTGGGCCAGCCCAGAGATGCAGGAGGGAGCAGGAGGTACCAATGCTGGGTCCCTCGAGGCAACAGTCAAAGTAACTTGTTGTGTAAAGAGGAAAGTAAAGTTCACCCTCATAAGGACTGCCATAACTTATTTTTCCTTCCTGCTGACTTGAGAGAAGAGGACCAAGAGGAAAGTCTGAGACAAAATAGGTTGTGTCTGTGCACGAGTGAGCAACAAATAGACACTTCTCTTTAGGACGAGGATTCACTTATTGTGGCTTGTACTGAGTGTCTTCCTTGAACAAAATGATCATTTGAAAGAGAGTCTCAAATGCCCTACCAGATGTGCGGTATATATGGATTTTCCTGAGCTATCTCTTTCACTCATTTTTGGCCTCTTGTCTACATATTTCTCTTGATCTCCCTCACCTTTAGCCTCATAAACATGCTTCACCACATACTGAGAATGGTTTAATTTCATATTTTAAGGAAAAATCTGATTTCTCATGCACCTCCTATTGTTTCTGTGTAGAAAAATAGAAGAATCTATATTACTGAGTATACTGACACTCAGATTACTGAGTATCTTCCTTCCAAAAGATGAACTGAATTCTTCTTCCAAGTATAAATTAAATAGAAAAAGTATTCTGAAGTCCAGATGATCTGTTGTTGAAATTAAACAGTAATGCATTAGTATACGAGTATGTTTATATTAAAAATGTATATGAAAAATGTACATTCTGCAGTAAAATGTTCTAGTAAGCTACTAATAAAAATAAATTAACATAATGTAGCCATTCTAATTGAATCATTTCAGCTTCTTGTGTCAGGCACCAAAGTAAGCAAGCCTCATTTGTTGCTTACATATACACATTTTATATGTATAAATATATTTGACATGAATTTACATGCACAGTTATGTACTTTCCTAAGGATTCATATATCAAACTATACTCAAATTATATCTAGCTCCAAAAAACCCTGCTGGGATATTCAGCAACTAAATGAGTTAATTCGGAACTATTGGTGATCCTCTTCAAACAGGAGTTACAGAAATAAGGGAATATGCATATTCTGTGTGATTAATCGGGACATTTTATCTGCCAAAGGAAATATGCTTTTTAGAATAGCTAATTGGTTTTGCAGCCTCTGTGCAGGGTGGATCTTGGTTAGCTGTGCATTAACAAAGGGCAACGCACTGACCCTGCACAGTCAGACATCATTATTTTCCATCAGACCAGTCGGTTTCTAGGGTAAATTACAAATCCATTGAATGTTTCTGTTTGTTGGGCCAGTCAGGGAGCTCATATATTTGACCCAAATTGAGCCTCTCTCGCTTTCTGGCATTAAGAGATAAAAACTGAATTGAATTTCTTGTTTGTCTGATGATTTCTTTTAGGCAAATTACCACTTGCCTTTTTGTTTGGAGAAAGTCTTTTTTTTTTTTTTTGGCTGACGTGAAAAGAAAATACACCTCTAATAATACTTGTGTGCATCGCCCTACACCTCAGATACCACTATAAAGGGCAAAAAAAAAAAAAAACCTGAACTACATTACATATTTTAAAAAGAAGTATTACTGTGATTATCTCTTTAAAATTTCCTATTGAGCAAGGCAACTCAGGAACAGATTCTGGCTCGGAGGAGGCATGTCTGCCTGCAAAAGTGTGTGCAGTCACCAGTTCTGCTTTCAAATATGATTATCCTGGAATTTGGCTCAAGTCTGTAAAAGTAAGTGAGATTATTTACATGTTTGATCTCTTCCCCAGAGCAAGCAAGCAGAAGAAATGAAAACACCCTTGAAAACAGTTCAGGTCAGCAGCAAACCTCCTTTTTCCCTCCCTCTTCCCACCTTTCCCTGATTTCCTCTTTTAAGAACAAAGAATAAGAGAAGAGAAAATGAGAAGGAGGGCTACTTGGGAGACAAGAAATGACTGAAACCTTCTGTTTACAATGCTACCTTTGGAATAAAAGCTGTAGTAATAACACGTATTAGAGTCAATTATTTTTCCTCAAGCCCCTGCTACATTTTTTCGACACCTGGTTTAAAATATGTACAGATTTTTTCATTGAGCATATCATGTAACCCTTCAAGAGAAAATGTTATGATACCAGCAAGATCATCTTGCTCTGCAGTCAGGAGTCAGGAAACGCCTAAGTGACGGTTTCCCTTTGCCAGCTCAGGTGTGCGCAAGGCATTTCCTTCACTTCCTCTGACTTCATGCTCAATATAATGCAGCCATCTGTGACGAGGTACTAGGCTGCCAATTAACTTCTGTGCTCCCCAGGGTTCAGGATATCAGTATACTTGCTGGTTATGGGTGCCTGAGGACAGGAAAATCAGAAATCTGAGCTTTGTTCTTTGAATTCCCAAGCACAGAACAGACACCAAATATTTTGTACTAATGCACCAAAGTGTCTGTGTTTTAGGTGTCTTGTCCCAGCCATGCAGCCACCAATGAAGCTCACAGATTTCCTACGCACTCAATGGAGAAAGCTAGAGACTCCTCTGCAGGCAGTGAAGGCCATCTAAGTCAGGGCTTCACCTCTCTCCGCTGACTTTATAGAGAAGCATTGCAGAAATGAAATACCTACATCTACTCTGCATCTAAACTGAGCCTTCTTCTGCAAAAAGGTACTAATGCAGAAGTCAGGCTCTTTTAGTTAGTAATATCAGGAGTGTCCTGCTGCATTTCTCAAGGAATGAAAGATCCACATTTCCCATATCCTGAGTGCGTGACCGACTTGCAGGCACTCTGGGAAGGGATGGAGAGGGCATTCCCCATTTCTCCCATCAAAGCTGGGCCACTGTGCACCCAGAATTTCAAAATCACAGAGTGGGGCAAAACGTGACCAGACTGTCACCTATGAGGGTGCAGAATTGGTGTTCCAAATTCAACTCTCTGAAAAGGGGACATCTCAGATTAGTTCACCACTCTGAGTGCACCATTGGATAAAAACAGAAAAGGCTCTGGAGGTCAGGACCAGAATCACACCTGTCCACTTGCTGCTCTGCTACCGCTTTCGCCATAGTCAGGATCCCACGTGTAGTCAGGCAGAGGTCTTCACCTTCTGCCCAGTGGCCCAGGGTCCGTAGGGTGAGGAGCATGGTGACCCAGCTTTCTTCTGCTCAGCCCAGTGGGGAAAAGACACATTCCCACCACATGAGGCAGACACAAAGCTGGAATAGGTCTGCTCTTTGCAGACAAGCACTTTTTAATGCAAAAGGTAGGTGGTAGCAACAGCATCTGCACCTTCAGAGGTGATCAGGCCATGGCAAATACATGAGGTCCCTGAGGAGTTAAGATTTAAGCAGAATTCAGGCAGAATTTAAGAAAACTTGACTACCTGATGTACTATTCTAATACAACAATCACTTACTTCCCTCTCCTTCACCCTCTTTCTGACAACACATTCAGATGTTGAGGATTAGTCACCTGTGAGCAGGGCGCAGGGCTTCTTATGCCAGGGCAACCTCTGCCAGTGCTTAAATGTTTAAGCTTTTTCAGAACCAGTCTTCTCTGTGTAGGCCAGGAGAAGCTGCTGTGTTAGGGATGGACATTATTGGCTATAATACCAGTGAGTCAGAGCCAAAGACCAGAACCATTTCCCAGATGGACAGGATGGCCCATTTATCTGGGCATTACCCTTAGATTTAGAATATCGGGTCTTACTTCCCCATTTCATCACCGACTTTCCCTGTGCCCTGAAGCAAGATGCAAATTAGGCATTTATATACCTTTTTGGATACAGACTTTGGCTTCCCCATGTTCAGATTCCCATCAGTAAAATAAGAGGCACAGCTCTTCTCTACTTCTTCTGACATGGTGATATCTGAACATAATCCATTTCCAAGCTCCCATCTCTACCTCCAGTTGCAAGGTCTATCTTGTGACTAAACGTCTTTTCAGCTTGCAAAGCCACTTGGGACTCACAAATGGCTATAGCTTTGCCATACCAGTCTTACAGCAAAGGTTTCCTGTTTCCACAAGAGAAGGAAGCCTTGTTTAAATGCAAATATTCACTTCCATAGTACTAGCAGTTAAAACAATGTGCTATTAACACAATATCACAAAACTTACAATATGATGGTATTTTTCAAGCAAAAAAGTAAGCAGAAGACAGACAATAAATTTGGGTTTTTAAATTATCTCCCTTAGAGTCCAAGTCACTGTTAACGAGATTAATTCATTTCATAAAGATATAATTTTTAACTTTTCCTCCCCTGATATATCATTGTTAAATGTGTCGATATTTAAAGTTGTCTTTATCTCAGTCCAGTTTTTTCAGTCTAAACAACACGATCTCCCACAACTCTTGTAGGACTTGGTTCTTGAGCAGGGTCTCACCGATCTTTTGCCAGAGTTGTGCTTCTTCAGTGATGGAGAAGGCAGCCCAGGCTGTGATATTGTTGTATATATGCATTAAGTAAAATCAGGCTGCTGTTATGACCTGTTTTTAAAATATACTGTTGTGTTTATAAAATCATGAATAGCAGGGCACATATTTTGAAAGAAGATGAAGAACAAACAGGCTTGTTAGTATATAATCACTGTGCATGAGTTTCTGGTTAGTTGTTTCTATTTCACAGGCAAATAGGATGCACTTGAAAGCTTCAGCATTAATTCAGCTGCAGTGCTGGTACAGCAGATGAATATTTTCAAGGAGAGGTAGAAATGTCAAGTCCACTAACAAATTTACAGTACAATATAGTGAAAGAGGAAAACATGGTTTATGGATTGCTTTATGCAGCATGGTACTCTTTATCCTGAAGCATAGCACTGTAATGGCACATTGACAAAATGTTTCTCTTCCCACTGAACAGTCTTGATTTTTAGATTGGATGTTTATATGTATATTTAGATTGATCTCGCAAAACTAGGTAGCAAA
This sequence comes from Struthio camelus, assembly GCF_040807025.1. Classification (NCBI taxonomy): domain Eukaryota; kingdom Metazoa; phylum Chordata; class Aves; order Struthioniformes; family Struthionidae; genus Struthio; species Struthio camelus. Next base: position 37,760,774 of record NC_090943.1, on the reverse strand, counting down.
TTACACTGAGTAGGTGCAAAAGTAAGGGTACACTGAAGAAGGCAAAAGAGAGCCTCATCTTGTAAAACCAACCTGTGCACAATGTTCAAAGCAAGGTTGCCTGCCATGGGCAGCACCACTGTGGCTGGCTGGCGCCCAGCCCCCAGCCGACATCCAACCATAAAACCTTGAGCCATATTCCTAGACCAACCGTAAAATAAATTACCAGCAAGTCCAAAAAACAGTGGATGGCTGTACTCAGAAGGGACTTGAGCGTAAGTAAGCCCATCGCTGGGAACAGATGCAAGCACCCCCCAGCTGGCTGCGTGCTCCACGGGCTGAGCGTGTGCACCGGCCCCCGCCGTCAGTGCCTGCTCATCCCGGCTAGCACCAGCAGCCATACGAAAGCCAAACAGCTTGCAGAAAGCAGAATGGGCCTGTCCGTGCGCGGAGCTGATGCAAAAAGTGATTGCCTTTTCAGTGCACAGCCTACGTTATCCTGCACGAACCCCAGAACTGGACAAACGGTAAACCAGCCCTCTAGGTTTTAAACCTAAAAGTATGCTGGAGAGCAAGAGCAAAGACAATTAATCTTTTGAAGTCCTTAGTGCATTGGATTAATCTAATAGGCCATACTTTTGGTCTGTTTGCACTGCCACAAAATGTTTGATTAACTTTGACAAGACAGCAAAATAGATGGATATTAATAAAAGAATATAGATAAGAAGCTAGAGAAACAGATACCGAGATCAGATTGTTAGTCCTTTTACACTCATACTTTATACACATGTCTATATATATATATAAAACTGCTTTTGCAGACATCAGAACGTTCATTACACTATTCAGAAACGGAGGTTTACTGTGACAATCTGCTGAAAACTGCCTCTGGGATGATAACAGGAAATCAGTCACTTATTTTGCTGGATTGTTCATAAAACTGACAGACGGGCTCAAACTGAATCTGAGAAGCCTGCACCTGGTCAGAAAACTGTGCGATGTGACAACAGTCTCGCTGTTGCTAATAATTATGCACCCAGTTTAATCACCAACCTCATGCTTGACAAAATGAAAGCATAGAGCTGTGTAAATGATGAAGCTATAGGTATTTAAATCATACTGCATTTTTTGTTCAATTGGCATGGAGATGAGTTGCTGCTCTTTTTTTTTTAATTCTAGATGATGCTGACAGTATTTAAAATTAAGGTTAAAAACTGATTTGTGACATGTGCCATACAATATAACATTTTGCTCCGAAGCAAATACAGATTGTGGACTGCTTAAATCAACAGCTCAAAAATCTTTGATACAAATAAGATTAAAAAACTGTTCGTTCTTTCTTGTGCATAACGGTCACTTCTTTGATTCCTATTTTGCATTCAGATTAGTTCAATCAAGAAACACAGAGAAACACAGATGCAATTTTGATTATATCATTAGTGAAGTTCTCCTGGATCAATTTAAATCTATTATTCTTCAGAAAGAATTGTGAGAGATCTCAGTGGGAAGATAAAAGATATTTCCAGGCAAAATCTTATCTATTGTCATGTGTATATTTTATTTTTGTTTTTTGTCTCCCCCTCCCCCCCAAGGAAGATGACCTATAATTTCTTTTAAAATTTTATGTTCTTTTAACCATGCTGCTTCGTCTCAGCAACACGTGTTCATTAGCATCATGCCTCATATCCAATGGGTTTTTGACACTGGCAACGACTCTCAAGGACCTAATTTTAAACCATAAGTGAACATTGCAATTAAGTACACTGAAAAAGAAAGTTAAAGGGGAAAAAAATTAGGAGAACGCTCACTATTGTTAGAAACAACACGGACACCAATCTAACGTCAATCTTCATGCTGCTCTGACACTAATGAGTGTCCAAGAACCACAAGTGAGTGGCCGATGAAGACACCAGACTGCACTTGTGCACGGTGCACAGAACATGATGCACTGCGAACTGCTCAGGAATTTAATTCTACTGCAAAATTCAGGGATCTGCTAACACAGGCTGGAAGCGTGCACTTGAATTGCACCCTTCTTTTCACTGTTAAACACATATTTCCTGAACTGCGCAGCATGCTCCATATTTTGCTCTCATAGGCCCTTGAAGGACCAGTTAAACCTCAACTCAGCAGCTCCAGGGAAAGAAGGGGAAAAGGAAGGGACAGTGGGAGACCTCCCAGGAGGCTCACTGCTCTTCGAAAGGGTGCTGGGGAGGCTGAGCCGGGCTCTTCCTGCACCAGTCAGGACAGAAATAAGGAAGAGCAGGCAAAATCTGCTGGTGGGACAGGTTGCCTCCAGCAGCAGCCTCCCCTCTCCCACCCCACCACACATACACGCAACTCCAAACGGCAGCAGCCAGCTGGGCCGTGACAAGCTGGATGAGGTGGTCAGCTGTCCTAGCAGCATTTCAAAATAATCTACCATGTTACTTAGCTTTATTCCCTCTGCTGCTGTAAGCCTATCACATACATACAGAACTGGGGCTATTTAACATCTGATAGATAGACAGTTTGAAGTTTTGGTCAGCTAAAATATGCATGCCAGAACAACACTATTTCTATTTACCCTAGAATTTAAGAATTTAAAGAATAACAGAAATTAAAATACATCCATATGACATGCCAAACTCCATCTGAGTTTGCCCCAAAACAGCCTAATGAACTGCCTTTGAGGTGACTGCTGAGCCCAGGGAAGCTACCGAACGCAGAAGGACTGCATTTGACAGCAGCTGAGATCCATCAGTTTTGATTCACTTTCAATTACTCTCATTCCTCCGGAATAATTTTTCCGCTCCCCCAAAAAAGGGGCAGGAAATGCCTGGAGCTTTCCAGAGGAGCACGTAACAGAGACCCAGGGACCTGCTTGTGTGTAGGAGGTGCTAGAAGGGCTCCCCATTAGCCTCATATCAGAGGGACGCTGCAGAGGTGAGACATTGCCCTGACACTCAGGAAGGGAGAGAGAACACCAGAGAGCTTGGTCTCCCATCTCCTGTGATTTTCAGAGATGTATGATTCTCAATGCTTTAAGCATAGTGCAGTGGCACAGAAATATTTTTACCGGTCGTCTTAGCTGCATAACAGAACAGAAATCAGCTAAGTTAAACCAGCAGCATAGAGATCCCCCAGCCTAGAAAATTCCCCAGGTAGGTGCCTGGAGTGATGGACATGGACACCAGGGTCCGGGCTGGTCTGTAGTGGGAAATCTTTGCCGAGACACAAGAGCCTGTGGTGGCTGGTGCTTTCTTGGTCTTAGGACACCCAGCAAACACTCTGAGCTTCGGAGCACATCCTGCAGTCTCTGTGCGAGAAATACAAATTAGACAACTGAGGCTTGTCTATCCTGGAGATACGTGAAACCTCGAAACTGGTCACACCAAGCAGATGACCATTCAGAAGGTTAATGGACCCACATCTGTAGTGAGGAGCCAGGCTGCGATGTTGCGCTTTGCTGATGGCTAATTTCTAACTGGTTCATCGTGTTTAACCACATCAGCTGCCACAGCACTAATTATTTCAGAATCAAAGAGCACTAAGGGATATTTAACCCCATTTTAATGAATTTTAGCAGTTTCATTATTAAAAAATTCATTGTTTGGGGGAAAATATTTTCACTTTTGAGAAAATCAGAGCAGTTCACACAGTAGACAATACGTCTTTAAAAAACATTATCAGAGTAGGTTAAGCAAAAGACTTTCACGGGCTTATAATTTATTAAAGACAAAATTAATTCCTATTATCTATGATTATAACTGTTTAAGGATCTGTTTTAAAAGGGATGCTTTTGGTTTAAAATCAGGCTGCTCCCAGCTCTCTGCACTTCTGTTTGAAAGTTACCATTAAATGGCCAAATAAAGTACAACGGTTAACTTTAAAGACTTGCTGTTGTATTTAATTAAATTGTAATATATAACATACCTGCACAGGGACCTTCCTCTAATATCTCCCAGCCCACTGCCTCATGAATTTTAATCGTGTGGCAAAGAAAAGCTCACATCATTAAGATCATAAATGATGCATTATGTTAGTGCTTATTGCAACAGCCACCACAAACCAGGACCTTAGAAAAGCAACAAAAAAGACTCCAATTAATTAAACAATCAGCATGTCCAGAGTTACTCTGTTATCATCTGGTGACGGACGATAGCAAACAAAGACAACAGAACTGCCGGGTATTCACGTGAGAGATGTCACAGGCAACATTGCCCTCAATTATGTTGTTTTCAAATGATTCTCAGACACTTCCTTTGAAAAAGAAATGAGAAGATTTTTACTGGAAACTTCAAGTAAGAGAAAATTTGGGATATACAATCTGAAATGGAAATGAGCTACCAATAAATTGAAATGATCTGCTCATTTTTGTAAAACTCTCTCAAAAAGGCCATATTGGCATCATCAAAATAAAAGGGGGTATTTTTCTCTTTAGATGTTTATGGAAACTGAGATATATGACCGAAAAGTCTAACAAGAATGAAGAATCCTTTCACTTGCCATGTGCAACAACATTCACTTATATATTTTAATGTAAATTATTTTATAATTTTAACAACCTTGCTTCTTATATTTTGGTGTTTATATAGGTCTTCATTGTATATATTGCCAGAATTCTGTAAATGAATTAACAACAGGCAAAGAGCCAAGGAGAACCATGAGGAGTCCCTTTAAAACAACAAAACTGCCTGCAGTCTTTGTCCTAATTCTTCCACTGGTTGGGTATTTAGGACTAGATGTTCATATTTTACCCCTTCAGAGTGTCGCTGTTCTCCCTCCTAGGGATGCTGCAGAGTAATAGTTTTGTGAGTTAGTTTAAGGTGTGCCCATATCTCTGGGCTCTGTTTTTCATCATTTGTATTCATTGTTACTTCACTGATACCAATGGAGTCATATAAGCACAAATGCACATAACAGCTTCAGCACCACCTATAGTACCATATGCAGCTTCAAAATGTTCCACAATCTCATCAATGTAAATTTAAAGAGGTCTCCTAAAATTAGCACAGATTTATTTACATCCTCCCCCCCTTTTTTTTGCACTAATATACCTGCTGTCAGGTATATTAGCAGAGCACAGGAAGGCCTTTGGGCTCTTACTGTTGACTTCTGCTGGTGCTGAGGAAGTGCATCCAGAAACGGCAGCCAACAGAAACGTAATTCAATTCTCCCTTGCAGCCTTCATCCATCCATCATCAGTTTAGCAGTGTTGCTTCATTCGATACTTACCAGATTTTTGCCTCTTGGCCTGAAAAAGGAAGTAGTGTTTGTGAAGTGCTTTGAGAACATCAGACTAACTCATAGGCAGATACACTGATAGCCAGGGAGATAACGCAGTAAGTATAAATCGTTACCAGGACAGTTGATGTGAGCTTGTCTTTACAAGCCCAAATGTTTCATATAAGGTGCTGTGTAGACAGGGGGCATGAGAGATTGCTGAAAGGCTTTAAAAACCTTAAAAAGCTATTGTTTTTCTTCTCATAATGGAGATGTAATGTTTTCAGCTAATAGGTCCATATTGTAGTTCACAGAAATTAAGCGTATTCAAGTTCCAGATAATTAATTGTATGGCATATTGCAACCTCTTTAAAAGAGATAGGTAGTAGTAGATTTACTGTCTGGATGTTTAATGGATTACTATTTTGTCACATTACTAACCTTGGCATGCTTAAAGTTCACTGATTTAATGTTTAATGAAATGAATGAGAAAGGGGCAATATGGAGCTCAACTGGGGAAAATTGTACAGAGGTAATATACAAAATTGCAAAAAATTAGTTGGTATCCTACAATTAAAACAATTACTAACAAAGGTAGAGAGAAAAAGTGAGATATATTTTCACACATGCAGATGCTGGAAACCAGCGCTTTAGAATGTAGACATAATGAACACTTATTATTTGAATTCATCTTTTAAAAGGTCTAAAACATTGGCTTTCTGAAAACAAAGGCATGTAAAGGTAATCCGAAATTCACCCTTCTTTTATCTACCTGGAAGTGCAAGGTTTTGAATAAAATCTTATCTGAAGCATTAATACCATTTGCAATCACACACTGGCGTGCAGAGGCAGTGAAAGGAAACGCTCCCAAGGTGCTCCTGCTCCAAAGCCAGCTAACAGGGATCCTCTTCAAAGAGTCAGCCCAGGGGTTAAATGTCTCCCCCATGAGTGACAGCAGTTATTTGCAGTACTCCATAAGATCTGAAAATAAGGTCTTAACGTTCTTATATGGATGAGAAATAAAGGCCATCCCAAGAGCTTAGAATCAAAAAGACAAAATACTTATTATCTCCATTTTGCAGATTAAGGCATGAGGAAATGAGGCCTGAGCAGCCAGAGCCAGACCTCAAATCGCTCCAGTCCAAGCTTAATGTCTAAACTGCACATCCATCCTTTGTCAGAAATGAAAAAGGTGCCAGCTGGAGAAATGCAGAGGGTGGGCAGAGATTTAGCTCTTTTCTGGCAGCATTTTGGAGGTATTATTACCAGGAGGAGGTTGGCTTGGCGAGGAATGCCACGCTCAGCACTTTGCAGGCTCCAGGCTGCAACTGCTGCTTTGAAGAAACAAAAAGCTAAAGAAGGAAAAAGATCAGCAAGCTGCTGGGCTCAACCAGTTACCAGCTGAGCTAACAGAGGAAACTTTCCATGAAAAAATTAGTGTGTTTCAAGGAAAATTTCTGTAATGCCCTGAGAAAATCATCTTCTAGCCTCTGGCTGTAGCTCCAAGGCATAGGAACTACACTGGACGTCTTCAGCTCAGCTCACCCTGTGAAAGTCCTTCAGAGTTAAGGGCTAAAATGCCTGAGTTTGATCAACTCAGTCATGCTGCTGAATCCATGTTTCATGACCAATAAGTACCCTGATCATCTCTAAGCGTACCTTGAACTTCTCAAGAATACAGGAGGATTTTTAAAAACCAGGTCATTAAATGCCACTTTATGCATCTAATTATATGCATCTAACCATTTTTATGCATCTAATATATAATTATACAACAGGCAAGGCCGCAAATGGCTATCTTCATGAGGTTGCGAGTGAACACATAGCATAAGCATGGGGAGGACAGTGAAAATCCTGAGCCGTGGTAGGTTGTGTCAGGATGCAGGCTGTGTCAGTGAGCTTGCTGTAAGTGCGTTACAGGGGAACCAAGAAAGAATCAAGGCTCGACTTAATCAAAACCGGACAACAATCTGAACTTTGCATTTTAAAGAAAAATTAGAATTGTCAGAATAGAGAATTGATGACACTAATGAGTTGCATGGACATTTCTGGCTGAATAACAAAGGCCAAAGTATTCCACAACTTTGTATTAGTTTTAGTTCATTGTTTTGATTTAAAATACTATAATACTGACGAAAAAAAAGTATTTCAGAATAATTATTTATATAATGACATTCAAGGATTGGCACCCTAGCTTCTGTCTGTAATTACAAAGCCATACGTGAGAACGTGGCTATACTCACAACAAAGAAAGAGCCAAGAGTTCCTAGATAAAGGATTCAGATTTAGGGGTTTTTTTTTATTATTTTGTCTGGCACTTAAGCTTGGCTCATGTGAAATTTCCTGTCCCCTATGAACTCCGTAAAGTACCTCTGAAGCCAAATATGACAAGACTGGAACAACAGCTTGATTAATTTTGCAGAGTACGTACTGCTCAGGCAGAACCATGCAGCTGACAAGTAGGAAATATTTTACATATTTTCCTTCTTAAACACCACGTTACAGGTGGCTACACGTTCTTTGCTCATGACAAATTCCCTAAGAAGTCACTGTTTTACTTCCAGACTGTACAACTGAGGCTACTAATAGCAGCACTAAAAATAAAAATTCTATAAACCCCACACTTTTCATCTTCAACTTCCTTCACAAACAGTAATTAATTTCCAAAAAAAAAAAAAACTTCTCCACCTGGTTACACTCCAAGAAGATGTATCACTGGAGAACTAACCTCAGACACAGCAATGCTATTTTCCTTACCGATTTCAGTCGTGGCAAGGCTAACCAAGTATGTGGTTTGCTCCAGTGGCCCAGAAAAAAAAAAAATCAGGAAAAGCTTTTCACATCACCAACGGCAGACAACTGCAATATGATCATAACACAAAAAAGAGCAAGTGGCCAACAGAGCTCACCTTGCTACGTGTGCCAAACACTGTATGTGCAAGTAACAGTTAACTTTATATCAATACTAGCTTGAATAGAGGGTTGCAAAAATGAATGCTCCTAAATCTGAGGCAAAACCAGTTGCCATGCAATTATCAGTAAATGTATACACTGCCACTAAATCTATCCATCAAACAATAAGAAACTTTTATTTCTTAAATGTATGTGCTGGTAAAAAATGGAAAGGTAAATTTCAAATATTTTCTAGAATCTATAAGCATTAAAACTTCGTAAACTAGATTCAGGGTTTTCTAGTTCCGATGAATTATGTTCTGTTTAAATGGCCCCATGTTTGCCTTTTATTCCAATGAAAGAGCCTGCATTCTTTGACCTTTCATTTTGAGTGCAAAATCTGATCAATAAAAGCCTCACGAGACATGCAAAAAAAAAAAAAAAATCTATAAACCGTGTTAGTGTTTGGTTTTGGCATATATGTGCGTGCTGAGTTCTGATGTAACTGCAAGCATTCAAGAAAAAGAGCAGCTGTTCTCACTCTATATTCATGTTGTAAAGCTTGGCTGCATTTCCATATGAAATGACTATGGCCTTTCAAGATACTTAAAGTCTGAATGAATTTTAAAAATTTACCAGCCTAGAAGGATTTGACATAACGTCATTTCGCACAAGGAATGATACATGCCTTTGAAGGAAAATGGCATTTTTTTAAAGCACTTCACTTAATGAGTAATAAAGATAGTCTCTGAACATGCCTTTTGAAATATCTTTCCCATACTGTAAGAAATACAGATGTCAGCTCATAAGGATGAAGTTCATGACAGTTTCTCCATATAAATTCTCTCCTGTGTTACACAAAGGAAACATCCCACTCTCACGGCACTGAGGTGGTGACATTGGTTCACACGAGCAGTTTCAGCTACTGCAGAGGTAACAGCATCTGACTTCTCCCAGGCATCCCTCAACGCTGCTATGCAACGAGTAATCGTATCTGAAGGCAGAGACAAGTTACCTACAAGTTTCCTCTGGGGCAAAACAAGGGGGAGCATTTCATTTTTGACAGGCTGCTATTGCCAAGTCAAATCAAACATAAAGAACTCACTTAAGCTTTATGAAGCAACGATGTCATGGCAGGAGAGATGCAAATCTCCCAGAATAAGATCATTCACTTCCACATGGACTGTTAATGAAGGGTCATTCAAAGTAAGCATCTATTGAAACGAGGCAGGACAGAAATTCTTTCCAAACCTCCATAATCAATGCAATAGCAGTATTCAATTTAATCTTTTAACAGAGTAAACTGAATATAGACAGTTGGTCATACTCCTCATCTTGAGATCTTTAGCATCGTGTCCATCGTTTATCTGTCACAAGGCTTCAAAGGCAGAGATCCTGTGGTGCTGCTTAACAGAAGCATTAAGGTTTAATTTAACAGATTCTGAGGAGGTGTCATTAAACTATCTGGATCATTGTTGCAGCCATTGCTGTGGGAGTTCAGCAAAAGTAAAACATTTTTACTTGCATTACTCCAGCACTTAGAGGTCCCAGTCAGAGTCCCACTGTGCCAGGCACGTACAATCTTTGCATGTACCACACACGAAAAGATAATTTCTGCAGGAAGTTGCCAGCGGTGCCAGAGGCATTTCGGAGCACATGTAGCACTGGTGTTTCCAAACTCTACATTTTTGCAACCCTCCCTTCTACAGAGCAAAACCAAAGGGGTGGGTGAAAGCAGCACTGTTCATCTTTTGCAAGCCAGCTGAATTGCTCCATCCTCTCTGGAGGCTGGCACAGATGTCACCACAGTTACAAAGTTCAATCGCACTTGCTCTGCAGGGTACACTCTGACTGTGCCACCAGGTGACTTCAGGAAAGTCAAAGGATACCTGCAATGCAAACAGGAACTGAGCACAGCCTGCAGTCCAGTGGCGAAATGAGGCACAGGGTGTTAAACACGGCAACCAGTTACATTTGGGGCAGGAGACCTGCATGGATGAGCAAGGACCTCCTGGCCAAACTCCAGCAGAAGAAGGAAGTGTACAGAATGTGGAAAAGGGGACAGGCCACTTGGGAGGAATACAGGGACGTTGTCAGAGTGTGCAGGGATGCGACAAGGAAGGCTAAGGCCCAGCTGGAATTAAATCTGGCAAGGGATGTCAAGGACAACAAGAAGGGCTTCTTCAAATACATCAATAGCAAAAGGAAGACTAGGGAAAACGTGGGCCCGCTGCTGAATGGGGCGGGTGCCCTGGTGACAAAGGATATACAGAAGGCACAGAATCACAGAATCGTTTAGGTTGGAAGGGATCTCTGGAGATCATCCAGTCCAACCTCCCTGCTCAAGCAGGGTCACCTAGAGCATATTGCCCAGGATCACATCCAGACGGCTTTTGAATATCTCCAGGGAAGGAGACTCCACCACCTCTCTGGGCAACCTGTTCCAATGCTCTGTCACCCTCACAGGAAAGAAGTTTTGTCTCAGGTTTAGGTGGAACTTCCTGTGGTTCAGTTTCTGCCCATTGCCTCTTGTCCTGTTGCTGGGCACCACGGAGAAGAGGCTGGCCTCATCCTCTTGACACTCCCCCTTCAGATACTTATACACGTTGATGAGATCCCCTCTCAATCTTCTCTTCTCCAGGCTGAACAGGCCCAGCTCTTGCAGTCTTTCTTCATAGGAGAGGTGCTCCAGTCCCCTCATCATCTTGGTAGCCCTCCGCTGGACTCTCTCCAGTAGTGCCATGTCTCTCTTGCACTGGGGAGCCCAGAACTGGACACAGTACTCCAGGTGAGGCCTCCCCAGGGCTGAGGAGAGGGGCAGGATCACCTCCCTCCACCTGCTGGCAGCACTCTGCCTAATGCACCCCAGGAGACCATTGGCCTTCTTGGCCACAAGGGCACACTGCTGGCTCATGGTCAACTTGTTGTCCACCAGCACTCCCAGGTCCTTCTCGGCAGAGCTACTTTCCAACAGGTCAGTCCCCAGCCTGTACTGGTGCATGGGATTATTCCTGCCTAGGTGCAGGACCCTGCACTTGCCTTTGTTGAACTTCAGGAGGTTCCTCTCCGCCCACCTCTCCAGCCTGTCCAGGTCCCTCTGAATGGCAGCACAGTCTTCTGGTGTGTTAGCCTCTCCTCCCAGTTTAGTATCATCAGCAAACTTGCTGAGGGTGCACTCTGTGCCTTCCTCCAGGTCATTGATGAATAAGTTGAACAAGACTGGACCCAGGACTGACCCCTGGGGTCACTGCTAGCCACAGGCCTCCAACTAGACTCTGCGCCACTGACCACAACCCTCGGAGCTCTGCCCTCCAGCCAGTTCTCAATCCACCTCACTGACCACTCATCTAGCCCACACTTCTTGAGTTTACCTACAAGGATGGGAGACAGTGTCCAAAGCCTTGCTGAAGTCCAGGTAGACAACATCCACTGCTCTCCCCTCATCTACCCAGCCAGTCATCCCATCAGAGAAGGCTATCAGATTGGTCAAGCATGATTTCCCTTTGGTGAATCCATGCTGACTACTCCTGATCACCTTCTTGTCCTCCAGATGCTTAGTGATGACCTCCAGCAGGAGCTGTTCCATCACCTTTCCAGGGATGGAGGTGAGGCTGACAGGCCTGTGGTTCCCTGGCTCCTCCTTCTTGCCCTTTTGGAAGACTGGGGTGACATTGGCTTTCTTCCAGTCCTCAGGCACCTCTCCTGATCTCCAGGACCTTTCCAAGATGATGGAGAGTGGCCAAGAGATAACATCCGCCAGCTCCCTCAGCACTCGTGGGTGCATCTCATCAGGGCCCATGGATTTATGGATGTCAAGTTTGGACAAAAGATCTCTAACCTGATCCTCCTGAACCAAGGGAGAGTCTTCCTTTCTCCAGCCTTCCTCTCTTGTCTCCAGGGTCTGGAATTCCTCAGGACTGGCCTTAGCAGTGAAGACTGAAGCAAAGAAGGCATTCAATAACTCTGCCTCAATAACTCTACTACCCTCTGCTGATCTTCCATGTGGGTGCTAATGACACGAAAGGCAAACTGGAAACCATCAAACAGGACTTCATAGCTCTGGGAATGGTGGTGAAGGGTCTGGGAGCCCAGATCGTTTTCTCCTCAATCTTGCCTGTGAGGGGAAAGGACAGGAGGAGGAGTAGACGAGTTTTCCAAGTTAACAGCTGGCTGCGCCGCTGGTGTTGGCAACAGGGCTTTGGTTTCTATGACCATGGGACCCTGTTTGAAGATCAACAGCTGATGGGGAGTGATGGGATCCACCTTACCAAGCGGGGCACGCGCGTCTTTGCCAACAGATTGGCCAGCCTGGTAAGGAGGGCTTTAAACTAGGCAAGATGGGGGAAGGGGAGTGGTATAGTGGCAGGGGAGTCAGTAAAACACCGCTCAAGTCAGGATGCCTCCAGCGGGTGCATACAACCAGGGGAGACAGCATGGAACATGGCTATGGAGGATCCTCTTGCACCTTTCTGGGAAGCTTGCATGCTTGACTGGCTCTCTGAAATGCCTGTATACCAATGCACGCAGCATGGGGAATAAACAGGAAGAGTTAGAGGACTGTGTGCGGTTGCAGGGCCATGATCTCATTGCAGTGACAGAGACATGGTGGGATAGTTCACATGACTGGGATGCTGTCATGGATGGCTATGTGCTTTTTAGGAAAGACAGGCCAGGAAGGCGAGGTGGTGGAGTTGCTCTTTATGTGAGGGAGCAGCTAGAATGTGTGGAGCTCTGCCTCGGGGTGGATGAAGAGCAAGTGGAGAGCCTATGGGTAAGGATTAAAGGGCAGGGTAACATGGGTGACACGGTGGTGGGGGTCTACTACAGGCCACCTGACCAGGAGGAAGTCATCGATGAGGCCTTCTACCGACAGCTGGAAGTAGCCTCACGATCACAGGCCCTGGTTCTCATGGGAGACTTCAACCACCCTGACATCTGTTGGGAAGACAACACAGCTAGGCACAAACAGTCAAAGAGGTTCCTGCAAAGCATTGATGATAATTTCTTGACCCAGGTGGTGGAGACGCCAACGAGGAGAGGTGCAATGCTAGACCTTGTACTAACGAACAAAGAAGGTCTAGTTGGAGAGGTGAAGGTTGGGGGCAGCCTTGGCTGCAGTGACCATGAGATGGTGGAGTTCAGGATCCTACGAGGAGGGAGCAGGGCAATGAGTAGGGTTGCAACGCTGGACTTCAGGAGAGCTGACTTTGGCCTCTTCAGGGACCTACTTAGGGGAATCTCCTGGGGTAGGGCCCTAGAAGGAAGAGGGGTCCAAGACAGCTGGTTAATAGTCAAGCATCACTTCCTCCAGGCTCAAGAGCAGTGCATCCCTCTGAATAAGAAGTCAAGCAAAGTGGGCAGGAGACCTGCATGGATGAGCAAGGACCTCCTGGCCAAACTCCAGCAGAAGAAGGAAGTGTACAGAATGTGGAAAAGGGGACAGGCCACTTGGGAGGAATACAGGGAAGCGACAAGGAAGGCTAAGGCCCAGCTGGAATTAAATCTGGCAAGGGATGTCAAGGACAACAAGAAGGGGTGCTTCAAATACATCAATAGCAAAAGGAAGACTAGGGAAAATGTGGGCCCGCTGCTGAATGGGGCGGATGCCCTGGTGACAAAAGATACAGAGTTTCCCTTGAGTGGTTGCCATTAATTTAGATACCAGCCATTCATTTAAGTAATTCATATCATAGCCTTTGCTTATCTTTATCCAGCATAAAACTTCATCTACCATAAAATCCAACTGTCACTGTGATGACTAGTCACTCAACTCTATTAGGTCTCTAGAATTCCTCATGTTCTTTTTTAATTTCTAGATAAGTATTATCTTCTCTACAAAATACAGCACATCATCATTTATCCTCTCCAAGATCATAAGGTTATGAGACATCAGCTTCAGTGCAGAGTATTGCAGCTCTGCCCTTGCTCACTTGCTGGAAAGTTGAACATTTTTTGTACTTAATCCTGTTCTTTTACTACTGCCTAGCATGCACTGAATTAATTAAAATACATTACTTCATATCTTGTGACTTTTTAGGCCTTACTCCTACAACAGGCTCCAGGAATGTGAATTCTACTACATGGCTCTCTATTTTCAGGAATATTATTATGAGGGTTTATAGGTCATTCTAGCACAGCATTATTCCCTCATCACTGAGATCTAAATCTGTCCTTACCACCAGAGACTTCACTATAACTTTCTAAAAATAACATTTGCCATCCTGAAGTCCACAGCCAAGAAACACACACACAATTTGTGCTGGATTTATATTTCTAGTAAGCCAGGACTCTGCTACTGAGAGTTATCTGCCAAACCACGATTCTCCATCACCTTCTGGAGAGACTTCCCACATACAAGGGAATAACCAGCCTTCACTGGAAAAGAGGTTACCAGTTAACAGAGGTTTGCTGTCTGCCCAGCTTGGCCCTCTCGCAGCGACACCAGGCTCTGGGAGGGGAGGACCGCCGGCTCTGGGCTGTGAGGAGCAGCACCTAATTGCACTAAGTACTCAGATGTGCTAGCTGGTTTTAAGGATGCCACCCTTTCCTTTCACACTCGGTTTGGAAGTCAGTTCTGACTTGTCTTCTCCCTCCTAAGTTTTGCAAGTCTTTGACGGCATTCCCAGGAAGGGCTGGGACTTAGCTCAGCTCTAGAAACAAAAGTGTGTGGGGTTTTTTTTCTGATTTTACATCCGTTAGCATGTACATAACCAGCAGATTCCTCTCAGTGCTGGACTACAGGACAGTCCAAATACTTCTTCACTTTTTTGTGCCATTCCTTTCATTTTGAGAGAGTGCTCTACCAACGAATCAGTTACAAACTACCGACCTGTAGCCCAAAAAGCCCCTGTATGAAGCCCTTGCATTACCCAGCAATTCAAGCAATTTCTTCCCTCTTCATTCTAGACAGTTCCTTTTCCTACAGGAGCAGAGGACAAATGGATGCTGCTAAAGAGCTAAAGCCAAAAATTCTACCATGGTCTCCAGACAACCCTTGACAGAACAGTTTTAATGTTTATTTAAAATAATTTGAGACAAGTCAAATATACTCAAACATCCTGTCAAGGGGTGAGTCTAGTGAAGATGGCATTCCTGCCTGAGCTAACAGCATGGAAGCTGCTGGCACTCAGTCTCACAAAAGCATTTTCATTCAGTTAAGGGTTAATTTTTCCTCGTAATTAAGGCAGAAGTTGCTTCTTTCTTCTCCACAACTCTGTTTAGTGGAAGCTGAATTTAAAAGAAAGTTTATTGTATGTTTCTGAAAAACACTTGGTTTTGAACACTGGAGGTTCCTTTGCTTTTAACATCAATAAAGGTCAGCCACTCCGTGCTGTCGTTGACAGGCTCCTGTTACATTTGGCTAACACATTCCACTTAGCATCATACACAGTAATCAGACATATTCTTAATGGTAGGAAGTTACAGAGGAACAAAAGGCATGTGTGTGCTATCTAAGATTTCCTTGGAGTAAATTACACTGGATAAATTATTCGGAATTATTCAGAAAAAGAAATTGTTTACTATTCTATCATAACAGATGCTCCAGACAAAGAAAAGAGGAAGTTGTTGCAGCCTCTGGCTGAGCTGTAGCTTTTCACAGCTGAACATGGCTGTGCAAATTAGCTGGTAGACTTTATGGAAAAACCCAGAAAGAAGCAATTAGAATTACAGTGCCCGTTAGAGAATCTGTAGTTTGTAATCAACCAAAATTGTGCAGTTTTCCATATTCTCTGCTGATAATGCAAATGTGACCTTTGAAGGAAACTGCTCTGTATGTAGCACATACTGGAAGTAGGGGAAAAAAAACACTGGAGTCCAAGCAAATAGCTTTGAGGAGGGTAGCTTGTGTATGTCTTGGTCAAGTGACATATAGACATTATTGTCAGCAAACTCTACCAGCATGTGTCTTGGTCATTGGTACACATAAGAGGGCAGAGCAAGGCGCTCAGAGCGAAGCAAGATCCATGAAAATATATGGACTAGCTTGAGACTGGGACCAGAAAGCCCTTGAGGAAAGATTAATGCAGTCTGAGTTTTTCTGTTTAGAGAAGACTCAAGGGAGACATGACAAGAGCTTTCAAATACGTGAAAGGACGCAGTAAAAGAGGAATAAAACAAACTGCCCTGGAGACAAGGCAACGAGCAATGAACTTGATATGCAAGCAGAGAGAACAGGAAATTAGAGAACAGGAGATTAGGAAAAACCTTTTAACAGGAAGAATAAATAAGTAACAGAATGGATTGTCTAGGGAGAATGCAAATTTTCCACCACTGCAGTCACACAGTAGATCATATTTGCCAGGAAATCGTCAGGTAGAGGAAGTCCTGCTACACCACAGAGGACAGCCATGGAGCAGGAGAACACCTGAATATCCTCTTACACTCTCCCCAGGTCTATTTTCTTATGTTGCATTAGACAAGGGGAAGAGAAATCATTACTGAGTTTGTCTCATTCCATTCAAATTTCTCTGCGAAGGTACCTAACTGAAGTTTTACTTGAATATTTGGTTTTGTTCAACATCTTTGTTCAAAGTCAAGACGGAAAAATGGACAAGTGCTCAGGCCAACATCAACCCCATGAATTCTTTGGAAGATGAAGATAATATTTAAGGCTTATTTTCAACATTTGCTAATGATTATTTTGTACCTCCTTTTATGCACATTGAATATCAGTTGCCCATTTCATGTTACACCAGTCCAAAGCAACTGGCTTGCCACCACAGGAAGCATCCCCTCTCTTCAACCTCTTACCCTTGGCCACATGTTTCTGACACGTTTCTTGTGCGAGATGAATGGATCACAAGGTCCAACACAAAGCAGAGAGCGCGCTGATGGTGATCTGCATGGTCGGACCAACCCTTTTGTAGTACCACTAGCTGGTCCTACAGCGGGATGACTCATTGAAAAGCTGTCCGAGGTTACTGAAGGTTTACAATCTGCCCACAAAAAACATACTGCAAGATTTGGAGACTGGAAATGCCTACAAGTGTAATAGAAGTCCTGCAGTGCTGCTGCAGACTGGCTATGATTGCCAGGTAACTCCACTGGAGAACGAGCACAGGTTCCAAGGCTGAGTCAGAGCAAGGACTGGCACCGCTGCATCTCTTCAGCCACAGAAATGGCTTCAAGCGCTGATACCTATAGGCTCCTTTTTGGCACAATTGACATTTGACCGTTACTACTTACCTCACAGGGAAGAGGGCAGATTTAAGTAGTGCTGTCACCAGCTTTGAAGCGCATTACTCGGTACAATGCATAATTACTCCACTAAGTAATTATTATACAAAAGCAGTTTATTTCTCCTTCCTAAAGGACAGGCTTTTCATGTCATTAAGTTAATCTCTGGAGTTTTTCAAGACTCCACCTTACATCATTTAGGGTTTCATTTTGCTTTAGTCTAAGTCAGTGGAATTCAAACTCCTATCCTTATACCAGGGCCTGTGTGTGCACCATAATTTTTGTATATTGCCAATGCTCTGAAAAACTGCCTAGTCACAAGAACATGTTATTATTGTCCAGATATCTTAATAATATCGCATACAGTTAAGTTTCAATAGGCTGTATATAACCACAATTCCATCTCTATAATATGGATCAGAGAAACATTCATAAAGAAAATTTTCTGTAGTCTAGGCCTCCAAACGTTAGAGACATGTCAGCATAAACAGCAAGGGCTAAGCTGGCAAATGGCAAACATCTTACTGCTCATCTCCAATTGTTCTTGTTATGCCCTACTATTTATATATATACTAGCTGCTCCCTTAGAAATGCAGGTATTTTCTTATTGTGATAGGTTTAAGATGTTCCTCATACCTCAAGCTTTCTCTCCCATTCTCGCAACTGGCTGCCAGGCTCCCAGTAACACTTGGCCGAGGGAGACTTCTCCCTCGGTGCTTCAGACCCATATCCCCAACCGGCTGGGAGGCCACAGAGCTTTGCAAAGCGATGCCCCTGAGCGTGCGAGTACAAGAAAAAACACCAAAGCTGTCCGCTAGTCCTTGAAGAACGGAGCACACAGAGTTTATCACATCACTCAGAGTCACTGTGATTATTAGACTAAGACTTTAGGACAAAATACCACCTTTATTTTTCTTTATCAAATTATAGATTGCAATACACATTTACAGGCTTGAAGAGAGCTATAAAATTCAAAATCATAGATCGGGTACAACTATTTTGATTAAACCACTCCTGCTTCCTACGCCACATCCCAGGACTATCACACTCTGGAGAAGTCTTTCAGTAACATTTTTCTTATCCTTTTTATGCAAACGGCCACTTCCTCCCTAAAGCTCGGGGGTGGGGGGTGGGGGGGGGAGCACAAAGCCAAAAACGTCTTCTGCAAATCTCTCCCACCTCCTGTTCACCCTCATTTCAGAAAAGCTTGCCCTCATTTACAGTGACTGGACATTAAGACATCAAATGCCAATATGGGGAATAATCATTTCCTTCCACATCCTCTTTAAGCTCTGTTAGTTAACATGTCTATTGTGCTCCTTATTCTGCAAATCTCTTCCTCTCCGCCTTGCTTCTCCTGTTACAACCTGCAGAGTGCAGCATTAGAAACTTCATAAATCATGTATCTTGGGGAACAATAATTTCATAATCGCCTTACTGCACTCATAACATTTATTTCCCTGACAGCTTAATTTAAAAGCTAAACATGACACAACAGATGTTGAAATTGGATTTAGATGCTTAAATTGAATAAACACAACCCAATGCCCACACCATGTTCTGCTCTTAAACACCAATTGTTTTAGGGTGACCCCACTGCTTTTTCAATGCAGGAATAAGATCTTCGTTTGAATGGTCTTCTACATCACCCAGTACTTGGTGTAAAGAAACGGAAATGGAAATAAATTTTTTGGCTACTTAACATCTAATTCAAGGCAGCTAGTACAGCACTATGAAAAAATACTACAAAAAAGAATATTAAAATCAAAGTTTTCTAATTCTTCTATCCTCTATCAGGTCACAAATTTCATTACCTCCTTTGCTCTGAGCTGTAGAGTGGAAAGCTTTAAAACATGTAATTAATCAATATGAGCACATCTTTAAGCTCAGTTCCAAAAGATCAAGAGGAAATATTACAGGAGACAGAGACTGCCAAGGCAGCATGGGGGAAACCTGAATACAAATTTTAGCCATAATCAAAGTTTGAACGTTTCACCTCTCATTCTAGACCAGCAGTTCCCAAACCATGAGGCGCATCCTCATCCCCAGAGATGCCCCAGGAGGATCAGCAGCACCCGTGGTGCAAGGGGAAGGCTGGTCCAGCAATGGACCGCGTCGCTCAGCTCTCCACAATTCCATCTATCCTCAGCTCGGAGAGAGCCAAAGCTGTCACCTATGGCGCACAGCCTCCTGGGAGCCTTTCAAAGACAACACCACAGTAGCAACTCCTTTTCTTCATTGTGAAGGGTCCCTAATCTGAGTGCCCTCCAGCCTTCTCAACCGTCAATAAAAGTAGACAGTGGATTATTCCTAAGTCTTCCAGTCTTTCCAATCCAGGCATGTCCTGATCGGAGTGGCTGTGCACCCTCCTCATTAGCACTGCCCAAACTGGTGCAAGCTCCCACACAAACGTATGCGATTCCCTTAACAGAGCCATGATTCTCCTTCCCCACTTTTTAGGGAGCTAAATTCACCCATACCCACAGTTGTAAGGTTGTGCCAATGCAGAGATTGTCTCACAGATAACCATACCCAGCCCACGTCTTCTCAGGAACTTTCCTAGTGGTTTCATGCACATAATTTAACAGTAAAATCTTAAATTATAACCAGAAATTTTCCTGCAGGCAGTGAATACCCCAGCACAAGACTATTTCCTAAGTCAGCTGCAGCACTCTGCAATAGCTCTGCTATTGAACTATCTCAGCGTGTAGCCACACGCTTTACAAGCTCATATCCAGTGCTGGGCTTAGCCGAGACAATCTCTTTACTGAGGAGAAGCACTGCAGACAGCACTGTCACCTTTGTTACCGGCACATCCAATCGCTTTTCCTGTACCCAATTATCACCTTACACGACATGTTCTGCACATTTACCCAAAGTAGAGCAGCCATATAAAAGCTGCTGTCTCTTCTGGCAGCTTCCTTCAGCCCATCAGCAGCTAATGTCACCTTGTCCAGATTACACTGCATCCAATGAGCTCAACATAAGCCATGAAGTGCTAGTTCCTCCCTAGTCCCATTAGGGCATGACAGCTGCGGGGCCATCATTCTCCTCAGTTTGCAGCAACTCATCTCGCTTTACAAAATTCCCCACTGGTCTCACAGAACCACACTGAATAAAGGAGTGAGAAGATGGAACCTGTCAATGTCCTTAAGGGAGATTCATTGTTCACGTCAACTGGTTTCGCACCACGAGAAGAGGAGCAACCACCACCTCCTATGTTCCAAGAGGCAACATGACTCCTTGCTTGCAGTACCCCAACTCCAATTTGCTGAGCAGGGTCTTTGAAACCTGAAGACTTTTAAAAAAATAAATAAATAAAATGCACAGCATAGTTCTCACTCCCTCAGCATGAGGTACTAATGGATAGGTATCCAGATCACCAGCATCAAACACTGTTGGACCAAAAACTGATTTTGTAACAGCATTTGGAAACCATTGGCACTGGCCCCCTTCCATCACATGTAGAAAACTGGACAATCTCAAACCACAGTGGACGCACTAGCAATGAAGTTTGAGGGTTCAGATCACATATCATCACACAACGGCCTTCTTGGTGTAACCACAGCCCCACCGGGAAACGAGCATTGCATAGGTAGAGTAGATTCAACATTAACCCCTGTAAGCATATGGGGCTATTTCCTCAGGAGCCGGCAGCTCACATCAAATTTTATCTGCAAAGAAATATGAACTTACTTCACCAGGAAGTGGTGAAGTGGTTTACTCTGTAAGTGAGCAGAAACAGTGGGACACCCCAGGCTTTAAACACTTGAAACAGTTCTGCTGTGACTATGGCAGAGATGAAAAGACCTTTCACAATGTGAGATCCATACAATATATCCACCTCAGAAATGGCTGCTTCAAGTACCAGGTTTATATGAGTGGCTTTCTCTCTGCCTCCCTTTCTCATCTTCTCTGCTGTAGATCATGTGTAAATTGCTGTGACCTGTGAAACAGATCAATGAAGAGGAAATTTAGAGGCTCACATATGGACACAAAATTATGATTGATGTCCTACCAAACCATCAAGAGAGGTGAAAGTCAGAAGAACAACTTTATCCTGTTAGACTGCTAGTAGCTGCAGGAAGCTCCGTTAACTCCTAACAGTGCATCATAAAACATTACCTCTTACCCTGTGAGATGGACATACAGTCGTCCCACGCCAGGAGAGACAAGCACCATTCTGCAACACTGGCTGTCGTGCAACAACCTTGATACCAACACCGGCTCACAAACACATGCTCCGATTTATTAGCAGAATTTACAGTCACCCAGGACTGTACCAGTCACACAGGCACAAAAGCAAGAGTTAAAATAAGAAAAACTATCATGGGTACCTCTCTGTCACAAGCATTAATCTCAGCCCCTGCACACATGCTGAATATAACATCATTATTTATCCTAGGTTTGGAGCTAAGAACTGCTGAGACTAGCTGCCAAGGTCTTCACAACCGACTCAGCAAGACCGCTCATCACAAAACCTTTGGCTCAAATTTAAGATATAAAAGAGACCATAACAACCTATTCTAGGAACAGCACCACATAGCTCAGCCTCTAATTGACGTAGTTCATGACAAAAGATTAAATCCATTCTAATTTATTACTGCACAAAATTTTCATAGAACTGAATACAGTAATGTGAGCTATCACTAAACATTCACGAGGACAAATGCATCCTTGGAACAGCTCCATGGGTTTCCACACAAATTCTCTAGGGATTTTTTGAACCTAGGATTTTCTAACATTTCTGCTAAAAAATCGGAGACACGAAAAATATTTTGGAACACAAACAGGGTACATCTAAATTACGTCAATCTGTTTTATCTTCAGTAATGATGGTTTCATAGAAATTTGTGCTACTGAATATTGAGCAAGCTGTATAGGAGACATAAATATATTCAGACAATTTAACTAATTCCTTAAAATGTGTCATTCACTAGAGTCAAGAGTACACAGGGGCAGTGATGGCGAAAACTCACTAAATATACCCTGTTTTAAATGCTTAAAGAACATGATCTGGCCAATGCTCACATTTTAATTACCTCTCTAGTATATTTCCATTAAAATGCAACTCTAGAATCATGCAAACTGTCCTGTTAGAGGGCCACAGAAGAAAGATGTGCTCTTTTTTTATTAGGAAAGTTTAACTACAAATTTCATACAGGCCAAGCCTGTCTTTCTTCAGAGTGGGGTATTTGTCATATATTTCCTTTTAAATATGTCCTGTTGACAACTGTATTTTCCATATATGGACTTAAGAACTAAGAAACAGTACTTCAGAAATTAAAAGTTGATTTTAGCTGCAAAAAATAAAGACTGTGTATGAGAAAAAGAGTAAAAAATAAGATAAAATAAAATATTCCTATCTCTAAAGGCTGCTTTAAATATGAAAGGTGTATGGGACTTTTTTGTTTGTTTCCACATTGCTCACATGTCCTCAAGTCTCTCAGGATGACAACAGTCAGTTCTCAAGACACAATCTGTCCCACACTGACATCAATGTAAAAGGAAGTTAGTTATGAAGATGCAAGATAGACATTAACCACAGCTTACCAGAAAAATCTTTTTAATAGTCTTGATAGGAATAAAGTTCATTACCTTCTAACCCACAGATGGTTCATGAACAAAGAACACAGGGTTACAACAGGCTTAGTTTCATTTTTTAACTGGATTCAATGGCATCTCTGGCTGAGAGGGTGTCAGAAAAACTCAAGTGAGGTTTAACTTGCTTGTATATTTATATTGTCTTTATGTTCCTGTTATAATAATAAGCAAAATTGGTTGGGCCACAAGAGTTTTAAAAATTATATTTTATAATATAGTATTAGTAAAAATACACACTAGAAATAGGCCATTTTTGTTTTATAGTTCAGAAAACATTAGAAGCGAGATTTAACTAGCTATTTTTCATTTTTGATTCAAAAGGAAGCACAGGTTGATATGTTCACCCACCAAGCAGTGGGTGGAGGCATTAGTATCCCTTGCCTCCTACAAGTCCAACCAGGTGGTTCCCAAAAGCACAGGCCATCTTCAGCCCCCTGTTCCACACGAGACCTGCGGTGGTGACTCCACCTGCGGCAAAGGTGGCCCAGGCACGTGCAGCCCAAATCTTCCATCCCTCCAGGCTCACCTCGACAGCCACCCACCCACGTCTGCTAACAGCTTCTCTTGAGGTACCTAATACTCTGCCTTAGGACATTTATTTTCTTGTTCCTTCTAATGAAAACACCTCAGGAATTATTATGTCAGTAGAGGATTTATGAGTTATATATGCTTCAGTCTATGACAATGGCACAACTATTTTTGCCTTATAGGCATTTCTTGGAAGATCCCGGTGGCCCCAAGGACTGCATGAAATCTTGTTAATATTAATGAAGCAGATACCCTTGTGACAAAACAGAATAAACAATACTACCTTAGAGGATTAAAGGCACCTTTCTTGCTTTTCTCCGATTCTCTTTGAAGTCCTATTGTTTGAAGAGTCTGCAAGAAATCCATCCCTCCCTCCCACGAGCACTATTTAACAATTATTCTTCTTCCAAGAGATATTTATTTTGAGTCAATGTTTTTAAAATTTATCTATTCATCAGGCTTACTCATGCATTAAGGATGATTTTCAGTGTACGATAGAAATGCCTGAAACAAGGAGCAATTAGAAACATCTGATTTCATGATGCATTTTCCCTCCATCAAACCAAGCAACTGTTCCCACAAGGAAAATATAAGGAGTCTCTGTCTTCCAGGCAGTTACCAAGTGCGCAGCAGAAACAGCTCAATTCCACATGCTAAAACGCAGCAATAATTTGGCTTGCAATGAAAGTTATCAAATGACTGAATTTAGTTGTATGGCAGTAAAACAAAACAAAACAAAATAAATAACAGTACGAGCAACAGCAACCAGCGAAGAGCACAGGTCAGAAAAATCCTCGCTTTCCCTGGGCTTCTTGCCTAGCTCCGGGCAAGCTCTGCAATTGCTCTGCTCCTGCCCTGAAGCCTGGCAGCAGCGCCTGTCCCGCAGCTGCACGCTGCAGAATTGCTAGCTAAACTCTGGGCAGTGCTGAAACAACGTAAAGGGCAGCTGAGTGTTATTTAAGAATGGACATACTGAAGTGAATGGCACTTTTTACTGATGCTTCAAATTAACCACATATTTACGTGTTACAGGGACTCAGGCCTGTTAATGCATCGCTACCATGAGCTCCTCTTCTGTCCTGGCCACCCTTCCCTGCAACGCACGGCCTGCGGGCAGCTGCGGCAGCAGCAGACACGTGCCTGCAGGTGGCTGCTCAAACAGCATCCCCTGATAGCAACCCAAGCACAGAAAATGCCCAGTATCAATGACAGAAAACTAATTTGTTTCACTTCGTTATTTTGCAGGCAGCATCAACCTATTCACTAGCTTGCCATATCTTGGTTAAAGACCACAGATTAAAGACAATTTATAAATAACTTCTATCCCTAGCAAGAGGATAAAGGAAATGTTAAATGGTACTTTTACCAGTATTTCAATCGGTAATATTTAAAAAATAAAAAAAAGGGGGTGTCAATAACGTCCAGTCTTTCCTAAACACTGGTTAGTGGCTTCTGATACTGTATAATTTCTTACACATAATCTGTAACTAATAGTTACAGAAACACGGCTTTTCTTCGTCAAATTATAAAGCAGAGATGAAAGCAAATTCACCCACAAGGCTAAACCGATATCACGTTGCACTTTTCATTGAAACCATGAAACACGGCAAGGCCAGGCACGGGAAAAATTAAACCCTGTGGCTTGCTCCTTTCTTCTTGCCATGTCAAGGGGAAAGACGCAACCAGCACCAAGGAAGCGATGTCTAATATGGGCCTTGGAAACAGCTGTTCTTATAACTTTATCTTGTTGGCTTTGCCATGCACACAGACTTAAAAAACTTGTGCCAGGAAAACACCAGCTCTGCTTCTCCTATTTTCTCCTCCTTGCTTGCTTTCACAATCTCATTTCATTTCATTTCTGGCTTCTTGAGATATAGACAACTGGCCCTTTGGATATATGGCATCAATGCAATCAAGCCAGGTAATTTTCACAGGTGAACGGTCCCTCTTGCATGAGGGCAGCTTCCTGGGGGGAAATACCAGCATAATACACCAGCAAGTAAATATACAGGATTAACAGATTCTGTGGTTCTGTAGCAAGCAGGAACTAAATGTAAAATATACTTTCATCTTAGCATCACTAAGAAAAAGAGTAAAAGGAAGGTAAAAATGAAACAGGCAGCAGCCTCAGGTGCTAAAATAAATAAAATACTTTAAAAGAAAGAGAAAGCAGGAGGGAGGGGGAGAGAGAGAGAGAGCGCGCAAAGAAGGAGGAGAGGGAGAAAGAGAGGATAATTTCAACAAATAAATTGGAAATAGCGTTGCCTTTACACAGAATCCAGCACGGAGACATGCCTTATCTGAACAGAAGAGCAGAGTATTAAGCTTCCTGAATTTAATCTGGAAACACCAACCCACTCCATCAGCAGGCTCTACTTCTGTGACAGTTTCTGCAGCAGGAGCCATGGGAGCAAACACGCTCCTCAGCTGCTTGGTGAAGAGGTATTTCTGAGACTTCTGCGCGAGGCTCGCGAGAGCGGCCTCGGCCCCGACCGCGGCCTCCCGAGATCTCCTCCGCTCCTGCGGCCCGGGAGAGCGCAGCGCGCCGCTCTGCAGGTTTAGCACAGCGGCATCCGAATCGAACCTCGACTTCCTTAACAAGACAGAGAGGAAGGGCCAGCCCTCCCGGGAGCTCTCGGTCTAACCACGCGAGCGGCGGCTGCGGCTTGCCAGCAGCAGCGCAGCTACGGGGACATCCATCACGCCGCAATCAGCACCATCTGCCTTCCTGCTACCGACATTTGCTACTGCTTCAGCGCGTTTGCAATATTCTGGGGAGGTCATAATGAGCGCGACGCTACACACAGCCCCGGCAAAGCAGCGCGCCCCAGTCCCACGTCAAGGCAGCGCCTCCGGTCCAGCCAGAGCATGTTTCTCCAGGGACACCTGGTGCTGCCTGAGAAACCGCGAGCGACAGAGCCCCTGGCAGCCCCGCTCACGCCGCCAGCACCCCTCCTCGCCCTACCGTAAGCACGGCAGGAGGAGGCAGGAGGAACTATTTTGCCACCCGATTAAGTTCTGCACTACAACACATCACCACCTAGAGTCCTTCCACGTGCTTACGCTGCGCAGTATGTCGCTCTTCTGCTTAGGGCACGTGCGTCTAACAGAGTTTAATGACTTAGCCACTGACGTGGGGAGTGAGAAACGTCTACAAAAAAAGAACGGGCACGCAGAAGTACTAAACGTCTCGTTTAGAAACGTCTGGGAAGTATGTGACAGCAGCCCAAGCCTCCCGAGTTATAGCCCCGTGCGGTCACAATACTACGGCTGTGTGAAAGCGACTGAGCAACGGCATCAGCCATGAGATCCTATCGCACGCTTCTGGTGACTTCTTCCCATCTTCCTGCATCTTCGCCCTCCTTCTTCCAGTTCTTAAGCCATTGGATATATTAAGCCCTAAAACTCGTTCCTCTGGCAAGTTCCACGGAGAGGGAGTAGACAGCAATGTTAATAATTGAAAAAAAAAATAGATTTCCACAATAATTTATTCCCATAGTACATGTTGCTATCTGGCTTAGACTGTAAGCTCTTCAGAGTAGACAATATTTCCTATCTTATTCAGCACACGGTGGGCACCAGTGGAGATGTTCAAAGCCAGTTGCAGTGTTCAGCCAGACAGCAGCCACTGAATTAAGGGGTGTTGTGCAGCTGAGTCCCTTAGTCACCCATTTATGCTTCCCCTTCCTCAAAGCAATGTAAAAAAAAAAAAGCAATGTAATCAGATATACAAGCAGAATTAGTAGTATAATTCAGTTCCTTTATGATCTTTGCTATACTAGCTGCTTTTGATAAGTAGAGTCAGCAAACAACAGAGCAGGAAAAGAAAAAATCATGAACAATTAAAAATCCTGCTAGTACGACTGTGCTGCAATTTTCATGAAGTCCTATTCCAGTTTGAATCTAAATATTCTTCTAGTTCAATACAGAGCAGTTAAATAACTGGATTTTCAATTTCTTAATAAGGATCTGAGCTGTATTACTGCCAAGCTCTGAAATTGCAGACTATATTTAAATATTTGCTTTACATAAATGTGCAGTTCAGTTGCAATGGTGTGACTAGACCTCCATTACTCAGGAGCCTGCTCTGATGTGATATGTAAATACTCTTGCCAAAGGCAATGGCCAGCAGGTCATGCTGATAGCTTAGTAAAAATATAACAGAAATGGGCAATGGCAACAAAGGAGAAAAAAGTAAGCCAACTATAAAGAATGTAGCAATTAATAACACATAAAGCAGTACTGAAAAGGTTAGAGACTGCACTGCCTTAGAAAACAGCACTGCTCTACAGCTCTCCCATCTCACAGACAACGCAGCCAGACTAGAAACCGATCCATAAGGGCAAATAAAAGATTTAGGAGCACAGAAAGTCCGTAACAAAGCATTCGAAAGATTAAGATTATTCAAAGAAAACTTAATGAGAGGATACAAAACAGATGTAAAAAAAAAAATGCCATGGAATTAGCTCTTTATCCTCTCTGAAAACATAAACCACAGGATATACGGATAAACTAGTAAAAGCAATATATTTTCAGGAGGCAGCAGAAGGCTTCCCACATGATTATATTGCCAAATATGCTGTCAGAAGGTATCATAAAGGCTAACTATCTTTAATGGATTCCCAAAAGATATCACTTTCATAGAAAAACAGAAGCCTTAAAGTAGTACATGCTGAAATGCAGATGGGAGATTAAACAAAAAAAATTGTTTCACTGAATAAGCCAAACACTAATGGCTTTGAATTAGGAGGCAACTATCCCCGCAGTAAACTTATTCCATATCATCTACCAGTGGGACAGTCTCTCCCCTTCAGCATCTGGCAATGGCCACAGCCAAAGAAAGAGCACCAAGCTGCTCTGACCCCTTCAAAAATCACTAACTGCCTCTGGCAATTGTATTTTTAGGTAGGAAAAAGTGAGGAACCTGCATCAGAGGATCTCATATGTCAATGAGATGTTCTGAATATAACAGGTAAATTACTAAATATGCTATAAGAGGCTTGAGAGGAAAAGAAGGTGCGCGCTGCCTTTCGGCTGCCAGCGCCAACCCGAACGGCCCCAGGGACTGGCTCCAGCGTACATCACGTTTCAGGCAAAAACCGCAGTCGGTGGTTCTTCGACCAGCCCTTTGCTGTCTCCGTGCGCTCAGAGGCTGCTCCGCACTCCACGGGAGGGAGCGTCTGCTGCTCCCGCCTCCTCAGAGCCCTTTTCTGGGATCATTCTATTATACTTAACACACTTAAAAACTAATTAATTCTCCTCTCTAGTAAGATGCCATAATTAGGCTCTCTCTCTGCTCATTCAAGACTGAATTGAAACAA
This sequence comes from Struthio camelus, assembly GCF_040807025.1. NCBI lineage: Eukaryota > Metazoa > Chordata > Aves > Struthioniformes > Struthionidae > Struthio > Struthio camelus. The sequence goes on along the minus strand of NC_090943.1, from coordinate 37,732,068 downwards.
AGACTTGATGGCACTGCAGTACAGTAATAGTCCAAAGGGGAGTCCGACCTGGGAACTTTGCAATGGGTTTCGACTTTGCATAATTGCCGAGGGCTTCGCACATCATCAACAGTGTGGCCTTCAGCAATATACATTTCTTATAACCACCCCAGCTTTCAGCAGTGTTGGCTGAGAAACACATGCCTTCCTGATGATAGAGATCGCCTCAAGGAGAAAACAGACGGCTCTGGATGTTTTTCTCCCAGACTCAGCCTGTCTATCTTTCTCTCATACACACACACAAAGCAGTGACCCAGCCTTACTTTTGACTGACAACGGAAAAGAATAAGATGACATTTCTTGACCTTTAAGAAGTGGTCACCGATCATCACTAACTGCACCATTTCACTCATGCTATTACTTACTTGCTTAGCTATTAAGAAACAAAGAAAGCTGAAATTCAGTGTACTTTGTCTTTATGAAATACTGCAAGCAATGTCCTGTTCTCAGTGCCACAACTGTGTCTTCAAAAAGAAAGGGGGAGGCCTGGTCTGCTGTTCGCTTTCAGCTTCTATTGAAGACAGTGGAACCGAAAACATCTGCCATCAGATAAGACACTAAATGCACATACTTTACAGAAGTGAACTTATTAGCTAGCTTTAAAAAAAAAAAAAAATCAGTTCTGGGTCAGAACAGATAGCACACATTTTTTAAATTAAAGCCAGAATAAAACAGCAGTTAAAAGCAGATAGTTCAAGGGTACAAAGGGTTCAGTCTGACTCCCTCTGTGCAGTGTAAACATATCCATAGAGCCAGCCACGCTAAGCAAGTACATCTCCAGTGCAATCTAAGCTTGGGACTGAAGTGTATATCGAGGCACAAGGAAGCTCCTAAATACTTTACTGAGGTCCTGATCACACTTTGGCCAGGACTACATGGACATCAGTCCCGGCATTCAGCCAGGACCCTACACAAGCTCTGCAGCTGGCACTAAACCCAGCATAAGGATAGTTCATCATTCTCCATGCCCACGTTGGACAGCTGAGGGCCACTCAGTGCGTGCACAAGCTCGAGTCACAACATCAACTAACACCCAGACATATTCTGAGGCAGGCAAAACCAAAAAGAAAACCCAGGCCAAAAACTTAACATCTCATGGGAAGAGCTAGATATACCTCGCAAGAAGCCAGGCCTCCTTGGACACACAAAACTGATTTGCCTGAACGTAAGAGACAGTCTTGAATTTGGCATCTAAGAGGGCACTAAGGCACTGAATCTCATTCAGGCATCAGTATGCATTCAGCTTACTGCAAAGGAGCTTTTTGGCAATTAAAACAAACAGAAAAGCCTCGAGACCACAGAGAAAGTGAATGACTAACCTCTCTCACGAAGCCTAACTTCAGCTGAAGATGGAGCTGATCAGAGACGTACTCCCCATCACTCCCGGGGAACTTCTGTTCTCACAGCACCATCCGCCCTTGGGCGAACAACGCCTTGTGACAGGTCCTCTAAGGTCATCACAGCATCCAACGTGCTCCAGGTGGGCTCTCAGCACTTCTTGATACAAATAGGAACGAGCGTGTGCAAAACGTCAGGCTTTTACCCCCACTCCCACCAACCTTTTCTGCACCTCCGCTGTCTACCGGTGTCACACGGGCAAAGAGGCCCGGGGCAGACTCACGCCAAAGCTAGCAGCGCTCTCAGCCTCCGAGCTCTACGGCAAGGCCGGAGAAGGAGTTCAGAGGAAAAAAATCCAGCTAGGCAGAATGAAAGAAGAGGACCTTGGGACTTGTTGAGAGCTACTAGGAGGGTGGGAAGAGGAAGCAGAAAGGTCGGCCAGTCTTGTCCGGACTCACTGCAAGTGGGGTCAACCAGCCACAGGAATGGTGCCTACGGGAGCACGTTTCCTCTCCTGACCCCAGCTCTTCTCTCCCACTTGTACACCTGGAGTCTGGCAAGAATAATTAGAGGATTTTAACTGTGAGAAGTCTGCCTTGACTGGAATATTCAATGCTTTTGCCTTCCTGGTGACAGCTAACACAAATTTTCCATTACGATCCAATACACGCGGCGTCGTTTGCCCACGCAGCCTCACAGGGATTCTGCGAGAGTTTTGCAGAGACAGCACTTCCCACTGCTCAGAAATAGGGAGTTCAGCTATTCCAGTAAGAACATTAGCAAGACGGCCCTCCATAGTATCAGCCACTTTTCTGTGAAACTGTACATCTAGGATGTACACCATGAATTCTACTGTTTCTGTGTTTTTAAGCATTAATTACTCCACATCACTCAGTTCCTTGAGTATAGATAGGCTTTTGTCTTTTATTTATTTACTTATCTTTTCTATGTATATATATATTTTTTATTTATTTTTCACACATCACGTACTTATATATTTTATATATCTACTGATGTATTTTAACCAAGCAGCATGTCAGGAAAATTAACGTCAGTATACGTTTGAAAGTGTAGAAACAACGATGTGGAAAATTGAGAAACAGGATTTTAATCTTAAGTGGTAAGCTTACTTGGAAGGGGTATTAACAAGTACGCCTGCTTAAGAGCTATCACAGTGGGAAAAAATCAACTTGCAGTTAAAAAAACATTAGACAATCACGCTAGATTTGCAACGTCAAATACAAACCAGTGACAAAATCTAGGAGCTTATGATCACAGTTTCAGCAGTTCTGTCCTCTTTAAAAATCCCTGCAACTCTTCCTCCCAAGTTTCTGCCGCCGTTCCTGAGAAAGTTCTCTTTATTCTTAACGAAGACAAATCGTAATGGATTCGCTGCTGAGGAATGGGGGGAAAATCACTCTCCTCAAGGAGCCGAAACCTGCTCTGTTTGTAGCCCTGTCAGAAGTCATACATATTCTGACCATCTTCCTACGCAGAAACCTAGACAGATATGTACGTGGGGCTACGTCAGGCCTCAAACCCCACTTGTTTCTCTGCCAACAGTCAAAAGGACACCAGCAAACAAGCATCATTTGTGAAGGCCATTTCAGTGACATAGTCACTGCTTCCTTAGGGAACACACTGATTCAGTGAGGATTTCTCCTCCACGCCTGTGGGAAAATCGCATCCATGCGTCCATCACCTTCTCAGTAATGTCCTTTCCTTACTGTTTTCTTCCTTCCTCTAAAAACATACTTTGCATCTTCCTCCACCTTCATGCTTACTAGGAAATTAAATTCAGACTATGAAAGATGATTCTTACACTTCTCAGATGCACCTAACAAATACTTCATTCATGTTATTTCCATTAACTGACATTGTGATTTTTTTTTTGGTTTTTATCAAGTGAGCTAAGAAAATAATATTTGGAAAAAAAAATCAAGAATTTGCATTACCTGTTCAGTGGATGACACTGAATTTATGGCTTAGTATTTATATTATATTTTATGCTTCTTACAGTGGTTACTATTATGGATGAAATTGGCTTGCAAGACTATTACTTTGTACATAAATGAGCAGAACTACAGAGCCCAAATCACTGAGGAACTAAGAGAGAAATGGCATTCATGCTTCATGTTCATGTGGAGCAGAAGGTAAACAGAATGTGGAAGTACTAACCAGTTTTTACCTTAAAAACAAGAACCTGGAGGCACTGTGAGTAGCACAGGCTTCAAAAGGACTCTCGCTATCCAGCACGTTACCTCTGAATCATGACACCTCTCACAGTGCAGGGCTCTACAGCACAGCTGAAGAGGTGGCAGGAAACAGATTTACACCCTGTGGAAAAGAAGGGAAAAGAGATGATAGGAAGAGACAGCTATCAAGGGGATTTTCACCTCCAGTATAACTTGTGCATGAATTTCCTGACTTCTGTGGGCCAGTGGAGATACACAGCTCCCAGCAGAAACTGCAAAAACGCTATCGCACTATCGCTGTCACCACAGTTCACCAGTCTACGGGCAGAAGCAGAGCAGTCGTTCTGAAGAAGAACTGGAGGAATTCAGCAACCTCACTGCAGGGACAGTTTCCCAGAAAGTGTGTGGAAAACATTTTATCACAACCATAATTAGAACTAAATCAAGGCTACCAATTCTTTTTCCCTTTTTTTTTTTTTGCCTAAATTAGTTGTAAAGAATGACGTAGTTAAACACAGACAAGCTTTTCAGTTAAATATGTTTTCCATATCAATGCTGACCATGTTTCAAACCCAGTTTGATCCATGCTGAAGCCCGCTCCCGATTGCCCCCCTGGGAAGCACACAGCGACGTGCATCTGACCAGCTACAATCAAGGGGCCAGACCCTGCGTACCATTGCAGCCTCCATCAGGAAGTGAGAGACCACGAGATGGGCAGATGAACAGGGGATGGCAGATACATCAGTGGGGCAGTGGCTGCTGGCAGTGACAAAGCCCAGCTTTTAGGAGGCGCGGGGAGGAATGAGAAGACAGACTGCACTGGGGGGAATGCAGCTCCCAGGGGGTGACAGCCAGGTCGTGCTGGTGAGGGAGAGAAGAGACTCCAGTCCCTGCCTGAGACGCACACCCATCAGCCGAGCACGCAAACGCTCTCGTTGCGAGGGCTCTGACGGGGAACGCAATAGCAAACATCTACAGGCATTCATCCATATTAGGCACACTGCATTTATAAGGTCCTCCCTTTCAGATCACGTGCAACTTCTTTATTGCCATGTAATTCCAGAGTCAAAGTTTTACACACCTCTAATCCACGAGACCTACCAGGGAACAAATTAAGACGTTATAGTGCCACTAGACTGCAAAAAATCGGAAAGTGTAGATAATAGACCCTACCTCACATTAGTGAGACACCACTACTACTTGACCAGCTGTCACAACCCATCAGACACTACAGCATGGCGGCAAGTTAGAATCAAGTTTGAGAAATTTCTGAATTTCAAGAGCAGATTTTAAAAGTTCTGATTTCTCCAATCCTTCATTTCTCATGAAGACAAAGCATTCGCATTTAATTTTGCAATTATTTCCATCCTGTTTCTTTTCTTTTTCTTTTTTTTTTTAAACAGTAAAGTAATTGCAGCCACCAAAATCCTGATCCATAAAACTTTTACGGCACACTCCTCTCCTTGGCTAGAGAGGAGTTTTCCTGGCTTAAACAAGCCTCTGATGGCTTTTTTCCAGCATTAGGCGTTTTCTCTTGTTCCCTTCATGTTCTCTGCGCACAAAACTGTAGATTGCTATTTTGAAATAAACTACATTACTTTCACAATACAGCTTCATCCCACAACTCCCCTTGAATTCAGTGGGACTGCTCATTAATAATGCACTTCTCAGCCAGAGCAAGCACTCCATCGTCTGTCGCACTCGATGAGTGAAAGTAAAAGTTTTCCAAGCGGGATATGCAAACTGATGATCTGCTCTGGAAAGTGAGTTTCAGTATGAGCAGCAAGCATTTAAATCTTTGCAAATTAGTTACTTGCTCAAATGTCCAAATCTGGCTTCAAGAATCTTTAATAACACTTCAAAAAGAATGGCCTGCATTTTCTTTTCTTTTTTACAAGATGGTTATATTATTCTTAACTAATCATTCTACATAAATATTCCAGTAAGGTTTTTAATCAACTTCCCTTCCAAAAAACATAAAAAGATGGGTTAACACCTGAGTACCAAGTCAGTTCCTAGACTCACCATCAAGGGGGCTTGCATGGCATGTTATTTTTCCATGTGTTCCTTTTCTTCCAGATTTTCAAGACCTGAATAAAAATGAGTAGCTATTATACAGGACAGAATAAAAACAGATTGCTCTGTACATTTTCTTAGAAATGACAATGTTTCACTACAAATCAGCACATTTTAACAAACCAGTTTACTCTTCATCTTCCACATGCATAATTTGATTCCACATCAACTTTTAAAATGAATGTTTTTCAGATTAATCACTCTTCATCTTCTGGTCATATCATTTCAGGGCACGTTAAAGATGACAGTAAAGTTGCAGTGAAGTTTAAGGAGATCTGCCCATGTGGCCATGGCTTCCCCTGAAGGGCCTAACCCAGGTTTAATTTCAGAAGGAGCCAGATTAGGACATAAATTTCTGAATGTGCATATAGCAAACCTGCAGGCATTCAAGAAACAAATCCTGCAGAGTCTTCCAACACTGTTTTGTTGTACAAAGGCATCTTTATTGCCAAGATGCATAAAGAAACGAAAAGAAAATTTTGGTTTTTATTTGTTTGTTTTTTTAACATACAGCATATATCTCAGCTAATGCAAACCGCCAGTGGCTTAGGGGAAAAAAGTTCTCTCTATTCTGTTTGTCTTCTGCATCATTTTTTCTGCTACTTCTCAAGAAGAAGCATTTCTTCTCCTGGAAAAAGACAGATGTTGTTACTGTCTCAAGAGTGCTCCCTGCTTGCATCCATCAGCGTCAAAGATAGCAGCCCTTAAGAGAGACAGGGCTCTGGGCTATGAACCGCATATTCCTTAAACTAGAGGGTATTGTGCCTATGATTCACGGTTGATTTCAGTTACTTTTCACTAGCTCATACATTAAAAGAAAACGCAGAAAACCAGTAGCCCATCAATAATAAATATGTCAATGCCCACAAAACACTTAACTATCACTGCCTGTCTCAATTGCTACATTTCACACTGCACATACTGCTCCCCCAGACTCAAATGTATCTTCCCTACTTCAAGCCCCACATCACAGAAGCGTTTCTTTGCTTCTCAGAGAAAAGCACGGAGTGAGGCAGAGTCAAATTTCTGCCTTTGTTTACCATTAAAGGTCTAAAACCTTTGAGTTTCCCATGTCCTTAACTATTTACTGATGAAATAGTCTGACAAGGTCAAACTGAACTACGGTTCAAAGCTAAATTTGATCTTGATTCCATCACTGAACTCTCAAAAATGTATTCACTTATCTCCAAACCACAGAAATATGAATAAACTAGATTCTGGAGCACTTATCTTATGCCGAGAGGAACTAGCAGTTTAAGCAACAGTCTGTCTCCTTTCACTGCTAACACGCATGAAGAAATCTGTTGACGTGGTATTTAGAACATTCATTTTCTACCTGTCATTTACAGTATTCCTTTAAAGATTCAGTTGTCATTATCATCAAAAAGTGATTTAAAAATTTTCACTGAAAAAAATGCCTGTGCAAAATCCACACTGATGTAATGATTCAATACATACACATTTACCACACAAAAGTAAATATTTTACTTATCTGCCATTCTTCTGTTTTAATTAAGACTTTTTATGGAGGCTAAATTAATCAACATCATTTCCTACTAAGCTATTTTTGTATCTTCTCTTCACAAAAAGTGTAATATGTCAACACATTAAAATACACTGAAAATGCTATATTCCACTAGGACCAGATTTTCAAAGATAGGTTAGGTATGGGTTCCCAGAGAGCAGTGAGAAGGTTGTGCTAGGCACCTTCATTAACACCTTTTGAACATTACAGTTCAAAACACCAAGACATACAAAAGAGTATGAGAGTGCAGTGGTGCAGGCATCATCACTATTGCATAGATATAGCACTTCAGCTAAAAATGCAGAACTCCAAGACATTTAGCCATACTAAACATGTAATACCCAGTCACTAACTATTTGCACATATGTGCACAACTGCACAAAATTAACTTTAAGAAGCCTTCCTCCTATTGCTTTCTATTAAATTTGGTGCCAGAGACTGACAATATGACTTCACTGCAGCCAGCACTCACATAGATGCATTCACTTCAATGATGGTAGAATGTATCATTCCATGATTAAACTGTGAGGTTGGAAGGGGCCTCTGGAGATCATCTGGACCAAGTGCCCTGCTCCAGCAGGGTCAGCTGGAGCTGGTTGCCCAGGACCATGTCCAGTTGGGTTTTGAATTATCTCCAAGGGTGGAGACTCCACGACCTCTCTGGGCAACCTGTTCCAGTGTTCAGCCACCCTCGCAGAAAAGACACGTTTTCCTGTGTGTTCGGATGGAATTTCCTGTGCTTCGGTTTGTGCCCGTTGCCTCTCAAACTGTCACTGCGCACCACTGAGAAGAGTCTGGCTCTGTTGTCTTTACTCCCTCCATCAGATATTTATACACGTTGATATGATCCCTCCCTGGGCCTTCTCTTCTCCAGGCTGAACAGTCCCAGCTCTCTCAGCCTGTTCTCGTACAGGAGGCGTTCCAGTCCTGTAATCACCGTTGTGGCCCTTCGCTCAACTCGCTCCGGTAAGTCCGCGTCTGTCTTGTACTGGGGAGCCAAGAACTGGATCCAGCACTCCAGAGGTATGTCTCACCAGGGCTCGCTAAAGGGGAAGGATGACCTTTCTCCACCTCTCCCTTATGGTTATAGTGCTCTAGAGCCTCCTCTGGAGGGAGAACTTACCAACAGGGCTTTATTTCCCGGAAGTATCTTGGCCATAGGGCTCTCATGGGAGGTTCACTTCTGTCTGGGGTGTTAATTTGACCAGAGGATACTGCTGGTGAATGAGAGCACGAGCATTGGGCAACCAAACTGAAGCTGTTGAGCAGCATTTACAATAGCCCTTTAGAGCTGAAATGTTCTAGCTTTTGACTGAAAAAAAGAACCCTACCATTCAAGGACTGCTAGTTTTGACCTAGGTTACAGGCTGACTCCATAGAAAAGACCCCCCCCCCACGTGATTATTTGTATAAGATTATCTGAAGAAACACATAAGAAACACATTCCTTAAAGGGTGTTTTGTTTTTTGTTTTAGTTCTTGTTTTTTTTTTTGTTTTGTTTTGAGGGGGCATAGTCTGTCATCTGGGAACACTATGAAACAAAAGGGGGATCTTCCTGATTGCTAGAAGGGTTAGTACAGAAGACAGCAGACTGGGAAGGTCAAGTGAATGAATGCAAATGAAGACGGCCATATAGGTCTATAGTTTTATAGATTCCAAATTTTCACAACTTTGTATTTTATAGTAGGATGTGTTCAGAAACAATAACATGTACTTTAGAGAAGGGATATTTTTTTTTCTTGGATAAAGAGACTCCTAGCAGTGTTAATAAAGGTTGCATAGGTGCACTGTGAAATTCTGTAAGCTTCAGAAGAGCTTTACTACGTAGCTGCAAAACGATCTGAGGTCTCTAGTTTTCGCAGAAAAGCGGTGCAAGAGGTTTATTGTATGGTAAACACATACATTACAAAAGACAGTAAATGAAAATGCTTAGGGAAGTAGAGTAAACAATGAGATGTTCATCTGAACCAACCTGGCTAGGCAGAGGCATAGATTGTGGTGCTCTGGCCGTAGACACCCGGCTCCAATGAGAGCCTCCTCTCAAAGGAGTCCCATTGAACTCCTTCCACTGTGGATGATGTTTTTTTATGTTAGCTCTCATCAACTTTGCTGAAATTTCAAGGGTCCAGGTTTGGAAGTGTGGATCAATTGCAGAGAATTTCGGTCCGTATAGGCATGGAAAAGCTGTCCAAAATACTTTAAGGAGCTGGGACTTAAACCTATTCCAGCTGTGCAGACCTTTCAGGTTTTGACCTGGAAATGATTTTAGTTTCCCTTGCCTTAGATAAGCTTGCTGGGTATATACAATATTTGTAATACACAAAACTGCACTCGATGCCAGATTTTACAATACAGGGTTTTTGTTTTGTTTTGTTTTGTTTTTTAGAAGAAATAACACTTTTTAGGGGAAAAGGACAATACTTCACTTCCTGAATAAAGGATAAATTCATGCCCTTTTTGCAGAATGCACAACATTTTTGAGGTAATATGTAAAAAACAGTTTTCTAGTCTTAGGTAAAAATTGAAGCAGCAAGAGTAAATGTTATGCTTTTTTTTTTTTTTTTAAATAAGCTCATAAAAACATAAAATTCCCTATATAGAGGTTTTTTTGTTGTCTTTGTTTTCGGGTGATAGCTTACTGGTTTCCTTGGAAGATTTTCACGTAAATAGAACTGCATGGACAGCTATTCTGCTGAAGAGACCGTGCAAAAAATATCTTTGTCAATGGAATTTTCTTAATTGCAGGAGAAGTAGTAGTAGTCTTGGAGATATTTCCCTTGGTCCAGATGATTTAAAATTCAATTCCATAATGCTCTCTTGAAAAACTGAACAGACAAGAATGTGTTTTTCGATACTGAAGTTATGTAGTTACATAAATATGTATGTGTGTGTGGATATATGTATATATATCACTATTGATATATAGTGATGGTTATGTGCATTTATGTGCATGCACGTGTGTGAGGATGCATGTGTATCTCTGATTTTGAAATGTCTGCCTGTAAAGAAGCTCCATTTATATTGCAAGAGCCTCTTCATGAAAATCCTTGATTAAACAAAGCATGTAACTTTGGGAATTTGTAGGGCAAGATGAGCTGTTATTAGATTAATAAAGGTCTGCTGAGCTCTAGGAAAAACTGAATACTTCAAAAATGATGATTTTTTTTTTTAAACACCACACATGACATGAATGCAGTTGGAGAAATAAATTGCTGCTGCAGTATCAGGGGAATAATATTTACGCTCTTCCATTTTTATTTCAGCTCTAGTTTCCCAGGAGCTCAGCATCGGTGAAAAGATATGCATATACACACGGTCTGCATCCTGAGAGCTGGCTGAGGAACCCTCCTCATACTGAAAGGGACAGACTACATAAGATTGAGTTTTGCTAATTCATACCCCCTATAATTCCAGTTCACCTGTGGGTATTGAAAGACTCCTCTTTAACCAGAGCATCCTGAAACGGTGGTGGTCCCCTCAGCTGCTGGAGGCAGTACTAAAGAGGCTGCTGTTAGTGGTACGTTTGTGAGAATGGACAGATACGTCCCTGGTGCTAGTAGTCACAAGCATGTAACTACAATAACTTCTAAGCACTTCACAAGGTATTTGCAAGGCCGCTCTTGATTGTCTTGGCAAGGTTATGGTGACTAGGGGACTTCCTGAGGACTGGAAGAAAGGAAACGTCACTCCTATCTTCAAGGAGGAGGATTAGGGGAACTACAGGCTGGTGAGCTTCACCCTGATCCCTGGGAAGGTGATGGTGCGACTAATCTTGGAAGCCGTTTCCAAACATATGAAGGACAAGAAGGTGATTGGGAGTAGCCAGTATGGATTTACAAAGGAAAAATTGTGCTTGACCAACCTGTTAGTCTTCTAAGATGAAATGACTGGCTTGATGGACGAGGGGAGAGCAGTGGATGTTGTTCAGCTTGACTTAAGTAAAGCTTTTGACAGTGTCTTCCACGACATCCTTGCTGACAAACTGATGAAGTATAGGCTAGATAAGAGGATAGCGAGGTGGATGGAAAACCGGCTTCATTGCTGGGCTCAAAAGGTTGTGATCAGTAGCACAAAGTCCATCTGGAGGCCAGTCACTAGTAGTGTACCCCAGGGATAGATACTGGGGCCAGTACTGTTTAATGTCTTCATTATTGACCTGGATGACAGAACCGAATGCATCCTTAGCAAGTTTGCAGATGATACAAAACTGAGAGGAGTGGCTGATACACCAGATGATTGTGCTGCCATTCAGGGGGACCTCAACAAGGTAGAGAAATGGGCAAACAGGAAACCTCATGCAATTAACTAAGGGCAGTGGAAAGTCCTGTGCCTGCGGAGGAATTACTCTGAGCAGCAGCACATGTTGGGAGCCAGCCAGCTGGAGAGCAGCTTTGCAGAAAAGACCCTGAGGGTCCTGATGGACAGCAAGTTGGGCATAAGCCAGCAATGTGACCTTGTGACAAGGAAGTCCAGTGGTATCCTGGGCTGCATTAGGCAGAGTGTTGCCAGCAGGTTGAGAGAGGTCATCCTTCCCCTTTAGCGAGCCCTGGTGAGACATACCTCTGGAGTGCTGGATCCAGTTCTTGGCTCCCCAGTACAAGACAGACGCGGACTTACCGGAGCGAGTTGAGCGAAGGGCCACAACGGTGATTACAGGACTGGAACGCCTCCTGTACGAGAACAGGCTGAGAGAGCTGGGACTGTTCAGCCTGGAGAAGAGAAGGCCCAGGGAGGGATCATATCAACGTGTATAAATATCTGATGGAGGGAGTAAAGACAACAGAGCCAGACTCTTCTCAGTGGTGCGCAGTGACAGTTTGAGAGGCAACGGGCACAAACCGAAGCACAGGAAATTCCATCCGAACACACAGGAAAACGTGTCTTTTCTGCGAGGGTGGCTGAACACTGGAACAGGTTGCCCAGAGAGGTCGTGGAGTCTCCACCCTTGGAGATAATTCAAAACCCAACTGGACATGGTCCTGGGCAACCAGCTCCAGCTGACCCTGCTGGAGCAGGGCACTTGGTCCAGATGATCTCCAGAGGCCCCTTCCAAACCTAACTATGCTGTGATTCTGTGAAGGAAATACCGTAACTTTCAGCCAGCACTAGTTTCAATGCAACATTTTTAAATCAACGCTATGGGGAGATCTGTACGTTGTCACCAGTGCAGCCCTGCTTGCTGCCTTCGTAAGGCAAACAACTGTCTTGATTCACCCTAAGCACCAAATAAATGAGCAAAACCTTCCTGATGTTCCCAATATGAAACACCTGAAAGAGCTGTCTGAACACTAACAGGAAACATTCAAGCCAGCTTAGTACATAAGGGCACTCACTGTCTCCGTTCTCCAAAAATACAGAGTCAATGGAAAGCTGCTATACGCTGCCTCTGTCTCTTCTTTGGGTTGTCCCCCAAATTCATAATTAAGAACAATGCAAGTGGGGTTAGAATATTCAGCAAAATCTGTATAGTTTATGGTTTCCACTAAGTTATTTCCCATGAATCCAAAGAGCTCATAAGATCATTCTGAATAATTAAAGTAAGTTATTCTTACAGGGACAAGGTATCATTATCTAATATTCATCATGACAGAATATAGTCATGTCACAATTTACACTGCAGTATCCAAGATATTATCTAACATCCATTATAAGCTGTCTTAAACTGCCCGTAATACATTTAAATAAAGATATTCAGGCAGGTGTAGACGCCATTTTAAAACAAGAAAATGGAAAAAAGTGCATTGACTGGTATAAATGCAATAAAATCTTACTGACATCTCAAACTCTTTACAGTGTGCTAACAAGCATAAAGGCTGATGATTATGATAAAAGCAATAGAGAGAAAGAGTTGCCTTTCTTTCACGGAAAAGGAAGTACAGTATCTTCTCTTCATTGCACCAGTCCACCTGGCTGTTACTCTTGGCATCTGCCCAATATGCTTCTCACTCTTCGCTAATGCTACATTCATAAAACAACCCTTTCCCCCCATTTTATAATGCCAGGCTCTGAACACAATTTAAGGTTATAAGGGGTGCAGTTTTCAGCACTGTATATTACTTCAAGAAAGTAATTTAATTGAAGATTTTTCTTTCAAGTCCAAAACGCTAACCAGATGATACAGAACAGCTGATATGCCAGTTCCTTCCTCTGGTTTACTGATAATAAGATGCTAAGATTATCATGCAACTAGGCACCAAACCAGTTTAAAAAAAAATTTAACCCTGACAAAAACAATACAAAGAAATATAAGATTGCCTAGGTATGTAATCAGTGCGGAATGGTTAGATTCTTCTGTTGAATCATCCTCTTACAACAGACAAACTAACACTAGCCAAAAATATGTGGCTGGTATCCCTTATGGAAAAATTATTTGAATTATTCCTTTGTAATAATAATGGCTACTATATGTGAGATAAAACACAGACAGGATCCTGAAGTCAAAATATACGTCTGGAAAAGGTTTTTTGCTGATGTTTCTCCTGTTTTGTCCCTTGCACATCAAGATTTTTTTTTTTTAATCCAGCCTGTAATTTTCACAGCCACATTCTTACAGTGGTGTTGAAAAAGTCAAAGACAAACATGGCAGCAAAATGCCCCAAATGACCCACACTTGGCAGTGCAAGAGAGCAAGGTTTCCCTGGACCCAGTGAGGAGCTCCAACAACCTCTCTCCTGAGCTGCCTGCTGCAAGTCCGCACCTGCACGGGGGCAGCCAAGAGGCAGCGCTGGCCAGGCAGACCCAGCTCTGCCTCCCTTCTCCCCAATGCTCCTGCTGCTGGATGGCCCATGCAGAAAGCATTTATTCACACAAAGTCCTTCTCTTTTTTTTTTTTTTTTTTTTAATTATTGCACAGCAGGACAGGGTAAAAAATCAAATACATAGTTTGATAATACATAATACTGATGTTAATTAATAATTTGATACATAAATCATAATTTGCTCATCTAACGATTAGTTTGCCTTACCTTCATCCAGGTTTGGCAGCAAGACACTCGTGGCAGGTCCTTCTGGCCACAGTCATATTTGAAAAAGATGTTATCACTACTCAAAAGTGAAGAGCCTGCCCATCCCACCTCCAGGTCAAATACCTCAATTCATACAAATGAAGAGCAGTGTGGAATGGGACAATTGCTTGGGTTTTGTCCCGTTATAGGAGAGGAATGTTTGTTTGTTTGTTTGAAAGACAGAGCACATGGAGTCAAGGGCCCAATACAGAGATGACAGTGCATCTTGCAGTAGTCTTATCAACGTTAGCTTTCTCCATTAAGTCTAAGAAAAGGAAAAGAGAATAAGTTTCACAAGAGGGTTGTTCAGGGCACTTCATCTCCTAAAATTATCACATGGAATATGTCCACCTGATGTTATTAGATGTATCCCAAATCTGGCAATAACAGTCCAGAAAAAAACTGGGCTAAGTTATTGAAGCGAGTGGGAAAACTTTCCCCAGTCTATACTTTCCCATGTGGATTTACTGAATTCTCCTAATAATGAGGGGGAACTTGCACATACACCCCAAAATTAGCATAGCAAAGAAAAGAACAGATCTGGTACAACTGTCCCTTTTTATTTCCAAACACAAATATATATAGCACACAAAGTAAGTTTACTTATTCCTGTGACACAGTCCAGCTAGTGCTGTCCAAGAGGTCCAGCTGCCGGCCAGTGGGCCTGTCCCAGACCACGGGCCAGCTCCTTCCTGCTCTTCACATGCTCTCCTGCACATCCCTCCTCACCGCCGCACGGCCCACCAGGGACAAGGGAATTGCTTCAAAACAAGCATCGCTCCCAAACCGGCACCTAACCCAATGCACTGCAAAGGCTGCAGCACTCCCGGGCTGCTGGAGCCCTAAGCGCCTAAGCTCTCGGGTGCAGGGATCACCTATCATTGCTTCTGAGAGCCACAGCTAGGAGTGGAAAACAACCAAACTGCTTGCTCTGTTTGGCAATGGGACAAGTGTTTGAGAATCTCACTGAGGAGGAAAAGTTTAAAAAAAAAAAAAAATCTAGCCCTAAAGTGGGTGCAAAGCAAGACCCCAACTCCACAGCACTTTGCATAGTGAGGTCTGTTGTACCACAGTGCTACTGACAGCACTGAGGTCAAAAAACACGTAAAGAATCCTGGTCTCCAATAATTCAGACCTTTTCAGTGCTGTTTGCAATTAAGGGATAATGCATTTAATTGCTAATTGCACAAATCAGTCTTGTATTTCAAAAAGCCAAGGGAAAAGTTACTTTTCCTGAATTTCACTTATTTAATTACCATGCACAAGCCAGTGCACAGACTGAAACAGTAGAAGTAGTGGGTTTAGCTGTTGGAATTCATATCCTTCTTCAGGATTTAGTCAGGCAATTCCAGGGGGCTTTGATGACAATGATTCTGGCAGGATTTCTGGCCTTTTGCTACACAATAGTTCTGTGTGTGTGTGTGTGTGTGTGTGTGTGTGTGGTGTGTGTGTATATGTATGCATGTATGTATGTAAAACCAAAAAAAAAAAAAAGAGAGAAAGAGAGAGAAGACTGCTGCTGGGCAACCATTTCTTTCATGAAGGTATTAGTCAGTTTTCACCTGTCTTCCAAAAAAATAAAAGAAAGAAAGAGAGAGAGACACACAGAGAGAAACACAAACATACAGATAAAAATGAGAAAAGACCCTCAAACTTTTAAATACAAGAACAAATACCCATTTCCAGGTCTGTAGGTTGCTTGAAAATATATGATGTGGTTCAAACTTGGCTTTAGTGAAGAAAGCTAGTCACTCTTGAAGAGAGATGCCAGCGCTTTTGCAGTGAGCAATATCATTCAAGCTGTCTGTGTGAGCTGCAAGCCTGACAAAAAAGCCTCACGGTGGTTCTGAGCTGTTGTTATTATTAGGCAATAACATATGTAAGCATCCTTGACACATTCAGCTTGTCAACACATTTCAATCTCAGGAGGAGTCTAAATAAAATGTTTGCCTAGCATGTTCAGTAACGCTCTCCAAAGGCAGGAGGCAAAGGGGAGGGCAAGACTACAGAATACAAACTGCGAGGTGATCTTGGATTTCGAATCACCCAAAGCAATGAGAGTCAACAGTGGCTTAATCTTTTCTTTCCTTTCCATAATAAGCCTGTCTTTATGAATACAGTTCTCTTGCCTCTCAGCTGTTATCTGCCATTTTAGAAAAGCAAACACAGCTTCAATTTGACAGTTTTCTTGTTGTTAGTCATCATTCAGAATCCAGCGAACCAGCGCTCTCCTGTTGCTGTTGATCTAAAAAGCCAGCAACTCTCAGCCCCATCCTACCCTGATTGTGATCTTGTCACGCCAGTGCTAAGGCTTTCTTCAATTTAGTAAATGTTAATCAAGGCTTTATCTCCATCTCCCCAGTCATAGCACCTTTACTAAATCCTACCACAGCTGAGTTTCTGCCTTATCCTTAGTAAGGAAAACTTAAGCTAAAAATACTGCAGGACTGTAACACTGCATCCTATAAATCATCTGGTCTAGAGCTGGGAAATTTTCTGACAAAAATTCAACCAAGAAAACTTTTTCAGGACAGCGGTCAAAAAGAGAGCTCCACATACCAGACCAGCATTATACCACAGAAAAACTGCTTGCTTTATCTATCGAAAAACTTGCAGGGGGAAAACTCACGTTGGGAATTGTCACTTCTTAAAGCCTGTAATATAAGAAGGGTGTTAGCCAAGTTCGTAACATTGGCTAACACTGTTGGAACAACTATGCTTAATAAGAACTACCGATCAGACAAAAGATCCACCCACCCCACACCCAGGCTCCTACAGTGACTAGTAGCAGATGCCTCTGATAAAAAGCAAGACCTGGGCAAGTATACCCCGATACTTACCCCAGCACAACTACCCTGCTTCAAACAGCCTCGTGTCTAGGCACATCCTAAACGTGGTATCATCTTCTGCTTAACAGTCATCAAAGGATTTTTCTTCTTCTAATTTTGTTATGTGTTGGGGTGCAAATAAGCCTCTGCGTGCAATAAAGCCTTCTGTAACAATAATTTTCATTATTAGCTAGACACCATTGAAGGTTATTCCTCTTTCGGTTTGTTTTGAACCTTCAACCAATAAAGACCATTTGAAGACTACTTCTTGTAGTACAAAAAACATAATGACAAGCATTCCCCTTTCACTATACCACTCATGATTTTACATGCTGCAATAGAAAGTGTTGCTTAAATCACGGATTATGCACCACTTTAAAACCTGTGCATGTTTTTTTTTTCTTTTATTCTTCAGTTAATTTTCAAATTCATACTGTTAAATTCAATTGAAAGGTCCAAGATTTTAATAACAATGGCAAAACAAGATGTGCAGTCAGTTTCAATTCATGAATAATTTCATTTTCACCAAATGTTTTCATTTTTTTAGTAACATCAACCGGAAAAAACATCAAATTTTCTCATCAAATCTTATTACTGAAGCTTCAGGGTTCCAGCCTAAAAGTCAGGCATTCAGGAAGGACCTGTAAGTATTTTAGCACAGGAAACTAGCCACTTCGTTTCAAGAAGATCTGCTGAGTGCAAAGACAGCCATGCAAAAGCTTTCGGATCATTCCCTTGGTTAAAGACAACAGTTGTCAACGTGGGTCAAACAACACCATCTGTTTTGCAGGGGCTGGTACAGCAGCACTAGGCTGGTTGCCTGTTCCAGACAGGCTCACACTTGTTGAAATGAATGGAACATAAGAACATGCCAAAAAACACATTTAAATATGGCTAAATAATCAAAGATCCATTTTAGATACTTAAGAAACTCAAGACGTTTGCTCAGGGCATTAGCATATTACATAAAACCCAGAAAACATTACTTTACATGCACTTAGAAGGCTTCAGACTATCTAGGGATGTAGACTAAAATACAGAGATGCAAACAGATCAAGCCAGCAATGCCTGGCTTTACGCCTGAAAGGCTATAATCAAGGAATTTCCTTTGTTATCTTTCAGTCTTTGCCTGAAGTGAAAACAGGAAGGTGCTTGTACAGATTTATTAGTTGAAAGACACTTGAATACTCAGAGCAGAACTGAATGCAAGGCAGTTCAGCTTCCTCTGTTCAACACTAAAGACAACAGCAGGCTGCCTCTGCTAACTATCACTGTCCTTGTCCAAAACCTGTAGATTCCAGCTAAGCAAGCGGCCAAAAACATCTATCAAAGCACAGTTAAACTTTGTTGTTGATTCCAACAGTTACCAGTGAGAAACTTTAGGCAAACTTGGCACCAAAGCGTAGATTAAATAAGCCACAGCAACAAACATGAGACAGAGCAAGCTTTCTGTGCAGACTTACTTGCCTACGCTTGGGGTTTGCCCTAGCAGAAAGTTACCAAGGGATTCGCTTCAGATAAATTCCCAGTGAAGGCAAGGCAAATATAGTTGTTTCCAGTCAGCATATATATGTACCTCAGCACACTGGAAGCAATCATCCTCCTGACCGTTGCCCTTGCTTCCTAGTGCACTTGCCTATATGGCTGCTTCTAGCTCCAAACAGCCGCCACTGAAGCAAGGTTAATATACATACAGATCATTGGTGAACATACACCTGAAAAATGCTTCAACCAGAGCATCACTTTTGCACTTGTAGTAAAGAAGGAAGAGTCATGCAGATTACTCCAGTTCATCATACAAGCACACCTGAAGAGACAGGAAAAAGCAGTTAGGAAAATTGTCGAAATTCAAGTATCTGATGATGGTATATTTCCCAGCAAATAACACTTTGATTTCAAATCAGTCAACGAAAGCCCAGATTTTAACAGTATTAACTTCAGTAAGCTTTGGGAGAGAAACATGGCAAAAAATGCTGTAGACATTCCACTGTTTACAGATCTAACATTCTCCCTTTAAATCACCAAGTCAAAAAGAAAGTTAAAAGACAAAGGCCAAAACCTTATTAAAAACACCACATTATAAGACTCATCAATAAATCATGAATTGGTCAAACTCACTTGTAGTGTTTAAAACCGTAAAGCTTGTTATCAGAACAGCCCAGGCCTGGGATTCCCCCCTGCTGAGGACAGCACCAGCAGAAACTGTTAAAAAGCACTCAGGAGCAAAGCCAACTGAAAGAAAAAAAGCTTCCCAGTGGTACAGGGAGGCCGTTCAGAGGGGGAAAATTACTGCTTACCGTCTTAAGACATAAGGGGCTATTTGGTTGGCACTAGCTGTTGCCTCTCTTTCTCCTGCACAAAACAATTCTTCTCCCCACGAACAGCGCTGCTGAAGTTAATGCAGCGGCACCGAAGAACGTGGCTACTACCCGCCAAGCCCTTCAGCCCAGCAGATCTGTCCATCCCCTCCGGGCGCAGTTGCACAGTCGGATGCAAATGATGAAGTCTGCGTCACCATCAGAAGGGGCTGACCTGGCCCCAGCCACACACTCCTGCCTTTGTGCCAAGGGTCATGCTCACGCGGCCATCTGGTCAGCCAGATCCACAAGCTGACACGTAGTTTAAAATTAATCCTGAAAAATAAAGGTTGTTGACTAACGGAAAACAGCTGCCCATAGGTCAGTGCTGGCACAAAGAAAGGAGCAGAAATACGCGGGCCAGCAAAGGGCAGGACTGGCCACTTTGGAAGTCTCACAGACTTAGATGAAGATAACCTGTTACCAGACTGCACCCTGAAATCAATCTCTGCATCAATTGTGAAGCCCAGTCTCCCAAGCATCTTGGCTTTTGATGCGTTTTTCTCAAAATATTTGTGGAGCACCCAAGAGAAGGGCAATCTAAATAGGAAAATGGGAGATAGCCCTGTTTTCCACCTAACTATTCCCTTGGGAAAGTCATTCAGGGTTCTCCGCCCTGTGCTTCTCGTCTATAGGTTGTGGCGATACTTAAGAGTACCAGGATCCCTATTGTTTAGCACTTTAGGTAAGTCATTGTTGTAAACCCCTCAGCATACACAAAAGTATAACTCCTTTTCTTTTTGTTTAGCTTCGCTTAAGGACACTTCTCTTAGGATGAAACTCTGCAGGATGAATCAAAATTTTTCCTTGCTCTTTCACAGTCTACCTTCTCCAATTTACCTAGTTTGATGTAGCTAGACCGTTTAGCACAAGTTACACAAATATACTTATTCACGGTTAATGTCAGGAGGAGATAAATCAAATGTGACAAACTGCCTTTGTTATCAACAACTGTCAGTTAGTCATCAACTCATTAACTAATGATTACTATCTTCTACACCTATATCTCTTGAGGTTCCGCCTCAAGTCCAGAGCGCCTTCTGGTTAGCAGACTAAATTTTTTAAACCTCAGGATACATGCAGAAGATAAAGAGCAGAAGCTGGGAGAAAACCATAGTCCAAATCACAGACAATTCAACTACCCAGTATGTAACGGGTTGATCACAGCTAACTCCCACACAGTTTCACAGGCACAAAATTAATCGTATATAAGAAGCAGGACGGCACCTGCGCGACATTGAAATCACTGATTATTTACAGAACTGTTTGTCTCAAAGGTCTTTCTCAGTGCTGCGGGAACAGCTCTGGGGGCAAGTTATATGGGGTGAAATTCACTCCAAGTAAGGGACAATCCAAGAACTGGGCACTACAGGAGCATGGGGTCTCTGTAAGCCACCTTAGTCCCATGTAAGCATCATTTTGAAGGCCTGAAGAGAGTATGAATGTCACATTGGTTCTTAAGCGAATGCAACATATATAGAAGATGCAAATGAAGTTTAAGGTTATAATTTTTTTTTTAATCATGCTTCAGGGCTTTATGATCTCCAAGTAGCCAGGTGACCACTGCATACACACAGCAGAGAATTCAAACAAAAGGATAGTGAAATTTTTCACTTTCCAATCTCTGAAAATAAAAATAATCATGGATGTACTTAGCAATAACAGACAAGAGCGCTTATCAGAATGTAAGCTATTTTTTCCCTTTGAAAATTGAACAAAGGGAGAGTTGACGATTGAGTTGTAAAAACAAATGATTCAGGCCTCAGAAAAGGTAAACCTGAATTGAAAACAATTTTACAAAAAGCCATGAAGTTGCCAGCCAACCAGTAGGGGAGGTTTTGCCTCCTATTTGATTACTGACATGAAAGTCACTAAATCCCAAATCTCCTGATGAATCACTGAGAGTGGGTTAGCACAAGCCAACAGTGCACATTTTTGTTTCTTCAAATATACGTATCATGGTCCAATACACAAAATTTTCCTTGAGTCATCAAGAAGTCAAGTGTTAGAACTAGATTTACCTGCATTTGTTCATCCTCATTTGCTGAAGAGCATTAAAGAGCCACTTTCATTTAGGCCAATCAACTTAGACTGTTTTTGCTAAAGCAGACAAGAAATCTAAATTGTTTAACAAAGGAACAGGGCAACTTTTTTTTAAAGAGGGCATATAATATGGCTGTTTGTGGTAAACAATCAATAAACCATGATTCTTCTTGAATATCAAGTCCTTACGACTTCCAGGAAAACTGTCATTTATCCACATATCTGACTCAGAATCTGGGAAGGACCCTTTTCCCATCAGGCTGATTAATATACATTTATTATAACAGCTTGTAACCTAGACCTGTGCATCTATGCCATCCACAGTTGTACGTAGTGGAGCAAGAGCATCTACATAGATTTGGTTGTAAAGGGGATTTTTGATAACTGTCAGTATACTATATACTAATAGCACTCCTAAACAACTAAACCCAAGAGAGAAACTATCACTAGACCCTTGCTGGGATAGAGAAATAATATATGCTGTTAAACATGCATGAAACCAGCTTCCCCACAAACGTGAAATACAAGAAAAAAACACGCATGTATATTTATAGAAAATGCCAGTGGGGAAATAAAAAAAAAATTGGCTCCGAGCTAATAAGAGACCACAGATTTGTAAAGCACATTCCTATGCAATAAACAACAGCCATCACAACTGACAGTTCCTGCTCTCTGGTCTTCCACAGTTTAAAATGGAAGTAGGTACTTCAGAGCAAATCAAGGCTAAAAGAGCAGAAACAACTCTTAAAAGGAGTAAGACAGCCCAGAACTAACACTTTGTTAGTTCTACAAAGTACTGTAGTTGTAGTACTACAACAGCTACAAAAAGTGGGAAACTAGCCCTTTTGATCCTGATCCACTGACCTCATCAGGACCAGAATTTTACCAGAAACATTTATCTTGCACATTCCCAAAATCAGGGTGTCTAGCTGGGCGCTATTAAGCTTCCCAGCTACTGCTATACAGTTTGAGGTGAGCAGTGCTCAAGTGATCTGGGACCCAGCTCTAGAAGGCAAAGACGCACCACAGCCAACAGGAACAGAGTACCTCCAGCACCTTTCAGGATTGGGGGCACAGTCATCCCTGACCTCACTCGGCAAAAGTATCCTTCTCTCTCCCCTACGCTCTTTTGTCCCATTTACCCTCAGGGTGCTTTGTTAGAATTTAGCCATGGTATAAAAGATATGTTCTTTGTCACACACTATCCGCTCCGTACAGATACCGACATTTTGCATTAGCTCATTCCAGCACCAGCAAAAAAAAAAAAAAACCAAACAAATAAACATTAAATTGTTCAGACAAAAGAGAGCGCTCTTTTCAGAAAAGCCAAAGGTGATGTGCAACCTCTAAGGCTCCTAGAGAAGCATCTATAGCTCTGAGTTACAGAAAGACAAAGGGGGAACCCTGTGTCTTTAATCACAACCCAGCCTAGGGCTGAAGCACCTGTGTAACTCTGGGACTCTTCTGGAGGTTTTCTAGATCATCTAGATGTGTTATTTCCAAAGCAGGAGTCATTGCTGTTCTTGGGGTCTCACCTGCAAGCAGCAGCACTCTCCCCATCCTCTGTGCGACAACGTCACCCTCTGATCACTCCAGCAGCCCCAGACACCCGACTTCTGTACCCACGGCTCTCAGGGAGGTCAAGTCCATACTCCTAAAGAGTACAACTCCTACATAACTACCAGCTGTTTTGGATGTTTTGGGGAAAGACGACTTTTAGCCTGCCAGAAACCATGTTGCAAGACGAGCTGCGCTTGTTCTCATAGGCTAGAGAGAGCAGTGGTGTTTTAATGTAGAGTAGCTGCTTTGACAGGAAGAAGGAAGAGCAATTCCAGTTTCAGCATGATGACAGCACTGTCCTGAGAGGGAAATGGGTGTCTGAATCACACCAGTTGTCCCATTTCCCATAGATAAATGTAATAACCACCAAGCAATCCCTTACACTTGGGAAAGGATACCTCTACTCCCCTTCTACCCCTCTTTTCAGACAAGAGGGGTCACTTTTCTGTACCTGCTGCTCCCCTGCAGACACAAGGGCCGAATGGTAGGCACCACGGGAATTTTACAGCATATAAGCAGCAGGCCTGTGATTTAGGCCTCTAATGAGGTTTGGAAGCATCTGAAAACTACCTTTTCGGACTTAGGCACCTGATTCTGCTAAATCTTACAGAAATGACTAAACTTCTTTGTGGTTCTCTAGGATATGACTACAGGTAGGGACACATGCACGGAAAATATGAATTAGAAGAGTCAAGAATGAAAACAGAGCACGATTAAACAAGCAGTAGTAACATAGCAGAATATAAATTATGTAATTCCTGATAGTTCATTAACTCATTCTTTTGCGGATCCTGCAGTAATAAATCACAAAGAAAAGATACAATAGACAAGACCGTTAGTACCTTTTGTGGGCCAAAAGTTTGAACAATTAAATTTCTGCCATACCTTTGGAGAAACAAGTATGTCTCCATGTCATTATTCAAATTCATCAAGAGAAACAAGTAAACCTTCTGAAAAGAGACTATCTACAGTGCTGCACGCTAAATAATGGCATATTTCCCAATTTATAAGCTACTACCTGTAAAATTCATTTAACTGTAAGCAGAATACAGTCTCCCCAAAAAATCATATCCTAAGTTTGAAGTCACTAATAATGAACAGTATAAATTTAATCTTGAATCCATAAGACTTCTCTCAGCAACGGCCATAAAGAAACACCATATTCATAAAGGTAGCAAGATTTATTTTTGAGAATAGTAATACAAAGATGCTACTTTAGAAGCCACTGTAACATTTTACTAAAGGCGCCCATAGATTTTACTTCCAGACAGAAGCATTATAACCATATAGTCTGGGATGCTGTGAAGCACCACTGACAGACTCCAAGTAATTTCTGCATCAAAGCCCATCAATTCCTGTTAAGGCACTGCCTCTTCTTCAGAGGACTGTCTTGATTTACAGCTTTTATATCATATCCCTATGCTCCTGTGTGTCACAATGGACATTGGCCCTTTCTGTTAAATAAGCACACTACTTGTGTAGAATATACGTATATAAATGGATTTATATATTACATGTGTGCATGCACATGTGTGTGTCTGTGTGTATGTATGTGTATATATATATATGTGTGTGTGTGTGTGTGTGTGTGTGTGTGTGTGTGTGTATATATATATATATGGATTGTGAAAAAGGCTATAAATTAAGGAATCACAGTTTTCCGGAGAATCAATTGGGCCTATGCTAAAACCCTACCATAAGACTCGTTATCTTCATCCCCCTAAAACTCAACAATTCAAACCCAAACTTCATATCTGATTGCAAGCATCTTAACAATACGGGCCAATGTTCTGAATCCCATTTCTTTGGAAAAGCTGGATCACATTTTTAGGGCATGGGCCCAGCCCAAGTCCTGCATAAACGTCTCTCTGTTAGGGCACCATAACCCATAAATCAGCATTTTCATTGCCATTGTGGTATCTAGGGGTCTAAATAACTTAAAGGACACAAAACCATTTATTTCCTACACATGTAGCTGGAGAATCAGTCTTTGCTTTACTGTAGCAGGAACTTACTTGCACTGAAGCCAACAGTAATTTTGCCAGAGTTGACCAGGAGTGGGCTTCGAGTCCTCGCTAAGTAACATCCTTTGGGTCAGACCATTAGCTGCGTTTAAACTCCAGGCTTTCCAGGCTTGAAGGTGAGCTGAGTTTTCATGAACAGGACACACCAATGGTACGGGTCACATCTGGCCTGCGCACCCCACACAACAAGGAAAAACCAGAGCTAACCGCAACCATGCCACTCCTGGAGCCAGCAGCACCAGGCAGAGGGAGGCTTTGTATCTGGCAGGCAGCACATCACCAGCATCCGCACCAGTTTCCTGTAAAAACCCACTTTGGGTGCTTCAGTATGCATAGATCTGAGCATCTCTTTCAGAGATCTGCTCCTTGCAAGGTGTTGGAAACAGAGGCAGAGCATGAGTATTTACGAGGTAAAGCCTCCGAAGAAAGAAAGGAGTGAGAATAAAGATATCAGATTTGCTATAATTTAGAAAGAACATCCTTGCTGACGTCAACAATCTGCCACGTAACCCAGAGAAATCAAGGTTGAATAGAAGGCAGAAACATGAAGGGAGTCACATGCAAATGAGCTGTGAATCAGTAATGTCAGGAAGGAGAGAAAATATTTTTAAAAATGCAAAGTATCTAAAGAGAGTTTTAATAAAGTCTTTCCAAACTTATTCACGCTTCAGCAGAGAACACTCAAAGGCTTCGTTTTGACTTTATTAAAAGGGTTTTGAAGCGGCGGTACAGGATGGAACCACCGCATTCCAGTACTCAAAACAGATGCTACACTGTACAAACTACAAATATTTACCATCAACACCTGGAGTAAATCCGCTTTGGCTGTCACCTGGCAAACAGTGCATTGAGCTCCGTGCTCTTAGAGGCATCAGTGCTTCACTAAATGAAATTTGCTAAATGTTGCAGCTACGTATAACACCTACTTGATAGGGAATCTCCCTCATTTTGAGAGGATTATATTATGCTGAATCACAGCAAAAAATACATCTCCAAATCAGAGAAACAAGTCTGAGATTTGCCAGGACCAAGGCGTTTCATTTTTGTAGCTTCATTTAAAAATAGATGCAGAGTATTAACTGTAGCATATCATCAGTATTTAAGTAATATTAGCATGAGTTTTTTTACTCTATAAGAGCTCTGTAGACTTTAAAAAAAAAAAAAAAAACACACACACATTCCCACAAGGCATTTTAAGGAAGTGTATTTCTGACAAATAGGCACTGAAACATATTTGACTGTTTCTAACTGTTCATACAAAGGCTGGATACAGGAAATTCAGAATGCTCTGATGGAAGGACTGCTTTGTATCCTAGGGGACTGGGCCATCCTAACCACGTCTTACAAAACTTTTGGTCTTACGAAAATACCACCCAAGAAGTTCAAGCTCACTCGTTTTTTAGTATTACACAATATTTTGAGACATTTCAGGTAGCAAACTTGGAGAGAAAACAGTGGTCTAGATTTGACCCATGAAAACACTACAGCCTGATTCTGAATGATTATCCTGACCACTTCAGACACCACCTTTCTAGAGCTCAAGCAAAAGTTCAGCCACAAAACTGCGTTTCTGAAGACTAAGTAGTTTACAGAAGTAAGAAAATACTCAGGGAAAAGTAATCTGTTCAGCTGTCCACAGGCAAATTAGGGTTCAAATTTGTTTATGTGAAAAGTAAAAAAAAAAGCCTTCCTCATTTTCTAGTTGAGGTCACTTTCTCTCAAAAAAATTCAAATGAAATATTACTACAGCAGTTATCCAAAGGCATTTTTCTCTGCTCTGCCCTACTTTTTTTCCCCCCTTCAAGTAATGCAAGAGGATTTTTCTTTATTCCTGTCATGCTTTTGTTAAGCTGTGACCTTGCTACAACAAATTCAAACAGCGCTCCTGCTTTCATTAGGAGAATAAGTCAAAATTGGGGTAGTATGTAATTATTTTAAGCTCAAGGAAAACTGAATAATCAGTATCAGTGATGTTCTGGAAAGGCTCCCAGAGGTGCGTAGTCTAAATCCGACCATTCAAAAATCACACCTGTTTAGCCCTCTGTCTCCCCTTAGTCTCCCCTCCTGATCCATGTTCACAGAAATAAAGACAAACAAGTCTTCTCCCAGAGGAAGGAAAGAGCCTGACTAGAACCAAAGACATCCAACACATGGAGCACCGACTGGTATCAGCACTGAATCCCAAGATGCACTTCCATGAATAAATACATACAAGCATAATATTTGCTTCTGCATATGTTTCTGTCACTACCTAGCTGACAGTTTTGTTTGGGTTTTTTGTTCCTTCCCCTTTCCCCCTCCTCCTTTTTAAATCATCATCATCTTCAATACAAGCAAGCAGTCCCAGAGCTTTGGCCTCAGCAAGAATTGGATGAGCATTGAATAAAATTTCAAGATTTCTACGGCATGCACTTAATCCCTGATATGTAATTTTTGCCATCCAAAGTCAAACACCACCTCTGAGATCAGGCCCAAGAGAGAATGCACCTATGAGCAGGATAAAACAAGCTGAAAGTTTCATCAGCACAAAAGCAATGGGTGAAAGTGGGTTTTTGAATACTGTGCTCTGTTTTCTTTTACATCTCCGCAAAGAATAAGGGCACTGATTGAACACAAGTGTGTTTGAAAGGCTGCTCTCACTTCAGTAATTAGTTCTACAGTTGCTGCATGCAGGTGTTTAATTATCGAGGTCCCACTAACTTGATGTTTTACTAGATTGGCTTTTTCCTTTTGTGGCCTTTCAGTGACGCGCGTTCAGACTCGGAGAGGATGGTACCCTTGAGAGAGCAGATCTCTGATCTGCAGGGTTTCTTTTAGCTGTCTGAAGCAAGTGGAACGAAATAGCTTGCACGCGCTGCCCGAGCCGAGAGGCCTGGTGGGAACGAACAGGTTGGGTAAACAAAGATCACCCAAAGCGTGTGGCAAAGCAAGGCCCTGGACTGCATTTACAGGAAGTCATTACGTAATCAGGGAAATGAAAGTTAATTTTCTCCACGCACGGTCGTTTATTACGGCAGGTAGGCAGAGAAAGGAAAAGTTGCTCTTTGAGGCTTCAGGAAAATACGAGGCAGAGTCCCCACAAAAGAGGCTGCTGCCCAAATGTCTGTAGAGCAAAGAGGGCTTACACTGATCACACACCTCAAAGTCACCCTGCACGTCCCTGGACGTTGGCTCAGAGCCAGGAAGTAGCCAAGGAAAAGTCAAAAGCCGAGCTGCTCTGAGCATTTCCAACTAGAGTGAAGTTTTGCCTAGAAATTTCTGAATTCAGGCTGTCATGCAGATGCACATCCATTTCAGCAAAGGAGACAGTACAGAAGGTGAAAGAGAGCACAGAAACACACCAGGCTTGCATAATCTGCTCACTAAGGCGCATCCCGGGGAAGGAGGAGATCTAACCCCATTTCCTGAGACCAAGTTGTGCCACATGTCACCATCAACCAGGAGCTCCAGGACTGGGAAGCAGGTTCTCCTTCAGCCAAGGCAGCTCCCAAACCACGCATGCTCTGCCAAACTGTGCATGCTCTGCCAGTTTTACCATGCTGTTCTAAAGGTTTTGTTCTCATTTCACATTGTAGTTTATCCTTCAAAGCCTATTAGAGCCTTTGGTCCAAAGAGATCTTAGCTAACTCCCACAAAAGTTAAACGTGATCCTCTGTAAAGTCTCAGAGTTCCTTCTTAAATAACCAGCTCCAGAGTCAGCTTCAGATTTCGTTGCAGGAAGCACAAAATTCATCTGTTTCACTGTTATGAACAAAATCTTTATGCTGAGACTGACAACTAAGTGGTTAAAGCCTGTTACAAACACCTCAATCTCAGCAACAGAAGTAACTGATTATCTATCCAGTTTGTTATTCTCTACCCGGGAAGGCAGATGATTTAAAAGAAACAGAGCTTAGATTTGAGCAAATGGAGCAAGCAAGTATTCTCAAATATTTCTGCAAATAAAACCCAATGTTCACTAGCATCTGTGACCTCTCTTCATTTGGCTCATTTCTCCGGCCTTTTAAAAAAAGCTATCAGTGACTAAAGCTGAATTTCTAAGAGATTTCATAAGAAGCATTCTCAAGACCAATAGGAGCACACTTCCCTGAAGCCATTCACACCACAAGTGCTTTTACAAAAATCTCCTTATAAAAAACATACTTTCCGAGTTACTGATTTCTCTAAGTACTTTGTGAAAAAATAGTGGAAGAAGTTCTTCTTTTATTAAGATAATGTCATCACTTGGGAAACGAAAATAGTGCAATATGACATACGTAACAAGGAACAACAAATGTTTGTGGACATTTTTACAGCACCTTACAGAGTAAAGGGTCTGCACACTTCCTGATCCAGTGACAGAAATCAACGTGGCCCACGAAAAGGTGCCCATTGTTTCACTGGGGATATCCATCCACGTGCTTTTAAAGGCAACCAAGCTCTCAGTGGCTACAAAGCTCACCTACCGTTGCAGCATGGCTCACCAGAAGCTTTTTAGTAAAAGACCTTATCAGGCTAAGACTTGCATTCAACAGATAATTTAGAAATAAAGAGAGCAGTTCATGAGCTATATCACAGCGTAAAAATCTGATTGAATAATTCTTTAACAACTATAAGCACCAAAGAGATTTTTTTTTTTTTAAATAAAAAGTTCTGAACTCCTTGCAAAGAGTGTACAAGCAGGAAGGACTGAAGTCATCTATGAAAGAAAACACCTTCAGAAAATATGTTATGGTACAGAAGACAAAAATTATAGGTAGATACTTAGCTACTTGGCTTGTCTATGTTTTACTAACTCTGAATAGTGATTCAGAGCTATTTTGGTTAGTTTCTGTGGAAAGAATTAGGATCACACAGAGCGTATTATACAAAAAGATCTAATTCCTGCAGGCTTATCTTGTGTTTTAAATAGCTTCTCACTGAGTTGGGATTTGGGAACCTGGCATTTCTGTTAGAGATGAGCCTGAGGAACAACATTCAGAGACAGATAGAAATCAGCACAAAGCAAAGGAGTATTTGCCTTCTGGACTTTTGTTCAGCCAACTGTCAAGTAGACCATCCATCACTCATGGCAGAAGCGTCTGGTGCAAAACTTTTGATATATATATCCATCTCTTATTAGTTAATGGTTAAATTATTGCTGTTTTCTCCTCGTGAACATAAACATTGGAAAAATTACAAGTGCTTAATTTATGCAAACATCTACAAAACACATTTCACAAGACTAAAATTGGATACCTTGTTAGAAGAGTCTACTTTACCCTTTTCAATCCAACCCCTGAATCACGACCACATCTGACATCTTCCAGAACAAAGAACTACATCAAATAGTTCCAGTGCTAAACCCATCACTTCTGAGAGAAGCACAGCACTCATTTCAAAGGCGTTCAGCCCTACTTTAAATGCTGGCAAACCCATTGCATCCAACAGTAAGCTATTTTGTTAGTTAATTACCTTGGAGCCATGTGCACTTCAAACACATAAATACTCTTTAAAATCTAATGAGAGATACCTCTGCATGGTGTTATCCCCTGAACCTACCTCCTCGTTGCTGGAGGCCGATTGCTAATCCAGACTCATTCAGCCGGTTCTTGGTTTGCATGCTGCCCTGACTGGTCTCCCAGGTGAAGGCAACAGATCTGATGGAAAGATGGAAAAAGCTAACAGATCTGATCTGGCTCATGGGTCACTGCATCACCCTGAAAGTCCTTTCCAGGACAAGGACAGTTCTCTGCAGTTATGTGGCCAACGGCAGCAATAGTAGGGGTTCACTTTCTTTTCCCTGTTTTTTTTTGTTTTGTTTTGTTTGGTTTTTTAAAGAAGCTTTGGAGAAGATCCTTGCATCCCTGGAGAGATCACTCCATAGCCTAACAGTGTTCTCACCCTAAGTGAGTACATAAACTCAGAATTTCTTTCATACAGAATCATTCTCCCTTCTTAGCACCGCCACCATTCAAATACTTCTAGATCATTTCCTTTTTCAAATTAAGACTGCCTCTCCAAAAGATTTGCTGGTCCTAGCAAAGGAGAAGCTTAGTGGAACTCTGTGGCCTCTGTTATTTGGAAGAATAGGTTAGAAAATCTCTCTGGGGCCCTTCCAACTGGCCACACATCCCCTCCATTCATATTCACTAATACTTAAAACTCTGCGAAAACTGAAGCATGAATTTCAACTTCCTCAGTAAGATAGGTATGAGCAAAGAATCTAAGCAACACAGACTTCCACAATTGCATCTTTTCATGTTTCCACTGAACAGGTGACACATGCAAATCAGTTCTTTGAAATACATGAGATGCAGTGCCAAGACAGTAGTCACGGCATAACAGTTAGTGCAGCGTTGTGAACTCACTGATAAATTGCAACATGCTCTCTTGTATCCTAGTCTACAAAGGCAGGTAGTCCCACTCTGGGCCCCCTGCTAACATTCATAAGGTCACCTATGAGGACACCTATGAGGAGCTCTCACTATGTTGCCAGGCAGCCTGCAATGACAGGCAGCTTTCTTGAGTGCTTGTGACAGACGCATGCCCCATGCTCGTGCCCCACTCAGTTCCAGATGGTAGGGAAGAGCAAACATGAAAATGATGCAACTGCATGAGGAAGGAGCGCAGGATGTAGGTAACAAAGACAAGGGGATCGAGCCCTCTCAAGATGCTATTAGCACTACACCCATGCCTTTGCAAATAATCATTAGGATACAATCACACAACACAGAGATACGCTCAGCTACGTAAACAAGGGACAGAATAAAGTAGCCGTTTTGCTGCTGAGTTTACCACTGGTGTGACCATTTCTTCAGCAGAAACATGGCAAGGAGCACGAGAACGGCCCCCAAGGCATGTCAAGCTTCACTTCTGAAGCTCAGCTTGCCATTCCCTGCGTTTCAAAGCATTTATAGCAAAGTTGTGTACCATCCTCACAGTGTACATAAAAACATCAGAGGCAGTCTGTCAAAGGAAGGCTTTCAATCAACTTTTACTAAATCATATGATTTAATCAAATGAAAATTAATTCAGCGAAGTCTTCGGAATTGAGCTATGGATGAGGTCAGATCTAATGATTTACCCTTTCTGTCATTTCCATGAAGTTGGAATTCGAGTCCTGACCATGCACAACACCATGATGGACCCACAGGTGTCTGAACCACATCCTCTGCTGACAGCTTCAGAGGTGCCTTTGGGACATGGGGGAGAGGAGGCACTTCTCCCTGCTGCTGTGGTTCAGGGCACCCATTAAGGTGTTCGGAGACCTCAGCGGGACAGTTAAAGGAAGCCTGCGGTGTCTGTCCTCTCTCAACAGCCATGACTTTTGTTGCCCAAAGGCTGCTCATTCAAAATCTTTCCCCAGAACTACCCTAACCCAAAAATAGAGATTTTTTTTAATGCATATAATACAACTGTATGTATAAAAACACAAATTTGATTTTTTTTCAAAAATACAATTGTGCATATAGCATTGACTTTACAAAACTGCAGTGGAAACACTGAGGGCTGCAGCTTTCATTTTACTCCCAGCAAAATAGGAAAAATCACCTGGTATTAGAAAGGGTGGAGTATACATGAGACTGCCTACTCCCAGAAGGCTGAAGTATATGCTGCCATAGGTTTGTCATTCTCTCTACCACCCAAATTTGTGAAGATGCACAAAATCCATATTAAATACATTTATAACAACATCAAGATGAATTCCACAGAGCACACAGGCATTGTGCTGCGTTTATACCCAGCTGAGACCACCAAAACACAGTTTGCGTCTCTTCTTCCCTATGATGGGCCTCAGTGCCAGCCTTCACTCTCCATGGGGTGTCAAGGACACCATAGCCTGTGGCCAGAACAAACTGTGCTCACCAAGGGCCTCCTGGAGATGCCCTCAGACCACCGTTGTGCCCACAAAGCACATGCTGTCCATGGACAGGACTGAGAAGAGTGCAGTGGGACAAAGCTTGCCTAAAAATAGTCTTCTATTGCAATAATATTTATCATACTGTAAAAGTGATTTGACAACTGAGCATAGTGGGAAACCTGAACTGTCAGAGGGCTAAGTGGGGCTCATCCCAGCTGCCTCTCCTCCATAGATGTGGTCTTTTTCTAATGTAAGAATTCTATATGGTCTCTCTCTGTCCTGATGAAAGCAACTTATCTATCCATGAAACAAGAGCCTTGTTTTTATTAATCAAGACTTCAGAAACAGAAATACAGGTCTGAGTAATTATCCTCACAGAAAAAAGCAACAGCAAAACCGGAATGCATTAGCCACAAATGAGGCAATTAAGTCTAACCTTTGCTAACCTGACAGGTCAATGGTACAAACAGTATGCCAGGAGTTACTTGGGTCCTATAGATGCCCTTTAAAAAGCCAATTATGAGCGACTCCGTCAAATTACAATATATGGTTCCTTCAGAAAGTGCTGGGAGGGCAGGGGGGGAGGGGGCTTGTAGACTGGCCCCCATGCAGCTTTCCAGTGTAATTGAAGAGCTCTCACTGTTTAGAGGAAGCCAAAGGTTTCTTTTCGCAGAAGGTCGCTGGAATTAATTACACTGCCTCTTACCAGGGAACGGTAGGGCATGTGTTCTTGGATGCTATGTCAACATATGACTAGGTTCTTGCAGGGTACAAAAAAATTACAAAAGCAAAACAAAAGAGGGTGGATGCAGCAAGCTATGTAAATAAATGTGCCAATTCTTTCAAAAATGACAGGAGGAGATGAAACAAGACTAACCAAGCTTTAGTTATTAAAAAAAGAGTGTTAAAGTGGCTGTCATGGCGGGAGCAGGAGAGGGAGCGGGAGGAGATGCAAACTGCAGAAAATGAACACGAAAAAAGTCACTATGAGCAGTCTCTGTTAGGCAGAGGAAACTTCTTGGAGATGAGCCAGGAAGAGAGAGCGCCCTTTAAAGCTCAAGCCTTAGGATGGCCTGGCCACACACTCTGGAGGGCAGATCTCCAAATACAATATCTGTGAATTAAAATACAGTCGCAGAGCCCACCCAGGCAAGCACCAAGGGCTCTTCCCAGTGAGGCAACAAGACAGCTCACAGTCACAAGCACCACAGCTCCTCATCCTGTGCCTGAAAACGGATGGCTAGCTTCCTGCATCTTCCTGGATCCAAACGATGCATCATCCACAGTCTCCCACAGGATATTTGTCCCCGCTGCTCTGAGTGCACCCTTGTAACCCTCAAAAATCAGCACCATTACGAACCATTACAATACAACAGGGATCTGGAAGCGAGCAGTACAAATACTATCGGCAGGACACTTCTGCACAATACGCAGCCACTGCTGGAACGGTAGCAGGTCTCCTGCCCACGTACACAGCCAAGAACAGCTGTTGCAGCTGCAACAGACTCCAGCTCCCTGAGCCAGAGCCCCGATCAATAGGGTATCGTTGCTGTTTGATATGAGACAGGCTCTGACCGTTCGTGTTATGCACTGCTCTTATGGACTCTTCTTCTCAACACCACTTTGCATCCCGCATTTACATGGGGTGACAGGCTGGTTTACATTGGCCCCAGAGACACAACATTCACCGCACATTAAAAGTCTCTGGAGCAGGAAGAGCATGAAGTTGTCTGGGGTTAGGAAATTATGCACAAAAGCTCCGTTGCTAATGTAGGCTCCCGCCCTCATGTATACTTACCTTCATAGGCCAACAAAAGAGAATATGAACATCCACAGAACATCAGCAGAGAACAGAGAGTAATCAGGAAAACACGAGATCATAAAACAGCCAAGTGCTGCAAAATCATTATATGCTCAACTTTGACACACTGTGTAACTCCAGCCCTGAAAAACAAAACATAACTATCACAGCACCCAGTGAAAGCAAAGCCAGCAGCAAAAATTACCACATCCATCAACTCTATAAATACCCAGTGCAGCCCCCCTAAAATATTTCATAGGCATTTATTAGGTTTTCACCCCAAAT
The DNA here is from genome assembly GCF_040807025.1 of Struthio camelus. NCBI lineage: Eukaryota > Metazoa > Chordata > Aves > Struthioniformes > Struthionidae > Struthio > Struthio camelus. The sequence goes on along the minus strand of NC_090943.1, from coordinate 37,697,171 downwards.
TTACCTAGATTTACAAAAGTAGCTAGTATCTCAGGATAATTCTAAAGCACACTCCACTAGCCCACAAAGAACTACTTCTCTAGCAGCAGCTGCACCGTACGCTAGCCCGTAACACAGGTAAGCTGAGCAAAAAGCATCTCCTGGGGTGTTACACTTTTAATAAGCTGGGATCTCTTAAAAGAAGCAAACTTACAAGTTTTACGTTTATTATAGTTCTCAATATAAGCAACTAAAATGCACAGACCATTAGTTAAGCTGCTTTTTTGGTTGATTAGTCTACAATATCAGAACTCCCTATGGTGATCTGACTACATATTACCCTATATTTAATGGTAGTAACTGCTGGTGTACCTGATCTGACAATCAGAGCTTTATAGCTTCTTTTGTCAGAAAAAAAAATCTCCAAAAATGACCCTTAGTCCTTTCAATGAATCGTAACACAAAGAGCACACCGGGTGGTTCTTAGCAACACTTGTCGCCTCTGTTATTAACTTCCCACTCAGTCCACTTAATGCATGCCCCACTGACACTGGATCTAGCCAGCTTGTTTCTTCAAGTGCTTAAACAAAGTCCTACCGGTTTCCATTTCATTCACAGCTTAGCTCTGCTTTTTCCCCCCATCCCCATCTACTTTATCACTGTGGCAGTCTTCATACATCTCAAGCCACCTCCTGTTCAATAACCACTGAGGCCTCAAGGCTGCTGCTGTCTACGTGTTGACTTTGTCCTGCTGAGATAGCTCCAGGATCAGGTCTGTTCACAACAACGCCTGGAGGTGTGCTGCCTTTGACTTATAATAGGAAAAGCGTATGTACAGAGGGTCAAAACCTACAGTCTCTATGTAGTACGTCTTAAATTAATAAGAGCTCTTGCTCAGATCTGACCTTTAATCAAACAACACAGAACCCAACAAAAACCCAGAACCCTAAGATTACTGACAAGCAGTGTTAGTAAATCTCAAAAGTCTAGGAGATGCTATCTGGAAAAACACCAGAAAATCTCGGGGGCAGACCTAACCAAAACATTTGGAATCACCACAATACTCTGCCGCAAGCTGAGAAGAGCGAGACTTTCTTATTTGTGAATGAAGTGTTGAGAGTCAGTTCTTTGTGCTATTTAAGCTTTATCCACTTCAAGGAACTGGCAAAAGTAGGAAACTTGAGAGGAAAGGAAAAAAAGGTTCATGGATTTTCCTTGGAATAAACACTGGGTTTGAATCTATCTCAAATTACTTACTCCTTCAAGCATTTGAGGACAAATCCTGTCCTACCGAAGCAATGGCAAAGCTTTTAGTGACGAGCAAAACAGATTGCATCCACAGGGCTTTCTTTACGTATGCACATTCTATACTGAGATTTCTCCTCCTCTTCCCTCTATTCTGCATTCAGTTTAGTTTCGCTTAACATGACAAAAGTGATCAGAACAGTAGAAACACCAGCAGTTTTGTGGCTGCACGTCTGCTGTCTAGTGACAGTTCTCACAAGACGTTGTACAGAGATGAGCTTGATCTGTGCCTGTTACAAAGGCTATATTTTTAACCTTCACACCACCAGTTCCTGGAAATAAATCCTTGTCCACAGCATACGCCTCCAGTACCCTATGTCTTGATGCTTCAAGTGAGGCACTGGCATTAGGCAGCCTCCCCACCAGCTGCAGACACCTAAGCAATACTGCCGATTCTCATGCCTAAGGGCAGCACTTGCTTTCTCTCCTCTCTGCCCTCAGTCAGGCAATTTTCTCACAGGTCTCCGCTGCACAGCAGCAGCGGCTGAGAAGCAGTGTCCTCCTGCCCATTTGCACAGCTCACCCACCCCAGGGTGAAGTCTCGCCAAGCAGATTTGCTCAGACTTGTGCAAGTGCTGGAAGAAGGTCTGTCTGCTCCCTCCTCCTCCCACTCTTCCAGATTTTCTGCTCTTTCAGAGCCTGGAGAAGTTATCTTTCTCAAAGGCGTTTCTTTCACACCACTGCCCATCTAACCTTATCATCTTATACTTAAACCATCTGAATCCCCTCAAAACATCATCTACGCTCTTGGCTTTTCTCTTGCAGTTTACCATGTTCTTCTTCGATTTTGTCCAGTTTCTTCATCTTCTCTACATGGGTACCTGACCAGACCTATTCTCAACATGCAATATTTCTTATTAATTTAACCCAATCTTAACTCTTCTGGGTACGTTCTTCTTTCACAGCTCACTTACCTTATTTCATGTTTTTATCTTCTTGTTCGGGCCATTTTCAATCCAAATAAAAGATTTCCCCCCCTCCCCCCTTTCAAAGGTTTTTTTCTTTAATATTTTTTGTTGCTTAATTACACACTGCTCCCAATTGCTTCTGGCCAAAGACTCAAATAACAGGTCAGAATCAGCATGTTGTAATATCAGAGCTATCCCCTCTTCCCTTTCCTCTTGTCCTTTCCTTTCTAATCCCTGCTATTTTGTCAACCTCACGTGCCAGTCGCATGCCTGTGGTAACAAATGTCTATCTGCCAAGTACTCCCACTGTTTAAGAAGGAGGAGGCCCACGTGAAAAGTCAGCGTGAAGGAACCCTTTCACCCAACTGCACACAAATACACCAAAAGCAGTATGGACACTTAGTATTAAACCACTCAAAAGTGAACAGTCTCAGCACAGGCCCACCAGCCTCTCCCTGAAAATCCCACAGCTTCAAGAGATTGAGCAAACACCAAGTAGTCGGGTCACTGAAAGCGTGAAACACACCACAGCAATGTTTAAGTATGAGGGAGGAGGAAAACTGGGGCAAAAAAGGAACCGCAGAAAAAGGAGAAGCCACTTTATCTAAAAGATTCTTAATCAAAGGCAACCTTTATTACTAATCCCCACAAATCACAATGCTCCTTCAGTTAAATGACTGGTAGTAACAATTAGATTGAAGGGAAATCCTTGATACAAAGTCTGAGTTTGGAATTTTAACAAGACATTTTTAGACCTATACTAAATCAAGGTTGCCTGCACTCATACATAGAAAGTAATCAAGGACCAACCCCTATTCACCTCTTGGGGTTATTTTTGCCTCAGAGTGTTGGAATGAACACTAAACTTCCCACCCATTTTCCCCCTGCAAAATCAAATGACGGCCAGAAGTTTGTTTCCAGATTCAAACACTAAATAATCACATGGACCCCATTCACTCCTTGTGCAACCTCTACAAAATCATTCTTTTTCTTGGAACAAGTTCCAGGAAAATAGGCCTACTTGGGTTGTTTTTTTTTTTTTTTTTTTGGTAAGTTTCCCTCTAAGGATCATGATCTCCTTTTCCATCGTTTGTCCTGAAAAGGCAGGCCAAAGGGGTTTTCTTCTTAAAGGTAAGATCTTCTCTTTTTTTTTTTTTTTTTCCCTTTGCTTGTCAGGATTTTAGATAAGTATACTTTATAAGCAACACAAAAAGGACTGTAAACAGTCTTTGTTTAAACAAAGAATCATGCTTCCTCTGTTAACCAGATTCATTTGCTTGTAATGCCATGATCTTAGTAGTACTCTACTCTTTTCCCAAAAAAAAAAAAAAAGAAATGGAGTAGATAAGACAGAATTTTGCAATATGAAGACAAACAGATAGCAATAATTCTAGATGTAGTTCTAATATATCTTTAAAAAGTAAAAAAAAGTCAGACTCTTTCCCTTTTACAAATGATGTTTAAAATCAATCACTTAGGAACTGCACCTTCATATCGAAATCTTTTTTTCTCTAAAACAGAAAGTTTCAATTAAATTCACTATTAAATCCAATTAATTAAAGCTGCACAATTTCTACACAGATGCACTTGTTTTTGTTTAAGCAATTCTTACTTAGCTTTGCTCGGTTCTCTTTCTAATGAACCTAAGTAAAATCAATATATGAGAGCTGATACAGCCCATTGGCAGTTCAAGGATGAATTCCAAGTCATTTAGTTACAGTTAATTTCGGAAAACTTTCTCTACTACACAAAGCCTACCCAAACTGCCATTTTCTCTCATCAGAGAGATCTTCTCTCATCAGTTGTTTGACTTGATGCCAGGAGGAAGAGGATGACAAACTCCTTCACTCCATAGTACCAGATGATCGATGTTTTCCAGGTAACATTTGAAGTGAGAAAAGAGAGAACTTAAACCATGACAACTTGTCAGGGCTTGAGGAAAACCCTCTGCCACACCAAAAGGCCACAGTTGTTCTGCACCAGGAGAATTAGACTCCTTGTTTTTCAGCCCCATAAACGTAGGCCCATATCACAGGGGCCATGGAAGAACTTCGTATTCCTCGCAAAGTCAGCCCCACGGAAACAGTATTATCCACACAAGCATTTAAGTATTAAAACAAAAAAAAAAAAAAACCCAAGCAGAAATTACTTCTGCCATGGTGGATAAAGATCTGGTCCTCCCAAGACACTGAGTTCAACGCTGTGGAGGTCAGAACTTCATTTGAGATTTGCCCAGCATCATGAATGCTGAAGTGCACCTGATTTCTTTGTAATCGCTTGCAGGCATCTGCTAGCTGCCTGTGCAAATAGCAGTGGCTTTGCATCAACCAGAACTGTCCTAAGGAGCTAGAGCAGCCCTACTCACAGCTACAAGCTGCGCAGGCCCTGACGCAAATCACAAACCCCTGACACTGCCATCAGTGCTGGGAGGGCCAACAAGTCGCTCCATGCAAGGCCTAACATGGAAGGCTTGCGGTTAATTTTGACTCATTTTCCCTCCCCTCCCACTCACATCCCACTGGCTTTTCTGAATGTTTTTCATTCAATAATTTTTCAGATTTTTCCTCTATTATTTCTCCTACATTCACTCCTTTTCTTATCACCTTCCAAATCCTCTCTTGTCCTTCTCTCCCTTAGTCTCCTTCCTTCTTCCAGTTCCCTCCTCATTTCTCTCTCCTTCGAGTCTATTTGCACGTATTCGTCAATGTGACTGCTCAGCAGCCAAGCAGAAAGGGAAAACCCAAGCATTAAGGGAATCTTACTGCTCAAGCCTAACGTGAACTAGACTGACATGGGAGCAATTAAAATGCAATTTTATGTAATAAGATGATTTATTCATTAGTACAAGGCAAGCATAAAAGCTTACAGCTGATGAGAGAACCAGGTTTGTTACAGCTGTCAGTTCCACCAGCAAAATGTATTAGTCATTTCATTTAATCTTTTTTTTTTTAAAACACCAAAAGCATCCTATAATTATGTGTTTGTGCCCTTACTTAGAGAAGAAGGCTTTGCACTGAGTTCTTAATAGTTCTTTAGTTTCATAATGAAACAGCAACAATTAAAGTGTCAGAAGAGGACTGGTCTGTCAGTGAGTCTGACTGACTCATGTACTAAAAAAAAAAAGATAATAATAATAATAGTAAGATTTTGGTCTGAAACTCAAAATATCTACCTGCTTTTCCATACTAGGAAGCTTAACAAATTCCATCCAAAGCCAAGACCTACACAAAATTTCAGATTTCTTTCCCCAAGGATAACTGCAGTAACAGGAGTAAGCTCTCATTTCCTTTCTACTTTTGAAGCAATTTCAGTGGAGAGCTCAATAACAACATTTGATGCACTTCCAAAGTCCTCTTTTTAACCAAAGGACATCCCAAGAAAGGATGACCATGAATAAAGTCTGTACTGCTGGTGGCATGTGGAAGAGAATGAGACCTTCAAGGCTTTGGCTGATCAGCCTCATACACTAGCCACAAGGCCTGACACTCTACAGAATAAAGTCCCGACCGCTCAGCTCTATCTGTTGGTGCTCATGGCAGGAACACACACTTCTCCCTTTGCAGTGGCTCCATGTAGAATTCCAGTTGGACAGGAGCTCTCAGAAAACCTGTCCCATTCCTACCCACTGTCAGCAAGAACACCTGCACCACAGCAAAGCCATACCTGAACACAGACTCAACACTTTGCAGGACTGAACCAGCAGAAAAACCACAGACAGGAAGGACTGTTGCCCAGTATCAAGTCCCCTGGGTCATTCCAACCCCCTCCAAGTCTTTCATGTTCTTAAGAATATAATATTATGGCCTAAGCATCAAAATATGCTTACCTATCACAAAACCTCTGGCTGTGGTGGTGGTTCACATTAAAAGCAAGTTTCCCAACTTGCATGAACCAGACCCTGTTCCTGATATTGAGCACCCAGAAGTATATCAAGGTTAAACACTCAGTGTTTTATGAAAGAGCAGGAACCAGAACAAATAAATATTTTAATGTCAGACTCCAGTAAACCTATTAACATGTACCATGCTGTTCATGTTTCAGACAGTGGGAGAAACCGCAGCACCCAACTCGTGATAGAAAGGGAGACAACTGGTTTCTGTGGAATTGACTGACTAAAGCAGGTAGAAACACATTAGACTAAATAGCGAAAGGCTTCAGACCAAAAAAAAAAAAAAAAAAAAAGGAAGTGTGACAACAGGATGGTCCTTCTTGTCAAGTGAGGGAAAAGAAAAAACATGCTCCATTCATGGATTTCTCAGTGCAAGAAAGTCAAGTTGGTGACTCCATCTTGGACACATTTTGGACTGCTTTGATGGGGCCAGTCTCTTCTCCGTGGTGCCCAGTGACAGGACAAGAGGCAACGGGCAGAAACTGAAGCACAGGAAGTTCCATCTGAACCTGAGGAAGAACTTCTTTCCTGTGAGGGTGACCAAGCGCTGGCACAGGTTGCCCAGAGAGGTAGTGGAGTCTCCTTCGCTGGAAATATTCAAAACCCGCCCGGACGCGATCCTGGGAAATATGCTCTAGAAGACCCTGCTTGAGCAGGGGGGTTGGACTAGATGATCTCCAGAGGTCCCTTCCAACCTAAACGATTCTGTGATTCTGTGTAATGTCAGCATTGAAAGAAAAGTTTGAAGTCTAATTTGAATGGAAACCAGGTGCTGCACTTGCACAGGGAGCTATGATAGGTGGGTTACATATCTGCATAAATCTATGGAGAACTTAATCTGAGTTGTTTTAAACAGAATTAGGAAGGTGGTTAAGTGCTTCTAAAGATAATGGAAACCAGACACGTAACTAGACACCGCTCACGAGAGTTTAAAACCAAGAATTCAGTGCCTGTTGATACCACAACTCCTCTTGCAAATAAGTTTCACTATGATGCCACAGAATTTCCATTCCATAAGCAGTTGCAATTCCGGGGGGGGGGGAAGGTGCCCTTTAAGATCAGGGCTCTAGATCCAAGATTTGCCATCCAAGACTTAAAATTTCTTAACTGGGAACCAATGCATTTCCATTAGCTTTGTACAGAAATAAGCCTTCAAAGAACACTTTTGCCAAAGGGACTCCGTTTTCAACAAACATCAAATATTCTGTCAAGATATTTCAGAAACAGTTATTTGCTCTATTAGGTGCAAAGCATCAGGCTTCTAAGTTATCAGGGTCTGTGGCAATAAACTGACAAAGCAAGTCATCTCAAGGGTCAGCAGTGCTGTTGCCTTCCTGCGGAGATTAGCTGTGGATGTCTGATGGCGTCAGCGCTGAGGACAATCAGTGAGTTTACAGCAGCCTTCAACATGTTAGCCTGAAGATATGGATGTGTGCATGTCAAATAGGCTCTTTCATAGAAACAGTACAAACATTTCTGCTCTCTATACAATCAACACCATTGCTGTACAAAGGTTTACAGCAGTGATATACACAAAGAAATTATAAAATACTGTGTTAACAATGTATTGTAAGAAACAGAAAAGACAATCTGCAAACCTTAGTGTGAAAACATTCAAAAAAGTAAAAAAAAAAAAAGTAGGATTGTGTCATGCTGAATCCATAAACAAATTAATAAAGAAAATATAAGTGATGTATACCTCTGGACAGCCTTGGTTTATTAGAAATCTATGTTTCAGGTTATTGATGTAACCCGAAAAAAAATTATCTCCACTTCTCTCACAGGTGGTAAGGACTGGCGTGAAAGCAAGTACTGGTATTGAAGTAAACAAATGACATATTGAATTACACTGAGAATGAATAGCCTCTTCCAGTCAACAGGCAAGGATACTGTACAGTTGATTCATCTGCATAGTGGTTGTCAGTATCTGTGCAGCAGGCAAACGACAGCCTAGACCGAAGTAGCATCCAGAGATTCATCTCGGGCTCTGGGGTTTGTTATGCTGTACATTAAGTTCATACCTGACAATCCCGTGCTCTGATTTTTTCCAAAAACAAAATACAAAAAATGTGAATAATAAACAGTAAGAAATGGAGGAGAAAAACTAAAAACAAAAGGATATGTGATTACAAGTTTTCACTGTGTGTAAGCCAGTAGCAGCTCCAGACTAGATTCAAAATGCACGTATGAAGTCTATTATCTGCATCTGTTGCTCAGTCTGGCCATCAGCCTAATTTCTCATCAATATTATGGGAACATGTTAGTGTAAATCTCCGCATTCAAACACATCACAAGGATCCAAACCTCCTACTGAAGCACCTTCACCGCTACCAATACATTACCCTTTTTCATTTAAGTGACAAAAGATGGTTCCTTTCAGCTTAATTACATCAAGTATTTTCAGATTTATACTTGCCACCAGCATAACCTATAGTTACCAAGATCACACATGCACATGTGCAAAGTACTTGCACATGCAAATAGCTACATGAGTGCCCAGCAACACATTCAAATATCTCTTTTTAGTTATCAGTGAGGGATCCTCCCTTCACTGGGAGAGCGGGGAGAGTAACCTGCTTGGGTTAGCTGGAAGAGCGTCACCAGCAGGTCAACGAAGATGAACGATCCCCTCTACTCAGCCCTGGTGAGACACATCTGGAGTGCTGGGTCCAGGTCTGGGCTCCCCAGTACAAGACAGATATGGACATACTGGAGCAAACCCAGCAAAAAAAACACAGAAGTGATTTAGGGACTGAGCAGTCTGTCATACAAGGAGAGGCTGAGAGAATCGGGAGCGCTTAGCCCGGAGAAGAGAAAGGTCAGGGGAAACTTATCAGTGTGTAGAAACATCCAATGGGAGAGTGCAGAGAAGAGAGAGGGAGACTCTGCTCAGTGGTGCCCAACGACAGGACAAGGAACAACAGGCACAAACTGAAATACAAGAAATTCTGTTTAAATGCAAGAAAACTGTGAGGGTGGTTGAACCCTCTGTGAATAGGTTACCCAGAGAGGTTGTGGAGTCTCCATCTTTGGAGATATTGAAAACCGACTGGACACGACGCTAGAGCAGGTTGCTCTAGCGACCTTGCTCTGAGCAAGGGGGTTCGACTAGATGATCCCCAGAGGTGCACTTCCAACCTCATCCAGTCTGGGATTCTGTGACATACTGGTTCCAGGTGCCTGTTAGTCAAATACTCAAACAAGCAAGGAGCACTTCAGTCAGAGGGAGTAAGCAACATAGAAGGACATGTGGAATAAATTTATCACAAAGTTTCACAATTCTTCATTTTCTTACACAGCATGCGCACGTTATATATCTGCCTACCCACACACCTGCAACTGTTGCAAGGTCTGCTTTGGCATGCCCTGAGTTGTTAGCGTCATTCTGGGGAATATTAAACTAAAACATCAGTTTTCAGACTAGATAAATTTGAGTTCCTTTCCACATCGCTGTCAGAAGCGGAGTTAGAAGACAAAGATCTCAGACGCAAACACGCTTTGCCCTAACATTTACTGACTCCTGGAGAAGAGTAACTGGGTTGAGTCACAGTATCAAAACGAATGCAAGCACATACACACACTTTTTTAATCATCCCCAAGAGGCTGTGCGTTTTTCACACAGCATCACTTCGTAAGTGGGGGGGGAGATGGATTTGCATCCTCTTACATGAAAATCAACCATGACTATGAAGAGACTCAGTTTCCTAAAGGCATTTTGTATGTTACAGAAAAATAAAAAAGATGTCAGCTTCTGGAGAAATGGAGTAGGTATCCGTGGCTTGATCTCTGACAAATGGTGCAAGTGAACAATGGATCAGGATGGTAGCCTGAAGACTTGATACTGCAATAAGCTTTCTGCATTCACCAAGTGGACGCTGAGAGGAACGTCTGGGTAGATACCTGTGTGTTAACAGAACCCTTCTGTGCCATTCACTAGCATATGAAGCAGTCCAGGCCCATCAAGTTGCGATCAAAGGAAAAATACCCAAGGATAAGCACTGGGGACAGAGATTCAGCGCAGAGGAAGATGTGATTAAGCAAGACAAGACGCACAATTTACAGACTGAAAAATTAGGTTAAAATAAATCATTATGTTAATGAAACTGGAACAATTCAGTTTCCATCCTGTGCCTGCATAGTGCAGAATGTTCCTCAGCCCCTTCACTTCACCTGAAGAGGACACTGAAACCTATCCAAAGTTTGCCCATGCCAGAACCTCCTCATGTCACACCCATAGAGGGTCAAGGTTCTGTTAAGGACACACAGCAAATGAAAGCTATGTTAACAAATTAAACCTGATCCACAGAAGACAGATCTGTGCCAACACAGAACACTAACAGAAAAACAAACCCCAATATTAAAAAGTAGCAGTAATGGAAACTCATTTCAAAAACTCATTCCCAACATAGTTCAACATTTAGGCATAACACTGTAGTATGAAACTCACGCATCTCACTCTGGAAATTCAAAAGAAATTCCTCCTCACTTCAACCTTGAAATGGGACCAGAAAGAACACAATACAGGAGAAGGTTCACAAACCAACTGTCAAAACATAAGCAAAAAATAAAATTTTCATAATATTTTAAGAGAGTAGAGCTTTTAAATCAGTTTTTTTTTCTTCTTACAAAGATTTGGCATATGAAGTGTAAACTATGAGGCCAGATATCATTCCAATTCTGGAGATCATCATAAGGAATATCAGAGTATACACTATTTAACAGAAAACCTTTTTTAAAAGCAGCTATGAAACTTAAAATTCTGCTTTTAAGAGAACTAAAATTCATGTTAGAAAAAGCAGGTAACTTTTCATCAGATCTTTTAGCAGTAATAAATTTAAAAAAAAAAAAATCAATATTCCTAGATGTTGCACTCCAATCTTTAATCCCATAAAATGATGAGCATTGAGCACCTAAAAGTATTTTTTTTTTTTTTTACTACTCAACAGTGAACAATGAACTTTAGAAAAAAACCTCTAAAACAACAAATTACCTTACAGTACATTTTTGTTTTAGGTCTGCATGCAACAGGCCAAACCTAAACTCAGAATTTTTCACAATTAAGTTAAAAACAAGTAAGATGTCTTTCAGCACTCAAATTGTCATTAAACAGATAAATTTCCAATACATTGTTTGGTGAACAAAAATATTTCTTAGCTATATTTTGCAATATTTTGACAGTAAGATTCTTTTACTATGGCTGACAGTAAATATCTTTCAAAGCCATTTCTCAGATCTCCTATGACCTGCCTCTACCACAACTCAGCCTTATCATCTCCCGTTTGTCACAGGTAGGTCAATGTTGGCTTAGTAAAGACATCTATCTCTGAAACTATTTTAGTGGAAGGCAAGAGGAACGAGTACGTGGATGTGGCAGGACAGTATATGCTTCCAGAAGACACAATGCAGAATTGCACTGTTGGGGACAACAGCTAACTGGGTATCTTGCTCATGGGCATCAGTAAGTCCCTAAAAGATACACAGGGAGACAGAGAGGACACAAGTGAAGGATGTAACAAGAAGATATTGAGCACTTCCATTTCTACACACAAGGTTTTAGGCATCTGTCAGATGGAAACCCTGTCTCGACCAACAGGGAATTCTCCACAGGGAGGTGAGAAAATAGGTAAGAACCGACTGCAGAAGGAGGAAGATAAAGCAGCACCGTCCTCCTGTTCATCCCCTGTATGCCCCAAAAGAATTAGGAAAGTAATCTACATTCCTTACATAAGCAGATTTCTCAGGCTCCAGTCACTTCCAGCCACACAGAGTAGTACTGGAGCAAGATGACAGCCAAAAGCTTTCACTTCTATTGGCAAATTTATGAGTCATAGTTTGGGGGAGTTCTCCACAAACAATAGACTTAACAGCACAGAAGAAACAGGAAGAACTAGGTTTCCAGTAATCATGCACATTGTACTTGGCTAGAGTTAGCACCTCTTCATATTTAGTAATCATCACAGTTTGACATTTACTGTCAGAAGCCTCAGCCCTGGCCCTCACCTCTACACAAAGGCATTTCAATAAAAAAGCAAAAAGTTACATGCTGGTAACTGCTGTTTGTCAGAGCCATTAAAAGATTACCAACTCTCAGGAATTTCTCCAAACACTGCAGAAAAACTCTAGTTTGGTTGCAGATCTACAGTACCTACGTGAAACACTGAAGAGCTCAAAATCGAATCTACCATAGAGACTCGTGACAACTCCCTTAGAAGTGGGGTGACAACTGTTACTGCTCCATAGTAAAAATCTCTCAGTAGCATGCACTCACATGGAGTGCGCTCCTGTTTGCTTTATCACAGGTCCATTAAATTCAACTTCTTATGAAGAGCAGACTTTAAAAACTTGCCTCAAATTAAGTGCTAACGTCATTTTTCCTCTCCGCTCCCAAATGTAGATGCCTTCCTTCAAATTCTTTGCTTATCTCAGCTTATCTCACAAGCTCTCAGGCAGTCCTCCCCTCTGTCCTACAGATGCTTAGTTTCTGAGAAGATTATGGAACTAATCATCACCTTAATGCATCTTTTCTGCAGGAAGACAATCAATGAATGGAGTGCTTTGCACAGAACACGATCATTGTTAGGAGATAGTTTCTAGAGGCACATTACAAAGAACAAGTTCATCTGCAAAAGGCTCATCATGCACTAAGCTATGTAATAATGCCAGACTTCCTCTCTGCACCTTTATGAAGGCTATGCTATTTCAATATATTTTAACTACACATTAATGGTTAGACCAGTAACAAGCTTAGAGAAGCAGGCTTTCAGCCTTGAACATGATGCCCCTTGCCTCTTGCTCCACATACACACATATCTCCCTACTATTCTTCGTTAACAGCATGCAAAATTTCATCTTCCTTTCAGTTCAACTTTTTGCAAAGACTCCAAGAAACTTAACAAGAATGCTATTTCAGCTTTCATCCCCACCAAATAATGGATTACCTTAATAATAAAGGAAAAAAAGAGAGAGATACATTGTCTAGATATGTCTTTGGATGCTAAAATGACATCTTTCCTATATAATCAGAATAAATTAATTTTAACATTCTCTAGGAAATTACAAAGACTTTCTTCTGTGTCTGTAATCTGGGAATTATTACAGGAGGCACATGTTAATGCTGTAGCCTAAAAGCGCTTTAATCCACAGTATTTCACCCTGGGTCAGCACGACATCATCCATACTATTCTAGTCCAGAAGCGTCCTGCACAGAAACCAAAACATTCCAAAATATCTTTACCCTCAAACCTACATGTACCAGTTCAACAAGTGGATTTAAAAAGCAGAGAAATAGAAGCATGTGAATCAAATATTTCAAAGCTGAGTCAGTGTTTAATGAACCCCTCCCCCTTACTCCTCCACACTGGAGCACAATTGGAGTTTCATCATCTCCATGTGCTGGCTAGCAGAGGAGTTCAAGACACTAGTTTTAATTTATTATTAAAAAGAGTTAGTTACTTGAGAAGCTGCCACTCCGCACAACACAAAGACAATACACAGTCCTCTCCTTTAGCTTAAGGGAGTTGTATTTGCTAGAGGTATGCTTTTGTTTCAGAACAAACCCAAAACAGACAAGCCCCCCCCCCCCCCCCCCAAAAAAAAAAAAAACCTCACGAAACCATACACCACTCCTCAATTTTGGAACCTCTTTCTGATTTCTCAGAGCTAGAGTCCATTTACGCTTCTGATATACTGAAGAGGTCTGCTTTTGTTAGAGGAAAGAGAAGGAAACAGGTTTATGGATATGAGAAAGGAGTCGTGTAGGCAATAGGCAGAAAAGCCTGAAAAGATGGGCCGTCTTTAACACTTAAAGTTGTTAAGCTATGTAAAGCACCAGAATTGATATGAAAGTCCAGATGCAATCCACAGGGGTTAAGAGATCATAGCTAATGCAAAAGATGTTTGGTCAAATAATACAGGTTACTTTGGGGGAGAGGCCAAAACCTGCAAGATCTGCTTGGTCTCACAGAAAAACTACCCCTGTGATTTAGAGCAAGGCTAGGCATCGGATCTCCTAGTCATGCACGCAAGTTGCAAAGCTCTGAGTACACAGCAGCGGAAATAGTGACCCCAGTTCACTAACTGGTTCAAGATACCTGTTTAAACCCATCCCCATTCAGTAAAGCATTTAAGCATATATTTGAGCACATTCTTGACATCAAATCTTTCTGAGGAGGCAAGAAGATACTGCACATTCAGAAACAAAGCTGGGACACAACGGGGGAACCTCAGAATTATCCTCTGGCATTAGCCTGTACATTGAAGTCACTGCCCATGTCAGACAGAGCTGTGGTGCACTCCTTAACTAAACTCGTCACCATTTCTAGGGAACAGCTTTCAGTCACCTAAGATAAACTCAACTCTGATTGCATGGATGCAGTGAACAGAAAAATACTGATTACCACAACTAACAATATGACTGTGAGAGCAGGAACATTTTAGTTTCTATTTACTCAAATCAATTGGTGTAGAGAATGGAGTGGTTTTCTTTACCTTTTCCTGGTTCAGGATACCCCCTCAACCTTTGATTTTCAGGCTTCCTGAGAAAGAGACCAATAATAACTACTCTATAATATAGAGATAATGGTCTAAAATGCTCTATAAATTGAATCTCCTCTGGAACACCTGGCACATCACTCCCTGTAAAAACAAGTCTGCTTGCATCATATCTCTGTATTGTTGCTTTTAATACTACTCCTACCACGGGCAGCCGAATAAAAGCAGGAGGAGTATTTCTCAAAAGTTCACCCCCTTCTGCTGCTTTTTCCCCTGCCTGAAGGCAGCTGTGACTAGACCATCATAACTATCTCTGCAGCAGATATGCCGAACAAGCTGGTTAGAGCAGATGAGGAATCAGCAGCAGGAGATGATGACCTGTAGCGAAAAAGATCCCGTTTTCATTATCATATTCCCTTGGGGGAGAAAGGGTTTTTTTTTTTTTTTGGGGGGGGGGGGGAGACGGAGACACACACACACACACAAAAAAAAAAAAAATCCCACCACGCACCCCCTACACAACAGAAAATGGGATTTTGCAAACTTCTCTCAAGAGGCAAAGATAAGTTCCACTTAGAAGCAGATTTTTTTTTCCTTTTTTCTGGTCCCATATGAACACAGAGGTAAATGCAGCTTCCTTCCCAGTTCTATGACAATCTGCCAGCGGATGTGGAGTTATCCGACATCTCTTTCCCCATGGGAGATTAGATATACAGGCAGGACACTCTAAATAGAATGCTTCCCAACAGCATGAGACATGGGCGTTTTAAGCCTTGTATCCAAACAAAGCTCAATGTATTACTAATCAAATACCCATAATGTTCTGGCCACACAAAGCAGTTATTCCTGCAGCAATGTATTTGAGAGCTAAGGACAACAGGCCTCTGTATCAAATAAATTGAAATACTTTAAAACTGATTTACAAATGTACTGAACAAGACCTAACAATGATAACACATTTGCTGAAGTCATCCTTGCAAACAAAACTTATGATTTTGAGCACTGCAGGTCTTTTCAAACGTCAAGCTGCCTTTGATACAAAGCAAGTTATGCATGCAGTTTCCAAAAAACAGAAAGGACTAGCCACTGCTTCAGCTTTCTAGGGCTAGAACCGCAGAAGCATCTGTGTTGCACACAATTAATCCCAGTCACTGGCAAGGGAGACAATCTGATCCAGGTTTCTAAATTTTAATTTACCTGTCTCAAGGTATAACTCCAAGTTCACACATTCTCATTGCTCTTGCTGGAACCACTCTACCTAACTGTGATGCTATAAGGCAAAGTAATACAGTTAAAAGAATGCTGAACTACAAAAGACAGAGTCAAATAGAAAAATAAAAGGGTAGTTCAGTCCATTTTCCACCCCTCATCAGTTATACATACCTGTGCCATTCCTGCCAGTCATTTGTCTAACATTAATATAGTAAGGGAGGCTCCAAGCCTCCCTAAGCAATACAGAATATTCTACTTAGCTATGCTAAATTAGAACGTTTTTCCTAATGTCTAACCCAAGTTTCTTTTGCTCTAAAATCCCACCCACTAAGTCCTAAAAGGGCAGAAATAGCAAAAACTACTTTATTCATTTCTATTGCAGACTTTTTAGCCTCTGAAGATTTGCGTCTCTCCCTTACTCTTCTTTTTTTCTTTTCTTTTCTTTTTTTTTTTTTTTTGGTAAGCTCATATATCCTTGTTCACGGACCTCAGTCTTTCTCACACCCTTCTCTGAACTGTCTTCGATTAGCTTTTAATCTTTTCCAAACCTGGAAACAGTACCTCATCCAAGAAAAGGGTATCAAGGAATCTCCATTATTTTACTGAAAAAGCTAGACAGTAGCTTTGGGGTTACTGAAGATGCTTCAGTCTCCAAAAATACTGTCCTTACTGACTGATTTACCCCGAAGCTGTCTGTCATTTAACTCACTAATGCTAGCTTAACCTGCTTATGAGGCTACTACGATGATCACTGCATGGTTGAAAGGCATGATTTTTTGTATTCTTTTGAAGTGACCTAATCCTGCATAGCAGCTTGCACAAATGAAAATGAGCTACCATGCTAGGATTTTAACAACTGAAAAGCAGAAATCTTTTGACATAGCAGCTGAGAAATCATAGATCGTTTCAGAGTTAACATACCTCTTCTAATGGCATAGCTGAACCTCTTATTTACAGAGCTCCTCAGAAAACAGGTAAGTAAATGAAATGAAAGCTGTAGAATAGCAGTCCTAGTGGAATTTGAATACAAATACCAAAATACATATACATAGGCACATATATATACACACATGCACACAGAGGATACAGTTAGATCTTTCTGAACACTATACAGACATGTGGCAGAAGGGAAGTCTAAAAGCATTTTATAAAAACAAGGTTGGTTTCAGTGAAAAATCACTTCTTACCTACACACTACAATTACATTGTTACTTTTGGTTATTAGGAGTCAGCCTGTGCCTAGAGCTAGCCCCTCAGTACTTCAAGCTTATATGACATTTATGTTAGCATAAGCTTGGAAGCTTCACACAAACTGAGGATACTAATTTTATAATGAACTATTGGAGGTGTGAACATGTCAGCAGGATATTTATATGCTCATAAATTGTTTCTCCTCACCACACTGGTCCCTGAAGAAGCAATGCACACTATTATAGCAAATTCATTCTCCTGAACGCTGCAAGTTCTACTTTAATAACATATCTATATCTACCCATTTTTATGAAGACTACTAATTTCTGTAGAGCTTTCCACATTTCAAAATGAAGCTAGCAGATGCCTGGCACTTCTCAACTATCTCTGGTTTGGCACCCAGAGGGGAAAACACCAAAAAAAAAAAAAAACCACACACACACTTTTGAGGATTCTAAACTGAAAGAGAACCCACAGAACATAATGAAAAAGATTGTATTTTCTCTAATTAGAGACGTTAACAAGAGCATGAAAGTATCTCTGCAGCAGCACTGACTTAACATTAAGCAAGCATTGATTGCTTCCACGCATAACTCAACCCAGGATTATCCTGTAAGAGTCTATGCCCTGACCTTTAGCAGTAGTTCACCTTCAGAAAACTGATCAAATTCATTTCAAAACAGTTTGAACAAAATATAATTTTAAGTTGAGATCTGTCATCTGATGGTCTCAATGTCTTAACCAGCAAGTGTTCCACTAAGTACAGGAAGTTATTTTACCAATTTAAGAGGTCAAAACACACACAGCCACATCAAAGCCACATTCTCTCCCACGATTGCAGTGACACAGGACAACTCCGCCACCTTACTGTTAAGCTATTTATCTGATGACACACTAAAAAAAGAAACCAATAGACTTCTGAATCATAAAATGATACTAACTGCAGCAGATGATGAAACTCATGACTCAGGCTACTAAGATTACCACGTTCCAAATTACACTACTTGCATCTCTCATGTATTCCTTTGCTGCTGGTATAATTTGTAGTTACCATCAATTAAATGACAGTCATAAATGGAGCTTCAAAAGATAAAAATGAATCATTATGTTGAGCCAAAAAGCAAATAAAAATGTCAAAAGATTAACTTTATAAGTGCCCTGAGGTACAGCATAAACTCTTCACGACATTAATGCAACATGTTGGTCTGTCAGTACTCTTTGCCTAGAAAATATTTTACATTTCCAGTGACACAAATTCAGCATTTTGGCTCTTCTAAAAGGATTAGCAGGTTGTTTCCTGCTTCTGTGTTCTTACAAAGGAGAAAAGGGGTAACTCCTTGTAGTTAGGACTAGCAGAAAATAGAACCATCACCAGAGGATTTGCCTGTGCTTCAAAATAACACGTAGGTGTAAGTACAAACACACTATCAAGAACTCCTTAGATGTACTGCTTTAAAAAGTTTCAGCACATATTTCTTAAGCTTCCCATCAAAACCCATCCTTCAGAAATACTTTCACTGAAGTACAAAAACGTAGGAAGGAATAAGTGGTGTTCAGAAGGACGTTACTGGTAACCCTTATTTCCTTCAGCTCCCCGTATCGTTTCCATCTCTAGCAGTGGGAACAGATGACTAAGGAGAGAAAGTTGAGGTTTTTAATCCCGATCGTTAAAGACCGGCTGCTTCCCTAGTAAAACAGTGGCACAACACGCAACGCATCTAGACCAGGCTGGAAGTCTGTTATTAAATTGGAGGAGAAAAAGCAGCTCTGTGACAAATCATTACAGCATAACCAAATAACCAGTCTTACATTTTATGCACATTAGCAGTCACATTACTTGCAAATGGCAACATGAAGTAAATGACACTATCTCCAAGTGACATGAGCACCAGACCATTCTTGTCCTTTACAATAGCGATGTTTATAGAGATAATGTATGGAATTAAATACTGAAATACAAAGACTATTGAGTCATAGCTACTGTACTCCGAAGGCCTGACAGCAAAAGATGTCCAAAGAATTTAACCGCTTTGGAGATACATTAGACTGCAATATAACAATGTCAAGCTATGCTTAACAAAATATTTCTAAAGAATATTACGGAAAGGGGATTAATGCAAACAGACTGTCATCTACCAGTAACACCTTCTGAGCTATTCTTTCATGAATGAGTTGGAAACTGTGGCCCTAGGTGCTTATAAGTCACAGATACGTATTCTCCTGCTCCCTGAGCATCCCACATAAATAGGTTCAAATATCAGAGTCTGCCCAAAACAGTCTGTTCTTGAATGCTCTCCAGGACTGGAAGGAGCAGGAGGGGACTCTGAGAAAAGCAACGGATATGCATGTCCTTCCCAGAGGAGAGGTTCACAGATGACACTAGTGAAAAAAACTTGGTTTGTTCTGTGTGAAATTATCCAGAGAAAAAGGTGATGAACAAGGAGTATCCATCAGAAGCTTGCCTCTCCCCCATTCTCCTGGCAGAAGTTAATGCTATTAAGGAATATCTGTCACAGATAAGAATTGCTGGGTTTTTTTAAAAATAAACAAAGGTATAGCTCTAGCAAGGGTTTTATTATTATTATTTTAAATAAATCAAGCGTACACTCATACCCTTCAGGTTCATAATTCCTTCACAGGATACAGCGAAAGGAAGCCCTGAACCAGGAGGAGTGACCAGAGAAAATATGGGGAGCAGAAAAGCAGAGAACAGAAACAGCAAATAAAAGAGATCACAGTTAGAGCAGTCCCCTTACTCAGGGGATACAGCAAAGAGTCAGAACAACAGGGAATAAGAGACTCGGAAAACATATACAGGGGAAAAAAAACGCCAAGAAGGAAATCCAATCTGTTTAACTGTGTTACAGTACTGTAGTTCCTCTGAGCATTACCCAGAGCATCCCAAAGGCAGAAGGAGTAGGCTTGCCTTGAAGAGGAGAACACTCGGTTGCAGGAGCCCCAACATTCCCTAACTTAAGTAAGCAGATCCTTGGGTGGGGTACAAAGAATCACTCTACAACCAACAGGACAGGTTCTTCCCATGAGACTAAGGAGATCTTATTACAAGAACAAATGCATGCCACCGCAGGGCAAGAAGCATCACAGCTTTTATTTTCCTTGCCAAGGAGAAGAAAGGTTCCCTTTGCTCTAAGGCCTTGCTTGAGCTTCTCAGTCCAGGATCAAATCTTCAGAGAAATCTCACAGGCCCTGCCGAAAAGAAGAGAGCTGGGAGAGGCATAATTTGAAACATATCCAGATGCTACAAAATTCAACATGCAATTACAAGATTGATTTTTTTTTTTAAACCAAAAAAATCAGAGATGTACAGAAGCTAGGTAGCCAAAGCAGTGGAGAGGCTAGACACAGACAAGCAAAAGGCTGGAGGGGGGAAACTTTACAGAGGAAAGGCGACAGCCTGAAGAACAAGGAAAAGAACAGCTCCACCTCTAGCTGACAAGGACAGGGGATTAAGATTTCAGGCTGAAGACCCTGATCCATAAGTTTATGACAAATGCACACCCATAACATGAATACTCAAAAAATCTTAAAAAAAAAAAAAAAGGGGGGGGGGAATTTGCTATGAAACCAATCAGCATTTCTAAACAGTGGACTCTTGACTTTAAACAAAGTCATAAATTAGGGGGGGAAAAAAAAGTCTTCAAATTAAAACACTTCCAATTCTAGCAGCCACATGTATCTCCCGATACAGAGTTTGGCAGGTGTTTACTTCTGAGTATTCATTCTGAAGCTTTCAACACAACAGCTGGACCAAAGCATCTTCAATTGATTTGTTCCAGCAGAACTCTCCTGGTTTCTCTCCCAAGGGAAACGGAACCAATTCCGTAAATAAAATGAGCTACTTACCTGTACAGTAAGAAACGCTTTGAGTTATGCTGGCTGCAGGCACTTACATTGCATATGCTTTCTTACACCTTTGTTCAATCTTTTGACCAGTACGACGACTACAGCATTCAGCTGCTCTGCAATTCACCATGGCTCACAAGAGCAGCATAAAAATGTGAAGCGTGCTAATCACACCTTGAAATCTTTCTACCAATAGATTCCAGAAAGAACCTTGAGACGCCTTCATCTAGCAGATGTTTAACTTTCTCATTCTCCTTCAGTAATTGTCCACATGTCTAGTCCACTCCTGACTTCTTTTTGATCATGTTAATTAACTCAAGCCACCGCAGGATACATAAGGCAACACCATTAAGAACTCGTACGTCAGAGATTTTTCAGGGTCTGGTAACACCACCACAGAATAACAGAAAAACCGTATTACCGGACCGAGGATGAGGACCAGACGAAAAGTTCCCTATAGGTTAATTAGAAACAGAGGCTACAGAAATGTGTGAAGGTCTCATAATAAGCGTTCCCTCAGCCCTTAGAAATAACTTCATTCAACTCTGTACTGCCTGAAAGGCCAAAACGTGCACTTTAATAGAAGAGGCAACCTAGATTACATTTGGGAGAACAGACAGTCCAAAGTCACAGTGTGCAAGGAAAAAAACCTGCTGTTGAGTCCTCTGGAGGAATAATCTCTTGCTTCTCAAAGGCTCATATACACTATCTTACACTTCAGATAAGGACCCTTTCCAGAGCTGTCAGCCTACCAGTATCTAGCATACTGATGCCAGCTGGTAGACCCCTTGGCCTTGCTGAAACATCAAGCCATTGAGCTGAAAAATAAGCCAGAAAGCTGCCAAATTGACTGAGAGATTCAACTTGGAATACCATACTCAGAGAAAACAAAAAATTCTGGTCTGCTCTGGGACTGCCAGGGCAAGACAACAAGACAGATCCAGTCTGCTTGAGCATGCTACCAATTATACAAAAAAAAAAATATGCAGGAAAGTTGAATAGCTAGAAGTTCACAAATGAAAAAAAAAAAAAACCAAACACTTAACTGGCAAGGAGTTTTGCTAAGCCTTCCTGGCTCTGTTGTACAGCCAGCGGAAGGGGTTCCTGCCAGTAGACCTCAGGGAGCTAACTAGCTGCAGACAACAGAGGGTATACCAAATACAAACGAGCCTCGCTTCCTCACACAGCAGGGCAAATCTTGCTTCTCTCCCCACCTAGCGGTAACATGCCTCGCAGCAGCAAACACAGACATCAGACAAAAGGGGGAAGAAGGATGAAAAACACACACACACACAAAACAAACCCCAAAACATCAGCATATTCTGACTCAGATGGATACTGGTTAGGAAGATGCCTCTGCACAGTGTGATCTTGATGTACTACAGCACCTGAATCTTAAAGCTGTCACAAAACCATTCCCACAGCTGAGCCCACGTGCCCATTACCACAGTGCAAGCAGGCAGTAACAGAACAGAACTCTGCCTTGTAACAGCACATCTTTCCCCAAGCTTAAAGGACAGGAGAACTTTTCTCATTTGATCCAGCTGTGATGTCTGCTGTGAAACATACATGTTTCAAGACAACTGCTGCAAGCACTGCAAGTGAAATATGGCATGATATGTAATCTTAGTGTATCAGCACATACCCTGAAGTTTCAGGAAAAACTGCACCAGTGTTTTAGATTATATGAAGCGTTGCTCTCAAATAGCCCCTGTGGTCTAGAAAGCCATCAACTTACAAGTTCCTAGACTCCTGATTTGGCATCAGGACGAATTTGTATCTATTTTCTTGTAAGGTGGAGAAATAAAGTGAATAGAGATAAACTAAATCTTTGCCCCATTTCAGTCCTTGAAACTGCTACCTGTAAAGGAATATAATTTAACCCACAGGCTATATAAGCTTGCAGACACCATCATCAGGGAAAAGCACACTTAAAATAATCAACGACTGCTGATAAGGCAGCCTCCATATTGGCACAAAACAACCTCTAACAGAAGCAGAAAAGAACCTTCTCAAAACTACACGGACCAAAGCATTAAACACTGTGCAGTGAGCAGCAAATCATCTGGAAAGATGCAGGAAAATTATGGATATTAAGGTGACCATATAGATTAAGAGGCAGGGAACAGGACAGCAGGAGGCTTTCAAGAAGTGACCACATACACGGTATGCAGAAAGGAGTATGAGTTCCCACAGTCCCACCCATACCACAGATAAGAGATGTTGAAGTTCTCCAAATCTGCTGAAAAGAGTCCTCTTCCCCCCAAAACAGTCCTATCCCAGGTGTGCTGGCTACAAGCATAGATAGAGCCAGAGCAAGTAGTTGTCTGCAGATGCCTAAAGAAAGTGCTTCCTCTTACATGACTTCAATACCAAATCTACAGCTCAGGTGCTGACTGTAGTAGCCGACTTGGGTACTATGCCCTGCGCAGAAGCTGAGATTTAAACATACACCTGACAGGCAGGCACAAAGGCCAGGAGAGCAGAGAGAAAACAATGCTGAACTAGTAACAAAAGGTGAAAGTTCTCCTGAAAAGAAGACATCGTCAGCTTGGAACTGCAGGTTTATTCTCGGAGACCAAAAGAGGCTACAAATGTCCAGGGCGCATCACAGCAACCGAACTCCTGATTTCCAAGGGAATACCCAGGCTCTGAAGTTCCCCCACCTATTTGGTCTGTGCAAGGACAATGCTCAAAACTGCACAGTGGTGGTACCCCAAGGGAGGGGGAGGTAAGTTTTGCTTGGACTTAGCAGTAGAAGCTAGCAAGCAGGTTAACACACAGCTCCCGCAGGATCGTGTCAGCCTCTTTTCTCTATCCTCCAAGTTCCCTTCTTCCAGACCAAAAGATGCAGTTAAAAAAGGTGTGTCAAACTAAGCAGTAGGCAGTCTGTTATGATGGATTAATGCTAAGTTTTAGCAGGGCAGCTGGACAACTTGACCCTGAGCCAACCTCTTTTCTTCAGATATCAGGCAAATACATGCAAAGAAAACCAGAGCTATGAAATTACCACAGAAAAGTGTGAAGTAGAAGCAATAAGAATAGGTGACACTGCCAAGACTAAAACAGCACAATTCAACTGGAAAGGGCTGTCCCATACCTTGACACGCGTGTGTACAAAGGTTTCAAAGGCTTTAATGCAGGTTTTTGAGATAATCTGATTTGAAAGTTGCAGCCATCTCAGAATCACTTTATCAGCTGTACATAACCTGTTTTTATATGCGAGATCTAACATGTGGGATCCAACATAACCACAGGTTTTCTTTGTTCAGGAATCAAGAATGTCAGCAATTTGGGGATTTAAGAAGTACGCTTTAAGTTGCACAGATGATGGAGCAAAGGAACTGGGCAAAAATTTATTCTAAAAAAAACAACATGAGAGAAACCATCAGGTTAGTTCCGTAATCTCTACTCAGTGCTTACTATTTAAAGTAAAGTTAACTGTTCATTAGCAGTGAAAGGCTGCAATTAGTATTTGGAAACAATAAAGTAGAACTGCTATAAACTGTTTATTTTCACTGACAAAAAACAAAGTACTATTCTTCTGCCATTTCTGTAATAATATTTATTCAAACTGATCAAAAATGGTAAGTCAAAACTATTTTTAGCAAAGGTTTTGCCATCCCTGATTATGCACACCATATGAAATTTGAAAAGTCATTATTACTGAAATGAAATGAAGGACCACACATCTCAAAGAAGCTATTCTAAGTCAAATAAAATCAGAAAAAGTAAGTGATTTATGGATAGAGGGAAAAGAGAAAAAAAAAAAAGAGTAGTATAATGTGAGACCCAGAACCGCCAGGAGGATATCTTCTTTCCACTGTGGACTGTAGCATCATACCTGAGGGTTTCCTAAATCCCTAGTGCTCCTCCTTCCCCATTACAAACCCTATTTTTTTTTACATTCTTCATTTAACACTACTCAACTTCAAAGTGGTAAAACTCCTCTGCAAAACACTAGTCTGCCAACAGTACTGGTCCAAGAGCAACACCCAGAGGCCAAATATATCCCTACAGGAACCCTGCACTCTGCCCTGTTTCTTTTGGATAAAGAAAAACCTCCAAAAATACAAGCAGCAACTGTTGTCAAAAATAAAAAGCCGACAAAACTCTTCCAATGACAAAGTAAGTGGTAAAATGTTTCAGGCAAACGAACCCAGGCATCAAAACCTAAACTTTAAAACCACTGTGAACAAGGTTTAAGAACAGATAATATACACACACTTTTGTGAAGCAGATGTGCAGTGATTTTTGCAATATGCACGTGTATAGAATTTTGCATGGCAGCAGCACTATAAAGGAGCAACTAAGACAATGCCTTCTGCCTAGAAGGTTAATTGCATCTTGCTTGGACTACAAGACAGAAAGGAGGCAGCCTGCTCCCCGTTTACTTGACCGGCTGTCAGAGCAGCATCTACGAGCGTTAGCTTGAAGGCACTTTTTGTAGGAACATCTGTGGCTACGCAACAAAAAGACTCCAGCAAATCAGTAATACCCTACCATCTTTAATAGGAACACTTAATTTGGAATCACAGAAAAAGAGACAGCAAACTGGGTACAAAAACAAGTCACAAGGCCTTCATCCTAAGACTTCTGAATCTAACAAGACTACTCTCTGTAAACTTAAAGTCTGCAGAACAGATAAAGAAAAAAGTTGACAAACTAAGAACACAATTAGGAACAGCCCAATAAATTAAGAGAAATACCGAAGTCAGTCTTTCTACTGAGAAGAAATACAACAGATTATAGCCCTGAACACTTATTTAGAATCAAATGTACTTAAAATAATTTAAGGCAGTGAATTCTGTGTAATCACAAAACATGACTACACCTACCAAACTTTTTATCTTGAGATTTGATATCAGGACAATTAATTTCGAAAATAATCAGGAACAAAGGCCTCAAACACCTGGTGAACAAGATCTTCATCTACTCAGCAGGGTTTATCCCATTTTCCTCAGAGTTATTTACATTCTCTTCATTTTTATTCATCTTTTCAGAATCATGCTCTTCATGTGGCTCAAGATCTTCATCCGGTTTTGCATCAGCTAAGAAGAAGCAACCATCCTTCAGTACCTGCTCAGCTGTCAGTCTGTTACAGCATAGCAAATTCAAGAGAAGAGATTTGACTTTATCATCCTAGAAACAGAGGGAGAAGAATCTCATCAACCAGCAAAGCAAACACGATTTCAAATAACAACCAAGTATTTGATGAACATTTCTCTTCAGTGCTCAGTGCCCAAAGCTATCACAAAAGGTTGTACCACACATTCCCAATGGTCAGCATGCTTAACACACCTAGTGTTCGATAAGAACAGAACAAAAGCAGTCAGCACTGCCAACCTGGTGCCAGCAAATTTCACAAAAGGGTATGTGTCATATTTTAAAACATCATTTCCCTGAACTAGAATAAGTTAGAGAAATACTGAAGTCAGTCTTTCTGCCGAGAAGGAACACAACAGGTTCCATTTACCTTCTATATCAGACTTGTAACTTCAGTCATTTCCTTTACCTCTCTGCAAGAGCACAGAAAAATAAAGAAATGGAACTAATAGACTGTAAATCAATAGCAGCTATTTTGTTATTAGCCCATTATTTATACCTAGATTCCTTGGGTTTTTTTCAGAAGGAAAAAGTGCCTAAATGCTTAGCACCTCAACGCCAGACTCCAAATGTAAAATACAAGAGCACAGCTGCTACACATACGCATAAACAAGAGCTACTGAAGAAGAAAGGGCACACACCGGATTCGGACAACAGGACTACAAGAAAGATGCCCTTCGAATGCTCAGCTAGAGAGCTAGATGACCAAAATTCAAAGTAAACAGAACATTTCCATAAGAGAGCTTGCTTGTTTGCAATCTCCCCAAGCTAGCATCGTCTCTGACCACGGTCAATACACCAGCGAAGCACAGAATACCGGCATGTCCCCTTGCCTACCCTCATTTCATCAAAAGAATCTGATCTATCTGCTACAATCCCCGTGATTCAATCACTTGTGAACGTACACAAGCAGTCAAAAAACCTGGGGACAAAAAGCAGCAGATAATTCCCAACTCTTCCACTGATTTGCAGTGACGCACGAAAATTAACCTTTTCCCAAATGATCTGAAATCTCAGTGAAAAGATGAGATCTGAAAATGCTCATCTTACAGATGTAAGAAATTGTAAAGTGTTTTAAAACTTTTAAAATGTCCAAAAGAAAATCTCTAGACAAGAACAAACACTTGACACACTGAAATGCATAAGTGAACTACACGACTATGTACTTCCTCTACAGAATTACAAACGAAGAAAGTGAGCATTAAAATAGATTTAAACCTATTAAAGCTTTGCACTTACAAATTTGCATTTCACAATGCTGTCAGATGTCTGTCATCAACAAACATCCCCTTCCCACCATCTTCTGGCACTAAGGAAACTGAAAACTGATCCCACAAGTAATACTACTGTAGGACAACATTTCATTGCATTTAATCCAACTCGTTTGCTCCTGTTTATCTATTTTTTTAAATATAAACACAAAAAACTGGAAGCTGAAGCACACTGAATGTCGATGCTTAGCATGGCTAAATGAGTGGCTACAAGACTTTAACTCTTTAACTACTGCTTCTCCTCAACAGCTAGCTTAGAAAGTTTATTAATATCCTCTTGTAATGCTTCAAGTTTTTCTGCAATTTTATATTTGCAGAAAACAACCAAAACTTTATTTGCTGAAAGTGTGCAATTCCTCTCGGGAATGAGACTGAGATAGAAGGGAAATTACTAGCCCTTCAAGAGCCTGCAGATGGGCATGGAGATTAGTTCTGAATAAGCCGATTACAGATAAAGCACTTAAAAGCGAAATAGATTTTCCCTAAGAACTGGGGCAAGGATTAACAGCCAGAGGTCCAAGAGATTCTCCAAGAAACACTTGACAGATATTTATTAGTATTAGATTTCTTAGTAAAACTCTCTTGTGGGAGTTCTTGTGAACCATAGGCAGCATGGATTGCCTTCCTATGGACTTCGGTGCGCATGCATGCACGCACGCATCCAGGCTGAATTCTCGCAAACTGCCAACAACAATACGTCGATTAGCATGGTATCATTTATCAAGGTCAAAATCTAATGCTGTTTCCTTTCGTTGGTGAATAAATTAAGAAACTTTCTCTTATTAAAAGCTGTAAAAATGAATGAAAATAGAATAATAATGGGTAACTTCATTATTTGTAAAATAAAAGTAACTGTTCACACTTCAAAAGACACCATATGACAGTAACAACAACAGAACTCACAGTAAAAAACATGTGAAAAGTAGTCCACACTGAATAAAAAAAATGTAAGAGTAACCCACTTGGAGGAGACGGGAGGGACACAGTACAAGAACCAAACAGTCAGTAACTATAAGGGCACAGATACAGGAAGAGTCTGAAGCAAAAATTACTCTGGGAAGACTGGTGATTTGAGAAAGGGCCATAAGTTACCCAGGGAAATTCTTTCAACTCTGTATGCTGGCATAAAAGTTGGAATAACACAAGACACAAGAAGTAAAAGGAAATCATCTGTAGCAAAAGGTAGAAGAGGCTGAAAGCAGGCAAGAGAAGGCCCTAAGTCTTGGCCAGAAGGCTGAAAGCTTACAGGAAAAGAAAGTTACACAAGGAAATAAACTCAAGGAAAGAGATAGGTAACTAAGGCATACAGAAAGACGACCATAAAAATATCTATTTATGATTAATGTCCAAGAAATAGATATATTAATGAAGGGTGAATTTCAAGGCTGGAGACCTAAGCTGGGAAATATGAAGGCACACAACCCTACTCCTATTCTCAAAGGAGTCACTGGGCAAGGATAAGTTTCAAAAAGAACCAGTAGTAGTGTTCCAGGTGGCAACAGTGGCTGACAAGGGCAGACCGAACAACAATTGAGAGTGAAGACAATGAAAGCAGCAACATAAAGGGTCCGTTTACGTATCCGAACTTGTATCATAGGCATGGAAAGGGTAAGTTTCACAAAGAACAAGAATTAAAGCAAACAATAAATGGCATGGTACACTTTCACAACAGCAAAAAGGGCTTAAAATGGAAGTTGGCTATTTTATTAATGGTTAAGAATTGTCCAGTAATTATGTTGGAAGATACAAACAAAGTCAACCTCCCTCACTTTGAAAAATTAGGTTCCCAATTCAAATATCTCCTCCGATTATGAATCTTAGTGACTTATTCCCCAAGTCTGTACCTTGTGTCCTTCAATTATCTGTAACGATACCGTTCCTCCTAAGGCCAGAGTCTAATATTAAAGAACATTCTGGGGTTTTCTGCCTTCTCTAACAGGATTTTATTTGTGCATGCTATTTAGGACATCCAAATGTTCAATTAAGAACATTTTCCTCAACCTAGCACTTAAAATCAAATGTTTGATTAAATTAAAAAAAAATTAGCCAGTTCTAAACAAGAGCACTCTAATCTTCCCCATCTACCAGTTACCATACCGTATCAACCACATCCACCTCTGGTGTTCCATCTTCCTTTATGCCAAACTCTTTGTTTTGAGAACAAAGCTGTAAATGAAAAGATACACTATGTAAAACATGAGTTTTTCCCTTAGTTTAACAAAACAAAAAACTTGAGTCAAGGAGATTCCATGTTTTAAATGAAAATGGACTGCTGTAGGAAAGCGGTGGGGGAAGGCTGTTCTGTAATTTCACAGTAGGATAACACACACATGGGACTCAAGTTCCCCTCACACAGATACAAGGGCTGGGGGCAGGATGGAGGGTCAAGGGGAAAGGGGACAGAAAAACAATTCTAGCACCAGAGAAGTAATTAAGTAATTTTAGAGGTCCCAAGTCTTCTAAAATATGACTCATAGCCCATGTCCAAGCAGTACATTTATTATATGCCCCTCAGAGGCCTAGGTCTTTTGTTTTATTTTTGTTTTGGTTGTTTTTTTTGAGAAGAGGACTAAGTGCTTTCTGATGACACAGAAAAGTGAACTCTTACTCAAAAAGACAGTAAAATTTCCCCAGGCTTTACTCTTATCCAGAACTGTGTCTGAACACAGTGTTCTTCAAAACTCCTGCCTGCAAGTTAAGCTGAATGCATGTCTGTTCTGAACAGTTACAAGGAGGCTTGAAGAAGCACTTGTTTAGTCAGTGCTGGGCTCTTGTCACACACACCAGCTGAGAACTGAGAAAAGCACTGCCTCAATTTTAGAAACAGCACCGCTTGTCAGGAGAACATAATTTCAGCTAAGTGCAGTGTGAACCTGGCAACTATTTAACGTAATATTAGCACTTGAGCTAAAATTCTTGGTCAAATGATCAATACACCACAACATTCGAATTGGACAGATCAGAG
Organism: Struthio camelus; assembly: GCF_040807025.1. Lineage (NCBI taxonomy): Eukaryota > Metazoa > Chordata > Aves > Struthioniformes > Struthionidae > Struthio > Struthio camelus. The sequence goes on along the minus strand of NC_090943.1, from coordinate 37,666,991 downwards.
TAAAATCAAGTTTGTTACACATTGGTTAGTCTGAAATTCAGCTAGAATACTTACAGCGATGAGGCTTCAGGCAAACCAAATATGCTCTTTGGGCACAGCCAGCCATTACTAACACTACAGTTTTGTTTTTTAAATTAAAAACACACACACACACAACTCACTTCTTGTAAAAGCCCTGTTTTCTTAGGACAGCTGAAGATCCAAACAGTGGTAACAAAAGTGTTCCAACTAAACCTTACCACATGAATAAAGCAGAAATATCTATGATATTAAGCTATACTTTAGTTCATCTATTTCAGTAGAAAAACTTGCTTAAACTTCATGCAACAGCTTTCGAAATTTGGAGTAAAACATAACGAAGAGCAATTGTTATACAGCACAAGCAACTGACAGCGGCTAACTACCAGCTTGCACTTTATTTCTCTATTAGAGAGCGTTCCAAGATGCTATGACACAGAAGGGGTTACTGAAGCTGTAATTCTGCGGCTGATGGAACTGGCTTTTAACCCTACCAGTGTGTCCCTGGAAGACCCAACTATGTACTTGGGGCTCCAACGGGTGCTCAGTGAACTTTTTCAGATCTGTCAAGGGCTCATACAATATCATGACCTAGGAATATTAACACTTGCTGGGTAGCTCATGGCTTTCAAGTCTGACATTTGAGGTTTTCCTTTCAGGACAAATGGTACCGGCACCCAGAGATGGGGAGGCAGCAATACAGAAGTGTCAGATGACAAAAAGGAGTAAGAGAAAGTGCTGCATAACACACCACTTAAGACAGGAAGTGGACTGTTTTCTTGTCCATGGCGTAATACACACTAATAAACAACATAGCCACCTAGGCACTGCTGTCAGCAACAGCACACATCACAATCCCATCCTTCTCCAGATCAAAAGAGGGAGGAAACGTAAGGCAATTCCTCACTGGCAAAGCTACCAAAAAATTAGATTGCTTACTAAGAGTAGATAAAAGAATTGTATACAGTAAGAACTGAAAAAACTGCAGCAAGAGAAACAAAAGCATGATTTTAGTTCGTGTTTTTGCATAAATTACATTGTACATTGAATGGAGACATGCACTGCCTTCTGCCCATAATCTTGACTCCAATTAGTTCCACACATACCACTCACTTTAAAATATGAGTATTTGTTGCAGCAAAATAGTTCAAAACAGGAGTTAGAGATAACATTTATTGCTATTTATAAGGCCTACAATAGTTCCATGGTGTTATAATAGTCTCTTTCATAAGCTGTACCTTACCCAGAGCAGAAGGCAGCCATAAGCGTACATATCAGAGGCTGGAGAAGCTGGTTGTCCCATCTTCAGTTCAGGAGAAACTAAGCTCAGGGTACCAACAACCATAGTGCTTGCAGCAGCACGTTGTTCCTACAGAGAAAGAGTTGGATCTGTAAATTTTAAGCAAGAATACCAGCATATTGAAGCAGACAACCCCAGCTCTCCCCCTTTAGTCTGTTAGACACCTTTACCAAAGCGTTCTGTGCTGACCCAGACTGTGAAATTAAAACTCTCCTTTATTGATAGAAACACTGGCACGTAAAGGGAAAAGGAGACAAAGCCACACACTTATCTGCTACTGCAACAGAAGAATAAGGCTGGCAGATTTTCCTCCAAACTACAACTATTAAGAACTCAGAAGGCGCTAGAGAACATGAGTCACAAAAACTGGTCAGATCACTGGCAGGAGGGGCGAGGGGGAAGCCACGCACACCAAATATTACAGTTCACCTTAAGAAATGTTGAACACCACTTTGGAAAGCTTCAGTTTACTATCAGTTCTGCCAGCTTTCCTTTTTCTCCTTCCCTGCCCGTCTGGCCTTCACCTGAAACTAGCTGCTTCCTCCCCCTGGTTTATGGGAGAAAAGTGATGTTTTAGGACTTTCTACTGCCATAGTAGAAGTTAGACCCCAAGTTTCAATTCTCCTCCATGACAGCCGTAAGCACCAGCCACAGCCACGCTGGAGGACACTGGCCTCCAGCCTGCCAAGACGACTCGGTAGCACAACAGCAGCAGTTACCAGCTCTGCTCTGCCATTTGTAACAACGCAGTAAGTACAGCTACCAAGCAGTACAGACATCCTTACTGGGAAGGGCAGACTGGATCCAGACTGGAAACCCTGGGTAAAACATTCCTGCTCTGCTATACAAGCTGCTCACTTCAGCACAGCCATACTTGCAGGGAGGAATAAAGAGAGAAAGCGCTCCTCAGCTCTTGCAACTTTCAAGATGACACCAACTGCACTGAGTATGACCTTTCAGAGAATTCAGCTGTCAAAGCCGTAAAAATATCTCTCACTTTTAAAATTGGTACTTATTGCAGGGGAACTATGAAGTGGTGTCCAAACATGGGAGACACTTCACGAGATTAACAGAAAACACATCTCTACTTGGAGGTAAAGGCTCTCAATGAAATGTATTTAATATACACATATTTTATAATTTATGTATGTATACATATAAAGTGTTCCCTGTGCTTGTGGGACAGTTGAGCTTTTTTTTTTTTTTTTTTTTTTTTTTAAATAACCATGAAGCACACATCTAGCATAAAAGAGGCTTTAGCTCAAAGAGCCTGAGTTTAATATTTTAAAGGTGACTACAAAAAGAAGCATCTTTATTACATACTTTGCCATGTAAGTACAGCGAGTAAGAAAAGAGATTGTGTTCTTAGAGATTAGCATTTTCCCCAAGAACTATGAAATTCTTTGCCACAGAACATGAGGACTAAACCTAAGTATAAATACTGGTCAGTTTATACAGGTTATAAAAATGTGAATTTAAAATACTAGAACAGATTAGAACCCCATTACCAACCATACAGAAGTGAAATACTTCATATGAGAGCTAGATTACCCCCTCCTTCTTCTAACATGAGTTCTTACACTCACTTCTGATGATGCAGATTACCAATGAACACATAAGACAAAAAAGTATGGCAGTTTTCACATTTCAGTTCATTCCTTTGCTTAACTAGTGCCTATTCTCAAAAGTCTTCTCGCCGTCCCTCAAGATTAGGTTGTGCTTACAAAAACTTCAACAAGATTCAAACTGCCCAACCCTATTCAGGCTAGGAAACAGGAGTCCTACTCCTGGGCACAACATTTCTCACAGCAAGTCTTATAAACTGCAGATGCACTTGTCTAATTCGATACATAATTCTGATCAAAAGTCACTGAAGGTTTTTGTTTTTACCTCTGATTTCGTGAAATCAAAGTCTCCAACAACTCCTTGTTTTCGATTCACAGCAAAGACATTATTTCCATGCAGAGATCCATGAACTATACTAGCTCCATGCAATGTCTGTAGACCTTGAGCCACTCCTTTCATCACTTTTAATGTTTCCTAAAAATTTAATTTTCTGGTGTTAATATTAAGATAGATAGATGCAGAAAAGCCAAAGAAAAGCATGTTTCCACTCCAGATTTTTAACTTTCTACATATTCAGATTAATTCCCAGTAAGATTTTGATGACTCGCAGAGTCAATCCAATGAAAATGCAGTCACTGCTTAACAAGTCACTAACGTTGTAGGGGGAAAAGCAAACAAACATATAATTAAAAAAATAAAAGTCACAGAAATGTTTATCCCAAAGCATACTATAACTAGCTTCCAGCAAAAAGAACTAGAGAAAAGACTGCCTCACCTTCTGGCTACTGTTTCTTTGAGAAAAGATGGCTGCCCAACTGCCTGTAAAGAACTTTGCAATCAAGGGGAGGCAGGGGGAAGTCCTCTAAACTAGAAGAACGCTTTCATTTCCAAACCTCTGTAACATCTTAATTCCAGTACTTTTAAAACATAATTGCAATTTTTTCAAAAACCAAAAGAAAAAAATACTTACAAAAACACAACCCCCCCGACACACACCAACATGCATCCAAGTAAAGACCCTTCAGAAATTACAGTCTGACTGATCAGATGCTAAAAATATTAGCCAACCTATCTTGTAAGTTTGCATTGTCTTGTAAGTCATCGTCTGCCACCAAAGGAAGTTACACTGGTGAAACACTGTGAAGCAGCAGAAGACAAAGCAAAACGAGAAGAGTTTCGTTCACATACAAGTAAAGTGCTGATATTCTAAGCAGTTGTACTTACTTTTAAAGTTAAAGGTGTATCAGCCTGTAAAGCTTCCAGACTTGCCCCTGGATAATATGGGACCATTAAATATACCAGAGGATCAGACTTCAACAGAAAAAAAAAAAAAAAAAAACCACATTAAAAATAGATCGTTTCAAATATCAGAAATATTGGAAAGTTTAACATACGCTAGAAGTGTGACAAATCAATTGAGTATGTTTACCATGGAGCTAATCTATCCAAAGTAAACTCAGTAAGGAAATATTCTTCTGATTCAACGCTTCAGTTTAAAAAAATAAAAATAAAAAATAAACCTTTAAGGCTCAACTCTAAGTTTTTCAACTTAAAAGAGAAATCAAGATCATGAATTTGAATCTTGCCTTGCAGAAAAGAAGAAACATCAGTTGTAGTAATCCAGAATTCTCCCTCTGCTGACCCCAAGCTCTGTGATATTTGGCAACTCTTTCTATCACTTTGGCTTCTGAATTTGTATCTACAGAATATCCCTGAAAAACAGAACAAATATCCAAGCTACTACTCCCAACGCCTATAACCGTTACTGCATGACACTTCTAAAGTAGAAATGTGTATCATTAGGTTCCATCAAATGACCTTCTCTTGTACTTATTACAAAATTCAACTTCAATCATTACAGATTATTCCCTTATTTACTCATTAACACTTAAAATCTAGTCCAGCAAATCAGGGAGCTTTTCTCAAATTAGTGATGCGTATAAGTCAAGCTCAAAGCAAGGAGATTTAAAACTATGCCTCTCATAACAGTATATCCCTTGGGTCTCCTACTTGCTGGCAGATCAGAAAAGAGTCAGAGCAAGGGAAAAGAAGCAGTTCCTGAAATTTGACAGCAAAATCATCAGGAAGACAAAATAGCATCTGCAAAAAGAAACAGGAGTAATGAACAGAAGAAAGGGTCCACCAAACGCCAGAAAGAACAGACAGTAGAGGGAAGCACCATTTACGACTGCTGTCCTCAAAGAAGAGAAAACTCAAAAAATAACATACAGACAATCTAGAAGGAAAACAATGGTTTGCGTTCTATGGGCTTGTTGAACAAGAACTGTTGAACGCAGGACTAAGAATAGCACAGAGTTCGGGCAGAATTAGTACGTTAATAAGCCAAGGGCTCATCACTTGCAGTGCTTATACTGAAAGTCAGTTAACAACATTACCTTTAGAAGAACCTTCTGATCTTGAATATCTGAACACACTAAAGGCCGCTTTGTGCTCAGTTCTTTCATGGGTTCAGCATCTAAAAGGTCTCGCTCCAAGCTACGCGTCAGAAGTCCACCAGAATTCTGAAGCACATGTACACACAAATATCCAGTACAAGGGCACCGCATTTAACAGCTGCTGAGATTCAGAGACTCTGACTACCTCTCCTCTTCATCAATAAACTCAAAGCACAGAAATACTTTGGACATGCTAAAAATTAAGTTACAGCATCTGTTACAAGAGGCTGACTACACACAAAATGCCATGGCAAAAAAGAAAGTGGAACACATTCCTTAACACCACCCAGGGTGGGGAGTAAAGGATATTTAAGAGTACACACAGCCCCCAAATGGACATGAACTGCGCAGAGCATTACTGATACAGAGCCTTGATAGTGCCCTAAACAATAACTGACAGCACAGGAAGCACCCAGAGAAACAAATCTGCTTACCATATAGTCCAGAATTCCTGCTTCTGGATGAAGAAGTGGCAACTCAGGGAACCATTTCTGCACCAAATACGTAAGCTTCTCCTGAATTAAGAGAGCACGGCCCACAGCTTCAGGTTGCTAGCTTCTGACATATACACTTACACTGACATCTGCAGCATACGCAGGACATTCAAAAGAACACCTGCCATGACTGTACTCTTACCGTCTTTGGCAGCATCACTCAGAATACAACCGCCATTCCCTTTTCAAAAGGAACAAAGCAACAACAAAAAGAACACAGACCACGGCAGTAGTTCAAGACAGATACATTTTTGAAAGCCATCAAGGGTGGGTAACAGGTCCTAAAGAGCTTACGTGCTATCAAGGAAAACGTTCCATCTTTTTTGCAGTAGCCCCCAGACAAAGAAAACAACCTCACTAGGAGTAAACTGCAGACAAAAATCAATTCGTAACAGACCAGGACATCCAAGGATCTTCAGGCCCTACACAGCTGTAATGCAGCAGGTTAGCTATTGTGTGTACACACACGCTCACTCAAATGCATCTGCAAAGGCAGGTGTATCACTCTCAGAAATCCTGGTGCATTTCTACCTACTTGCAAGACGATGGTTTCTGATTTTTCCCTCTACTTAGAGCACTTGGAGAAAGGGTAACCTCCTTCCGCTTCAGGAAAGATCCTGCTCGTAGCTAGTTGTAAGGAAGGCTGTATTTCTTGTAAGAACGAAAGCCTTTTCTTCAGCAACTGAGCTTGCTCTGTCACCTGTAGCAGTTATGGGCTGAGAACTATCAGTCACATTTCCACCTGCTATACTCCCTTCTTCATAGGATCTTAAAAGACTATTTCAAACAGAAATAAGCAAAACTGATCATCCTCCTTTCCTTATTCCAAGACGACGCAACCTTATTTTGGAGGTTTCACCCAAAACGGGCCATATTAATACGCAATACTGTATTGTGCTTAAATTTTTTATATATTTGTTTTACCCAGAACACACATTAAAGTAACTGAAATGCAGATGTCTCATACAGCTTTGTTTTAGCTGCCTAAATAATTTAATACTTACATATTCTTCTTGTTCCTTGTATATTTCCTGAAGAACACTATTTCGCAGTTCAGCAATTTCCTTTTTTATTCTTGTCATTTCAAATTCACTGTAATCATCAGACTGCAGGAGGAATAACAAAGTTACTGTGTATTATTTGGTATAATAGCAGTATGAGAATTACCTACTATATAAGGATTAAAAAAGCAACTTCAAAACTGTGATATGGAAACTAAGCATTCTCAAATGTATATTTTGAGAGAATCTCTTGGATTTCCAGGAAGGAGACTGAATAAGATCTAATCATAGGAAAAGCTGCTTGGCTTATCTTTGTGACAAACAATGTTCTAGCCCTCTGCCTATTTGTTTCCTAACTCAAAGAGGTTCTTTTTTTTTTTTTTTAAATTAGCTGATCATCTATAATCACAGCAGCAACATCACTTGTCTACCAGCAACACCAGGCTCCATTATTCTTCCTTCCCTCACCCCCCATAATAGGGCTTTTTCCTCCATGTCACCTCACTTATCAGATATCCTCTTCCCAGTGGGTTTCATTAGTGTCGCTCAATTTTAATCCCTTGAGGAAGCTCACTGCCCCTTTACAAGGCTTACAGGAACACATAGAAAGGTTCTTTCTCTTAAGCATCACCAGAATGGTTTAATCACAGAAGCAGAACTTCCACATTAATGAAACAAACAGCGCTGATGTTGCAGCAATATTTACATTCTTTGAACTTATTTGGAGGGTAGGAAGGGAACCCTGACAATTAAAGCAATGTTGACTCTTGCCACCAAAGGAGAGGTACATGTGTCATTAGCAAAGTGGTTGGGGCTGAGAGTGACAACTTTGGTAATGAAGGTTCAATACATAGAAGAAATCTAATGTCCTGGCTCCTACATACTTAAACAGGAGAGGCAAGACTGACTTCAACCATACCAAAGCAAGAACTGAATGCAAAAAATATCACCCTCTGGACTGATCAGTGTAACAGAGATACTATGGAAAATGGAAGTAACCACACAACCAGCACAGTAAAGAGACAAGACTGCTCACACAGTACTGAACAGTGAGACTGTGTCACCAGGAGGACCTCTACCCTTCCCAAAAGGGCCTCTTTGAGAGCTGTCCCAGCCTTGGCAGCAGCTGGATTTTGTTAAGAATTTGTTATTACTTACAACAGCATCACCTAACCCTAGTTTCTAGCTTGTAATGAGGGAGACACAGGCATTTACCCTCACGGAATGGCTGTATTTTTATTTTAGACTATTCAGGCTTTGCCTCCGGGGCCTGAAAAACTTTTGTAGTTAAAAGCAAAAATTCAGGTCAAGCAATTTCAAAGTGCTTGTTTAGTCAGGACTTAGAAGAACACATCTTTGAAGTGCAGAAAAACTGTTCTATGCAGTTACCACTTACTTGGAATATACAGAATTAATGTTTCTAAATCAACTTTAAGAAAACCTGCAACACACATACTTCCTCAAAGTTGCTCTTTTCAACCAGCTTCCATCTTAACTGGGCCTTCAAATTTTTCAGAGTCTTCTTAATTGATAGTAAGTTGTCAATATTAGGTCTCCTGTTCAGCCATTCCACCGCCTGTTTTTTGAACTTAACAAAAAAAAAAACACACACAGAAAACAGTCAATTTTATTTTAATTATGCTTTAGTTCAATACCTTAGATAAACTGTCTGAATCCTACCTGAACTTGGCTTTTCAGGGTCTTTATCACAAACAGGTTTTTATTTCACTTAACTACATTAAGAACCTTCTGGAAAACATTTACTTACGGCTTAATCTCCTTAAGTTACAAACTTATCAGTTTGTAAAGAATCAAAAGACTCCACCTTCCCTTCTTTATTTAAAAAAAGAATACCTTTTATTTTTTAATGAAATGAAGCTTTGGCTGTATAAAAAACAACCACAGTACTTATGCCTTAACTCAAACAGTTTTCTCATCACAAATATATTCCTATAATTTCCAACAGGAAAGAGGAAAGATAAAAGGATATGTTTCAAAAAGAAATCAGGACAGAAAGGGTTACTAATAAAGGCCTGTGTGACAAATAAATAACGCGGAAACTAACCTCAACACTGGCCAAGTACTTGTTCTGTATGACAGCGATTAGATGTTGCTCTTGATGAATCTTATGTATAACTTTATTGTAAGCACTTCTAATTATTTGCTCATCTGCCTCATCATGCTCCTGGATTGAATTACAAACACAGAGAAAGATTAAAAGCTAGGAGTCATTCTCCACTGAAACATACCAATATTTAACATACAAAATCTTTACTTAGAAATTCCAACTGGTAATAAAAAAGCTCAGATAACAGACTTTTTATCCCTCTTCTTGAAGAGGCCAGATATGGAAAGTCAGCAAGTTTTAAAGAGCAGTTTCCAGCAGTTTCAGCAGAATAAAGTTAACTGACACTTCGATGCAGCAACTCCATTTGATATTTCACATGCTATGAAAGAATTTCATAGCTCTCTGAAATGCCTGTATACCAATGCACGGAGCATGGGGAATAAACAGGAAGAGTTAGAGGACTGTGTGCGGTTGCAGGGCCATGATCTCATTGCAGTGACAGAGACATGGTGGGATAGTTCACATGACTGGGATGCTGTCATGGATGGCTATGTGCTTTTTAGGAAAGACAGGCCAGGAAGGCGAGGTGGCGGAGTTGCTCTTTATGTGAGGGAGCAACTAGAATGTGTGGAGCTCTGCCTCGGGGTGGATGAAGAGCAAGTGGAGAGCCTATGGGTAAGGATTAAAGGGCAGGGTAACATGGGTGACACGGTGGTGGGGGTCTACTACAGGCCACCTGACCAGGAGGAAGTCATCGATGAGGCCTTCTACCGACAGCTGGAAGTAGCCTCATGATCACAGGCCCTGGTTCTCATGGGAGACTTCAACCACCCTGACATCTGTTGGGAAGACAGCACAGCTAGGCACAAACAGTCAAAGAGGTTCCTGCAAAGCATTGATGATAATTTCTTGACCCAGGTGGTGGAGACGCCAACGAGGAGAGGTGCAATGCTAGACCTTGTACTAACGAACAAAGAAGGTCTAGTTGGAGAGGTGAAGGTTGGGGGCAGCCTTGGCTGCAGTGACCATGAGATGGTGGAGTTCAGGATCCTACGAGGAGGGAGCAGGGCAATGAGTAGGATTGCAACGCTGGACTTCAGGAGAGCTGACTTTGGCCTCTTCAGGGACCTACTTAGGGGAATCTCCTGGGGTAGGGCCCTCGAAGGAAGAGGGGTCCAAGACAGCTGGTTAATAGTCAAGCATCACCTCCTCCAGGCTCAAGATAGGTGCATCCCTCTGAGTAAGAAGTCCAGCAAAGTGTATATATATAAAGTATTAGCAATTTCACAGTATTTCACAGTCTCCAGAAGCCTATAACTTTTAATTCCAATCATCTGAGCCATTCCTTTGTTCTTTTCTGCTATATCAAGGGTCCCTTGGATACCATGAACAATACCTAAAGCATTTGTTGGACAAGCTGTGGGAGAAATTTAGGTCAATAATGATGTTTCTAAACTGGCTAGCCTGCACCACAGATTAATTGTCTTGTGAATTAAGACTGGGGAAAAAAAAAAAAAAGGAAAACTTCCAGTCTTTAAAAATACAAATATGTTAATAGTTTGGTTTCTTTCTGTATAAGGCTTGTTTTGATTGCTAACCAACACCATTTCAGAAAACAAGTCTGAAATTGGTCTAAACTACATATAACTAGTATCAGAAAACTGAAAATTCCATCTTACCAACACCTGTTCTAGCTAACAGAGTGTGTTAGAGCATGCAGGGATGCAATGAGGAAGGCTAAGGCCCATTTGGAATTAGATCTGGCAAGAGATGCCGAGGACAACAAGAAGGGCTTCTTTAAATACATCAATAGCAAAAGGAAGACTAGGGAAAACGTGGGCCATAGGGAAAATGCTGAAAGGGGCGGGTGTCCTGCTGACGAAGGATATACAGAAGGCAGAGCTGCTGAATGCCTTTTTTGCTTCAGTCTTCACTGCTAAGGCCAGTCCTCAGGAATTCCAGACCCTGGAGACAAGAGAGGAAGGCTGGAGGAAGGAAGACTCTCCCTTGGTGCAGGAGGATCGGGTTAGAGATCTTTTGTCCAAACTTGACATCCATAAATCCATGGGCCCCGATGGGATGCACCCACGAGTGCTGAGGGAGCTGGCGGATGTTATTGTTAGGCCACTCTCCATCATCTTGGAAAGGTCCTGGAGATCAGGAGAGGTGCCTGAGCACTGGAAGAAAGCCAATGTCACGCCAGTCTTCCAAAAGGGCAAGAAGGAGGAGCCAGGGAACCACAGGCCTGTCAGCCTCACCTCCATCCCTGGAAAGGTGATGGAACAGCTCCTGCTGGAGGTCATCACTAAGCATGTGGAGGACAAGAAGGTGATCAGGAGTAGTCAGTATGGATTCACCAAGGGGAAATCATGCTTAACCAATCTGACAGCCTTCTATGATGGGACAGCCGCCTGGGTAGATGAGGGGAGAGCAGTGGATGTTGTCTACCTGGACTTCAGCAAGGCTTTGGACACTGTCTCCCATCATATCCTCATAGGTAAACTCAGGAAGTGTGGGTGGGATGAGTGGCCAGTGAGGTGGATTGAGAACTGGCTGGAGGGCAGAGCTCAGAGGGTTGTGGTGAATGGTGCAGAGTCTAGTTGGAGGCCTGTAGCTAGCGGTGTCCCGCAGGGGGCAGTCCTGGGTCCAGTCTTGTTCAATGTATTCATCAATGACCTGGAGGAAGGCACAGAGTGCACCCTCAGCAAATTTGCTGATGATACTGAACTGGCGGGAGAGGCTGACACACCTGAAGGCTGTGCTGCCATTCAGAGGGACCTGGACAGGCTGGAGAGCTGGGCGGAGAGCAACCTCCTGAAGTTCAACAAAGGCAAGTGCAGGGTCCTGCACTTCCTGGGAGGAATAACCCCATGCACCAGTACAGGCTGGGGACTGACCTGCTGGAAAGCAGCTCTGCAGAGAAGGACCTAGGAATCCCAGTAGACAAGTTGACCATGAGGCAGCAGTGTGCCCTTGTGGCCAAGAAGGCCAATGGTCTCCTGGGGTGCATTAGGCAGAGTGTTGCCAGCAGGTCGAGGGAGGTGATCCTGCCCCTCTCCTCAGCCCTGGGGAGGCCTCACCTGGAGTACTGTGTCCAGTTCTGGGCTCCCCACTACAAGAGAGACATGGCGCTACTGGAGAGAGTCCAGCGGAGGGCTACAAAGATGATGAGGGGACTGGAGCATCTCTCCTATGAAGAAAGGCTGCGAGAGCTGGGCCTGTTCAGCCTGGAGAAGAGAAGACTGAGAGGCGATCTCATCAATGTCTACAAGTATCTGAAGGGGAAGGGGGGGGTGTCAAGAGGATGAGGCCAGTCTCTTCTCTGGGGTGCCCAGCAACAGGACAAGAGGCAACGGGCAGAAACTGAACCACAGGAAGTTCCATCTGAACCTGAGGAAGAACTTCTTTCCTGGGAACAGGTTGCCCAGAGAGGTAGTGGAGTCTCCTTCGCTGGAGATATTCAAAACCCTTCTGGATGTGATCCTGGGCAACCTAGAGGTCCCTGCTTGAGCAGGGAGGTTGGACTAGATGATCTCCAGAGGTCCCTTCCAACCTAAACGATTCTGTGAATTTAAGGACCGCATGTGTAAATAGATAAAAAGACATCAAACATGCAACCCTTCTTCTAAAAGAAAGTCACCAATTTTATTGCGGACAGCAGTCACAAGCACAGACTGAATTGGTGATTTACTGTTAGTATGATGTTGCATTATTATGATGTTGCATTATGAGAGGATATATTCAACTTGATGTGACTGTTTTGGCACAGTAGACATTCTCACTGTAGAGAGAAGGCACGTACCTCAATGAATCGGCAAAAGAGAATGGAAGAAATGCTTTTCAGAAAAGGTAAACAACTAGAGAGAAGGTTAGCATTAGAAAAAAAATTCCCAGTAAGACAAGAACATTTATTCGAAGCAAAAAGAAGGTGATGCAAACTATCCATCTCTTAAGACGAAAAAAGCAAATATAGTCCTCACTATTCACACAGATGCAATTCCATTATTTTAAAGATTACATTTACTTTTCATCATGTACATTTTCAATACACGCACTGAAACTCAGAACAGCCCAAAGAAAGTTTCTCTGCACACATCAACCAGTTTCACCAGTATTTCTTAACTAAGTCAGTCACAGAGATAAGCTCCTATAACCAAAAGCTGACCTGTGACTATTACCTGAAAAATTTTCCCTTTCTGGCAAACAACTCGAGTTACTTTATATCACACTTCCACAAAACAGAATACCGCCTCATAATGAACAAACTTACCTGGTATTTTACGAAAAGCTTTAAACTGAAACCAAAGATGCATTAAACACATAGCAGTCAATAGGAAAGATCAGTACTTACAGCTAAGTCAGTCTCCAGTTCTTTACGAATATCCAATTCAACCTTTTTTAGAAATTCATCCACATTGCCAATCACTTCCTCTAAATTCAAAGATGCTTCTGACATCAGGTCAAAACACTTTGGGGAAGGGGGAAAACAGCATTGCAATTGTAAGTTAAAGTTAACAAGCAGATAGGATAGCAAAAAAACAGGCAAGAAATACAAAGGTAGAGTGAGCACTACCAAAGGTCTAATCAGGATTCGCATCAATTATCACTTTTAGCTACCTGACACTTATGCCATATAACAATTTTCAGAACAGCACTAAAATTCATCAGGCAAAAGCAAGATAAGAATTACCTTGATCAGGTTTTATTTTCCTAATTTCACTTTCATTTTTAGCAAAAAATGAAACAGCAGAGGAATCCCAATCCATCTCTCGTTGAGTCTAATGTAAAAATTAACATTGTGCTGCCCACACAGGGAAACAAAAGATGCCCACACCAAGGCTTGACACGGTAGTTTCATCACTGAGAAGGCTTTTCATTACTGTTTTAACGTGTTTGGCTTGTTAAGAGAACAGACTTGAACTAAACCAACGCCCTCCCTGTATCTTTGCTTCTGCACAAGTATTGAAGGCTTTATCTGCAAAGAAAGCATTTGACCATACCAGCAACGCTTGTAAGCTATTTACAGCTCTTCCGTCAAAACTGAATAGAGGCCAGGCAACGTTAAAGATTAATCATCACTAACTCCCTATACACAACATAGCACAGGAGAAGATATATTCCCACAGTAGTACATACTACTTCGAAAACGTTAAGTGCTCCAGCTGTATTATTATTTTCAAATAGGTCAGCAAACAAAAAACTCTTCTCAGCTTCATACTGAAAGAACTCATTTCAACCTCATGCTTCAATGCAAGATGCATGCCTGTGACCCAAAAATGCATGTGCTCAGTGGAGTGCTCCACTTCAGACTGCCACATGGAGAGCTAATGCATTATTTTATCCACACCTTTCATTGTTTTCAACTCTAACTAGAAGAGATCGGATTATAGGTATCATTTGTATTGGAGAAATATACAGAGCTCAGCTGCACTCATTAACTATCATCATGGGAATACAATGCCTTCTTCAACATGTTTGTCTAAGATTACTATATGAAAATTCTAAATTTGGTCTACAATTAGAAAGACAAAAGAGCAAATTCAAGGTAACTGTTCAAAGCAACTGTTCCAAAAGTCTCCAGATCAAATCTACTCAGGTAAACAATTAGACTGAAGTGCTTTTTAATGGCTATTAAAGTTTCTGCACCTACCATTTCCTCTTATATAATATTGAGGCAAACAGACATTTGGGGATCTATTTTACAGTTGATCAACCGACCAATAAGGGGGAGGGGGAAATAAACTTGAAGATTTCACCTTGGAAACCCTAAGTGTTTTCACAGAAGTCAAAAATAAAGTAGCTTCTTGCGCATAATTCTGAAATAGAACATCTGTACTAATAAAATTAAGGAGCATTTTGGAGACCACATCAGAAATACTTTATAGTGGACTAGTCCACTGTGTTCTTTAAACTTAAATATACTGAAAGAAAACTCTACTCCTAGGAGCCAGTTCGACTATTCCTCTCTGCATAAGATACCAAAAATGCCAGAGAGAATGAATAGATAGCATCAGCTTATTAGTTACATTGTCAGAGGTAAAGCCTGACATTTCTGGCAGAATTCTGTTACTCTTACTTGCAGAGGAGATATTATGCAGGCAACAAGAAACGTAATGAGAATACGGTCCCAAAATTGACATGCAAGATGCACAGCCATAACAGACACCTGCAAATTCCACCTCATTTATTAACTTACCAAGCACATGCATTCCACTACAGTTAAGACTGAAAATATGCTATTGTTTCATTTTAAAGGAACTTAAAAAAAAAAAAAAACCACTTTGACAGTGCCAGTTTGAAAAGTATATTGGTCCCCAAAGTTTCAGGTTACACACTGAAAAGGAGCTATCCAATCTGTGAAAGTAAAGATATTTTCCTGTCTGGCACTGATGCAATTCTACTGTAGATTTTGATGGCTGCTACGGTAGATTAATTTGGATTCAGAAATACAGAGAGAAAGAGTAGTATCTGTTTAAAATAACTTTAAAACTGAAGAAGTGTTTCTTCTGCTCAGTTGTTCACAGCTTTGCTTAAAACAGGAGCTACAATTGTACACTGTTTTCCTTAAGACAGGAGCTACAAGTTAGATTAGCTGCAATGCAATAATTGTGTATCAAATGCTGAAATTGGTAAGACCAGATAACTTAAAATTTCTTCCTTGATCTACCCACCAGTCCCTTACCAACCAGCGCTAAAAGTCTGGCAGTCTTTTCCCTCTGAACTGTTTGTAGAAGAGTTCAAACTTGAAAGAGGTAAACGAGTCAAAAACACCAACAAATTTAACCTATTTTTTCATACATGCAAAACGCCACTCCGAATTGCACACAGCACACACACCACCTGCATGGCTTTTTCCCAATCTAACAACTGACATGGTTCTAAACATCTTCAAGTAATTACATTAAATAACACTGTTCCACACTGCGTGTGTCCCACACACAACATACACCAAGTTTGCACCGTTGCCGAGTAGCATTTATCATCAGGTCAAGAAATACAGCCATTCATAACAGCACCCAGCCACAGTAAACGCTCTGAGTACAAAGAGCATCCAGCCACAGTAAATGCTCTGAGTACAAGGGCAGAAACAATTTATTCACTATGGACAGAACGGCAGGACCCTTGCAGACTATGCACAAGTCACATGGGCAGAAAGGTTCTTCTCATGCAGTCTGAGAATATTTACACATAGGAGACCAACAGGAAGGAGATCAGGAAAGCGGGGCCAGCAGGAGTAACAGGAGAGCAGTTTACAGTCTTCCTCAGAAGATTAAGAGTCCTAAACTGAGCAAGAACAACAACAATAAGCACAGGGACAAAGAGAATCAAGAAGTCATTTCCCCACTTTGCCCTTTCTTTATAAACAAAGGGAACACAATTGATGACATCTACTTCCACTGTCAATCCTCTTAAAACAAATACACACATACATACATATCCCTTCATTTCAATGCTCCAAACCTCTTACGACTTAGATCAAAAGGGACAGTGCATCAGAACAGTATTTCAGCATCAAATACTGCAGGACATGCAAATAAAAGTGAATAACTTGATTTGCATAAATTTTCTACACTCAGCACTTCAAAGAAGGGGATGGAAAACAAAACAAACAAAAAAAAAAAAGCCTGTGATCTGTAGCTAGATTATTTCAGGTCAGACGGGCTTTTCCAAGCATGTTAAGTCCTCATTTGCAATGACCTTTCATTAACTCTTTCAGAGCATTTCTGAACTAGCACCTTTTAAAAGGTAAATGCCCTCCATCCAAAAGCTACTTTAAAGAACTAATTGCAGTGTTTCAATTGCATCGTGAACGGAGAGCATACTTGTACAACACTTACATAAAAACACTGATCTTTATACAGAACATTCCCCACCACCACCACGTAAAAGCAGAGAACTTACTTCGCAGTGGGGTGGTGCCAAGTCAACATAGAGTAAACATAGAGTTAAACATAGTAAACAGAGTTAAATTAGCAGTCCGTTCCCTCAACACATACACTTTGCTTTGTACTGAGGCACTACAACTTGGTGCCACTGTTGGCATGTGCAATCTCACTGCCGTAGGTAGCTGTCCCATTAATGTCCACAGGGGCAGAGTTCAGTTTGACACAGTGCCACGCTTCATCTTTTTGACTGACAGGGACCGCTTGCCTTACCTTTATGATGCCACTGAACCAGTCAGCGAGAATTTGCAGAGCAGCATTTGTATCATTTCTGATATGAATGAATTCCTCTGTTCTAGCATGCTTCCACTTAAAGAACTGCTGAAATACCTCCTCAGACTCATCCTCTTCACGAACTTGACCGTACACCACCTCCAGAGTAGTGCACAGCTCCTATGCGCCAATTGAAGCAAACAAAAAACAGCAAGTTTGCAAGTCAGAAGAACTTTGTGACAGTGTACTGTATATAAAAATCAATACATTTAACACAGAAAGAGTTAGCATTACCTGCTGGCATGAATTTATTTCTACCTCAAAACCTCTTTCTGC
Organism: Struthio camelus; assembly: GCF_040807025.1. NCBI lineage: Eukaryota > Metazoa > Chordata > Aves > Struthioniformes > Struthionidae > Struthio > Struthio camelus. Next base: position 37,649,596 of record NC_090943.1, on the reverse strand, counting down.
ATCCAGTAAACTACTTATTCCAGTTCACTTTCCTCTCAGATCTACTGGCACTAGGTTACCACACAATGCAATGCAAGAAGTGATCTCACACCACAGAGTAATTTTCCATTCAAAACAAGGAAGGAAAAGACATTACTTATAAGCCATTATGCTTGTTGCAATCATTTCTATTCTAGATTCTTCTTCTCTACAGACTGGATTTTTAAGTTATGCTCCTCAGCATAAAGAGGAAAAAAGGAGTCAATTTACAGTGCTCCTTATAGAAACGTTCAACTGCAGAAAACAAAGTGAACTTGTCATTGAGAAACAAGGTGGGCAACCAGACACCCAAGGAATGCTTCTGGACTGATAAATCACTTAAAACTTCCAACCACTTCCAATCACTTCCAACCCATCACCATCACACCCACTCATTCCTAGATGGAAGTGCAGTTACCCACATGTCTGACACTTCCAAGGCCTTCTGAAATGAGTTTTTGAGTCTGGAAACTTCTACCTGTCTAAAAGTCAAGTATTCTGGAAGTATATAAACCCTGTGCTTCATCTCCTTTTGACTTATATCGGAAAACAAATCAAAGTATTATACATCAGGGAACAGCACTGAGGTAAAAGCTCAGGACAAACAAAAGCATTTTTAAAGAAAGTACAGCTTGTCAAAGGAACTGGAAAAAAAAAACGGGATGGGGGGAGGATGTATCAGTTCAACCGTCTGTTAATATATCCTGACAGTAAGCAGCCTTCTTTGCATCTGGCTAGGAAGTCCCATGACGAAAAAGTGTTTGAGAGCTCCACTGATGTCTGTAGGCAATCTGCTGCAGTTCCAAAGATAAAACTCTCCTTAAAGAATGGCATTTGACTGGATGAACCTGTGCTTTTGTGCCAAACTGCATCCTTCAGCTCTCAAAACCCATCCTAAAAAAGATGGGTTACCTCATTTAACTTGTCTGTATTACTCCCTACCAGAAGATGGCTAAAGAAACCTTGAGAAAAATCTACAGACAGTTTGTTTAGATGTAGCGTTTCACTTTTTCTTCTCTCAGATTCCAGAATATTCGAGTTAAAATATCAGAAGCCTTCCCAAGAAATAGCTAGGTCATGAAGAAAAACACCAAAACACCCATTTTTCCTTCACAAGAGAGGTTTTTGTCTTAGCCAGTGTCAGCGAAATTTGGAGACCTCCTACAGACTCAAAAGCCAACACAGCACTATTGAAAAAGCAACTTGACACAGAACTCAAGTCACTTGTCAGGAGTCTTTCAGACACTTGAAACACCAAGAAGTCCTAAGAGCAACCAAACATAACACAAAGTAAAACAAAACAGACTGCCACACGCTATCAACCCAGACCAAAACATGGCAGCTCTGACCACCTTGCTGAGGACTTCTGGGGTGAGGAAGCAAGCTAGACCAGTTTTGCAGAACTGCACATCATACCACAGTTCAGCCCCAATTCTACAGATGCACCATAGCAAGATTTCAACTCAGGGCCAAAAACTTAAGAGTCTCCTTGCATTAAGTGTGTATCATCACAAACAACTAAAACACAGTGATCATGAAAAACCATTAAAATAGTATGATATAAAATTATAAAACTAATTTCATAACAAATGTTAATATAACGAACACCACTTGTTCAGTAGAATAGATTGCTTCAAGTAGCATTTTCCATCTGAGCCAGATGACATGAGCTATGTATAAATATGCTTGTCTATAAGCAAATAGAAGGAACTAAATTTATAGAGGCTATTTAAAACAGCCAAGTGCACAACACAAGTTTTTTCACATTCTTTTTTGAACAGCTGGACTTTAATATACCAGCTTCACCAGGATAAAAAATGGCAAGGAAAGGGAAGCCAGGTTCAAATGGGATAGTCTAGGGGGGAGGAGGGGAAGAAGGGAAGGTAATTTCAGCCTGTTTAAACAGCAGCTAGAAGTGGGTAACAGAATCGAGAAATGTACTTGTGAACAGTTTCACATCCAATATCATGCCCTGTTTATAAAAATAATAGAACTACTCACCTCAGTATCTCCATGTATTCTATCAAGATTGTACTCAAGGAAAGAATACTGTAAGTTAAGCCTTATCTCTTCCCATTTATTTTTCATACTATAAACATACCTCCTTAAAACATTAGCAATGTTATTAGCACATGGATATGGAAACAGGCTCCAGAAGGGTAACAAGTTACCACATGAAAACAACTGCTCAGTGGCCCACATGCACTCATCCTAGTCACTTACTGTGCGATAATTCAAAGGGAGAGGAACAAGGTACTACACAATAACCATGGGGCATAGCGCGTACACGCTTATGGACAGTTACTCTGGAAAAGCTGACAACTGTTCAGCTCACATCGTAGATTGCTTTAGAGTAACTTGTATATGTATGTGTAATATATATATATACATATATATATACACGACCACTCTCAGCTTTCCTCTTAACCAATGCAACATTACTACTTGGAAAGCAGGCAGTTGAACCCAACTGTAAGCTGGACTCAACTGTGACTGAAGCTGCTCTAGTTTGCCTGTAGTTCAGGCCAGTAACAGTTCTCACTGGAAAGTATAAAATATAAAAAGTCAAGAGATGTGTAATGCGGTGGCTTTGCAATGCAGAGCCTCAGTCAGATAGGTATTAGCTCCCAAGCTCCTGTTCTTCTGAGAAACTCTGGAAAGTACTTGTTTCTCAAGGACAGCACCACATCTCCTCTTCAGCTCTATGAAACAGCAGAGGTTATCACTGGTTTTTGGTTCAAGCTTGTTTGTGCTTCAAGCTTGTTTTTGCTTCCCTGCTTGGCAGAAGTATTTTGATCTTCTACCTTCCACCTTCTCACACAACAGAGGATCATGACAGTTAATCTAAAGAACAAAATTGATTTAATACAGCTAGTAGCATCTCATTACATCTTCATATATTTTTAAAAGCTTATTAAAATTTCACTGCAGTATGTTTATCTAGAGGATGTTTAATGCCTACCACCTAGTGGATTACCACAGCATAACCTTTAAACATACAACAAAAAATAAGACTTCCTCTGTTTGAAGGAGCTGGATCCAGACCTAGTCTGAAACTGGGTCTGGACAAAGCCTCCACTGATAGAAAGCTGTGAAATGCTACCCATCCAAATTCTAATGAATCACCAACCTGCAGATCAGACCAGACCCAAAAGTAAGCGTATCAAAACATTTCTGAATGGTATTTAAAAATAATTCCATTACAAGTCCCTCCAATGCTTCAACGTTATTAACGCTATTCCAACGCTATATAAACCTGTGTGCCACCTGTAACCTGATACTCTTGCTTGCATCTTCTAAAATTACTGAATTTCTACAAGAAGCAGGCTGAAACAGCTTAATGAAGAACTTGTAAGAACAAGAATCGTTAAAACTGGCTTATCAAAATGGGTGGCCCAAAATTAGTTATACTTGGTTACACATGCATGTACAAATAGCCTGTTTATGAAAAGCTGTTGTTGCCCTGCTTAGAAGGCACCTCCTGAACTGGTCACCACCACGACAAGCAGAGAGTAAAGTGGTGGTCTCATCAACATTGAGATCCATCCCCAAGGCAAAAGCCCACGAACAGAATGTCAATTGAAGGACAAAAGCTAGATCACTGAATCCCAGTGGAGAGTATCTCTAAAGAGCCACTATTATGAATGGAAAAGCATGCTTGCTTTCTTCATTGCATGCTCACTCACTACTCAGCTAGCAAACAAGTATCTAAAAGACAGACAAGAGAGGAGTGACAACAGAACAACTCTGAAGTCTAAGCAGATGGAAACTGAACTGGTTCTCCAGTTGGCTTGGATAGTACCATATCGTGGCAACAAAGGGTGTAACACCATCAACCCAACCAAGATATCAAGATTTGTACGTAAAATAGATTACTTTGAATTCCGTGCATAACATCCAGTTTAAAGGCAGCTTGGGTTTGCCTACAGACCTCAAGCTCACTTGCTGACAGATCATAGATATTTATGTTTACTCAAAGTATCCCACTATATCTGCAGTTCTGTTTTACTCAATTTGGAATACGACTTGGGAAAGAAACTGGGAAATACATAGGGTGACTGAAGCCCCAAAGCACACTAGGAACGAAAACAGCATGAACTCTAACGGAGACCACCTTAGAGAACAGAGCATGGGGTTGACCGACAGTGACAGCCAGCCTTGTATTAACTTTTTTTAGTTACAGGTAAACAGCCACCAAAATGCCATTTCTGTGCACAGAAGATACCGAATGCTGGTTTCCCCAGGCTCACAGGAGTACTTAGCCAAAGCAGCAGGACAATGGTAAAGTCTCTTGTAGGCGGAAAAAAGAACAGAAGCCTATACTGTATTCTGCAACTCTCCAACGAGCCAAGAGGTGGTAAGCAGGAGCGTCTGACAGACGCACCTTCCTGGGCTCAGAGAAAGCCCAAATCTGTTCTCGAAAACAAAACAGCGTGGAACAGCTGGCACCAAGACAGAAAATAGAGCAAGCAGCTACTCAGGCTGCTCACATATAGAATCTCTTGTCCTCATGTGCACAAGTAAGCCTCTGTTGGAAAGCTACTGCTGCACAGGACAGTATCTAATGCTCTGCTGACCAAAAGTCCACAAGAAAGATAGATGGAACACATGGAAGTTAATGGATTGCAATCTCTTGACAGAGATCTTTGTCTTCAGGATAACAAAAGGATTCCAGGGAGACTGACACTAAAATCAGCCAAGGCATCAAGGAAAACACAAGAGGAGAGAAGGATGAACATTCCTCAAAGAAGTGTCAGTCCCCTTCTGTATTCTTGACGAGTCTTGCCTTGGTATTCCCTGAAGGGCCACAGCCATAGGAAAATGAAAGACTGGAAACCACCCTCAGCAAGCTTTGGAAGAAAAACAACAGAATCCTGCTCATAGGGATGAAAGATTCATGCACGATACCACATCTACACTGCAATTGCTGTGGTACAGTCAGGACTAGCAGAAGTCTTGAGACTATCAGCTAGTGCTCCAGCAAAGGGGATACCCACAGTGACCTGCAAAGAGAACTGGCCAGTGAAGGAAGCAGCTTTTGTATTGTATGACCAGGGCAGGAAGCACAGTAGGAGCATTCTGCACAGTGAGGCAGACAGCAAAAGGCAGACTTGGCCAAGCAGACAGTGGCCCAGGTGCCTTCCAAGGTGAAAGGGCGATCAGTGTTAGTTCATCCTTGAGTGAAGGAATAGCTCCAAGTCCCAGAGACACATCTTCCATAAAGGGACTCAAGACAACTGGAAGCAGAGTCACACACACACCTACACACTGGTGCGCCTCCTCCCTTCTTGACACCACCAGACCATAGTGGTAATAGGCTCTACCAAAATTAAGCTATTTACACTTTAGAAGGCAAAAAAACACAGAAATTAAAAGTGGTTACAGTTCAGTATCACTTTTGAAGCCACTGTACAGGCTATTCTCAAACCAAAGAGCCTGGAACAGGCCATTAGCAAGCCTTCAGTTATGCTTTCTTTTTCTGGGGAGAATACTGGGCCAACAGACTAAAGCAAGAAAGTAAATCCGGAGCCACAGAGAACAAATTCCAGAGGTTCAGAAAAAAAACAAAAAAAAACAAAAAAAAAACCACACACACATACACACACCAGACCTATGTCCCAAGAGCACAAAGGAAACTGGTATTCTACCGTTCACAGGTGGTAAGATTGGACTAAGCTGCAGCTACAACTTCAAAACTGCTGTATGGAAGCAGCAAACAAGCGTTAAAACCAGTGTTGCTCATAAGAACCAATCTTGTCTATGTGTGGGTAACTAAAATTGTGGAATTTGTACAGACAAGCTGTTAAACTGTGACTACCTTCCTCCCTGCCCATGCACACTTGCACAGTCAAAATAAAAGCAAGTAATATTTCTGAATTTAGGAGGAGGAAGACATTACTTTGAATTTAAAGAGACCAGAAACACTGGTTTGGTAGTATTTGTCATTGTTCAAGTGCTTTGCAAAAATCCTGATTGTCTCTACAGAGTCTTACGCACCTATGTCCCCTCTTTCTGCTGGTGAGGGGCTGGGAGGGAGAGACTCTTGGCATAAACACGTGCTTCTACAGTGTGCAACTCACATCATAGACAAAAAACACTTTACACATTTTATACGGGGTTCAAACAACACCAACGTCTTAACAGAAAGAAACAGGATGGAGTATAATCCAACCACAAAACGCAGCGTCACAATTCACAGGGTGACTGCCTCTGACTTTTTAACTGTAGATTTTATCCTTAATGTTTCCACCTTACCTTGAGTATTCTGTGCTTTGTGAAGCCTTGTTAATCACCAAACACAGTACAAACTATTGGCTAAATTCAAGATCTAGATGAGAAATTATAACATTTTGCCTCAAGAAATAAAATATCTAGGAAACCAAGATCACAAGTAACACTGAGGAAGTACAGATGTCGGATGTACAATTTACCTCAGAAACATGATATAAAAGCCTTCATCTACCGCTGTTGAGGTCTCCAACTATAAAACATTTACATTTAAGAAACACCCCCCACAGGTTCTCAGTGTTTTAAGAATCAATAACCATGAATGCTCATTCCCTACCTGCAATGTTCTTGAGCGCTCAGAGAGAGACAGTTGATCCACTTCCAAAATTAATTCTTCCACTGCAGAATATAAATTATCCTGGACCTCATCTCTCTTGATAATCAATTCATCTCTTTCATCCTATGTTAAAGGAAGAAGAAGTCAGCAGATCACACCCAAACACCATGCACAGGCAAAACACAGCAAGAGACTGGGGGGGGGGGGGGGGTGGAAAGGCAGAAGGAAGTGCAGCTCCTAGCAAAGTATGAATACTAAAATACAGACCTGACTAGGAATGAAAAGTGAGAATAAATTCGCCTCTACCCTCTGCTCCTGTGACATAATGACCTTGCACAACTACTGAACCCTTCACAGTGTAAGTATGACTACATCATCAGAACTAAAGAAGCAGTTTTTGCCTGACTGAGTTTGTGAACAGTGGAGTCCTAACTACTGCTATTAAAAGCTTCCCAGTTGTCCTGAAATTATAATTTGTATTACCGAATTTAGAATTTGAATTACACACACTTCTGTGCATAGCAGATTATACGCACAAAGTCAGACTGCAAATCTTCCCTGTTGGAGAAGGAAATTCTGGAACGAAAAGACCTTTAACCAATTTCTTCCTTACCTTGTAGCAGGAGAGACAAGTGACTTGTCAACTCCCTGCTGATTATCTGCAGCAAGATTATTAAACTAAAGGTAGTTTTCTAGAAACAAAAAATGAAGTTTCCTACGGACGACTGGTTAGTTCTGTTAATGGGAGAAGAACCCCACGTTCACATCAGGTAAGTTACATATCAGACTCACCAAAACTAAACGTCCTGATTGAGTAGAGGAAGTTAAAACCTATATGCAAAAACAAGTTTTCAGCATTCTCTTAACTCAACATGCCAACAGAAGTATGAAGATATGTATACAAACAGGAAAAACTAAACTACAGCTTTATAGACCTGTTGTAAAGACTCAGATCCCCAAAAAGGTAAACAAGATGAGTCAGGTAGCTTTAACAGTGTCCTGACAAAAGAGTGTACAAAAAAATAAAAATAAAAAAATTAAAATCTGTATACATACACAAAAGTCTCTGATCATATAAGCGTAAGTTTAGTTTGTGCAGTGAAAGCTTAGACATTCACTAAATCAGCTCCTGAATAACCACGTAAGGTAGACTAGAAATCTTTTGAGTCTAACAGAAAGGACAGAATGAGATCAGTGGCTGGAAACTGAAAGATAAAACTGCAACTAAAAGAAAAACCCCAAGCCGCAGCATACAAGGGGATATAAAACCCAGATCAGCAATTTAACAGATGTTGTAGAGTTCTCCCACACATTAATGGATTAGATAATAAAAAAACAGTGGATTAAGTTCTACTATGCCAGGTGAATTTAAGTATTGTTTCTGCATTTAAAAACGCAGAACAAAAAAAAAAAATTGATTTAATAAGCACTTCTGCACTTGGTGGACATCTCTGGTGGCCAAAAGTATACAAAATTTTTTTATAAACCTTCTGCGGTTTTGTCCTCATAAGACAAGAAGTAGCTTGTAAAGAGAACACTGTAACACATTGCATCTAAAAAAAAAAAAAAAAACACAAAAAAACCACCAAGAACTCGTTGACATGAAAAACACTTACCAAGACATATTTTTCTAAAATACTACTTCAAAAGACAGAGCAATAGAGACTTAACATAGTAAAAGATTCAACCAGGCAACCAAACTCCAGCGCATACCAGTTTAAGCGTCAGGGCTAAATTCAACAGTCTACGCAAGCCTGAACGTTAAATTGGGAATTCAACAGATGGCTCAGCAGCCACAGCACTAGTCTTCTTGGAACGTCTGCCATTTAACTGGGTACCTTCAACAATTCCTACCTCACCGAATACCTGTAAGATGAGAACTTCAGAGAACATTAAATACACAGACAGTATTTTAAAAGCCTACATTACAAAGATGCAAGCTCATTATAACAGCAAACAGTAGAATTTCAGTAAGCACCATTCATCATCCTTCCTTAAAATAGGCTAAAGACTTTTCTAACTACACCTACAAAATACAGCTGTATTTTGTATCTGGTCTTTTATCTCTCAAACAAAACAAAACTCCCCACGCCACAACCACTGCACTGGCTCACAGTGAATGCCAAGCCAGCTCAGTGCCTCGTTTCTAAGAAATACAGCACATACGTGAAAAAGTGCAAGAGGAGGGTATGTACGGTGCAATCATCTCAAAGGTGTATTTTTGCTTTAGTGTGATTTAACAACCCCACAAGCAAGAGAAAAATGCATCCAAAATACCATATTTAAAGCCATCAATATATCTACCCCCTCCATGGACGTTCCCATTTTGAGCATATTTCTACTTCTGGCCTCAATTTTTAGCTCTCTTCAGTGCAAGTTAACAAATTCCAATGTGCAGTACACAAAACAGTTAAAACTAATGAGGGTGCTGATACTAAAGCTAAACACCTCCATTTCCTCTCCCCCCCCTTCTTTTTTCTTTTAAATGAGGGCACCAAATAGTTTCTTTTCTAAACAGCAGCATGGACCTTTTCAGCTTTCCCCCAAAAATGCTTAATATGTGTACACTACAGTCTCTCACAATGTCAATCTTGAACCAGTTTTTAAATATAGATCCTAAAAGTCAAGCAACATGTATCCATAAAACACCACCTACAACACTGTAAATACGTTATTTGTATTGCATCTTGTTGTTATGATTATCTGCCTACATGCAATCAGGGAAATTTCTAATTATCCCTGGTTTTTCACCTATAAAGCTGCCACCCTATCAATAAAGTTTCATAGGACAGCTGGTCAGGTGACCAATAACACAACCCTTCCTATTTGGGACAGGATTTTTGATCAGAATTTGATTAATTTGGAATATATTTATAAGCAGTTCTACTCTGGAAGAACTCTCTCTTTCTCTCTCTCTCTCTTAGATAATGCAAACTATGTTCTACTACCACCTCAGTTCACTGATTATCTTCTTAAGCTACCAACACATCCATTACATAAATATCCTATTTAAGAACAAATGCTCCATTCATTTATTTTCCTTTTTGGAATGATGGAGGTAACACCATTTACTCTGCATTCAAACTTTATTGGGTCTGCTCACGCCTGTGACATCAAGGTACGTTAGGTTTCTCCCAAAGCAAGACAAGATGTTCACTCCCAAGAACTTACAAACAAGTGAGACTTGTGACAGTGAGAGAGAGCATCAACACTCTAGGAAGGTTAAAGGAAGATCATATGACTTAAGACAAGTGAATAGCAAGATTTAACTTAGTAAAACAAATTCTGACAGCTAAGTTGACACATAAAGCAAACAGTTAAAACGGTCTGTTAAACTTTAACAGCCAGCTGTTTCATCCATCTATTTGGGTACACTGGGTTTCTTAAACACTGGATTCGTATGTACCTCGTTTTAACTGACTAGGACATGAAGTCAGCGACTCCAATATATTTGGTTGCACTACTAGGATTTGTTAATGTATCTACAATCAATATAATCTAAGTAGGGATGACAAGAAGAAAAACAAGCCCAGCATTTTACTGTGTGCCTCTTAGACATCTCTTGCATTTGAAAATACGATAGCTAAGGTTGTGGGACACATTACAGCACTTGAAAAAAATAGTTAAAAAAAAAATCAGAGATCCTCAGGAAAAAAAGGGAAAAAAAAAAGTTGTGTCACTACACTGCCTATTAAAAATAGGACAACCCTTCTCATAGAAACTCCATCCTTAGTTCAGGTTAACTATAGTCACTCCAGCACCATGCTAGAACTCATGTTCTATTGACTTCACCTCCCAAAGATTTCAGAGTGCTTTAGACAGATTCCGCAAGCACCACAAAATGTCCTGCTTCCAGCTGCTACTACTTCATCTTGAAAACTAAATTAATTCCTCAGGCAGCCCTACACTTAAACAAACATTGCCACTCATATGCCCTTTGCTGTTCGCAGGTACTCTGGGGACTACTTGGCACCTACCAGAATTCCTGTCTACTCTATTTTTTCCTGTTTAAAATACTTGTGACACTACCATGACAGCTTGCTCTGTTCAGAGAGTAGGAATTTTGAAGAGTGATGGCATGCTCTTGAACGATCATAAGATTTCACATCACCATTTCTTTACACCTCAGCAAGATCCTGTGCAATGAGGAACAACATCAAAATGGGGAGAGGGGAAGGGGTTGCTGCTAATTATTAAGGAAAATTAGTTTTCAGGCTGTATGTGAGGCCATCTAATACAAAATGCAGAGCTACACAAACATGTTGAGCTACCAAAGGCGGCATAGTATTGAAATGAGGCTGTGGTGCTATTTCAACTGCTTTTAACAAACACAGTGTACTACACCACACCAAGCAGACATGACTTTACTGTTAGTCATTCATAGCAAGAAGAAATGGGAACATCAACATTATGTCTAATACAGTCCATCAAATCAGTCCATCAGAAAATCCTCAAACACACTCCAAGACAGAGATTGATATTTTGTCTGCTGGGTCTGACATCCTCCTTCCTCTCCCTCCCCACTGCCCCAGAAAAAGCTGGCAAAAAGAGTGGCTCCTGAGTGACAGAGTAATTATTTCCCATGCTGAATAAACATGCTGAGACTCCTCAGTCATGTCACCGCATCTGTCCTAACTTGTTCAGATTAAGCTTTTTCTTCCTCTCTACCTCCAACCTAATTAAGTCAGAGCAAAACTGGATTACGTTTGAAAATGAATTCTAAGATGGCTACAGCTCAAGTTTTGCTCCTGGAAGCAGATCTTCGCTTTACTGGTCCACTGCTGCTCACCAAGGCTTACAAATCTGCTTAAGCTCGATTATCCCATTGGGATCTTTTAGAGATCCCAGTCGCTACCATTTCATGCAGGATCAGGAATTCACCCAAGGAAAGCCTGTTTAAATGAATCCTTAAGCCTAACCCAGGCCCTGCAAACATGCTCTGCTGCAAAATACTACCCCGGGCTCCCAGATATCTCACAATCTAGCTATTCTCTTCCTGTATTTTACTTCCCTATATAAGACAACGCCAAAACGTTATATGTTTGTTAACGGTATTATCTTAATGTTTTCAAGTTTAAACATTTGACTTAAGTTTTAGTAAATAAAAAGAATCCTTAGTCACCTACAACAACCAAATATATGCCACATTATAGATTTTACTACTTTTCTCTCCATGAGTCTCTTCATTACTGATTTTCTACTCCATTTCACAAACTACTAAATTGGTGTAATACAACAATACTCCTTAAGCAAACATACCGAAAACATTTTAGGTTATACTTCAAAATTTCACTATGCATTTGCTATCTTTTTCCCAGATCACATCTACCTTCTCTTCTCTGCCTTTCCACAATGCCTGTCAGACCGAGAAACCTTCCCACTCTCAAAAGCACCTGTCTTTCAGGTATGTGGAAGATGCGGTATATATCCATCACTTTTCTCATTACACAGGCGGGCTTTTTCAGATCAGTTGTTGCAGAGAAGCTACACTAGATGGTAGCTTTCCCCTATACAAGCCTGTCTTCCTCTCCAACTCCGAAACTAAAGACTGCCCTTCCCACAGGTGGAGGGCACTTACTAAGTACTGGCATGCTGCTCTAAAAAGGTCTTCAACATAGACACTGCAGTTCACAGCTGAAGTGATTTCTAAATATTACAGCACAGTAATCCCTTAGCTACCACATTCTGATGTCCGTATCGTTACAAATCAAGGGCATAAAAAAGCCTACAGTTAACTGAAAATAGCATTCCATTCATATACCAGTTGCCGGCAAATATAGCAAAGCCTCCAACATTACCTAACAAAGGGCAGATTTTTCTGTGCTCATGATATCCAGCTACACTTATGAGACTAAAATACTGTCAATAGCTGTTAAATTATAGTTCGTGATGCAAAAATAATCACGACCTACCACATTTTTGCACAACTGAATCATCTCTTGAGCCAAGTCATACTCCACCCAAATCTTCTGCAATTTTTCCAAGGAACACGGAACAGTGAGACATCCTTCTGTGACCACTTCTATAGCTTGTGAGAGGTCCTCCCCAAAACGAGTATTCTTATTTGTGCGCCTAAATTGTAAGGAGGAAACAATATCTTACCTGCAAAATATTTTTTTCCAGAACAAGCATTTTAAAAGTCAACGCTATTCAGACCTATTGTACATATCTATTTTAAGATACTACTTTTTGAAAGAAACTAGGCTATTAACATGGCAGGTGCTAGCAGCAATCTACCTCCTTCAGTTCTCTTAAATCCCTTTCTGAGGGGAAAGAAGGAAGCAACAAGAATACATTCGTAACAGCTCAGTATTGATGAGGCTGTATAAGCATGTTGTCTCTCTTGCTCTTACTTTTCCTATTGTCTCATTTCCTCCTATGTTCTGGGGGTTTTGATTGTTTGGGGGTTTTGTTTTGTTCTCCTGCAGATGTATATACCTTAATACAATCATCTTTTGGAAAAGCGCTCATCTCTACCAGAAAAAAGATATTTCCTCTTAAAGGAGTCGATAATCATTTCTACGCCAAGTCTTCCCCCCACTGCAATTTTGCCCCTTCTCTTAAAACTGAAGGGTAGTTTGGACTAGGAAATGAGATATGCCTTTCTCAGCAATCTAGGTACCAAAGGGACTCTAACTGCCCAGCTACTTTTAAAAACTAGCTGCATTTAATTAATAAGCATCTTCCTTGAGGCTGGAACTGAAAGCTCTTCTCACAACAGCTGCGGGAAAGAAGCAGGAGTCATCTCACGAACATTCAGAAGCAGGCAATGCAAATGCCAATGTCACAGAAAAATCAGGTTTCAGCCATGGTATTGGGAAACAGTCCCAAACTCTGTATACATTTTGAAAAAAGAAAGCAGCAGAAAAAAAATAATGTTGCATTTTTTCTTGAAAAACTAACTGGGAAACAAAAAGCATGCAACGGTTTCAAGAGAGAAATAGGCCAATGACATATAGTTCTATTTTAGAAACAAATAGAAAAAAAATACATACCTAATTTCTTTCAGTACCTTCACATTAGCAGCCAAACTTCTCAATTTTGTTCCCATATATTTACTCAGGGTTTCCTCAAAACGTTCAGCAGTTTCCCTGGATGCTTCCTTCTCTTCCTGAATTGTTTTTTCAATTTTAGAGGAAGTTTCAGTAAAGAAATATATTAAGAGGGATCATTGGGCAGCCAGGGTCACTAACATACAGATCATAAGTTAGACTTTTAAAAACTAGAGATAGAAAAGAGCATCTTTGAGTCACCAACAAAATGACTAGAAATAGAGATAAAACAATGAGAATTTTTTTAAACAGCTTTTTAAAGGTTAATGGTTCATTTCTTTCTTCTCACTTCAGTAGCAATATGTTCAGACGAGTATCACTTTTGTATTTTGTCCATTACACCACTAATGGCTCACAAGTTTTCAGAAGTTTTTTTTTTTCCCCCCCTCTTCCCTTCCTCACTGAGGAACTCCTACTTGTTAATACAGGTAAATGAAGTCCCAGGATCTCAACCTCCTTGCTCTCATAACTGCTACATCTCAGAGTGCTGTAGCACGAACTCTCGCTGTGTTAACAACCAGCCTTATCTTCTCACAAAGAATTTAAGGCAGTAAAAAAAAAAAAAAAAAAAAAAAAAAACACCACCAAGCAAACAAGTAAAACACCCACTCATTAGGCTGTATTCCTCCAGGTACAACTTAAAGTTAAAAGCACTTGTTCACACACCACTGAAGTGCTTTCACAAACTCCATTTTAGGGGATGGAAAAAAAAATAGTAATAACAATAATCATCCTTAGGTTTTATTGGCCTTCCAGACTTATCACCTCAAAAAAAAAAAACCCACCACCAAAACATACCCACACATAGAAGGATTTAAACTTTTTTTTTTTTTTTAATGGTTTTGCACCCAAAGTCTCATGACTGCAGGTCCTCTTTTTCTTCCCTCCTCCTTTTAGAATTACTCCTCAGATTAAAAAAAGTACCTAACCCTTCTGAAACACATCATCACTCCTCGCTAAAAAATTAAAATTAAAATAAGAGGAAAAAAAACACACACACACACTTCACCCTATGCGCAATCATGGGAGGAAAAAAACTTTCATACTTAAAATAATATTCACAACCTTTTCTTCTAAAACAGTTTACTTGCAGTCAACACGAAGAAATATCATTAACCATTTTAGGAAACAGTCAAAAAACAAAAACAAAACACACTAGTACACACACACACCCCGACTCAGAATACAGACAAGAAATGCTTCTAAGAATTCCTTGCATTCAAGTAACTCTTCATAGCTCCAGACATGTGTTTTGTTGCTTTTTACTTTAGCTTGCAGAGAATTGCACAAACATGGCATCTTTAGCTGATGAAGAAGCTGTGCAATGACAGGTTAGTATACGCAGAAACACAGCTGTTTTAAGTAGAGGCAACTGAGTAGCCAAGCTGGTTATGAATAGTTTTATTCCAATAAGAAAGAAAAAAAGCTCTGTGCAAGTTCAGTTTTTGGGGTGTCAAACCAATTTACACAATGGTAGGTGTTCCTTTCTTAACAGCAGAGACAGAGATGCAAGAGTTTGCACAAGTCTTATTCTCAAATCAATACAAACAAAACACCCTTGCACACCACAATCTCTTACTGTCATTTATTAGCCTTAAAACTGTACAAGACATTTTTAAGCCTATTTACTAAGTATTGTGCTTCTCTGCTAGTGTTAAAAGCTGCCACTGTAAAGAATAATATGCATCTGATATCTGCATCTTTTTTATTAAGCAAGAATTAATAAACTAATCATTTTCATCCAGTTCTACAATTCAACAGCCGCTATGACTCAGTGATGCTTAATAGTTTTCAGCCCAAGAGACTGAAAGTTGTTTTAACCTCTAAGGTAGAAAAAGAGATGAAGGAATACATCCTTATACACAAAGCACATTTTTAAATCACACAGCACAAAACTGAGTTCGCACTGAACAGCTAGTTCCAAACAAGCAACTGCATCAGTAGGGTGGCGACAAGCCAGTGAATGCACCCAGGGGAGCTGGGGCCCAACTTGGACTGTAACGCAAAATGTGGTCACAAACCACCTCCCTGCACTAAGGAAAGTCAAAACATTCACTCCGCTGGTTCAGTCCTGCCATATTCCAAACGGGACAACAGTGTACGGCCTTGAACTGCAGTACGATGAAACTACAGGACAGAAGCATTTTGAAATGGTTTTCCCCTCCCCACCCTTTTATTTTGCACACACATTTCCATATACCTGAAGTTCACGCTTCAGCTGCTCAACCTTCAGCTCTAGTTCCTTCTGCCTCTGTAGGAGATTTTCATTCTCCTTTCTGAGAACTTCTTTCTCCACTTTAAGCTTTTCATTCTCTTCAATCAGCTTCTGATCTTTTCTTATTTTTTCCAAACTGCTGTCCGACACTGAGCCAGAAGCTAGCATTTTTTCCCTTTTAAAAGAGAATTAAGAGGAACTAAAAAAAAAAATACAATCTTTCATTCTATAGTAATTTGAACTATTACAGAACCCCATATCAAAATTGCTATATGAACATCTACACAATCACATTTTACTCCTTCCAAATTTGTATCCCTGTCCACTCCATACAACTGAAGCTGTGGAATACATAGAGTATCACAAAAACTGATACACAACACTGGGGATGAAGAAAAAAATGTTCAAAAAAAGAGAGAAAGATTTCATTTGAAGTCAATCCTTTACATACTTTCACATTCATTTTAAACAAAATTTATTTTCTATCCAAAAAACATCTCACTATACCACACTGCAGCCCAAGGGCAGAAGGAAAAAAAAAGTTATCAAGGTTCACTGTAACTCAAAATTTTCTATCTAAGAAATAGGCCAGAGCACTACTTTAAAGCTGGGGTTTGGGATCTACAAAATAAAAGGTTTTTTTTTTTTTTTTTAAATAAACAGACACAGCAGTTTGTCACAGCATACTATTCAATGCTTCACTAGACCCCACACCAACTTCACCCTCTCATGCACGGCTTCAGGTATACCATTGCTTCTTTGCGTCCCCATTTCCTTCACGGACATGCCTTCCTAAGAAGTGCTGCAATGTGTAAAAAGTTAAAGGACACTAGAAGTCTCAGATGGAACAGCAGATCTGCTGGCTGCCAGCCACACAGGCCAGTCTTGGATATCTTGGTGTATAACGCAATTGCAACACAGAGCAAAACAAAGAAAAAAGATTTTCTTCTTTAAATCAGATTCAGAGCATCTCCAGAATTCAGAAAAGAGGCCAGATTCAAAAATAATTCAGCATGACACATTTTACTATAAATTTTTACTACAAACTTTTTTTTTTAAGCATCTCATTTTGTGTTAGCTACTTGTTAAGAGCATAGACTTGCCTAACTGATCTAATTGCAACACAAATCTGAAAGCCATTCTAGTATGTGGAAAGGTATGCACTCATGTTTCATTAAAACGTTCAAGTTATGGAACATTGGCAAATTCTAAACCAGTGGTTTGGGTTTTTTTTTTTTTTTTTTTTTTTGGAATATTATTTCTTATACCATCTCAACTCTCTGAATGCCAAGCACCATCTTTCCCACCCACAACATTTTTCTCAGCAGCCTGTTGCCATGACAATCCTAGCAACCATAGGAAAAGTCTTTTTAAAGATTTCTGACAACTGTAACTGCCAACTTACCACCGCCTATTTTCAGTGTAATTATAAGTGGAAGAGACAACATTATGCTCTAAAGCTTACTTCCAACTGTGACTGCTGACTTTATTTCTTATAAGCACATACTGTTACACTCCTACACAAATAAATAACCAAAATATGTTTGTCCTGCCAGGTAAGTGTGCTTTTATGTTCCACGTTTGTGTCCAGTAAGGTTTTTAATACAGGTAAATAAACAGAGGCTAGCTGTATAGAGTCTCAAGAACGTGCTTATTACACAGAGGTTTAAACAACCACTGCTGTCTATCACCAAAAAAAAAAAAAAATCTTTTCACAGGCCTGATGTCCTGCAACCTTCACCTCCAACTATGCTTTTAGGCAGATGAGAAGATGCAGTAGAGTCGTTACTCCTTCCTTCTTTCTCAAAATCTGTTAAGATATGTAAGAGTATGTCTCTAGAAAACAATGAGGAAGGGCAGACTACCTAAAGAGCAACAAAACTAATGAACTGGTTTTCTACAGATTGATGTCCTAATTCCCATCACCGCACACACGTGCTTTGCTTCCACTGAGTACCACTACTATGTGATACTAGAATGAGAGAAATTCAGCTTTGTATTTCAGATGTTCACTTCCCCCTCCATCTCCTCAGAAGCACAAACTCCAGTTGATCAGCTGACACTAACCAGCCCACACACACACACACACACACACACACAGACTTATCCATGATATCCCATTGCCTTACTTGGTGACAAACATACGGCTTCCAGTAAAATTCTCATTCCTTGCACTGGCAACTATGTGCTCAAAGCGCCCTCTTGGTCTGCTGAGGGGATGATCAGATCTGTTTATCCACAGAGGAACTGGAACTTTTATATTCCAGGGATGGTTTTGCATGAGATCTGCTTTCTTCTCTTCTCCACTTTTAGCGTTTACTGGAGATCTGCATCTTTCAGCAAACCCTGTCTTAGCTACCTCTTCTCCAATATCTGTTTTTTCATATTCCGCTTGGACAATGATGGTACCATCCTCACGCTTAGCTTTGTGTCGTATTTTTATTTCTTTTTCAAAAACCAGGCTCCCCAAGAACTTCTTCCCCTGTAAAATAAAACACACTTAAGTTGTGCATCAGCCACTGTGAATAGCTGAAATCAACCACCTTTCTCCTCCCCAGGGAGGAGAGGAAGGAAGGGAGGAGGGGGGAATCCAAAGAGCTGCACAGCTAAAGCTTCTTACATTTACTGTTTATTCTGAACCAATGCTGTATCTGTACAGCTACAGCTGTACCTGATCTAATCCCTGTCAATGCTAGACTGGACATCAGCACCAGTAGTTCTCCCTCACTGTTCAATGTTCCAGAGCTCAGTATCACCAACAGGCGAAAGCTCAAAATCCTACCAATCCTCAGTGGAAGTTGGCAATCTGGTTATCTTAAGTCTTTTTGAGGATCTAGAGCAATTATTTAACAGTACTAATTAAAGGCTCTTAATGTATTACACAAAATAGCATGAAAATTTTATCAGGCTCCAATGTTAAGCAAGAAATTTTAAGTGAAAGATCAAGATGGATGCGGTGTTCATTTCATTATATATCTTCAACTGAAATAAAGCTGAAATAGCCCAAAGCTAATTTAAAATTGTTAAGTAGTGGAAAAAGAACACAAACACAAAGGAACTATCATGTACATTTATCATGTCCGAACTGAAACCACTCATTCAGAAATTAGGGAAGCATCAGAATTGAAGCTGTCAGTTTCATTAGTAACATCAATGAAAGAGAGACTTCAAAGACTGAGGAACACACTCCAGATCTTCAAAAAAACACCTTGGAGAAAGCAGCTTTTACTAACAGTTTTTTCTCCCCCTTTTCACTCAACTATTTCTGAAAACACGTCGATTTTGCTGAAAACTAAGAATGGGGGTGGGGAGAGGAGGACAGGGCAGGAAACGGGTACAGTTTTAGACAACGTAGAGCAAGCAAATAAAAATTTCACCTGAAGCAATAAGTACTAGCAAAAAAAAAAAAAAAAAGCCCCACACACCCCCTGAAAACAGATTTTCACCTAACTAATTGCATTAAGCAATGTTAACAGAACCATAAGAAAGAGACCATGCAAAAGGGGTATACGTCTTAGGTTCTCTTTGAACAGCACAGGGATCCAAAGGGGAAGTATGACTGCCCCTTCCTACCACAGCTGCCTCCTCTGGCGGCTGCTGATCCCAAGCGACCAGCTGGTGAGGCAGGCGCCTCACCAGTAATAGGTCAGAGGAAGCAAGCACTAAAGACCGTAAAGTGAGCGGTGTCCAGGAAAAGATGACCACTAGTGAAAGGGGACCAAAAGGGCACCCTGGTCACCAATGCCACTCAGAAAGGCTCTGAGTTTTTATCAATCACATTGGTATCAACTCTTGAGCCTTTTACATTTGCTACAGACAGGGGCTGAAAACGTTGCTACCGTTCTTTCTACTCACCCAAAATTTTGCATGGTATCTAAGCACACAGCCTATGAGAAGCTCACACTTGTAAGCGTATTTACCGTAACGTCCGTGACCTAAGAAGGTATTTTTCCCCCTCGAGGGGGATAAAGAGAGATACAGTGTCAGAAAGAACTAAAGTCAGAAATAAACCTGAGGCTCCAAAGACTCTAAGAATGTACTCTAAAATCACCTCCCTGACAGTCTGAACCAGTTTTTGAGAAAACCATTTCAGTTTCTAGAGCATATTAAGGGCAAGAGATCAGACAGTATTTCCCATCATATCTTGCCTTCACAGTTAAGCAGCCAACTCTTACAAGAGTCTTCAGCGACACTGTGCTGATACTTGGCATTATCCGTTGCACAGCTCATCACCTAAACGCTTCAAAACCTGTAACTCACCTGGTCAAACATGTTTAAGTTTTGATCCATCGGTATCTGCAGTCCCCAGAGTTTGTACTTCTTGGCAACACTCGGACATTGCAAGTTCGCTGGAATTTCAACTATTTCTGATCTGTTTAGAATCTCAGAATTTCCATAATCAATGTACAATACCTGACACTGCAACAACGATATAAAATAAATAAGCAGTGGCTACACAAACCTTCTACAGCAATACGTGCTGACAACTATTAGAATAGAAGCATTTAAAAAATACATGCATGCTGCACTATCACCTTAGAAGCACAGATTAGAACCTTTCACACTAAACCTGGAACACCCTTCAGAGAAAGGAACTGAGTCAGGGAAAACTCAAATCCGCACCTGTCTAAAAACATAGCAACCAAACATTTTCCAGTGATAAAATAGATTTTCACTTTTTTTTTTTTTAAAGAATTAGGATTATAAATCAATATAGAGGATTCTCTTCAAAGGAGAGATATGATACATAGTTTTTGTATCAACAAGCCCATTTAGAAGTTACCATTTTAAATTGGAACTACTGGCCTTTTGTGTCAATCACCTAAGACCACAGAATCCTTTCAGAAACAACCAGCACTAACATTTCAGTATATTTTACCAGTCACACACAAAGTCTGTCATTTTCAGATCCCTTAAGTTTTGACATTAAATTACACTGTTTAACAACAACGTTAACTATCAAGTGCATATCTCTTGATAAAGAGATATACACAGCACTTCAGAAGTCTGTCGTGTTTTGCCAGTCTCATTAGTAGCTTTCAAAATGACAGGTCACTTGAATTTGTGCCACACGTGCATATTCACTGATTCTAAACATATTTAGACAATGAGTTTCAAAAACAGAGGGAGGAGTTGGGTTTTTTCCTACCCTCCCACATGTAGAGGTGATATAGGAGTAAGGACTACACAAAAACATAGTTCCTGCCTTTTCATCGTTGATCACTTGCTGTACTGTACACCTGTACCAACATCCATCTTCAGAAAAACACCCACCATATATCTGGAAATCAGGAAAAAAAATGGAATAGCATTCTGAAAACATAAGCACACCTCAAAATAATATTCATAATACATCACAAATCTTATTTTCACAATCTTTTCTAATTACCACAAGAGCAGTAGCAAAACAAAGTAGTCCTTTTAATATCCCATCTCTCATAATAGCATATGCTAGATGCTTTAAAAAGGCTAAAAACTCTACACTAAAAATACTATCTTGAAGAAAATTTTGCAAATAAAATGCACTAAAAGTTTACGTGGTAGATTCACACATATTTTATTACATATGTGGTGCTACAACATTTTGACAGTGACAGTTCAGAAGCCAGAGGAAGAGGTCAGTCACGTCACAACCAGCAAACCCAGAAAGTTTTTCTTTTTCATATAAACACAGGTGATATGCCTGCACGCACTTACAGTTCAAAAACAAGGTGACTAATGCTGTAAAATAAGAATTACAAGTCATCAGTAGTTTACACACACAAAAAAGTTGCTATCAATTTGTATGCTTACCTCATCATAGAACTGCCATTAAATAGGTACTTGTTATTCTTAAGAATACTTTACCCAGCATACTAAACAATACAGGTTTTCAAAAGATCTTCTGCACTTTTAGAAAAGAACAGAGAAAAGAATCACCTGTCCGAAAGAACGTTGCTCTTGTTAAAGACAAACCATAATGTATGCTAGATAAAAAGACAGAACTCGGCATTCTGTACATAATCTTCCTTGTAGCATTTCCTGAGTGTGCAACACTTAATTCAATTAAGTCTGAAGTGCGGACAGATTTAAACTTGCTGACAAAATAAGCTTTTTTTTTTTTTTTAAAAAAAAAAAAAAAGCCAGGTGTTCTCACAAAGACTTTGAGAGAATAAAACCCAGAGGTCAAGCAAAGATCAAGAAAATACCTAAGAAAAATGGCTGCATAAAATAAAGGCTTTTACATCCAGGTGAAAAACAAATTCCACATATACACAGCCTACTTACCTTACTAAAATCAGGCTTGCCAAAAATTGCATTAGCCCGGGGACAAACATCAGCCAGCGCGCAACTTAATTTCAAGAGGTCATTACATCTACTGACATTCTAAGTGTGGAGAGAGGGTAAGAGTTATTAATTGTCACTTTTAATAGATGCTTGATGGCTTTTAACAGCCAAAAATTAAATCAATACACTTATACTGCTGTTAAAACAAGTAAGACCCCACCTTAAGCTTTCTATCCTCACAATTTTAGTTGCATTTATAAGCCTGTTCTCATTTTCTTTCAAAAATGAAAAAAAAAAAAAAAAAGAGAGATGGGAGCAGGTAATGTACCCTGGAGAAGCAGCTTGCAAAGAATATTTTTAAATTAAATTACCAGGTTGTGGGAAGCACGCAGACCTTACTTATCAATCCTTCCTCACAAATTTTAGTATTTGATGTTCTTTTTCTTTCTCTTCTTAATATGAGGAGACAACAGCTCTGGCATACCCCTCATTCTCCTTACTTGCAAGACTTGTGTTTTGGTTTAGTTGAAAGAAGCAGATCCTTTTCAATTACAACTTGGTATCTGAACTGTTGCAAGACTGGGTCAGTTTTCATAACATGACATTTATTAGATGTTACTGTACTTGTAATTCAAAGCAAACCATCGAGAGCTTAGAGCAGGAAAGAAAACACTAGTGTAACTAAAAATTTTAGGAGTGTATTTCTGTGGAGAACAACTTTTGTACATTACAATATTAAATAAAACTCTACCTTTTCCTACAGAGCGCCAAGGTTAGAACCTGCAGAAGACATTATTAGTAACAGATCTAACACCCCCACTTGGGGGTGGGGTGGGAAGGGGAACAAGTTGCTCCATAAACAGAACCAGCAAAGCTTGGTCCGTCTCCCAATCCTTATTAGCAACAAGGCAAGAGGTAGCACCTCCTGCAACCAGTTTAAAGACGCACAGGTGTTGACCAATACATACACACCTATTAGCTAGCAGACTGAACAGAAAAGGTAAGGATGTAGACTCATCCTGGATCTTTCCCTTACCTCCTCTCCCCGCCCACCCCCCCCCCACATTAATATAAGTAACTGATTTTTTCTTTTCAGTCCCTGTCCTTCTTCTCCCCACCACAAATACCCTGCTGCCAATTTACACAAAACCTGAAGGGATCTAGTATCTTTGAGCCATCTCAAGTTTGGTAAAAAAATAACCAAAAGGCTCAGCTGCTATAGATAGCTAGAGGTCCACCTCGAGCAGGACGCGGGTTGCCTCCAACAGTATTCTTGGATTAGCAAGTATTTTAATCCTTTTTTTTTTCTTCCCCTTTTTGGACAGGGCTAACTGAACATCTGAGAAAGCGCAGCTATAATTCAAAGGGATGGATGGATGATGAACAAGTCTTTTTACCGTTTCAGAAAACACTGTCTGATCCCAGCTTAAAGGGATCCTAAATAATCCTTGAGTTCAACATATATTCAAAAGTTCAAGTCCATACTACACTATGTTCTTCTGAGACACCTAAGTTAACTTTTTTTTTTTTATGTCAAATATTATCATTCTTACCTATACAGAAGCCTGCCGCTGGGGAATGAGATAAGATTAGACATTTTATTTAAAATCAAACAGTTTTCTGAATTCACCTGTGCCCAAAATGTTACAGCATCTTCAACATGGCAGCCGACAACATCTTCAACTTGAGGTGGGGTGGGGGGAGGAGAAGAGAGAGAGATTTAAGTTATTCACAAATATTACTTTTTTTTTTTTTAAAGAAAGAAAAACCACAAACTTTCATTACCTTTGTTACACTCTGTGTCTCCATCCATGATACCAGATTCTGAAACATTACAAGACATCTCTTGTTAAACAGAAGTTAATATATTGTTCTGAACCGATCAGTAAGGCAAGAGTTGTATGTAACGGGATTCTAGGTGCACCTGACTAGCACAGAGGCTCAGTTGTGTTCTTCCCATCATGAATAAAGTTGCCCTAACGTGTTCCACAGATTAAAGGGGAGAATTAGCTTTCAACAGCAGTCCCAAAATCTAACTGCATCTATTACAATTACCAAACCCATATCATCTCATTTATTAGTTGATCCCCAAATTTCTCAGTTCTTCTGCCTTCCAACAGATAAACATTATTTTCTTTAGCTACAAATACAGCTAAAATGCAGGGTTTTTTTTTAATTTAATAATGAATAACCTTATTATAAACTGTCATATTTCAGTATTCAAGACGAGAAAAACTGGAATACAGAGACGACACTACTACAAAAACAGATGTACTATATGCAGACATTAAATCCTATATATTACACATGCGCATGCAGCCTACTTCCCAGAGGCTAGAGGCCCATTTTCGGGAACTCCCCTGCCGAAACGGAAGGGCACACCAGTTTTTCAGACCTCACCAGTAACTGCGGAGGGCTCAAACCTGAGGGAAACCGACCCAGACCTCCCTGGGCAAAGCCGGTAACAACCCAACGGCCTTTCCGGGCACCTCAGCACTGAAACGGCCGCGCGGCCCCGAGGTAGGATCTACTTAATACGGCGACGGCGCAGGGCCGCGGGGACCCCCGGGGAAGGGGGCGGCAGCAGCCGGCACTGCCCGGCAGCTCCGCGGAGGCCCCGGCTCCCGCTCCCGGGGGGCGCCGCTACCTGAGGCGGGCAGCGCCGCCCCGCGCTTCCCCCGCGCCGCTCCCGCACGTGCTCGCGCCGCTCCCGCGCTCCCGCCCTGCGCATGCGCCGCCCGCTCCCGCTCCCGCCGAGCGGCGCAGGCAGCAGCGGGTTTTTCAGGCGCCCCGCGCGGGCCGGGGCCGCGGGCGGCTCGCAGCGGCACAGGGCGCCCCAGCATCAGCCCCGGCGGCATTACCAGAGCAAACGCCGGTGCTGCCGCTAGCCCGAGGTCCTCCGAAGGGCGCACGACCCGGGGGGGTGTCGAACACCGCCCCTTGGCGGGGGTTTCCGCGCCCTGATATTTAACCTCAACGCTGTACCTGAAGTTCCTTCTCCGACTGAAGCGCGCCAAGCGGTCTCAAAAGCTGACCGTTACTGAGCTCTTTTCCCCTCCAGTCACGACTAGGTTCACGCCTTCGCGGTCACCACGTGGAGGGCGGGGCCTGCGCGGCGGCAGCGGCCCGGGCAGCCGGCCCTCGGCGGGCGGGAGCGGGGGGGCTCCCGCCGCCGCCGCCGCCCTTGTACCCTCCCCGCAAATCTCCACCTACCGCCTCAGCACATCCGCCCGAGTTTCCTCGTACTGCTTGCCCGTGATTAGCCTTTTCTTACGTTCAGCTTATTTACAATGTTCATGTTTATTTAAAACAAAAATGAAAACTGGTGCAGCGGTTAGCAAGCCCAGAATGTGTGCAATATGGGGGGGTGGGAGGACACTATTGCACGAGTGACCGTTTTGTGTTTTAGCTTCGGACTTTGCCTAGTAAGATTATTTGGGGAATAAGTCAGCTTACTGCACAGCCAGGATCTACCTGTAGCATTCCAGTTCGTGTCTGTTCATAGGCTGTTGATACTTTCTCATGGTAAAGACATTATAATAGCATGTTGGCACTGATTTGTTAAGAGTGGGTCATTCAGTAACACTTTGTGTACATAAATTTATTCCGGCTTTTGACATTATAACACACAGTGCTCTTCTATTGTGTAACACTATGGCACATTTAACATGTACAGCTAATGTAAAATTAGAACTAAAAGCAGTTTAACCTAACTCCTTCTGCTATCCTACCCTATACTCTCTTCCCAAGTAACCCCTTACTCCACCAGAAGACAAATGCTAAGGACTCTAAAACCAGAGCAGGCTACTAGACAGAAGTAGTATCTTCTGTTAGGAAGAAGTAAAGTACACCTGAGTAAAGTTTCTTAGACTGGAAAGCTTGTTTATTTTTTTCAGTTATATTTGATGATAAAAATATTATCACCTATTATTGTCTATTTTCTTGGACCACAATGCTATAACAAAACTACCACTACAGACTCCGAAGACCTGCAAACCTTTTAATATGCATAAAATGCTTTAAAGACGCTGACAACTTGGCAAAGTAATTTGAACTGATATCATTACTGGGTGTGAATTCATGCATTCCCCTTCCTCCCAAACCTGAGAAAGACACATGCCTTTTATATTTAGTATCAGAGAAGCACAGAATCTGAAGCAACCCCTTACCCTTCACTTAGGATTAATGATCACTTCTCTATTGTAAATAGCCATATTACATATACACCCTTTCATAGGATGATTAAAATTAGTGAAACAATGGTACTCCACACTCAATGCATATAATAATAGTAGCAAAACATTGATATGAAAGCTAACTATTTTAAAATGAAAAACTCCTAAGCGTCGCCTAAGACGCACACAATTACACAAGACACCATTTCTCACATGCCAAAGCCCTTTGGATTACAGTCAGAAATGGTTAATGTGTCTAGCTGAAGGACAGATATATATGCCTGCACATAAATCATACAGATGAACCGGTAATTTATCTGTTGTGTTCCATGTTCTTCTCTGTTCAAGGTTCACAACTTCTCTTAGGAAAAAAGAATCATAAAGAGGTACATGTTAAACTGAGTTTTTATTTAACGATCATAGTTAATGACAAACACACTAGCATAATGTCTCTGCTTTTACCTTTTCAATACTTTATTTTTTTAATAGAAGGGTGAAGAGATTTTTCAATAGAATAGGAGGTGGCAATTTTGATCCTGAAAAATGACCTTTTTTTTTTTTTTCAAGGATAATTTCTGATTGTTTACTTTAAATAAGGGTCATTCCAGTTACATCTGCAAATTTCACGTCAGATATCAGTCTCAAGTTTTTACAGCAAGCAAAAGCCTGAAACATTTTGCACCTGTATTTTCCTGTAAATTGCATAGACATTAACAATTCTGCAAAAAATTCAGGAATCAAGAAGTACGCATGTATGCCTTCTAGTAACAAACTGAGTTTCTAATTTTTACTTCAGAGCTCATCAACAGGGGTGAGAAGTGGGCAGAACGCCTAAGCAACATGTATTGTACTTGACATTTTTATGGCCCCACATTTTCCCCAAAAGTATCATTAAAAAAGTATCATAAAAAAAACATTTGTTTCAAGTATCATACAAATGGAAACTTTACATAAGTTTAAGCACAAAACTTTTTTTGTTTGCTTTGATAAAATCAGATAAAATCTCAATAAAAGCATAATAAATGATTTCCCAAAAGTAGAATGTAATGTTATCAGTATAAAAATAAAAGACAAACACAAATTGTTTGTAACTTGAAAGAAGAAACTACTATGATCTCTGACTGTAACAACATCTTGCTGTGAGGTACCACATACGTTTCTGGAACTCCATTCCCTAATCAACATAGCCAGAGGGGAAAAAACCCACAAAATTATTAGAATAAACTTCCTCGATTTGGGTTGTAATAATCTCTTTGAAGAATAAAATAAAAATATTTTCCTATATTTTTATTTACAAATACTATTTACATTTTTCAGTTTCTTGTGATACTGTTGCGTAATCCCCATTTCCTTCTGAGAGTAAGGAGAGGATCTACAGAAATGATTGCTTATTAAAACCAGTAGAGGGAGCTCAAATTAATGTTTTTATTTATTATATTAAAGCACTATATAATAGCATAGATTTTGATGGTAAAGGTACATTTTAAACATTCAGTAGACATTTTGGCATTTAAGGTAACCAATTAACCTCTCTGATTAACATCACTAATAACAGTATAGCTGAGAGTAAGTGGAGGTAAATAACCTTTATTCCCATTCTAATTTGGGCAACCTAGCCTGTATTCCCTTCCCATTCGGATTCCAGCCACCTCCATCAGTCACTGCATAACTCACTCACTCCCAAGAACTTTCCTTCCCGATTCATTCAACCTTCCCTCATTTTCCCTACCTGTTGGGCACATGCAGGTAGCCCAGTGGTGTCACTGCATATGATGGGAAGCAGAGCTTTGCAAGCTTCTCCCAACTCTTGCTATAAAGGTGCAGTACACACATACCACCCGGAAAGTCTTGAATCCATGAGACATCTTCAAGTATTTTTAAAGGCAAATTGGCTTACACCTCTTTGTCTATTTTCGAGGGAGCCTAGCAAAGTTAACTCAGAGTCTGCTCTTGTCCCCTACTTCCACCCACATGGGAGCCTCAGGCAGGTATTCTGCGCTATATTCTTTCTGTGCTGCTTCCCAGATGTAAATCATCTAAATTCACCACATTTTAAGTTTTTCTCTCCACTACCTTTAACACAACACATGTTGCCACAGCTGTGAATATGCACAAAGAAAGTAAAAGCACCTCCCATCTTGAGGGACTTACAGTCAGTGTTGGATTGGACATGATACAAAAGAATCCATTAGATAAAGAAGTTTATATCAAACAGGATATATAATTGTTTCTTTATGTGCAGTAAATAGCACATCAATTTCTACTTAATGTGTTCAAGAGTTTAGTATCATAGAACTAGGAAATCACTGCTATGGACAGCGTCAAACAGAATCTAGAGGATAGTCCTGTTAGAGAGGTCTGGGATAAAGCATATAGTAGGATCCCTTCAAATAGCTAGTATGTGCGGAAATGGGATTATCACTGTACAGAACATCAAATGTAAAAAATATTTATATGTTGGCAAGAACAGAGCCTACAGAAGTGAGAGAGAAGGAGGGTACGTTTGAATTTTATACAAAGCAGATGAAGCCAACAGAAAAAAAAAAATTTAAAGAAAAGCTGAAATGTCAACGTTAATAAACATAACAAACCCTACCAAAAGTAAAAATTCATGAACAAGATGAGTAAGGACTCTACAAAAAATAAAAAAGTGTGTCACAGAAGTCTAAGAATAGGGCATGCAATATTTATTTGCCCTATTACACTGAAACACTTAAACGTATGCTTACGCTCTCAGAGCTTAAATAACAGTCTAGTTAAATATAGAATTTATTGAGCAGAATAAGGAAATTAAGAAATAAAAGTATGCAAGCAGGCACAGTGAGAAATATACTTCAATATAATGGTAAATAGTACTGTGCTATATAATAACTTTTTCATTAATCTCATGGCTTCTTTGATTGTGCTGGACTTTTCTCTTTCTGTTTAGCAGCCTTCTCTTTTTTCAGCTGTAACAAAAAAAAAAAAAAAGACACAGCAATAGTTCAAGCATTAATTTGTAAGTAGACTAACAACGCAATATTCACCACCTGTAACCAGTCACAAATTTATCAGAGTGATTTATGGGATGGAGAGAGCTCACAGATCCTCCTTAGCCCAGGCTAGCACTGCTCGCTTGTGTATCATGTGACAAAGGAGCACCTGCATAGCTCTGCAGCTCCTCCCTTACTCAAACCAGGGCTGCCTTTATCTCTGATAATGGCAATCTAGCTATTTATGTAGCCCTCAAGGCCAAAGTGCTTCACAACGTTCATGATTTTATCTTTATGTCAAAGAAAGTTAAAGAATTTTTATTACAGATGTGTAACAGATACAGTTAGACTAACTAGCATACACAGATTCACAAAGGAAGTTTTTTGCTGAGGTAGATGCTACACCCGTATCTCAGTGCTCCTCGCTGACCCATAAAGTCATCCCTTCCTTTTAAAAGATTTTTTTTAAAACACAAAAAGTTCTTACAGCATAATATGATTTGCAAATATTCATACATTTAACTGCCATCTTGAAGTGAAACTAATTAATTTATTCAAACAAGAATAACGTAACTGTTACTTTAGAAGAAACAGTTGTTCTCAAGTATCACTACGTAAGTCAACGAAATACTATTTACAGCAACTATATAAAAAGGATGCCCAGATGCATATCATAAGATATCTTGTACCATCCAATATGCAAGGAAAAAAACCCAACAAAATGTTTTAATGTGTTTTTTGCTATAAAACAGTGTCAGAAGGAAGTAAGGTTTCCATTCTGATGTGGACACCTACAGGTGAACACACTGCTCAGCAGTCCTGTTGCTGGTCTACAAAGGAACTCATTAAAAAGTTTTTCCGTATTTGGAGGCTTGATGTCAGTATCTGAAATTCCTACCTTTTGCAAAGAAAATAAAATCTTCAAGGAAAAAAGAAAAGCAATGTTGATTTAATAGCAGTGCTTTTTTTCCTCCACTATAAATCGATACTATATTTGCAACCTATTGTCACTTTTTGTGATGATTTCCAAAACTTGGGAAATTATTAAATTTTGAATTACTTAAAATTTAGCAAAGCTAGAACAGCTTTCCCATTAACAAACATAACTGTTGCAAGGAGCGAGTATAACAGCAGTTAAGCTCTTATAACCTAGGTAGTTATGCAACGTTGCCTTACAAAAGAATTGATCGACAGTGAAGACGTACTTCCAGCTGAGATGGTGGAGCTAAGGACAGTGAGGGGAAAGAAGAGGTATTTCAGCATCTAAATAATGTATGTTGCAGGGCATTTAATCAGCACAATCAGTGGAGTGGAGGAGGCACCTCTGAGACGGTGATCCTGATCATCTAAGAAAGATACATCAAATTTAGCCCAGCTACATAGATTTTCCTAAACAAAAGAGTGTGATGACGTTTTGTGCACGCATGTTAAAGGGAATTTTTTGGTGAGTCTACTTCATTTGGGTTTTTTTTTAATCATATAGTAAAATATTTTGTTTTTCTTTAATGGAAATAAAAATCTGCTCAGATAAGGTAAATACCATCCCAGACATGATTGGTCTCTAAAATCCCACAATACCATGTAATTGCAAACCTCATTTTAAGAAGCTAGTGTTTTCTCAGAAAGGGAAGAAATAATACAATGCATTTATGGGCCGCTTCAATCATATGTTTATCTATCTTAGCCATGCAATAAATTGTCAAGCAATAAATGCAATGACTTGCCCTTTCCTGATAACGTTTTTCAAAATAAGCCATGTCATCTTCTTCCGAATGCCTTTCGTGAGAAACTTGCATTGTAGCACTAGAACCACCTGAAGGAAAAGAACGTTTTTATGAATGATACTTGCTATTCCATTTGTTACATTTTACATTTGGAAAAACACATTTAAAAATGAGAACTCACACCAGATGTAGTAAAAAACATTATAGGCAAGTAATAAACCCTAATAATTGGGACTAAAGAGTATAGGTTCGTAGTTAATATAAATAGTCTTGGAGGAGCTCATCATTAATGTTAATTGCTAAACACTTATACTAAATGAGAGACATAAAATGAAACAAGTATAACTGACCCCTAAGTCCATGCTGAAAAGACTTGAAAAGACTTACTGGCAGAAGGCAGTTTCACAGGACTGTAATGAGTGTGTGTGTGCGTGGGCATACACATGTGCGTGCGTGCGTGTGTGTGTGTGTGTACGTACGTACTATGGATTCAGGTATGTTGAGCTTTTAGTAGGAACCAAAAATTTAAAAAACTGATCCAATGAATAAGTGATACCACTGAGGAGGACAATATCAAATGCAAGAAAAAAAATATTTAAGTTTGAAAAGCATACTCTTACCAAAATAACTAGCAAAAACAACACAGTTATTCTAAGCACTTGAAGTGCAGGAATGTTGTACTAACTTTTTAGATAATGAGGCTTCAATATTCACCTTAATTTTTAACTTGATTTTACCCTTAAATATCCTTCAATTCATAAATGAAACCAATTAATTTTATATGATACATTTATTGTAATAAAACAATATTAATACACCACCCGTCATCGGCGAGCTGGTTTGAGCAGAACTAGAGGGTCCTTGAAATGCTTTTAGGAATGGATGATCCATGTTGGCAAGAGGAGATTCTAAAAATTCAGTGGAAGGAGCCCCTGTTAGAAAAATAAGTTGAGTCAAAACAATAATTAGCTTCACAAGATGTATTAAAAATATATATGATGGGGTCAAAACAAGGCTACGGATTCAAATCAACAACACTGAGTGCAGACCAAATAAACGTGAGTTTAAAAAAAAACATTTCAGAGGATGGCTTCAAAAGAAATGAAAAAAATCGGGTTCTTTAGTTGCAACTGCTATGCTATGGTTTCTGAACTTCAAACAGATCAAGGTAACCGGATTATAACTTTAAAAAGAAATCATAAAATGAGTACATGGCAATAATAAATAGAACAGTATTTCAGGATAAAATTAGTCCATTACTACATGACACAGAATCACAGAATAGCAGAGGTATCAAGGCCCACTAATGCGGATGTCAAAGTTCTACAAATAACCTCTTTCTTTTCTTTTTAAATGCTGAACAGTTATTAACTGAGGGTTTACTGAAGATTATCATTTTCAAATTCCATTTGATACATGCCTTACACTGGAAAAAAGAATAAAATATTTAAGCTTGCTAGATGGCAAACTTGAACTGAATAACAAAGAAAATGGGACGATGCAACAAAATTTAATTCCTATGGGGAGCAATTATCAAATGTGATTATTCCCGGCAAGTTTCTGCAGGGAACCAGTTTTTGGCCCAGTATTGTGACCTATAAAAAAATACTGCCAGTAAAGTTTGCAGATAGCATATAAAGTGGTTGAATGGTAAACAAAAGGGTAAATCAGTTATATAGAGCAATCTGGATTATTTGGTAGATAAAGCACTTTTAGACAGCATGCATTTTAGTACACCTTATTGCAAAGTTCAGCATCTAAGAATAAATTATGTGAATTATACTTACAACAGAAGGAGGAAAAATTGAATCCTAGAACTTATCAATTCTGAAAAAAATGTGGGAGCTATATAATCAAGGAAATCGCAGGGCAGTGTTAGGGTAGAAGGATTCAAATAGGTATAAAATGAATGTATTAAGAAAAAACAGAGATTATAGAGGTCTTTCTAAAAGATATGTTGTAATTCAACCAAAAGCTACTAGGGCTTAACACCAGAATTATCAACAAAACAGTTTTTTGATGCGTTTCCTCCAGGAAGTTGGACAAGACTGTCACAGTGGTCTCTTCAGACCTTAAGATCTCTGAAAATAAGAAGTCTGTGTTTTTAAGTCCTACTGATCCAGTTTGCCTTCCAACTTTTAAAGTCTATACTGGATTATTAATTTTCAAAAATACCTAGTCTGAGAATTGAATTTTATCTCAGGTCCTATTCCACCTATTCCACTCACCTATTCCACTGTCATCAAGTCTCATGTAGCCTTCTGCTAGTGAACTAAAACCAGTCAATCCTCCCATAGCAGCATAAGGAACATCCTGCCCCACAGGTTTTCCTTGGGCTATTCGCTCTTCTTTAGTTTCCACTACGGTTTCATGAGCAAATGTTGGTTGACCACATCCACAGGTAAAGCAACTATGAAATCCTGAGCACTTGGAACCTAATTAAAAAATAAATAAGTATTATGAATGAGACGTGAGCTGTGAAGTATAGATTCTTTTAACAAAGCTGTTTCCCTAAATTGATCATGTCAAGAACTACTGAGTTCCTTCACTGCCAAAGCACCTAGCCAGACTTCCTATTTGGAAACACATATGTGACTCTGGGAAAGTAATCAGCTGCCATTGTTAGAGCCTTTTATAGTCTTTTTCATTGTGATATGAAAATGCTTTATAAGACAGGAAAAAGGATGAACGTGGGGATTTGATCACAGGAACCACAAATCTGAATTCTATTCTTGGAGTCAATCCTAGGGCTGGGCCAGCTATTGTACTGATTATATATTTTGTTCTCACATTTGATCAAGGGAAATCAACAAGCTGGAGGCCATTTATCAAACAACTTGTGAGTAAAATCCACTGCTGAAGGGACTGACAACAATAGTTATCGCTCACCTTCCATGCCAAATTACTGCAGTTATTTCGCAAAACGGGCAAAGAATCAGATGAGTCATAGCAGCACATAGTACCTGGACAGTAACCAGCAGGATTAGTGTATCTGGGATGCTGAATGGCTCTGTTGACTGGTCACAGGGTCTGCCCTTCAAAATTGCAATTCATTTTGCAAGTTTGACATGGGGATTCAACATCTAACTCAAAAAAAGTTACTTTCCTTCAAGTTCCTGCTATTTTTGCCTTCCCTTTAAAGCAAGAATACTAACTGACCTTGAAATATAATGAGGAGGAACATACAAAACCAAACTATTTGTATGAACGCTTGAACCCGGAAGTACCATAACATTCAAAACTTTCCCATTTTATTATGCAGTGATACAACCTCCTTTTAATTTTTGCTAATTTTCATCTCTGGTTCATAGAGAAATCCCTAGACAGACACTCTGAAATTATTATATATGGCTCTCACGGTGATGCTGGCATTATGGAAAAAACAGAATCGCAAAATAATTAAAAGTTAGAAGGAACAACTGGAGGTCATCTGCTCCAACTCCCTGCTAAACGTAGAGCCAAATTAGAGGCGGGTGCTAAGCGCCTCATCCAGTCAAGTTCTGAGTATGTCCAAGGATGGAGATTCCACAGCCTCTGCGGACAGCCTGTTCCAACATCTGACTTCCCTCAGGGTAAGCACTTTTTTCCCCAGTATCTAATCAAAATTCTCTGCGTTGCAACTTGTATCCGTTGCCACTAGTTACATCCTTCTCTTTCCCTCCGCCAACCCCAAAATCAAAAAAAGAAATCTGTCACTGAGTAGAGAAGACACACTACCTGAATTCTGTCAAGAGTAGAGAAGACACACTACCTGAATTCTGTCAAGATTCTCTGCCACTCTCTACAGCAGGTGTTAATGCCGTATGGCTAGAATGCTTCTAATCCTCATTTATGAAATCACATAATTTAGATGTCTTAAAAATAATCATCCTGGTAATAAACAGTGACTATGATAATAGTAAAATACGTTTGAGATACCAGTACCATTAGACTGGCCTTCAGGATTTTTTAAGCATATATAGCCACTGGATATATGAGAGAGTTATAAAAATAATATGAGACACTCAGAAATACAGAGTGAAGTGATACATCTGTCCCAGCTACAAATAAGACTAATCATCATCAAAGCCCTCCTAGAGCAATGATGTGAACAAGAAATTGAGGAACTGGTTTTGCAAGTGTTTCATTATTCGAACTACCTTATATTACAAATCTATTTACGACCTGCCTCCAATTCCTAATTACAGTTCATTTTGCAGAGCAGCATAATTTTTTTTTTTAAGGTCTTGTATCAGAAGTTCAAGAATCACAGTCTTGGAAAGGCTAACAGCTTTTTATTTCATTTTGGTACTCCTCAGTAACATAACCTTTCTTCTTTATTCAGACATAGAATACAGTACATACAATATATAGAGTAAAACTGCAATATTGCATCAATTATAGAAAGATTACAGATCTAATTTACTTATTACATTAGAGTTGCACAACACTGGGTTAGACTAATACCAGTAGAATAAAGCAAGACAATTGCAGAAGAGAAGCAAGTCTTGGCACTCCTCTATATAATCTCTGCAGCCCTCAGAAGCACCAGGTATTTTGAGAAACACTAGAAAAATTGCTAGGCATAATGTAAACAATCATTAAAAACATTGTGTTCTAAGGGTTTAGTTTGAATCATCCAGTTACACACATAAGACTTTCTTGCACATTACTTAACGCAAATTCTTGGAAGCCTGTCATACTTCATGCACTATTTTGTATGATATTCTGATTTCATCCAGCAAAAGTCATTTATTATTTTTCTGTACAGATTAGACAGACTTCATGAAAGAAATTCACTAACAGTACAGACCTCAAAAAAAAAAAAAAAACTTCAGCTTATATAGTTTGAGGTTTCAAAGAAAGACAACTTTATCCATTATTTAATTTCTATGGTTAAAAATCACTGCTGTTTCAGTATAGTAGCCTTGACCAACTGAAGCAAAAAGCTTCTTCTTAATTCAAAGAATGATTTTTCCCTCACAAACTTTTTGCTTCAAAACCCTTTGCATTTCTGGACACACAATCTGTAGGTTTGGGATCTGCTTTTTTTTTTTAAGAGTGTTAATAATAGTACTATTTGGGACCAGAGTGCTACTTCCTATTGAGTTGAGAAAAGATATAAAGATATGTTAGCATTATATTCAACCAGGCAATAGAGGAATGGAGATTAACACCTCCCTCTCTCAAACTGCCAAGGTCAAGTAGAAGAGTCATGTGGAAGCAGCAACGAAAGTGACAAACTGCAAACAGGGTGTTTTCATGCTGCCTAACTTTAGGTGGCTAGTTTCCATATGTTCCTAACCTAATCAATCAGGAAACTTATGCTCCTTTGAAGAATTTGGGGAAACTAGGGATGCTCTTCTAAACCTTTCTAAGCAAAAGACCGTGTTTTTCTTCCCATTTCCCATCCTTCCACAAGGGCCAAAACATGTATCAACGACAAGTACAACATATACCTAATATTCTGGGCATAATACAGATCCTGCAACGCAGACTCTAAAATGTTATTCCTGTTATGTTTACTGTAAGGAATGCTGCAACCATATAAGCAACTTACAAGAGTTACATGTAAATCCAGGCGCTGCACTGTGCTGATCAGCAAAATGTTTGCATCTACAACGAATGGGCTGTGTGCCATTTAGAGGAACATAGTGATAGGACTGGCATTGACAACGGCTTACTCTACAAGGCACACAAATAGGACGATCTTCTGGAATCACTTCATAGTCTGTTTTATGCTGTTTATATCTAAAACAGACAAAAAACAATGACTTTTATAACTTTTTTAAATATTTATCACAAGACTAACTGAAAGGCTTGTAATTTCTCTGACAAGTTCTGTGTTGAAGTACCTTTAATTATCTTAAGAATTAATCGTTAATTTTCAGTTAGATACACAATATCAAGTACTTTTACAGTCATACCTTATATAAACGCCATAGATGTTGCATTTGGACAGCACTATCAGACTCTTTCTCGTCTACAATAGCTCACACCTTAAAGTTTAAGCTGAATTTACTGAAGACTACAAAATTTTACAGGTCTCAAAAAACTTGCTTGAGATTTGGATTTAAGAACTTTTCTTATAATTTAAAGCCTAATTTTTAAAATTCTCAGACCTTACATTAACTTCCCTAGACTGCACTGGAACATATCTAGAAATATTTTACATTTCTCTAATTTAAAAAAAAAATACAACCATGAGAAAAAAAGAAAAGAATCCTACCGGTGAGTACAAAAGCACAGTGTCTCTGGCCCCACAAGTTTACAGTCCATGCCAGTTGGTGATCTCCAGCTCACATACAACCTGTTCTTTAACCGAATTGGTAATATTTTTCTTTTGTATTCTTCATATTCCTCAGGGGTAAAGAGCTTTCCTCCATCATCATCACCCACAATTCTGTAAGCATGTCATAAAAAACACAAGAAAAATGAAGAACATAAGAGTTGGCTTCTCAAGCTATTTTTGCAAACAATACATAACAGCAAATGTGTGTTTTACGAACAAAACATAACAATATATAATAGTAAACAATGCTAAAAATTGGAAACATATTTAGAGGAACCATAACTGATTTTTAGACAAATTACTTGAATAATGCTCTTTTAATAAATTTGCTCTGATGTCTGAAAACTTTTTCAACAGAGGTTGTAAGAAAAAAAAAGAAAAAAATAATAAAGCAAACTATCAAGCAAATTTCTTTTTATACTGCAGAAAAAGGACCTGCCATCAAAAGCTGTATAATCTCCGACAAGTCACTTCACCCATCTACAGGTCTGTATTGCAGACTTCTATCAAATTATCTCATCTGAGTCTGGTTTGAGCAAAAAAATTCACCTGGGAGCAGGAAACAAACTGCTATCAAATAAACGAACGTACCTCCAAGTTATCCTCTAGCTTGCAAGAGGACTGTGTTAGTTTCTATAAATTATGTTAGTTGCAGCTGTATCCCACACCTCTGACAGTCCCATTTGTTGAAAGTATCACCACAGTCAAATTCAGAGTTACTAAACAGCTGGGACTCAATTGGAGCAACATTCAAATTCTATATTTAGGTAGGCAATTGAAGACAATAAGTAAAATCTGTAAAATATAATTTATACTTCATTGCAGCATATAACTATGCTGAAGGTTAGTTTAGTGATGCCGGTAAATATTTCAGTTACTCTTTGCTGGGTGTGTGAAAACATATCTAACATAAGTGATTCTCATCTATTCTGTGCATTTGTACATTATCACTACTGTACAATACCAGAATAATATTTCAATATATTATCATCATTTGCACGCATCAGTGAAGTGAGACTTATCCACCTTTGCTGTTTGGAATCAATGCATAAGTACTTATATAAGAAATATAAGCCTGTGTATCTTTGATACTTTAATGAGGCTTTTTTAAGCTAAATTTCTTGAGTTAAATTAACACCACATTTCAGTAGAACAATCGAGTTCATGTTGATTTTTGCTTCAGGTAAACTCTTCAACAGAAGAGACAACTAGATTGGCAAAAACACTTCAGAGTACAAAGGGCACATATTTATACACAACAAAATATACATAAAGGCCAGCAATTCTCAAAAAGTAATACGGTTGGCAGATTATCCTCTTACACTATTTCACAAAAACATACATTCGCATACGCAGGCAGGTATGCAAACAGGCCTGAACGTGGGAAACAGAGGTGTTTTTTCACTCGCAAGCTTCACTTGATAGTCAAGGTTTAGGAAATGAGTTTTCACAGGCTGGCTATAAAGGACACGTGTGCTAAAAGCTTGCCTCTGCTTCCTAGCCGTCTCAGGCCAATGAAAAATATCCTCTCTCCTTGGAAAAAAAAAACAAAAAAAAAGCAGTCTCGGTGATGAAGACCTTCACAAACTTCGTAAAGGTACTTGCTGTTTCACAAGTAAGGCTGGGAAGGGGAAAAAAAAGCAAACAAGCCGACGCAAAGGCAGCAGGCGGAGAGCTCCCGCCCGCCCGGCCGCAAGCGGCGCGGTGTCCAGCTCCTGGGACGACGGTCGCGGAAAGCCGGTGCCTGGGCAGGGCCAACGGCCCGCGCCGCGCCGCGCCGGAGCCTCCCGGCCCGCCCGGGAGCGGGCAGGCAGGCAGGCAGGCAGGCAGGGCGGCCCGCCGGGGAGGCCTGGCGCCGGGCTCGGATCGCTGATGCGGATTCTTTGGACCCGCTCTTCAAACACACAGGTTTCCTTCTCCCACCCGAAGTCGTGCCGCCCGCCCGCTTCCCTCCCTCCCTCTCTCTCTCCCCACGCGGACCGCGGCGGCCCAGTGAGACAGCAGCAGGGCCGCGGAGGGCAGCACAGCTCAGGGCGGCCGCCCGTCTCGCCCTCCCCGCCGCCCGGCGCGGCCGCCCTCACCTCCGGTACTCCGCGTACTCCTCCGCGGCCGCCGCGCCCACCTGCCGCCGCGCCATGGCCCCGCCCCGCGGCCGTTGGGGGGCGCGGCCGTTGGGCGGGGCGCGCGCGGGCGGGGCAGGGGGCGGCTGCGGCCACGGGGCGCCTCGAGGCAAGCAGCCGGCTAACGAAGCGCCCGCCGTTCGGGCCCTGCCTCGGGCGGCGCCTGCCTGCCGCGGCTGGCCAGGGCTTTTGTGTTTGCGCGGTGCCCGGCTGAGCAGCGGGCAGCACCAAGGCCGGGAGACCCTCAGGACCGGCCCGGGTGGGCACGGGGAGAGCACGGGGGCCGAGGGCAACCTGCGCTGGACGCCCCTGAAACCGCTCCGTCGCCGTCCGGCTCTAACAGGCCCGGCGCCGGGAGGGCTGCACCTACTCCAGAGGCGCTTTGTAGGTACAGCGATACGTTCTTTGCCCTCAACATTTCCTCCAGCCTCCCTGAACTGAAAAACCTTTGCTGCGTTCACTCCAGAAGCGTAAAGCCGATGATCTCTCATTGTGCTTAGCCGACAGACACAGAGAGAGCTTAGGTGCCCTGAGAGCAGCCCGCTGCGTAGGCCCTGCGCGATGACGTGACAGCGCTTCCACGCAACATGGTTCAAGGAAGCCTTGCTTTTCTCCACCGTGCAAGGCTCTGGCGGTATTTGTTAGCTCAGCATCTACACGTTAGCTCAGAGGTACACATTTTCAAAGGCAATTACATTAAC
This sequence comes from Struthio camelus, assembly GCF_040807025.1. Lineage (NCBI taxonomy): Eukaryota > Metazoa > Chordata > Aves > Struthioniformes > Struthionidae > Struthio > Struthio camelus. The sequence continues at coordinate 37,609,516 of NC_090943.1, read as the reverse complement.
CTTACTAACACTATCACTTGCAATCGCTTGATCATAGCAGTCGGGTAGATTTCCTCATCTTAGTCACCCCTTCTTCTGAACATAAACAGCGTCTCTACTCTGCTGTACTAAAACGATCTTCCTAAAAGGCAAGCGCACTGGCATCACTTCAGTCCCACTAGGAAAAGAGTAATTTGTTACTTAGCTTACTTAGGCTCTGTCTGCTGCCGCAGTTTTGTTTAGCCTTTAAATTCCCACTCAAGCTAAATAAACTGTGTTAGTTACCAGTTCTCGAGAATTCCTTGCTCCAGACAGCGTGCATTCCTCTTTGCTTCTGATACTGCCGTGCTGTGCACTGTAAACAAGTTAAAGGTCCTGGGCCTGTACTGGGTAAAAGAAATACTAACAAAATCATGCATAACTTTGCTTTCATTCCTTATTCAAACAATAAAATAAAAGCCAACCGTATTATTCTGTGGATTGTGGGGTGTGGTTTGTAACTATGTTGAACTGTAGCTGAACCAAGCTGACTATTAAGTGACAATACTTCCCTCTGTTGTGGGTTACCAGTTTAGTTTTGCAAAATTTAAAGAGAAGAGGTAATGTCTTTTATTAGACCAACTGATACAATGGGAAAAATAGACAAGCTTTACAGCAAGCAACCCTTTCTTCAGGTTTAGCTTTGGCATACAAGCTCCTACTGCAGAAGAAAGGTTCTTCGGTTCTAGAGATGAATGAGCTGACAGTGCATAGTCTTTTAGTAGCATCCTTGCTAATTCAAGTGTTAAATTTATTTCCTGTCTTAAAATTCTGATAACCAGTTCATTAATTAGACAAAATTTATGCACCAGAAATGTTATTGCAGTTGTATATTGCTTATTAAAAGTGATGTCCAAAAATGTGATTTTATCCAAAACACAACCATTTCTCCACGTTTTCACCCACTCTTCCCAGTGTTTTTAATTTTTGGTTTGATTAAAAGGAGGTGATTTTGTGAACAAATTCATTCTAGATACTTACTTTGCAACACAGAGCTTAAATTATTTATATTTTGGAGCGTTTGTAAAGAACAAATCCAGCAGTAGTGTAAAACAGTGTAAAATGCAAGGTACATTCTTTTACTGTTTAGCATAATGCATTATTTGACTTGTCCTATAACATATACCTTTAACAACAACAAGAAAAAAAACACCTATGGATTTCCCAACACCACCTACCTACCCTTCACTTGTGCTTGTAGGTCTTGATTCTCCAAGTTACCTCAGTGGATGAATTTATGCCTACGGAGAGCTTCATTCCTAACGAATTAAGGAATCTCTAGGGAATGTGGAGAAAAGACCTAGTCACAGTATCAAGGAACTCAGCTGAAAAACTTCCCAGAACAGAGGCAGTCTCTATCTCTGTATTTTAGAAAAAATCCAGAGCTGTTGATCCTAAAAAGATCATTGCTGTTTACCTAGAACAGCTTAACAGATGTTTCTTCATAGAACATGAAAGTTACCTCTTAAAAATCATAAATCTTATCCGAAGTACCCTGATGTTCTTTGCAAGCTCTTCCCTTACAAAATGTGTGCATCAAATGAAATGTATGCTTTGTTCACAGTTCAAGACAAAAAGAGGCCAGCTTTGGGAAACCTACATAACTGGAAGATGGTTCTTAGATTGGCAACCTGCAGTTCCCACTTTGTCTCCATGTTCCACAAACTGTGTGGAAACAATGCCTCCAATGTGTTTAAAGGCTGTAGTAAATAGATCATGGGCTGCTACTTCTGTTACTTACCGCACTATTGTTGTAAATTAACTGCTTTCTCTTGATACAAACATTTTGGTCTGGCTTTACACGTAGTGACTCTGAATAAGTAAGCAAAGAATGTCACATTTTTGTCTTAACTGAGCTTTAGCAAATTGATGTTTAAATTATGCTCTGCAGGTTACGGTAAGTTCTGAGCTTTCAGCCTGTCAGAATGAGAGCCAAGAGGGTAGGCTCGTTCCATGCAATAAAGTGGCAGATGCCTGTGGACAAAGGTCCAGAAATTCAAGGAGTGATTCATGCTCCAGATTGCTTTGCACCGGGCAAGCCACCGGCCACAGACCAGAAGGTGACGAGGACCAAGGCAGTGCTTTGCCAATGCTGCCCCAGAGAGAGATGAAACAGTGGGGAGGCTCTTAAGTTTCCAGCTCTATCTAAGTAAGATGATAAGGCATATGGTTTGGACATTTGGCGTGTGGCTATGCCATGCATGTAAGAAGTTTCAGCAGCGCATAATGACATTCTGCCGCTCCAAGATCTGAACCCAGAATAAGTCCCTCTTGAAGGCTGAAAAAACATGGGGCAAGTCATTGCTGCAATCAACACAACTTCAAGGAAACCAGCTGAGGAAAATAAACCATACCAAAAATGTCAGGTTAGTTTCTCCAGGAAAAAATATTCCTCCTGTGGCCAAAACTTTGGAAGAGAAACTTGGGGGGGGGGGGGGGGAAAGAACCTTGGAAGCAGCAAAAGAAGCTCTGCAAACATAGAATTAGAACATACTGAGGAACATAGCATTGAACAGGAGCTGCCCAAAAACTGGCAGTCCTTGAGATGCCTTAGCCATATGCATGGTTTTGCTGGTGCCAGAGATCCTAGATCTGCCAACAAAACGGAGAGATAGTCCTGGCAAGCTCAATGCACACAGAATGAGCAGAGCCTCTATGTCTCTATGTCATGGGTTGGTGTACTTCAGCTGAACAAAATCTCTGTTAAAAATGGTGCCATTACATATTGTTCAGGTTCAGAGAGCAGAGCCATGTTGCTGAATAAGGCTTTTGGTGAGGGCTACAAGTAGCCATTAATATTAGATTATCTATGCTTAAACATTCAGGACTGTGAACCATCAGTGTGAAGATGCTGAGAGTAGGAAACAAGAAGTAATTTTTTTTTTTTATGGGGCACCTGTTCTATCAACTGCCTCTGTCCTCCAACTTATAAAGTGAGGATTTATTATCAGTTTTGATCAGAGAAAATGTTCTATGGGATAAAGAGCCTGTGTTTGACTCATTGGGACCACAGCATCTGCTTGAACCAGAAATTTGTGCCTATAGACTTCCTTGGGAATACACCTGTAACTTAAATCTGAAAGGACTGGGAAGCTTAAGAGGTGAAGAACCTTGTAATTGGGAAATGGAGTTCTTTAATAAAGGTATTCCAAGCACCCATTGCTTTACTGTTATTGCATGAGTATTGGAATACACTTTGGCTCCAGAAAACCTCCTCTCTCCCCTCCCTTCTCAGAGGCTGTTAATGGACACCTGAGATCTAATTCAGCTTTAATTTTAAAACCAAATTTTCCTCAGTAAATTATCAAACAATTTTGAATAGTAGAAAAAAATGGTTACCGTAAAAAGAGAGCACTACATGGTCAAAGGAACAGAAATCCAGATGGCACCTACGTGGCCTCATAGGTCAGTGATGTAGCATATGGATGCTGCTGGCCTAAGATCTCTGACACCTCAAAGTGGGCTGAACATATGGACACTTGCTTACCGGTCAGCTCTGGGGGACCTAAGGTGCTGCCTACACATCAAAGGCAACAGCTTAATGCTGCATAGGGTGTTGGCAGTCTCTATCAACACTCTCTTAACAATAAAATGTGTGGCTTTTTAAATTTAATTTTTTTTTTTTTTGAAACAATCCTTACAAGTTTGACAAGTACTTCAAAATTCATCTCACTGGAATACCTATGTACATTGAAGATAGCTACTTTATTAATGCAAGAATAAGTAAATTAAAATAACTTTTAATATTTTTGATTATAAGTAATCATTTTGTACAAGTAATCATCATTAGCAATTTTATTTCTGTGTAGTCATTCTATTGCTGTGTGTTTGGTCAACAACTATGTCCACCTGTTCTGAAAATGAGAAGAATTAAAGAAGCACAAAGAATAATAGAAAGTGTCCATCAAATTGTTTCCTCCCTCCATGTTATCAATATTCTGATCTACTTAAAAACAAACACAAGCAATACTCATTATAAGCTTCTTACTACCATACAATATGCTTGATAAAAAAATAATTTGTATATTAACTCATATTTACAGGCATTTAAAAAATGTCAACATGTGTATTTTCAGTTTTGCTATTAGAGAAACAGAACGTGATCAGACATCTACTGAACAAAATAAGCTGATAAATGCCACAGGGAATAGGCAAGCTCACAGGCGAGCAAGGGTCAATTAAAAATGAAAGGTATTTACTGCAGGTACTGATAAACATAGTTGGGAAATTCGTAGTATTTAAGATCAATTACAGATAAGATAATTCCTTAGCAAGTGATGCCACCGGTGTTGTAGTGATGTAGTTACATACATGTATGTAATAAGAATTCTTTGTTTTTTTTTTTTTCCACTTGAACTTGGGCCTCATTTTAATAACCTGGACAATATTTTTTACCCAGATGCAAATACATGTGTGGATCATCCCAGACAAACTGAGATTTAATGAAATAGCAATTTAATAACAAACTATTCCCTGAGAAACACTGCAAGTCTAATTCACCTTTTTAGCTGCTATAAAGAGAAGTCTTCCACTGCTCTCTCACCTTTGAGAAAATAAATATTTAAAGTACTATCAAGTACTTTAAACCAAACCATACAGATAACAGATCACTGTTTTGTGAAGGACAAGCTAATAAAAGAATACAAGCCCAGGTTACAAGGGCATACTTAGATTAATTCATAAAGATGTCAATTGACACCTTACATCATGTTTAAAAAAAACACACAAAATGAAGTAATGTTTTAGCCCTTCAGCTCATTCCATTAATCTGCATATTCTGAAGAAGAATTTTCTAAAAGTTTTTTGAGAACACATAATAAACTACAGACTTAAAATTTACGTTGTTATTTTTCCAAATCAAACTGTTGTAGAGGTTCCCAAACTTATTCTGCTTCTGTGTTCCCACTGACGAAGGCTGCAGCAGCAGCAGTTACTCCCTGGTACGTACCTACCCCGCAGGTATTTGGCCAGTCAGCCAACTTTCACAAATCACGAGACTAGTCTATTAAGTGCAGTTTGGAAACCTCTGCATTAGCAAATATCCTGAGCTAGAACTTAGATATATCTAGGCGGCCCTTTCTATGACTTTGTTACTAAAGAAAAACAAATATTTAGCAGTTACTTGAAAAAAGAGACTGCCCAATAGGTTAGGCATATTTACTGGATGTCAAGGAGACTGGTGTTTCACCACACTCACTACAGGAACTACTACATCCTTGTGCTATGTTTCCTATGCTTTAGGATTTTTAAAACTATTTTATTAAAAACAGACCAGCAAATCTCTGTGATCCTAGGAGTGAATAAGAACAGTACTGTGTGCAGTCTCAGTGGAGTATTTATCAATTCATCCATCCCAAAGGTTCTTTAATGTGGGACCACACAGCGCTTTTTTTTCCCTTTTCAACTCCTACTCAAAACACAATTGTGGGATAATGTTTACGTATCTGTTACATGAAAGTTAGTATGTTGGAATTCAGAAATTTCTTTAGATGAGGAAAGCAACAAAAAGAACTAGAGAACCAAGGCAATCTCCCCTGAGAGAGATTTGTTTGCCTGCTGATTTGGTTTTAAAATTCAAGAGCTATATTGAGCCCCATGGTGAGGGCAAGCCCCTTGCCCTTGTCTTCCCCTTGGTCCACACTCGCTTGAAACTTAGTTCTGTCACTCTGAAAAGCGTTATCAGCCCAGAAAAAAGGAGGAAGCTCAACTTCTACCCTCTGCACTGCTGAAGCACAGAATTCATGGCAGTAGTACTGTCCCAGATAGATGGTGAAGGGAGAGCACAGTCAAGAGGCACAGCATGCTCATACAGCACAGAACGAGTCTGGCCACGAAGGGGAAAGACTAGTATCGCAGACACCGACGTATTGCTGTATCAACCCTTAATACTGCTGCTTTCACAAAGTTAGATTTAGGCTCACAGTAGAATATTTTTAACACGCTTCTTGATAAACAATAATTTCAACTGTATTTGTCAAGAGAACATTTGTTTTCTTTGCTCTAAGTAGTTCACAGTTCTCCTTAAATATCTGTCAACTACAGTCTTAATTTCAATGAGCAACTGTAATACTAAAACCTGAGAGAAAAGCAACTGTTCGCTAATGGGACCGTGAACTACTAAATAAGAGGTACATAACTGCATATAGGTCAGCACACAGCCATCAGTCTCTAAAATCCTTGCATAGAACAATCCATGTGTGCATGTAGTGACAAATACTCACCTGGCAACTTTTGTTACACTTGTTTAACAATCCTCAATAATTCTGTTTTAAAGTTCACTTACCCTTGCAAGAAAAAGAAAATTGACCTTGTATGCACGCACAAAATCTACTCAGATTAATTTTTATAGCACAAAGGCACACAACCTACCAAGGTTTTACTTGGTACAAATTAATAAGTACTGAGGGAATAAAAAGCATAGATAGATGGATATAAAAACCTACCTTCACATTGTCAAGAGACTTGCAGATTCAATAGAAGTCATGCACCTGTCTTCTTCACTCTTAGTTGTCTTCCACATTAAAGAACCAAAACTGTGATTTTATTTTAATTTCTTTTCCTTGTTCCCCCCACCTCTAACCAGAGGAAAGTGCAGAGACATTAGAATTTCAAGAGCAAGAGAATTCGTTGATTGAGCAGGTTGAACACACAAGACAGAATACTACTAAAGCTAAAGTGCTCTTAAGTTCAGAGACGTACAACTTTCAAATCCTAAAACACCTGGAATGCATGTAATAAGAACGACAAGACTATTAAAAAAAAAAAAGAACCTTCACAAGTCCAATTAAAAATTTATTTTTCTCTTTCTGCAAAGAAATACATGTTTACACACAGTATGACAGAAGAAAAATCAGCTGGATATTAACTAAGGCTGTAAGTGTATTTGCCTTTATACCAGAATATAAGCAAAGAAAAAGAAACCCACAAAACTTTGGATGGTATATCATCCAGCACCTCTAATTTTACTGTTGATCTTTTTTCTTAGTACAGGTTAGAACATTCCAAATACAACCCACAGGAAAAGATCTAGTAACCAGCACATTTTTGGCAAAAGTGCCAGAACACACCCTCCCTTCCCTCAAATCATTCATTACATTAAAAACCAACAAACACACACCTCAGTGGCACTTTCATATGACTTGAGTAACACTTTGAAATACAGTGCATACTCTCTGCAATTCTTTTTGCTGTAAGGCTAACTTAGATATAAGGCAAACATTATCTCAGCTCTCAAATATTCCATGATAAGACACCTTTAGTACATGTATCTCCATTAAATCCAGATATATCTTGTTTCCTTCATTTTAATTCATTGCTCCCCGCCTTGATCAAAAAAGCAGTTCAGGGAGATGGTGTGCTATATTCATCACAAATTTCAAGGTACTAAAAGAAACAGCAATGAAGAAAAATAAACAGTATTCACATATCCAAAACTGATTTCTATCACTTAAATAATTCTTATTGGCAAATACAAAATACATACACTTAAATATTTTTGTAAGAAATAATCTTTTAAGGTAGATCACAGATTATGTTTTGCTTTTGATAATCTAACTGCCCTAGTTCTGGCCCAAGGATATACCTGGACAGTGTTACTACCTAAGACTTTTCCTACTATAACTGATTTTCTTAAATATACAGTAAATTCTCTCTAGCTGTTCTGACAGATAGTGCAAATAAAGACATTCTTTGGGTCACAATTTAAAATATTACCCCCAATGTTATCCTCAACTTAACACCATTTTAGTAAATAAATGAGTAACAAAAAACTGCAAGTATACACATTTTCTAACATCAGTTTAACAATACATTTTCCTTAGTTACCTCTGTTTAAAGCAGATCACAAAAAATGAATAAGCTACAATACTGCCCACCTATACAAAAGATATGTTGTATTTATAGTTAAATAAATATATTTAGAAACCTGCCTATACATTTCCTAATGCTTATCATTTATTGTTAGCATCCCATGGCATACTACATCGAATCATGATATCAAAATATCTTTATGGACAACAAAGAACACTTTAGAAGAACTGCTCAAAGGCAATGAAGTAATGCTTTGAGAACCTTATGCACATAAGTTAGGTCTACCTATATCCAGCACATTCTATAATAGAACAGTGTACATATCTTTTAGAGTCAACTATTGCTTTGCCCTAGCCAGAGATAAAAAGCTTGTCTTAAATAGGACCTATCAGAGCTGAAGCAGCACAAAGCGGCCCTGTTTGCTATCTAATGTTGCTTGCTGCATTGACACGTTTACTCGAAGCCAGGGGCACTTGATTGCTAGTTCCATTTGTGGTATTTGCTGCTGAGCCATTCACAACAATGTAATCAACTTTGCTTTCCAATTTCACCAGGCGTTGTAAGATGTCATCCAGAAGAACAGCGATTGTTCTCTTAAGATCAGCTGAAAATAACAAAAACAATTAAATCCTATTACTAACTATGTGTGGAAAAGAACTGCTATTTTGACATATTTACATCTTAAAGTTTTGCTGTCCTTCTTACTATACTCTTTGGGAAAGAATACAGATTAGCATGTATGTACAGAATTAAACAGCTCCTCAAATTTTTTAACACCATTTATTTGTTATTTTAGACAGGGAAGATACCACCATAATAGTAAACTGTGAATGCAGCCAATTAAACATTAGCACCTAAGGACATAACCACTAGTTAGACTGGTGACTATTCAAAGGCAATATGTCACATTTCGTCCGGACAGCAGCACTAGAATAGCCAGCTATGACACCTTTTAGCCCTGGACAGCACTAGAAAAATATTTAAACACTTCCCAACATAGAAAAGGTCGTTCTTAACCACTTCCATCTAAAAAATCGTAAGATCTATCCTACAGAAAAACTGTTGCAACAAAGTATCATATCAATGCAAGGCACAAAGCAGGAAAAAAATGTTACTTTTTTCTGAGTTTAAAATTTGCATATGTTTAGCTTAAATTGATCTGAAAAACAATAAAAGGAAAGTAAGAAAATTCCCATGTGTTTACTAACAAAGAGATGGAAAAGGAACTTGAGTGTTGTAAAGCCATTTTCTAGAGCACAAAAACAATACCATTAACAGAACCTTTAACAAAAGTTACCACAGTGCTGGCAATATTCATACCGTAGTCTTCTCATATTTGGAAGAAATGAACACACTTATTTAGTTTTACAAGTTGTTAAGATTTCCCCCCCTAACACACACTCTTTACAATCTGCTCTTAATTTTCTAGAAAAATGGGGGAGGAAAACACACATGCATGAAAATGAAGAAAGAGGAATAACCTAGATAAAAGAAAAACATTAGTCATCCAAAAAAAAAAAAAAAACAACTCAAGTTAGTCAGTCTCTCCCTCTCTTTAAAAATAACTACCTCTTGTTTAGTATAGTCACCTCTGAAAAACAATACCTTCACAATTGAAGTAGGAACAGCAAAAAACAGAGCAGGGCCCGCTATAAATGACAAAATGGCATGTACTGTGGGTCACGTGCTCTGTAGTACTATTCTATGCTCAACTGTTTTGAGGGAGGGCACTGTCTACTTAATTTGCAAGTCAAATGATCAGCATGTAGATCAAGAGTTGACAGTTACATTTTTTTATTATACTCCAGACAAAACCTTAAACAGCAAATCTCTCTGCCAGACTTAAATACAGCAGTATAAAATGGCAGGTACATAAGATTTTAAATCTAATTTCTCAGATTTTAAATCTAATTTCTCAGAAAGTAATCCAGGACAGAAATCATTGAAGACTTCAAATAATTACAATAAAATTTAACTGAACAAATAATAGAATTTTTTGACACTTGTTAAGTGTCATAAAGGTAAGATATTTTGGTATTGCCCTCCTTCTCCCAGCCTCCTGGGTTGCTACCTGCTCATCTTGTCATCATAGACTTGCCTCCTGGTTCCTGAGCAGCAGCAAAGAGTTCAGACACATTTTTGCTGTCCGTCCTCTTACAAGGGCATCTACAAAGGGCATCCTATTATTAGCAGAGACCTGCCTTATAAAGATTCAAGAAAGAAAGATTAAAGTATGTTAACATAAATCTTCAAAAATAAAATCAGAATTTATCTTTTTTTTCCATGATTTCTTCTTAAGCCTTATATTACTCTTACTTTCACTTTTTTTTTTTTTTTTAATTTATGACAGAATGCAGACAGGCAGTTTCTTCAAACCTAATTCCTAGGAGATTAACTAGGAGTTCACAGTAGGCTTCCCTCAAGAGAAGCTATGAAGGCTTGAAGCTGGAGAGTTAAAATTACTAAGATGACATTTTCGTGGTTTTGCTAAGCACAACTCAAAACTATAGTCTCAAGAACATATTTTCCATATTTTAGAAAACAGGCACAAGCTCCAGCAATAAATTATCTGAATACTGGACATACATTCATCAAATTAACTGGTAAATCGAAGAAAGAGATAAAATGCTGCAAGTATCAAAGCTCGAGAGCCAAGAGACCTTACTCTCTACTTGCTACTTCTAAAGCAAGGGGAGATGGTGCTAAATTTGTTAACTGCCTCTCTCAAGACTGCAAACTCAACCATTATGTTGCCTTCCACTGTTTATTTTGTTACTATTTACAGAGAAGAATACTTTTTGTTTTTTTTTCTTCAAAGGCAGTAAGTTAGCAGTGAGGCACAATGAGTACCTGGAATTCTGAAATGATTTAGTTTAAAACTTAGTTTCCATATCAGGCATGTATTTATTCCTCACTAATTTAAGATTCAGAAAAGCCATAATTCTACTGTCAATCCTGAAAATAAAAGTAGTCATATACTCAGAGATATTTTTTAAAAAAATCCCTGGAAAATGAAAGTCTTCTGCTTTCTGCTCTCAAGTGTTACATCGCACCACGTCTTAAATTTCACCTTCAGTGAATAAGCTAAAATCAAATCAGTTAATCCTGGAGTTTTTGTTCTCAAAGAGTATGTATTACTTTTTTTTCTTCTAGATAAAAAAAATCTGTATTTGACAGTTTTCATGGGAAAAAAAAAAAAAAATACTTGAACGTTTTTTTTCCTCTTACCATATCCTGCCATAGAAGCTCCACTGCCACCATTCATTAAATTTTTATTTTCTTCCGCAAGTGCTTTAACATATCTTTTACTTAGGTCTAATATCTGTTCACGCAACTCAGCGCTGCTTTGGCGTCTTGGATACTGAAAAGTGTAGCGTAGCAACATCAAACCCCAAATGATTCCAAAAACTAGTAAAAATAAACTCAGTTTCTGGGACATGCTTTTTCTTGAAAACGTTAAAAACATTTCTGATGAAGGCCACTGGTGTGTCTTTATTTCAAGATAAGAAACCAAAATTGACTTAGTCAATACATATTAAGCAAAAAGACGACTTCTATAAAGTGAAAAATCCTCTGGCTTGGTCATCTTGAATACATCTTTTCCATGTTTTAGTTGGTCTTGATTCCTGAAATTTGCAAAATATTACTTGATTATACAAAACTGCTGCATTTGTTGAGATCAAGGGCAAATATCAGTTTCCAAATGTAATACTACTGCATAATCTATAAAACAGCTGTGGGCTTATATCTGCTTAGAAGTAGACTCATCTTTATATTTTGTTACAAGGTTTCCTCTTCTTATTTTTACCATTTTTTATTCTCAAAAAAAAAAAAAAAATCAAAACTTATGCTTCCACTAATTACCTGAAGTGTTTAAAATACTGTAATTGCAACTCACATTAATTTAAAATAAAATGCAACATCTAGAAAAAAAGACATGTAAAACTTGTACATGAATTGAAGAACTTTTATACACAACATTTTAATGAGTTATAAAGACATATCTACGAAAAAAATAGACTTTGTGAAATCATTCACTTGATTTTTACTCTTCACTTAGAAGCACAGGGTAAGTATAAACAATAAAATGCAGAACAGAGTTTCTTAGATTAATCCTAGGCATCATCCTGTTCTGCTTTTGCACAGCACTAAGAAATTTTTCTTCCTTGTGTCTTGCTAATAAATAAAGAAATAAAACCAAAATGAAGTTGTACATACTTTTAGCATTTTGCTAGTACTTAAAAAAGTGTCTTACCATAGGAGTCAGTTTTGATCCCTCAATAAATCAAGGCTTCAGGAAGAAATCAAATAGTAGGAAAGCTTCAACAGTTAAAAAGTGAATGTCCAGATAGTTTGAAGCAATGAACCAGACATCTTCACAGAGCTCTATAGGTAAAGAAAAATGCAATCAAACATGAAAAAGCACTGGACTAACAACAAAAATTTTCACGTGAAAGTGCCTGAAGTTGAGCACTTCAAGCCACATGCTTTTAAAAAGGAAATATATTTTTAAAACTAACTTTAAACAACTGTTAGGGAAAAAAAAAAAAGAATTCAATTCTATTTTATTATAAATACATACATCTGAATGCCCAATAACTGATTCCAACATTGACTTTTTTTTAAAACTTGTGAAGAATCTCACTAAAATGTCTCCCTTTTCTTGAGTCATAAGACAAGTGAGAGCAGATGTTCCAGAATCATCACATACAGGTAAACACAGAATCACAGAATAGTTGAGGTTGGAAGGGACCTCTGGAGATCATCTAGTCCAACCCCCCTGCTCAGGCAGGGTCCTCTAGAGCACATTGCCCAGGATCACATCCAGGCGGGTTTTGAATATCTCCAGGGAAGGAGACTCCACTACCTCTCTGGGCAACCTGTTCCAATGCTCTGTCACCCTCACAGGAAAGAAGTTCTTCCTCAGGTTCAGATGGAACTTCCTGTGGTTCAGTTTGTGCCCGTTGCCTCTTGTCCTGTTGCTGGGCACCCCAGAGAAGAGACTGGCCTCATCCTCTCGATAGCCCCCCCCGCCTTCAGATACTTGTAGACATTGATGAGATCGCCTCTCAGTCTTCTCTTCTCCAGGCTGAACAGGCCCAGCTCTCACAGCCTTTCCTCGTAGGAGAGATGCTCCAGTCCCTTCAGTATCTTAGTATACCTTTGCTGGACTCTCTCCAGTAGTGCCATGTCTCTCTTGCACTGGGGAGCCCAGAATTGGACACAGTACTCCAGGTGAGGCCTCCCCAGGGCTGAGGAGAGGGGCAGGATCACCTCCCTCCACCTGCTGGCAGCACTCTGCCTAATGCACCCCAGGAGACCATTGGCCCTCCTAGCCACAAGGGCACACTGCTGCCTCATGGTCAACTTGTCTACTGGGATTCCCAGGTCCTTCTCGGCAGAGCTGCTTTCCAGCAGGTCAACCCCCAGCCTGTACTGGTGCATGGGGTTATTCCTCCCAGGAAGTGCAGGACCCTGCACTTGCCTTTGTTGAACTTCAGGAGGTTGCTCTCCGCCCAGCTCTCCAGCCTGTCCAGGTCCCTCTGAATGGCAGCACAGCCTTCAGGTGTGTCAGCCTCTCCCCCCAGTTTAGTATCATCAGCAAATTTGCTGAGGGTGAACTCTGGCCCTTCTTCCAGGTCATTGATGAATATACATTGAACAAGACTGGACCCAGGACTGCCCCCTGGGGGACACCGCTAGCTACAGGCCTCCAACTAGACTCTGCACCATTCACCACAACCCTCGGAGCTCGGCCCTCCAGCCAGTTCTCAATCCACCTCACCGTCCACTCATCCCACCCACACTTCCTGAGTTTACCTATGAGGATACGATGGAAGACAATGTCCAAAGCCTTGCTGAAGTCCAGGTAGACAACATCCACTGCTCTGCCCTCATCTACCCAGCCAGTCATTCCATCATAGAAGGCTGTCAGATTGGTTATTATATATATGCCTTCTCTTATTCATCTTCCCTCAAATGAATCTTCTCTCTTCAGTCTCTACATCTGTATTATTACCTCACGCTTCTCATTTTTCAGCCACCTCTGAAATTTTCTCAATTATTCAACACTTTTTTGTGAGAAGGTTACTATTGTTTCACACAGTAGTCTGGATAAAGCTACTTAGTTTATGTAAAAGTACCCTTTCTATGTTAGTCTCCATTCTTTCCCACCTTTAATGTGACATTAGTGCTTTTTGGACTGCAGTTACACATTTAGCAGGGTTCTCCACTGGGATTTCCACAGTGGTTCTCAGGTCTCTGTTTTTAATCAAAAAGATTAGTTCAGAATATTTAGACCATATTTCTCATCGCGATAACCACTGATCTAAACTCGATTAGATCTCCACAATGTTTTTCGTCACCTCACCTGGCCAACTTAACTGGCCTTACACCGACATACCTCAGTCTACTGCAAACGCAAGCATCAGTGTTCTCGGTTGCACTCCTTGCTTACTCTCCATCTTCCCTCTTCTGATAAATCTTTCAATAGGCAGGCCAAAGTGACCGATTCAAGTGGCAGATTTTCAAAATGCTCTAAAATCAACATGCATATCCAAACTATTCTGAAAATGGTAAACCCAAATGGTACCCAAACCCAATGGTAATCCCAAACTAGGGACTTGCGTTTAGAACTTGGACATCAAAGTTGCTGTAAAGTAACAAGTCACTGCATGTAAAATGCCCTATAGTAACTGCCTGTACACGAAATCTTACATTAGTACACGCTACAGTAAAAGGAAGTGGCAAGCACAAGCCACTGAATGAGGAATATGCTACTTTACCGTAACTGTGGGATGTGACTATGCACATAGACAGACAGCTAATGTGCAATAAACCTAATATCCCACCATAGCGTCAGTGGGTTGTAATCTCATTCAGAGAATGTACTTGCCCCCTAAAAAACTGTTTTTAAGATAAAAAATTCTCTTGAACATATATAACAGAAAAACAAACATAAAAACTTGATATTCTGTAGTATCAGCCATGAATATTTGGAACTGTGTGGTTAAAGGTTTCCTGGAACAGACCCTTCCTAAACATGAGCTAATCAAGACTTCTTTTCCCTAGCTCTTGGCCAAATCCAGGGCTCTGAACTCAGGCTTCAAATCATGAACTACATCTACGTCATTATGCATCTACATAATCCCTGAAAGGTGACAAATGTGACAGAAAACAGTTACGGATTAGGTCCAGAAATATGATATTCACATGATGGCTCAGACAAGCACACGATATCTCTTCAAGGGAAATACATAAGTTTCAAACCTCCCTCCCCAAAGTCTATGTTTTATATACACCAATATTTTCAATCCCTGTTATTTGAGGTCTGAAAATAACACAGGTCCTCTTTGCAGAATTTCAGTGACTTTCAGCTCTCCACAGATCTCCATGCAAGTCTCATCCTGAAACAGTTTAGCAGACTGTATCACTACAGAGCTTTGGAATGGGAATAACACTGCTGTCACACTGTAAATGAAACCACAAGCCAGCATGAGAGTCCTAGCCAAGATGAACAGATTGATTAAACTCCTACTCCTACCTAAACTGCCAAGGAACAGTAGGAATTACAGACTGAGTCTTTGCCATGTGTATTGGATTCACAGTGCACGCACTGACTACCGAGACTGGTGGAATGCAAGGATTTAGTTTTCTGAGCGTACAGCATAACACCCAAACTCTGACTCCAGACAGAGGAATAGGGAGAATGATGTACTAAAATGAACAGAACAGTTTGCCCTGTGCCACTTCTCCAATGCTGCAACGGCTTTTTATTGAATTCCAGTGTAATTTCAAAGTTGCGGATATCTGGTGTCCTCCTCCTTCCTGATACATGCACTTCTCCTAGTATCCCACAGTGCACGCCTGGCTGCCAGACCCTTCGAACTTTACACAGGGCAGAATGACGTTTATACCACAGTGATTTGCAAGGAGGAAAAAAGGGTACCGGAGAAGCAGATGTACGTATTAGGAAGAAAATAGCATAATAAATAAGATATATGGATTGGAAAAAACTTTTACCTCTTGCTGCCCTGAAGGGTCAGCACTTATCTGCATGAACACTCTAGTTCAAGCAAAACGCGTCCTCAGAATTGGACCATTGTTTTCAATAATTCACAGGTAGTATCCCATGAGATAATGGCATACTTGGAAGAAGGAAGTAATAGTCTCCTGTGATCTTTCTTTTCTCTCATTCTCTCAATTCTTCCTTACCCGACACTCCCCGACCAGGAGAAAAAGAAAGCTGAGACTTCCTTCATCGGCGCAGCCCAGGTGGGAAAGGCAGGCTTACCACTCTCCCATCCGCAGTGGAAGTGCTTTATGGGAAAGGAAAATTCTAAGCAGGGCAGGGGAGCAAAGGAAGAATGGACATATCAGAGCTATGCATTTTTGACTCTCTTACCATCCCTACTGAGACAGAAGGGAGAAGACCATGAAGATGGAGGAACACAGCCAAGATAGACTATGAAAATCTGAGAAGGGAACATAGAAAAATTGAGCTGACTACGCAAGCAAAATGACAACTGCAGGACTTGGGAAGAAGTGACTATCTTTCAAATTTATCTTCAGCTACAGACAATTCCAGAAAAAAAGAGCTGCGGCTAAGTTTGGCTTTCATAATCATGGAAAGAGTTTGGCTTTCTTCACTGTTGCCGCTGCCGCCGTATAGTCCAAGAAACCCACCAAACGTGGAGTTAACATCGTCCACTGGCACGAGGACAACAACACCCGTCTGACAATGAATACAATGAACTAAGCGCCCATCTTCCCCAAAACACTATCATAATGCTATCTTCTGAGCTGTATTCCCATGCCAAAATCATGTATAAATCACACTCATGAGCGCATGGCACAAAAGAAACAAAGACCCCAAAAAAACAGCAGACAATCCAATGTATGTTCCGTACTAAAGTAAAGTTTTAGTATCTCTTATGCCACTTAACTAACCAGTAATACCATCTTTAGGTTTGAATACTGTCCATACTCCACGGAAACCACCTTATCCTTGCAAAACATCGTATTTCAACCTTGTTGCAAAGATTTCTTCATATTCTGCTTTGCTAATTCCCAGTAAACACCAGAGACCATGGTCATGTACAATACCAAACACTCAACAATTCCCAAGGCAAGAAAAAGCCTTACACACCTTCAGAAACAACCTAAGGGTACGATGAAAATGACATACTCAAATACTTAAAAGGTTACAAGGGACCCTATTCCACTGTTCCTGGCTGACTGCTAGTCAGTCAGCTCATTAAGGCAGCTGAATACTGCAGTGAAGAGCACTTGGAGGGCAGGTAAGGCAGTGGCAGGTCCCTCATCTCTGGTCCCTAAAGACCAATACATTTTCATCAGTGATTTTCTGGTCTGCACACGGGGAACCCACCACCCTTCCTGAACTGTTACAAGTGGTTACAGGCACCAGTAGTGTAAGAATTCAAATTGTGGGATGTGTACCTTCCAGTTTTGAAAAAAAAGATAGTATGGATGAAGATGACTAGCCACAAGAAAGTAGGAGGCAATCATGATTCTGCATCAGGTATTTTTGGCAGTAAACAGCTTTAGCAAAAGCACAACAGAAGTTGGCTACAAAACAAAGCCAAAAAGGAGGAAAGAAGAAAGAACACAGAAAACAGGAATCTGGGAGCCGCATTCAAAAGCCCGAGAGCTGCATTTATCCCATTACACTCATGATTACAAAAGATCTTAAGGATAAGGCCAAAAAAAATGCCTTGAAAATAGTATCATTAGCATACAGTTCAATAAAGTCACCTCTTTGCTTACATATTTTGACCAAACGTTGAGGCAGTAGTTCCTCAGTAATACCCTAGACACCTATGCAAAGATTTAGGTCTTTGAAGAACATATTAAGAAAGAAACCTTGATAAATGGGAATTACTTACTATCATAATACTAATCTGATTCTCACTACCAAATTACAATCAAAAACAGTCTGACACACTGAATTCAAAAGCAAGCCTGGATTTGTGACTAATTACCATTATTAACTGTATAAACAGAAAAAGTGATTTATAAAGACAGAGATAACAAAAAAAGAGATGCCAGATATAATCATAGGAGGCTGCATGCAACTAAAGAAACAAAGATGAAGGGGGGAAAATAAATCTTGGAAAAAAGCAGAGAACAAACAGAAATTAGAACAGTGCAAATAGAAGCTGACATTAGTAATCGCTACAAAATAATTGTACAGTACAAAATTAGTACTCATGACAATCTCAGTGGAAATGTAACAAGTTTATGAAGTCATTAAAGATTTAAAATTAACATACTAAAATTATGTATGTACCACAAATTTCTATTAAATTTCTGGCAGCAAACATCTCTCAGTACAGTGAGGGGCTGTATTCATAAACAACAAATGGTGCTGTAAATAGGCACAATGATACCTCATCACAACATCCAAAATATTATGTGTTAGGAAAAAAAATTGCAGGGTATTACAGAACACTCGGAGATGTTTTCACAGTTCTATCAGCTCTGTCCTATTACTTTTCTTCTTTGCATTTTTGTAGAATTCTTCCCCCCCCCTCCATTTTCCTCTGTGACCTATAAAATCCTCTTCTGCTTTCTGATTTTTCCAACGTTGTGCGGCCAGAATCATGATCACTCAACTGACAGACATTGCATTGACCATGCTGAGGACTGACAGATCAGTTATTTCATATTTGGAGACCTATCAGCACAGTTAGTGTGCAGCAATGAAATGTCAGCCTTTAGACTTCTCTGATTTAAAAAAAAAAAAAATAAAGAAATAGAACACAGAACAATTGTTTAACATATTAAAGGACCAATCAGTCATTGGGACTATGAAATAAGCAACCTGAAGCACAGATTCCAGGAGCTACATGCTGAGATTTTCCCAGAGCAGAACACCAAAAATCACAGCTGCTCTGGCAGTGCTCTCATGCCGATAGTTAGCAATCTTAGATGGCTATCAGTTTGGTAGTAGAAAAACCTGCATAAGGTACAGTTACCTGCATAAGGTACAGTTGACAACGAGGTGCCCCAAAAAATTAATTAATTAATTATATCCTGTTACACAGGATAATAATTCCTGGTAGTACATAGAAAATAAGAGATGGAGAAATAACTCTTAATTCATTTAATTCAACAGTGATGAGATAATAAAAAAGACACATACTCAAATTCCCTCCCTTTACTTCTCCCTTCATATACATACATGCATTTTAACAAATCATTTTGCTCGTATCATTCACATTTAAAATTGGTGTCCAGGAAAGGATCACAGTTCTCATATTTTTAAAAAACAAGCAAGTTCCTGAAAAGATGCCAGTAAAACCACTTTCCTGTACTGGTACATATGCAATGGTGACCTTTGCAGACAAACACCACCCTTTGGTTCCCAGCTTCATTCATCAGGTTCACACAAACAAGCACATAGCACCATGAAAGAGCAGAATATTCTACTAAGAGCCAAACAACTAACAGCAATGTATGTCCCTAGAAGACTGAAACCATCAATGAGCTGTCTTTTGACAAGATTAACTCTCAGCATGTTAAGTATGCCTATTATTCTTACCATAAAATTTGTGAAATCAACAGAAAAATGTCACCAGCAGAGATAGATGGAAAAGAGAAAGGTACCCTATTTTGAAAAACCTTAGCAAAGTCTGACACATCAGAGCCCATCAAAATGCCATACCTGTGTGCTGATGAGGCTCGAGGGCCTTTGTAGACTGTATCATAGACCATCCAATAGAAAAGAATTGATACCTACTAGGCTCAAGTTAAAAAAAGAATAGCACTGTGCAACACAGTGCCATCTTAAAAATGAGTAAGAAGGCACTTTTCTGGAAGAAAAGCATGGCCCATCAGTACGATGGCTGCTGGACTACAGTTTTCAGCTGCTCTGTAACACTTTGGTAAAGCATAGCCAAAGGAGCTGCCTAATGCTTGGTGCCCTTTCCAGCACACCCTTCTTTATGCCTTCTCCCACAACATATGCCCCTTTATTCTCTGCCTCTACATGCTCTAGATTCGGGGTTACCCAGGAACTCGAGGCGGGGAAGAGAAGGAACCCTTTCGCCTTATTGCTACCTGACTTTCAGGGACTACTTTTAAGGGATATTCTAAATGAAATCACAGAAATGCATCATTAGCCTTAAGGAAATAGCAAAAAAAAAAAAAAAAAAAGGTAAGTAAGTACTAAGAATACCTATAGTTTTTTCTTTCACAGCGGTGCAGAAATCAGGGTGGAGAATCTCAGTATGTGCTCCCACCACTTCCTGTTTCTCAGTTCAGCAAAAGGGTATCTGGGCCAATCTAAGTCACAGCTCTTGAAGTGGATGGGTATTGTCATTGCTGACTAGCGGCTATGACTACCTCAAAAACTATGCCTTGACCCAGCAACAGTTTTACCTCCTATGAGTCACTAAGGACAGCACACAGCCAACTTGTTTTGTAGATAGACTTTGAGTTGAAAGCAAAAACCATTGCTTTACACTTGAAAACCCACAAGTTTACAATACCTCTGCTGTAAAATCATCTGAGTATCCAAACACTTTTGTGTTTCAATATTTCAGAAATATTGGTTAGTGACTTGTTTCAGTTTTAAATGCATGGAGTCCTGTTTGCACTGTTTTTATTCAACATCTTCTCTGCCAGTAACTGTTTTTACTTTGCATTATGCCTAAGGATTCTACTTAAGAACGCATTTGGAAATGCTCTTTGGTTCCTTAAAGCATCCTGGTATTTTTTTCTTTATTTTGCCTACTACTTTCAGTGTATGCTTTTAAAATAAGCCGTCTACTTAAAAACAGAAATTCTTTGTTGCTTGCCTGTGGGCGGTCAGTCAAGATTTTAAGAGGGAAAATAAGTTGGCAAGGATTGTGAAGAAAATTAAAGAAAGCATATATCAATGGGGACAGCATATTATACTTGCTGATGTTCCTCTCCTCCCACCAGATCCACCTGGGCCTCAAAACGTTCCTACATCTCCATATCAACTTCTTCAAAAAAACCCATCTTCCTTCTGTCTGGCACACTCTTCTCCATATGCTTTATCACGGTCATTCAGATGATTACAGTAAGACCCTCGCTCACCAGAACCATAGTTATATTACAGCATCAAGTACCTTCTTAGCCTCTCATCTCCTTGTAGGATTGCCACAACTCTTTTGTTGCATTTTAACACTGGGCTATGACAAGTATTTGCTCACAAAGTCCTAACAAGTACCTCTGCTCAGTTATGAAATTTCACAGCTATGTCTGCACTTTACCTTCCAAATCACATAGGAATCCAAAACTTCCTTCTGAGGCCATGAGTTCTAGCTAATTTTAGCCAGTTTTGCAGAGAGCCAAACTTGCAAGATCATGAATGTAGGCTACTGAGAAGAGAGGTATTTTCAGTGAACATTTCAAAGAGAACTAAAGGGAAGAAAAAAGCTAGCAAAATCACTGCCACAGTGATGGAGAGACTGGCTCTGCAGAGCCAGTTGTACATGTACGCACTGCGGAACATCCACACAAGTACTCATCCCATAGAAAAGTAACAAAAAAGGGCACTGAAGCTTTACCACAGAAGCGTGCCTTTGGTGTACAAGCCTTGCACGCATCCATACTCAGTTTGAATTCTGCAGGTTCCTTGTAACATAACCAGACAAATTAAACTCTCCCTCTCTCCCCCAGAGGAGCACATTTTAAGCCCTGTTGAATTTAGTATTGTCTAGACCTTGTTTTACACTTACAAAGCCTCCTTTTAATTCTGAGTAATTCAACCCCCTTCTTTTAAGTTACATAGCAAAAAAGCAAACGGTAAAGAAAATAATGTGTTTGTAAAGTTGACAATCCTACAAGATGATTTAGGAGGCTATTAATAACACGCAGTTGAGGAAACCCAGGCCACCTAACAGTAGAAGATTTCAAACACAGCTGAAAAAGCTCATCGGATAACAAATACCATGTCAAGTACGTTTTAGCAGTAAACTTGCACCAGGACAACACCTGTTCATTTAAATGATTGAGCTGTACAACAGATTTTTGATGAACGCTGGAAAGAACTTAATGGATATTTTCGACACTTACTGATCTTCAGATACACTGACTACACGGATGACAATTTAAGGCAACAGCACGCATTTATCCTACTTATAGTTTGGGCAAGATGCAAGAACTAGTGACCTTAACTATTCTTGGAGAAGGAATGAGAAGTGATCATGATCTCCAGGGGAAATATTTTCCTTTTAACAGTTAAATGACCTCCAATCCCTAAGCTAAACAACATGTGATTAGCTAATACCAATACTTCCTTCAACTAGCTAGAAGCCAAGAGGCGTCTCTAACAGAAGAGAATACAAAAGCTAAAAGAAATGAAAGTAGCTTTGTTAACACCTGTAAAAGCTTTAGGAAAAAGATTTATTTACTAGACCAAAGGAATTCCAAAATTATTGCTTAAACTCCTGGAACTGTTAAGTAGCTGAAATGAAGTATTAAATAATTATATACTGCAACAGATAAAAATGACAAAAAGAGGCCAGAATAATTCAGGCTTTATACACCTGGGTATCTCCAGCCATCAAAACGGAAGCAAAGGTAGCAATAAACTTCTGTGTTTGACTTACAACTACAATCTCTCCACTTGTGACCCTAGAATAAGATGCTACTTACAGTATATTAATTTCTCTTGTCTCCTTTTCTATTACTTTACCTTGTCTCCTTTCTTTGCTGTTCTTATGAGCAGTGAAAACAGCAATTCATGACATTTGTTCCACAATAAACACTAAAACGCAGTTAGAGCAAATCATACGCAATGCTTAGCTATTGCATTGTGTTCATATTCTGAAGGTTTTGTTGAAAAACAAGTCATGATTCCTTTGCTCACCTTGCAAAGTAAAAAACTGTCACCCCATCCCTCCCCATAATCCATTCACCCACCAAGAAAAAAGAAATACCCATTGCTAAACTCTTTTAAACTGCAGTAGAGAGGCCCTATTTCATGTCACAGGACAAAACAAAAATTCCTCATTGAACTGCTTTGTGGCACACAAACCTAGAAATCACATTCAGTTCTAGCTGTCAGTATCTTTATATAATGAGGTACATAAAAGAGAATTTGCAGGATACTATCATGTTAGATTAGGAAACTGAAGAGGAAGTTTAGTAATAATGAATGATTAACTGAGCTACAGAAATACAGAAGGAAGGATTATTTCACAGTCCTTGCTGTCAGGAAGTTTTATTTATTATATAATCTCCAAGCATTAAACTGTTTTGCCCATTGGTATTTATGAAAAGCTGTTAGTGGCAGGAGATCATTTAATCTACCATTATTAACGATCCTGTTTTTGCTTGAGTATGGATTAATATATATTATATTACTGATACATATATGAATTATATTAGTAAAATTAATATATTAATATGCTGCTACAATTATGCCATATAATGAATGTTATGTAATAAGTAAATTATTAATAAACATTATGTATTGATACATTCTTTTTTTTCTTTCCAAGTTCCATGATATCACGCTAAGTACGCTCAGCCCCTTTGAAAGTTAAGTCCTTACAGTACAATAAAATCATCAGTCTTGCAGAGTCACTGCAGACACAGTTTATGACAGAAGGGCCATTGCAAATGAGGAAGGAAAGCACAAAGTATTTTAGGAAGTCCCAAGCAAGTTCTAGCTGTGCTTAGGTTGTTTTAGACTGGCATATTGCAATCCATCCCTCAGTGCTTTAAAACAGGTCCCTTTAAAAATACAGATCAACAGGCACTATCTCAAAATAACGCTTGCATCTACTCAAACAAAAGCAACAGTACCTTTGTGCCATACTAACTGGCGTAGGTAAGGGTGCATAAAAACACGTTAAAGGTCAAGAAGCTCTGCAATACCGTGGTTTAGAAGATCACGAGCCTGAAGTGACCCCCACAGAGCTGGCCTTAACAGGAGCGCTGAGTAACACGCATGCATCCACCACCTCACGGCAAGACACGAAACACCCGTGCTTCT
Organism: Struthio camelus; assembly: GCF_040807025.1. Taxonomy (NCBI): domain Eukaryota; kingdom Metazoa; phylum Chordata; class Aves; order Struthioniformes; family Struthionidae; genus Struthio; species Struthio camelus. The sequence continues at coordinate 37,585,695 of NC_090943.1, read as the reverse complement.
TCCGCCGCCTCCGGACCACGCCAGGCCGTCGCAGCACCTCCTGCAACGGCGATCCAGCCGGCGGGAGCACCGAGCCGCCGCCGCGGGCCGGGCGCGCTGCCGGCAGCCGCTGCAGGCGCCACCTGCACCCCGCGGCCCCGCACCGCCGCCGACCGCGGGGAGCGCGCGGGGCAGCGGCGACAACGACACGTCCTCGACAGCCGCCGCCGCGGGCCGCCTCCCCCCCCCCACTCCCTGCCCGCTCCGCGCCCCCCAGGCCCGCCGCTCGGCCCCTACGCGGGCTCCCGAGGCGCCGGACATCCCCCTCCCGCCGTCCCGGCCGCAGGGCCAGACACCCCCCCCCACCCCACCGCCGCGCCTCATGGCGGCCGCCCGTGCCCGCGGCGCGCGCTGCCCTCCCCCGCCCTCGCCCCCAACGGAAGGTCGCGCTACCTCCGCCACCTCCGCTCCCGGCCCGCGCCCGCGCCGCGCCCCGCCCGACCAGCGCCACACGCTCCGCTTCCGCCCGCCTCGCGCCCCGCCCCACGAGGCCGCCGAGAGGCCTGCCGCAACCCACGCGCCCCGCCCCGCCCCGCCCCCCGCGCATGCGCACCCGCGCGCCGGCCGCTTCCCGCCTCCCCTCAACGGCCGCCGCCGGCGTGAGGTGGGAGTGGAGGCGGGGGGGGGTCTGTCCCCGTGAGGGAAAGCGGCGGGAGAGGAGGAGAAGGGGGCGTCAGTGAGTAAAGTTGCTAAGTAAGTCAGCAAAACAGCGCGAATAACGCTGGCCGAGGCCGACAGAGAGCTGCGGGGCGCGGCTCGGCGCGGGGCCGCGACCGCGGCCGCAGCGCTGCCCGCGGAGCACTTGGGGGCGCGTCTGCGGGGAGCGGGGCTGACCCTGCACGGGCTGGCCGTGAGGAGCATAATAAATAATCGTAAACCTAGTAGTTCTTCTTCCAGAAAGCGTTCACCGCCTGGCTCCAAATGGGAAACCCGTTGTGAAGGTGGAAAACCTACGCAGTCGTGGCTGTTACGTTCCGGTTGACACCTATAGAAGTTAAGAGGCCTCTGCAAAAATAGGGAAGGTATAATTTGTGCCCCCTAATGGCTTAAAAGAATTTGGACAGTGCTCCAAGAGAGCCTCATCCCTCTAGTTTGATGCGTGGATAGGTTGCCATTGTCCATAGTCTGCTTTACTCAGCAAATGCAGAAGTGTTCATAGCTTTGATGGTACTTAGACGTCCACCATAATTTCCACATGGCTAAAATCCACTGATGGGCATAGAACTGTACTCACAAATTGCATCAGATTCTCCCTAAAATGCGATGCTTAAGGAAATTGGTAAGAATTAACTAAAAGTGAACATCCGAGCACGTGCCAGTGCTCATTCTCAGAAGTAGCTTTAGTTCACCTTAGCTCAAGCTTTTTAGGATTGTCCATATGTGGACAAGCTGATCTATTTAAGTGGATTACAAGTCAGTTGTTCAAGTTGATGTATTTGGAAGGTCCTGCTTGCCACATTGTTTTGTCTGCGTGGCCCTATGCTCTATAAAATAAACAGGGTTACAGGAAGCGCTCTGACCACTGGCAGATCGCACCCCTGCTCCCCCTCCCTGTACACGAGCACACACACTTGCGCCGCGCTACGGCTTTTCCTCTCTTCCACTGCATAGCAGAGGCTATCTGGCCTCCAGACTCCTCCTTTTATGCGTGGATTAGATGTAGGAAAAGTCAGCATTTAGATCTGTTGCTCTAGAAGAAAGGACATTGATGTGTCAGAGAGGTTAGTGGCCTAAACCTAAATAAACAGAAAGAACTGTTGGCAAGTGGTATCATGTCAACAAGTAAATCAATTGTTATATAAAAATATTTACTTATGCTGGTGAAGCTTTTCTAATGTTGACACGTCTGCAGTCCCTTATTTCAGTCTTATAAAAATATTTTGGAAAAGTTTTTTCTTTTTCTTGTTTGGTCTGGAAAATTTTGTTGTTCAGCTGAAAGTTGATTTAAATTTGAGAAAATTATGCAATTGTTGAACTGGATAGAAGGCTATACTTTCTGATGCCAATGTTTAAAAACCCTCTACTCCCACAGAATTCGGAAGAATTCTGCATTAAAGGAATGATATATTTATTTGATTATACAATTCATTCCATGGAAAGAAGGCTGAATTTAGGCAACATCGGGGAGAGGCAAAAATCAAAAATTGAAGTGTTTGTTAAGTACGCTTCTGAGTGAACAAATTGACTATATATTTTGCAGCACCAATAAAATTGTTACTGGAATTATTTTCTGCAGTAGAATTACTTTGTCAATTTTTGGGGGTATTTTCTAGTTAAGGTTTCCTCTTCTGTATAACAAAAGGTCAAAAAGAGATGGTCTGAAACAGACTTTGGGTAACAAGCATATCAGTGCAGCTATTTACTGCAATTTACTACTGTACCCTTTGCTCAGCGCTTAATCCTTTATTTTCCCAGACATGCAGTCAACAGCTGTAATATCTTCGTAGTAAATCAATTGTAATTATAATTTATGTGGTATTTGCAACATACTAAGAAATCAGTCTGTGGTGTAATCACAGGAAGATTTGCTTGTGGCGATCACGAAATTGTATTAAGAAATCTGTCTCCATTATAAACATATCCTCTCTTGACAGGAACTCCCAACTATTAATAACATTCCTAATAATTCCTATTGCCAGGAGGCATCACATATTAGGTCATCTTCTTTCACAAAGCTGCATCTCACAATGCTACGTGATACTTTTTCCTCTTTTCCAAAATCTGTGGTAAAATCTGTATCACATAGTATCCATGAAATTCACCTTACTTCCCCTCAGTGCAATATGAGAAGCAAAGCTTAACAGGGTTTTCATGGCCCTCATATCTGTCATAATATTATTCTCAGGATTAATTCTAGGGATAGATAATTGCAGTGCTAAAAATTTGCAATACTACAGTGTTCTGTATTATTTTTTCAAAATGCAAAAAACAGCAAAAATAAGTTGTTGCTGCAATATTGTCTTTGTTTCTTTCCCATGGCATTCGTTATCCATAGACTGTGCTTCTCACACATAGAAATTACTCTCCTTTTCAAATATTTATTAAGACTCTCCTCTCCTATGACATGTTAAAACTGCTTGATGGTAATAACTAGAGAATGGCCTCTTTCTGATTAATACACCTGTTGCCTTCTTACCTAACTAATTAAGCTTCCACTTTGTATTCTTAGATAAGAATATATGCAACACTATACTTGTCTTACTACCACTCCTGTTTTTCTCTCCTCCTCTTCCTTACCACTAGTTTATATCTTTTGGGCCTGGGAGATGTGGACTGCTCTTGAGTTGCTTTTTTGTATTTTTCCCACCATAGTGCATTGTTTTCCCCAGACTGCACATACTCACGTACTATATACTCAATGATACACTTGAAAAGACTCTGTGAGGGATGCCTGAAGTACATGATTACATCATATTAGTATACCCCTTTGATTACATCATATTAGTATACCCCTTAGACTGTCTTTATTTTTTTTTCCTGTATTTGAACTACCTTCCATTTAGCAGAGAGGTTCCTAGAGGAAGAGAGCAACTTTGCGGTTTCACCATCTAATAGACTGTGGAAGTGGAATCTGAATATATGTGTAAATATTGAATAATTATTTGTTTTAGAAACTAGGAAACTTGTGAAGTTACTGTAGGGAATAGTAAAGGCAGAATAGTTATGGAAAACACAGGGGAGAGAGCCTGTACTTTTCCATTTAACATGTAAACATGATTAGACTTTTTAGAAATAGTAAACTACTTGTAGTTTGACTGCCATTTTTATTTTTGGATTAATTGCCATAACATATGATCACAGCAATAAAAAAAAAATCCTACTGGAATGATGTAAACATCTTGAATGTGTGCTTTAATATTAGTATAAATCTCAGACATGCCATCATGATGAAGGCTGTGCCTAGATGTTATGTATGTACATGTTGACAAAAAGTATATTCCTGTCCTACAGTCTCTTAGCCTTCTCCCTCCCTCCACCGCTTGTTTTTTGAGTGTGACCATTATATATGCAATTGGTTTTTCAAACTGAATTTTTTCACTGCCACACCTTATGGTAGAAGACTCATAAGCCTTTTCATCTTAGAATTTAAGCATGCCTTTTATCCTTTTTCCCTGTTGTTCCTACATTCTTCTGGAGTTAGACTGTAGGCAATATCAGCTAGGATTAAAATCAGATTAGGTCAGAACTGTATGTGATTTTGCAGTAGAATAAGTCCTTTATTAATAAAGTTACACTTGGAAGGGGAGATGAGCAAATCTGTCTCCTCGAGCTGAGTGGAGTAGAGCTGACACACAAAAAAAATTATGGCATGGATTCAGAATGTCTTTTGGAAAACAAGACGTCAGCAGAGGCTAAAAATCAGGCTAGCCTGTTAGGAATGGAAATTTAATTGCAGTTAAACAAGAACTGGCTAAGGAATTGGCTAAAACTTTTTGAATAAATGACCTATAAGAAGCTTGTAGCCAAAATGAAATATTTTGCAAATTTAAGAGGACAAACAAGATATTTCCCTGATAATGCCTGCTTTAGCATTGGGAGCTAATGTAAATATTAATTGGTTATTTGCTTCTGATTCACCAATCAAAAAGAGCATATGCCTGGCGCATACACTTCCAGCCTTTCATTTACAATAAGATATAAGAAATAATCAGATTATTTATGGGTCCAGATAGGAAACCATAAGAATCATTTCCTGAAAGACACGTGTCTGTCAAGGCTCTGTTAGGACCTCTGGAAAGAGCTATTTGTGAACAAGCAGCGTAGGCAGGGCTTCGCAGCCGGAACCTTGCCAGTGTGATTGTGCTGACACAGAAGCTGTTGAAAAACCTAAGTCATGGACTGTGGAAGAAGGAGAACCAAACAGAGCTGCAGATGCTGCCGTTGTGTAAAGCCCAGACATGTGCTTCACGGAGCAGGAGGTTTTTCTAAGGGAGCAATCTCTTGCCTGTGAAGCGGTCTCAGAGATCCCTCATTCCTTTGTGCAAATATTCATGTATAGGAGCACTCAGTTATGTGATTTGTAAGCTAAGGTCAGCTGGTCATTCTTCGGTTACAGCCGTGCTGAGCTGAAGATGACCATCCTCAGGCAATGCAAGGATTCAGGCAGAATGACCTCTCAATGGCATACACAGAATTAGACAATTGGTTTGCAGTACAAAGGGAAGCTCCTACCCCAGCAGAAGTACAGGGAAGAGGCAGAGCTAGGACAGAGAGCGGCAGTTGAGCTTTCCGCTTCTGTTACTAGCTGGAGGCTGGGAAAGTGGGAAAGTCCTGTTTCTGAAAAAGACAATCCAGCAGTAGCTACTAGCCACTAACCCTGACCCTGCTGTTCTGACTTTCTGATGTAGGCAAAGCAAGCCTATCTATTTTGCCATCTCTGGAAATTTTCTGCCCTGGGGAACTACCTATTTGGCCTCAGCGTTGAGCCTCCGCTGGCTGCAAGGTATTAGCTGTTGTAGCTACCATTTGTGTTGGAAGGAGAACTATCAAAAGCACAGAGGAGGAATGAATAGGGAAGCCCCTGTGATATGACTGAGTGGAGAGCAGAAGCCCTCTGCCTCTAGTAAAATTCTGGTTAAAAAATTATCAAGACTACAGGGAAAAATCCCATTTAATTTCCACAGTGCTGAAGAACATAAGCCTTTCTTTCCTAGATTGTGTTCAAGATGGATCACATGGTTTCGTTATCAAATTCTCCTTGCAGTGAAAGCAACCTTTCGGCCCCATGCAGTAAATAACCATCTGTGATAACAAAACACTGATAATAGTGGCCTAAATATATCAACTTTTAAAATAATACTTTCCTGCACAGTCTGGAAGTGGAACTTCTGAGAATTTAGGGAAAAAAAAAAAAAGAGTGGGCAATGATAATGAAAGATGACAACTGAACTTGACCGTTACTGCGTGCAAGAGTAAAAAGCCTCAGCCAAAAGGGACTGCGTTGGTAATTCAAAATAGCCGGAGAAGACTGAAGGATGAAAGATGGGTAAATCAGGGCAGTAAATGGGTGCGGTAGTGCGGGTTTATCGACCGGGAGGTGAGAAGCACCCAGGCGGGCGTCGCGCCGGCGGGGCTCCGCTATCTCGTGGCAGCGCAGCGGGCCACGGAGCGCCTCTCCCCGAGCACGGGCGGGCAGGGAGCTCGGCCGCGCCTCCTCCCCGCGCCGGGGCCGGCGAGCGGCTCGACCGACCCCCGCGAGGAAGCGGCGCGCTGCCCGACCCCGCCGCGGCCTCCTTCCCCGGCCGTTAGGGCCTGGGCTGGACGCGGACCGCGCCGCTCCACGCGCCGCTCGCGCACAGAGCGCTGCGCATGCGCGGCGGGCCCGGCCGAGGCTTGTCGCAGCCGCGCTCGTTGTCCCGCTGGCGGCGCCTCCTTTGTGACAGGCGGGTCGAGCCGGGCCCCGCCCCCCGCGCGGTGTCGGGCGCAGACGAAGCGGAGGCGCCATTTTGCGCTGCTGCAGGAGACGGATTGGGAGGCGGTGGCGGGAGGGAGGTGGCGGCGCTAGTTGTGGTAATACTAACGGCAAGGATAATAGCGGTAGCGGGTGCGGTTGCTGCTTGGGACTAGCGTCCCCGTTCGCCCAGCCCCGTGGCCAGGACTCTGCCGACATGAGCGACGTGGAGGAGAACAACTTCGAGGGGAGGGTGAGTAGCCGTCCCTATCGGGGCCGTGCCGAGGGGGTGACCCGGCCTGGGGAAGGGGGTGGGGGCGCTCTCCTTTCTCCGGCCCGGTAGGGGTGGGGGCAACGTAGTTTGTCTCTAAAATGGCTCCTCCAGGCGCCCGAGTCTTGACTGGGCCGTGGGCGCCTCGCTCCCTTCGTCCTCTCCCGATCTCCCTCTTTTCTGCCGACCCGGCGCTGAGGCCCGGACCAGGGAATTGGCCCAGCCCGGAGCTGGGCTTCGCTGTCCTCACTCGCACACACTTCCTTCTCCCATCACGTTCCTCCGTCCCCATCCCCCTCCTTCGGGGTGCAGGCGCTGAGCTCTGATGCTGTTAGTTCGTCTCCATCCTGCTAGCGCAGACTTTTTCTTGGGGAGCTGGGCTTAGAGCGCGGCTGTAGCCCTATATTTTCCCGCCTCCGGCCCCCCCGCCCTTTTTTCTCCCCTCCTCGCCTTCCCTTGATCGCGAGCCGTCCCGGTGCTCTGTTGTTTCCCGGCTCTAGGCTTCGGAGTCGCTCCCCTTCCCCGTCCCCCCTCTGCCTGCGGGCAGTGCCGGTCCCCCGGTCGTGGCCGGGGGAGCGCGGTCCCGCTCGCTACAGCCGGCGCCTCCGCCCCAGTAACTGGCGGACGGAAGGAACTGGGTCCTTTTGTGAGAGGTGCGCTGCTTCTCCTGCTGCTGGCCCGCAAACGGCATCTTCCTTGGGTCAGGCTTCCTGAAGCCATCGGGGGAGGTATGGCCTTCGTTGTTAAACCCTTGAAACTCGCTGTACATCCAGCTGGACTCTCTCTCAGCAAGCTGCTGCGGTTTTGTAGCCTGGTTAGGCTTGTTTCTTCTCTCTTCCCTCTGATTGCTGCGGTTTTTCTGTACACATCTGACTGGTCACTTCTGCCCCCCCTCCCCCCCCCCCGCCTCCCCGCAGTGTGATGATCAGGGCAAGCAGGAATTAGAAGCTGCTTTAAACACGAATGAGATATGTGTGTTATCCTCACTCCACCATTTACTCTTTTAATTTTGCAGGAAACTTTTTGTTGACTCTTAAGGAGTTGCTTTAGAAGAACACCTGAGCATCCTTTTGGTGACTTTCTCTGATGAACCAGTGACAGCAGCTTTGCAGTTATATAGAGTTACTGCCTGGGGAAAGGAGCAATGAAATTTTGAAAGAGCATTATTTTTACAGAATTATTGTTACCCTGTTGTAATGTTAGTTCAAAACATTCCCCAGGCTGAAAGTGCTGTACTTGGTTGTGCAGTGCCTGCTGCTGGTTCCTCAGGTGAGGTAAACAAAATCTGTTCTTGTGTTGATTGCTTTGACAAAGATGGCTACGTAGCTATGCTCTTTCCAGCTGAACAGACTGATCTGTGAAGGGAAAACTGGCTTATGTTTCAGCTAAGTCTGAAAAAGCAGAGCAATGAGTATGTTTTGTGTTCAGTTCTTTTACTGCTTCAACTTCTAATTTGCAGTATGTGGGTTTTTTTTAGTTTTTGTATTATTTTCTTGTCCTATTGAATTTTTTTTTAATATTTATGTTCTTCTGCACAGTATTTGCATTAAGTTCCTTACTGGATCTGTTGTCAGTTACTGGTATCAGCTGGTATAGCTATTTGATTTCAGTATTTTTCTATGCTTTCTTTTGCCAAATGTAGAACTAAAAAAATGTTTTGACAGTTGGCGAAGTCTGAAAAGTCCTGCATAGCAGTTCCTGTGAACTGCTACTTCAGTTGGCTTGTTCTTTTTTGGTCGTGGAAAATTTACCTGTTGTAGAGAGCTGCTGACTCTCTGAGTTTCCATTTGGAAAACATTTATTCTTTTCTCTCCCCTAGTACTGCAATTTCTGACTCGGTCTGGCATATGGCAGTGTGCTATCTGCTGTGGGGTTTTTTGTGTTTTGTTTGTTTTTTATTTTTTGTTTTTTACTCCATGCAACTGACGTAACAGCAGCTACTTAATTCATTTATGGTTTTGGGTTTTGTTCTACTAATTAGAACATTCCTGAGCGTTTTTTTTAAGTGATAGATTTTTTGTTTGTTTCTTATGTTATTAAAAATCATTGAAGTAGCAAGTGATATTTTAGGCTGCAATATTTTATATTTCATTTTCACTGGAAGTGCTCACAGACATAGAATTAAGCACATGTAAATTTTGGAGGGATTTAGTGTTTAATCTGCTATCCAAATTGGAAAGACGTTTTGTTTTATGCACTGAATATTCTAGTGCTTCAGTTTACTATGTGCTTGCATGCTGATCTGTGAGAGTATGACATAAATTTTCAATGGTTGGAAGAACTACAGAAAATGGAAAACATATTTTTGAAAAACTGCGTTCCTGGAAGTTGCTACAGATGAGAATTCCAAGTACCCTTCCAGTTCTTAGTGTCGTTCCCCCCTGCCACTCCCCCCCAATCTTTATCTCCTACACACAATATTCAGTTTAAAAACTTAACTAATCTGAATTTCCAGTGTACTTTTAAATAACTAAAGACCAAAGAAGTAAGGGAGTTCAGTTTGTCCTTTTACGTTTCATCAGAATAGATACATATTGAACTGAAAAAGCTCTAATGAAAATTCCCAAAAGTAGTGATGAAGTCTGATACCAGGATACAGATGCTTATTCATTCAGCAGATTTTGTTTTAAAGGATTACTAATTATACAGTGTTTCCCTGCTTTTCTTTGTGAAGAAAAAATGTTCATGTATGAATACTAATAGTTCAGTTAAATTTTTAGAGCTCATCTCTTTCCATGATACAAAGATTAGATGCGCATACTTTGAGATGTTAGGTTTTTACTTCAAAAAAGCTTGTTTTTAGCAGCGTTATCTCCAGCTGTATGTTTTGACTCTAATTTCCACTTTCAAAATCATAACATCACTTAATCTGAAGAAGAGGAAATTTAAAATAACCTTAGAAATAACTTTCCAATGAGATTGCTTAGTTTGCACTGTTTAAAAACTTTGATTTTTTTTTTTTTAAGTGTTGGGTAATTCTTTTTTTTTAATTTCTGAGCTCACTCATATCTCTGACTAGTGAGATTCCACCCCTCCCCCCACAAATGTTAGTCAGATATGCTCAAGCAAATCAACATTTATCCTGTTTTTGTATAATTTTTGCTTCCACTTCAGCAGGTCCCATATATAAGAATGTGACTGGTTGAGCAGAAGAAATGGCTCTTCCCCCCTTCCTCTCCCCCCTCAAGAAAGCGAAAGTGGTTTAATGAAAAGAAATTGACACAAGAACCAGAAGCGTAGTGAACTTGCTAGAGCTAAGGTTAGGACATTAGAAAGGAAAAGGATCTTAAGTCATGCTACTTATCCAGTGACTTGAATTTCAGAGAAGTCACAGGATTTTATCACTATCAAATGTTCTTTTTCAGCTGGTTAGACAAATGAGGCTTTTTTATCTCCTATTTTTGTCAGGTAATAGGCAGAATTAAGCAAGAATTTGAGTCTTACTTCCTTTCAAACTTGTCCAGTTGTTGTTAATAGCACATTGTTCATCTGGTGCACGCTCTGTCATGTAACTTTATATGGTTTTCCAGAGCACTGAACAAATTGTGATCTGAACAAACCTGTGCTCTAGAACCCCCCACATACTACCTTTGATCAGTTATTTTTCCAAGCTTCTAATAAGTTTTATTTCCATAATCTTAAAAGTTTAGTAGTTTTCTACCAATATTAATATACTATTTTATTAATAATTTTATTAATAATTATAGCTTTAAATCAGGACAGAGGTAGAACTCAGTTTTAGAATTCAAGTTCTGTTCTGTGTTCCTTGATTCTAATCATGAGATGCCTCTTCCTGCTTTCTAAACAGTATCATGTTGATCTCAATCTAATAAACGTTTAAAGAAATATATGATTTTGCATGCGAGCATCTTGTTGAAGGAAGTATGCACAGTTCATGCCTGTGCAAGTGGCTTCTGGACCAGATAAATTGTGAATGTCTTGTATTTCTTCATTAAGCTTGCATTCAAAATTTGCTTCATACGTATTCTAATGCTAGTTACCCAAATCTGATCAATCTTAAGATCAGCCCTTTGCTTCAAAGAAAATTTTGTGGAAATCTGTTTAGGTAGTTGTATGTTTAAATCTCTCCAACAGTGGCAATCTGCCACCTCAGTGGAAAGGGAAGCACTTTACTTTCCATACATTTTGAAATGCAGGCATAATAGTCTGCTTATGCTCACTAGTTCTGCAGTAACCTGGAGAGTGCTGTGACAGTCCTGTGGTTTCTTATGACAAACATGGGAAAGGACATTTTTTTTCCCTTAACCTGCCCTTTCTTCCCCCCCCCCCCCTTTGTTTAATGAAACTGTTAATGGGCTCTACATTATTACCTGGGCTGGGAAGACTGTTCTTTTTGGAAACAAATTCTGTTTCCTATCTTCCGTTTGTGATAAAGGAGTGACTACAGAACCCTTCCCTGAACAGGCATATATTCAAGCCTCAGTGGGAAGATAAATTTTAAATTGCAAAAAGTTTATTTGCTGAAGCTTGCTTTTCTGTTACTGGAGTGGTATCACTGATAGGAGCATAGAGTTTCCTAATGTTAGTAACATTATAAATATATCTATCTTCAAGATAGCACAGCATAGGGTTTGTCTTTTCATACAGAGGCTTATTATGTATACTATTGAAATACTTATAGAAGAGTGGCTTATTAAAGGATTAGTTTTATTTTTAGTACAGAGTGATAGGACTAAAGCCAAAATTAGTTAACTTTTCTTGTGAACTTCCGGAAAAGTTGGTAGATTTCTGTCAAAACAGAGTTTAAAACATAACATTGCCTTTTTCTCAGAAATGAGGTGCCTCTATTTTGACAGTTTCATCCAGTGAATATAGGCATCTATTACACTTTTCTGATTTTTTTGATTGCTGATGTTTTTCCGTCCCATGTTCAAGTTGGACTTTTATATCTTCTTAATTTATTTTGTAAGTTTGGGTTCGGCTTTTTTTTCCAAGTCTCTTGTGACATCTCTAAAGTCCGAGCTACTATTTTGCTAGCTTACCATTTTTCTAGACCTCTTGTGCGTTTATTTGTTTGGTTTGGTTTGGGGTTTCCCCCCCCCACATGTGGTTTGTATTTTTTCTTAAGGATGAATTCCAACAGAAGTTTCTGGATGATTTTGTGATTTTTTTTTTTTCTTCCTGTTTAACTTCTCATGCATTGTTACAGAAAACCTAACTTAACTTCAATTTTTCTATTTAGAATCTCACTTTAAATTTTGGTAGCTTTGTGATAAACGCTTTCTGTCATACTCTGAAATGGTAAGGCATGAAGAACACAATGAGAGAACAGAAGAGTGACATGAAAGAACATCATTTCTATCTTTACTTTTCTTTTTTTTCTTTATCATACCCTCTGATGATGGGTGGGCTACTCTAAACGCTTTTAAAAGACCGTTGCAGTTCTAGTCTGCACTGAACTGTTTTCAGTGGTTTTCTTAAAGTAACTATATTAGAAAGTAACGTAACTTTTTTTCGGGATGTAAGGGAGATAATTGATGCAAGTTATACCTAACACTCATATGGTTTAAACAGCTGTGCCGGTATGAATGAAACATTGACAGGACTATCCTCTTGCTCAGCTGGCTCATCTGAAGTTGTTGATCAATTAATTAATGACTGAATTTATGTGATCATGAGGTCGCTTGAGGGGGGAGAGTCATACCCTATCCGTATCACTTTGTTCCATGTTCCTCTTCCTGAGAAGAGAGAAGGTGGCAGGGATGAAAAATATTGAAAACTTTCTATAACAGCTTCTAGTTTTGCGTAGTCTTATCTAGTGAATCAGTAGCTGAAGCTGCTTTCTTTAGATGTTCTGTTCGCTTACAATTTCTTTGGCTCCAAGTTCCACTTGTTAGTTTGGGAGTTGTTAATCCTGTTCCCCAGTATGTACTTGAGGAATTCATCACCTCTTCTAAGGAAGTATACTGTTAGGTTTTTTTAATTATTATTTTTGCAGTGGGAAAAGTATAGTTGGCAGGTGTACAGTATGTATTTCAAAAGGAAAGTCTACTTTGAAGGATGTTAGGTAGTTAGCTGTCCGTCTCTACCCTACAGGCTGTGGTAACAGTGAATCTAGATTGTTTGAAATGGTCACAGTAGATAGCTGCCTGTAAGCTTGTAAGGGTGAGTGTAGCGGCTGAACAGTTGCACAGTAAAGCAGAAGGCAGTAAAATGCATGCTGTCATATGTAAGGTAGTTGTGAGTTGAGAAGCTGAGTTCAAGAAACAGTCTTAACTGTGGCTCTCAAATGATGAGGATTTTTAGAACAGAAAGGTACAAAAATGCTGAGAATCCAGAGAGAAATTGTAGTCCCTTCTCTCTCAAGCAGTAGTCACATTTAGTTCTGGGTTAAAAACAGACCAATGAAGAGAACTTGTAGATTGCTTAAGGACTGGACCAATGAAGAGAACTTGTAGATTGCTTAAGGACTAGTGCAGAACTGACAGATTTTTAATGCTTAGTACAGTTGTCTGTTTGCTGTCATCAAGGATGACATACTAAGAAAGGATGTTAACTTGTTTTTAATTAAAATTTTTCATTTTCGTGTTGCAGAATGGGTATAAATTGTTTATGCAGAACAATCAGATCTGTCTGTGATATGGACTATGATGGATCTTAATTGTTATTTCCCTATATAGAAGTAAAGGAGGAAACTTCTTTAAAATCTGTCTGTGACTCCTTGAGGCTGTGAATCTCTTAATCCCTGCTTGTAGTCCTGCTGATATAAATCTTAATAGGTACTTTTCCAGTATCATCCTTAAGTCCTTAAACTCTTGCAGATTATTATGATTCCCGTAGTCTCTCCTTTTGAAGCTGTGTAGGAGAATATAACTAGGTGATCTATGTTGCATCAGAAGATGAGATGTAATTGCCTGCCAGTGACAGACACAATATGCAACTGCTAACAGGTAATCTCTCTTTAGCTGCAGTTTACATCTACAGTTACTTTGTGTGAGGAAGTTTTGAAATGTGTAAGAACTCATGCTGTCACCTCTGTCACTCCAATTTTGAAGCTGTATGTTTGTGAGTTTAAGCCCTTTAGGGGCAGCACTAATGATTCTAAAAGGACTTGACCTGCATGGAATGATGTAATGTTTGCTTCTGGCAACGTAAAACAGATTGATTGTCATAATTGATGCTATTAGAATCCCTGTGAGCAATGTCATAAGATGCTTCAGTTGAATAGATGGAGACACTAAGCTAAGTTCTTATATTGTATGGGAGTGATTGGGACCTCAGTATTTTTGACATCTCCCAACACTTCTAGATTGTGCAGTATCTGCTTTATTTTTTTTTCCTTAAGTTGCCAAAGTTCTTAGTTTTCAAGAAGTGATGTTTCAGATGAAAAGAATGTGGAAAACACAGTATCCTCATGAAGGAGTGACTGAGGAGGGTGAATTGCTTGTCTCTTTATTGAAAGATCTGTTCTGAATCTGAACGACGTCACGTTAAATGCTTTTCTGTGTTGCTGATCCCTTTTAATAGGGAGGGGAGAGGAAATAATTCCCAGAGGATTTGGGAATTGTTGCAAGGGATGAAGTGTAAAGGGAAGAACTAAGGAGGCTATCAAACAATGAAGAGTACAAAAATAGAGAAGAGGTAAATAAAAAGCATGTTAGTGGTGCTAAAAGGAAATGTATTTTTAAATGAATTTCAGATACAAAATTAAAAAAAAAAAACCCAAATACTGATTTGGTAATATTGTAAATGCACATCCCTCCCTCTATTTCAGTGAAAGTCATGGAGCTAGATCAGTGGATAGCCAGTTTAGGAAGAGCAGCCTGTAATGCAGACTTGATACTATGGTCCACATGTCACAACTGAACTTTGAAATTAGTCTTCATTGATAAGTTTGTCATGCCTTTCATCCCAGTAGGTGACATTCTCCATATATCTCTTGTCCTTTTATCAAGGTAAAGTGGAGAAGTAGGGGTACAGCTTTAGCTGTGATGCTAGTAAGGGGTCTTTCAAGTTCTATTTTTAGTGGATTTTATTGTCTTAAAACGTGGAGAAAGAGTCCTTTGAAAAGGGCTTAAATTCTTCAGTACTTTGAACTGAACTGCAGATGGGAAAATCTGAACCTGGACATGGATAGAGTAAGAAACCAAGTGAGAAAAACATGGTGAGGATAAGCAGGAGGAGAAATGATGAAAATCAGAATAAAATGTTACATTTGTGGAAAGGGAACTTGCTCTGCATTTTTTTTCGTTAAGAATTCTGTAAATTTTTTTGAAGTTACAGGAGTATATAGCATACGCTTTCTTAGTTTTTTTTGTATAGCTGAACTCCTTAGAAACATTGTGCATTAAAACAGGAGGAAACCCTAACCTGCTCTTTGTTTGCTTGTTTTCCTAATTTTTCTATTGTGTGCATTATTATGCAAGAAAAATATCTCCTGTCTTTTCTTTTAATGGATTGCTTTGAAATACACTATTATACATCTTGCTATATATGAGTTAAGTTATATGCAAGGAAAACAGGATAACAATGAGGAAGAAAACTTAGGAAGAAAAATAATTTGTCCTGCATATATATCTATGTGCATGTAGTATGTGAGTAAGTATGTATATAGACAGGTTTTGGTTGGAAATCTTTGGCTGTTCTGTTGAATTGAGTGTCTAGTAATAATATGTAAGAGTAGAATTTGGGTTATGTAATACTGAGAAGTACAAAGTTGTTACTTTGGAGGGGAAAACCACACTTACTGATATCAATAATTTTAATATATTTGTGCTAATTAGTTTTTAGTACATCTATGTATCTTACCAAAAATCTGAAAGGGGAGGAGGGTAGCTTTGAAAATACAGTAAAACACTGAGAACTCAGTAAGCTCATTGTTAGAACATAGACACTTATACAATTTTAAGGATTTTTTTTTCAATTGTTTTATAAAATAGTTTCTTGCACTTTACCTGCTGGCATTTCAATTTGGTAGATAACATCTGAACTCCAGCAGAGTTTTATAATCCCCACGTGCTTAAATATACTAAATGTTCTTTTTCCATTAAGGTTAATGTTCGTGAAGAGATTGAAGAGTTTTTTCCAAGAATGTGGAAGATAAATCAAGATAAAAGAAGGCTAATGAAAAGTATTAAAGATCAGAAAATTAAAATTGAATGGGGGAAAAAATTGAACAGAAGATTGGTCAGATAGAAGCACTTGAATGTTTTTTTAAGGCTATAATGAATTGTTTGAATTGGGGAAGAATACACGAAGTATGAAAAATGAAAAACTCAATGAAGAATGAAGAAAAGTAGAAAGCAAGAGTGAAGTAGAATTAAAAGAATCTGGAAGAATGAATGGGTCCTAGGTTAAGTAAATGTATGGTTTATGTTCCAGTGTCTGTATGATCAAGTTGTAGATGAATTTGCATGATTACTTAGTTAATAGAGAATTGGTGATCTGGTTCAAGCAGGGAACTATTTGAGGAGAGCATACAATATTAACAGTGGGTTAGCAAACTGAAATTTGTTCTGGAGGGTATTGCCTAACCATTTGTTTTTCAGGAGCAATCAATATAATAGAATTACTGTACTTTAAATGTTAGGAGTTAGGCATTTGTACAACCAATACCATTTGTAATACTGTCTTCTTTGTTAGGAGTCTCGCTCCCAGTCAAAATCTCCAGCTGGGAGTCCTGCTCGTGTAAAATCGGAGAGCAGGTCAGGATCTCGCAGTCCATCGAGGGCTTCCAAACATTCTGAATCGCACTCTAGGTCAAGATCAAAATCAAGGTATGTCCAGGAAGTAGTTCAGGTTAATTCAGTATTATTACCCATGGCTGTTCTTTTAGATGTATCGCTGAGACTGTTTTGTTGTTGTAAAAAGTACAAATCTTCTGGGATGTATTAACAAGACTCTGTTCACTTGCATGTTAGTGGATATGTAGAGGAAGGACTCCATCAGTAATAAAGCATGTGTACGTATAGAGAAAGTAGTACGGAAAGTAGAAGTAGCGTAGAAATCGCAAATTAAATGACTGGATTTATCTCTTCCAGGAGAGAGATAACAGGTTAGAGATAACAGGTTACATCTCTTAATTTCTCAAAAGCTTATGCCTCCTTCCCCCAGAATGAATTGTTTTCTTCTTCTTGCATGTGGCCCCTTCTTCCCTTCCCCCACCCCCGCCAAAAAAAGGAGGAAGAAAAAAAAGGTCACGTGAAAATTACAGCAAAGGTAACTGTGTTAGATAAAAGGGGTAAGCTCTGTAACTGTTGAAACTTTGGGACAGGCTACTTGGAGCGGATCTAGAAATACTTCAATTGGAGACTTTAAAGACAAAATAAAGTATAGCTTAAAGTAGGCATGGAAGACTGCTTAGTTTACAGGAGCTTTAGGTTTAAATGAATCTTCCAGAGCTACACATTTCCATCTCTCTCCCTTTCTACCCCAATAATGTGTCTGCACAGGCAATAATCCGTCTTCCTCTATTAATTTCACCAGGGCAGTCTAGAAAGAGTCATTCTGCTCAAAAGTACCGAAGTTCAGCCTAATGCTATAGCTTCTCTTATTGCAATGTTTAGCCAGATAGCTAACACCTGCTGTTAGAATATAGTGCCTGCCTGAAAGCGTGTAGCTTAACAGGACGACGCTGATTAGAACAGAGTTTATCATTGACTGGATGTCTGCAACGAAATACTTTAGGAACTAACTAGTGGGATTTTTTGTTTGTTTCTTTGATATTGAATCATTTTAGAGCCTAGACAAACTTCAACTGTAGATTCTGTAGTACTGCTAGATCTTCTCATTTTTTTCAGCCAAGACAGTAATTTACACTGTGGTATTCCTGGTTTCTGTATCACTGTGTGAGTTCACAGGTTCAAGTTTAAACCTTGAACTTCCTAAAAATTATCGTGAATATCATCTCCATTTTATGCCAGAAGCACTCTCTGAGTTAAAAATCTTGCTACTGGCCAGGTTATTAAAGATCTGAAATCTTTAGATGCACAGAGTAGGAGAAACTAAACGACTTGACTTCTTGCAAGCCTCTACAGAATGAATTTAAGATTTTCTGTGGGAAATGTAAGGCTTACAATTCAATACATGGTATTTATATGACCTAACTAAAAGCTTTCTCTTTGTTGAAGATCCAGGTCCAGAAGACATTCGCACAGACGTTACACTCGATCCAGATCCCATTCCCATTCTCATTCCCATAGGAGACGTTCTCGAAGCAGATCATACACACCAGAATACCGTCGTCGAAGGAGCCGTAGTCATTCTCCAATGTCCAACAGGAGAAGACACACTGGCAGCAGAGTATGTCATGTTCACCAAGGCTGAGTATCAACGAAACAATTGTTACTTGCATTAGTGTAGTCCGTATTTTTAGCTAATGTGTAAATCTTAATAGGCCAAAATATTTTACACTTAGGAAAGGGATCAGTAAGCCTCTCAAAACGTAAATGAGAAGCAACCCAACATCTCTGTACAGACAGGAAGAAGTACAGGTAAAATAGCCAAGATCTAATATGTTAGTGCTGTGTCATTCTGAG
Organism: Struthio camelus; assembly: GCF_040807025.1. Taxonomy (NCBI): domain Eukaryota; kingdom Metazoa; phylum Chordata; class Aves; order Struthioniformes; family Struthionidae; genus Struthio; species Struthio camelus. The sequence continues at coordinate 37,567,496 of NC_090943.1, read as the reverse complement.
GGCTTTCCCCCAAAATCCCCGTTTATAATGAGTTTCAGTGCCTTAGCTTGTGGTTCCACATCAATTCAAGATGATGTAAGAGATTGCTGCTTCAGGTTTGCCTCTTCCTTTGTGAGGGCTGTGGTATTTTTTTTGATCCTTACAGTTTCCATCTGGTTCAGTTTCCCTGAATCTTTTTACTAATCCTATCAAAAAGAGGGTGGGTCTTTTGGTGGGTCTTTTGCAGGCTTAGTTCTGTGAGGCAGCTCACCAAAATCAGATCAGCGTCAGTGTGAGGGAGAAGACGAGTGTGTGGAAGAGAGCAAGACTACAGCAGCAGTACTGTACAGTGGCTTAAACTGTTGTGAAGCAACATTCATAGTTATGCTTTTTGCAGATGGTTCCCAGTGTGTAATCGTGGTATATAGCAAACATGAACCTAATGTCTTGAAAAAAATTGGCAGGAATAACTGAATTTTAAAAGGGTTAGCAGATTTCCTGGAGAAATACAAGTGAATCCCTTTTACTACTTTAGGAAACACAAGAATATTTTCTTCTGTGAAGAAATCTTTTTTTTCCTTGGGAATGACTCTATAACATGACAGTCCTTTTCACAGTGATTTCCACATTAGTTCTAAGAAATAGTTCTAATAGTGTCAAACCTAAGCTCTAACCAACCAGACTTTTATCTTTTAATGGAAGAGGTTCTAAAGGCATCAGAAAAAATGGTGGTGATTTTGCTACTTCTGCTGACCTTGTAAAAGGAGCTTGGATGCTGTGCTGATGGGAGACAGCACAAAACTCTAACATAAAGACTGGCTTTTAGTCCTCCACAGGAGAAATCCCTCCAGTGATGATGTAACTGCCACCCATTATTCAAGTACCGAGAAGCAGTCTGCACACCTTATCTTACCTCAGAAAAGGGTTCATGAGTAAGGGGAATATAAAGAAGGGCAACACAGAAGTGCTTATATGCAGGGATTTGTCCAGCAAGAAGAACTTGAAAGAAGCACCACCAATTTAAAAGATTGAGAAGTGTGATTAGACTTGTAAGAGTTTCAGTCATAAACGGAGTATGTAGCTTTTAATGCCACTAAATTATCAGATAGGATGAAATAAATGGGAGCAAGAGTAAAGACTTACCTGCTTAATTAAATGATACAAATTTTCAAATGATAAGTTGACAATTAGACATAATGAATTGTAGAAGATTTCATGTCTTATGACTGAAGTTTGAACTTCGGCTAACTGCAAAAATTTCAAATAGACCAGGTGTTCTGGGAATCTTATTTTTTGCGGTGCATACTGTGCAAAAACTCTGAAAGTAGAAAAAACCCTAACAGTTTGAAATATAACATGGTAAAAATGAAGATAGATAGTATGAATGTTTGGTTAAGTCACTTACTTCATCTCTCTTCAGTGTCTCAGTGGAAGAAGACAGGAAGGGGAATTCAATATGTCAGCAAACTGTAATTTTATCTCAGTCTTTCACCCATTTGTAAGCGTGCCCTTGTTTAACAGAACAAAGGAATTGGATGTATCACTGGATGTCCCAGTGACCAGGAGACGTTACTTGATGCGCCAACCAGATTTTTTCATTTTCGTTAAGAAATCCTTGGCTGAATCCAAGTGCTGCTCCCAAGAAGCTGAGTGACTTGCAATGCTATCTGCTCACTGAGCTTTCTGTGTACAGTAGCATTCTTTCGGTTGGCAGTCTTTTATATATATATTTATAGAGAGAAGAAGAATCCTTTTCCTTTCAGAAAAGCATTGAGACAAAGCGTAATGTGTATAAGGAGGGCTAAGCTATGGTGCAGATCTGTTATGAGAAGCTGATTTACTGATTGAGCCTCTTCGGTTGGAAGTAAGTGAGCAAAGCCTTAAAATTCTTAAAAACAAGCGTTCTTGTCAAAAGAACTGCTTATTAGACTGCTACTTCCTACGTGGAGGAAACTGTTCAAATACTTTCTACCTCTTGCATAGAGAAAAAGATGTCAGCTATAGTTGACAATTATTTTCTATTGCCGTAGGTCTCAAACTCTTGTTCTCTGGAGTCCTGAGCATTTTCCTGCGGAGCTGTAGAGCCCTGTAGGGTGAACTTAAGACTACTGCCCTTAGATATGTTTTTCCTGGTTATGTTTTGTAGGCTGTTTCTCAGGGCTCTTTTTCTCAGTGTCTACATGCCGCAGGTTAAAACCCAGTAACCTATTTGTACGTTTCACAATTCTGTCTTGGTTTAGTTACTTTCCCTCCTCCCTCCCTGCCTCCTCCCCCCATTTTGGCTAGAGACCATGGAATATTTTTTCCTTGACTTTTAGTCTGAATTTGTTTCATGACTCTGTAATTTAAAGCAGAATTTTCTTTGCGTAGAATTAAACTTTGAAATGCGAGGTTTTTACCTTTTTTAAAAAAAAAAAGTCATCTTGATCTCAGAGGCTGCAGAATGGGCTTGGGAAAAACAGAACAAAAGAGCTAAACCAATACGTTCTTTGAGTCAGGTTGAAAGGCAAGCTCTGAGGCATAAATTACTGTGCATTGTGGCTTCGAAATCTGAAACTGAAATAAATTTCAACTATGTAAACTTTCAGTTATTATTTTAGCAGAAACATTAAATCTCTCTCATATTGCTGCTATTTTAAATTGCTTCAACAGGTGTAATTGTACAACAGGTGTGAGAAGCTTAACTGAAAAAATACTAATTTTGGTCAAGATAATTCTTACAGTGCAAATGGCACTATATAACCTATGGCATGTGGAAAAGCTAAATATCATAAAAACACTGAATCTGGTAGAAAGATGAATTACAGTACATACTGTACAATTTTATATTTGACTCACTTTAGATTTAGTCAAAGTGAAATATGTAAATGATTTCATTTCCCACGTCATCTTAAGGAATCAAGAGCCCTGCTCTAGAAATTTGTGCATGCCTTTTGGGTTACTGTTTCACAGAATACTTCAGTACTTGTAACTGTCTAGATGAACGAAGCAGATGATCTTGATCCAGTTTGCAACTGGACTGAGGAAAACTTTCAAATGGAAATCCTGACTTTCAGTGTAGTTGAAGAGGAAATGTTGAGGGGAGAAGAAATAAACTGTTTTAGCAGAAGCAAAGTTATTATTCAGCTGTCTATGTTTAGGAGCTCAGATACATTTAGCGTGTGAAACAGGAGGCAGCGTGCACGGTTTAGTACCAGTGGTGACCTTCCAGAAGGGCCAAAGACAGGAATTTAGGTAGGCTCATCTGTTCACACCATGGACTTCCATATCATGTCTGCAGCTTATTGGTGATTCAAGGGGGAAAAACTGATAAAACAGCTTCCTTTTCTAAATCTGTTTTGTAATCGGAGTGCGTCATTTTTCTGATTGGAAGTTGGAATTTTTCACCATGAAAAGTTCACCTTTGTCTTCATTTAAAAAAAAAATCAATTGCTTTTTGAAAATATCTTAAGGTTGGAATGTTAACTCTTAAAGTTTTAAGCTTTGTAATAAACAGTACATTTAATTGTCTTGACCTAAAATTTTTTTGATAACTGAATTGAAAATGGGAAACTTTGATGAAAGAGTGATATAGCTTGTTTTTGATTAACTTAATTGGAGTTGAATGTTTGTCTTACCAGGCTAATCCAGATCCTAATACTTGTCTTGGAGTGTTTGGTCTCAGTTTGTATACCACTGAGAGAGACTTGCGTGAAGTCTTTTCCCGTTATGGACCTTTGACTGGTGTCAACGTGGTTTATGATCAACGGACTGGACGATCCAGAGGATTTGCTTTCGTTTATTTCGAGAGAATTGATGATTCTAAAGAGGTAAATTAATGCTTATGACAGCTATGCTGTTTGTGTGTTGTCTTCGCGAATATCTTTGTAGAAAGTTTTTGAGTGTGCATTTGCTAGATAGCTCTCAGACTCATTTTAAGTATTGTGTTCAAAGAACATGGCCCCTCTAAGTAGTGAAACAGATGAAGCATACTATTTCAATGTTGGGATTCTATGGGCAAATTTGCAGCCCAGGCTGTCTGCATTGAGTTACTAATGAAGATCACATTTTTGTTTTGTTCAATTTGTTTCTTTAAGATGGAAGTAAATCTTAGAAACAGCTACTTAGTGTTTTTGGAGTGTTTTGGAAATTAACTTTTGGAAGTAGTTTTCTGTATCCATCAAAACTCTGAAGGTGCTATTTACTTTCCATTTTCTACTCGTAATGTGTCATTATGCCTTTGAAAAATTGAATTTTTTGGTACTGATTTGTCCCTCAGTTGATGACTTTGCTTCTTGTCCAACTAGCATTTCGTGGCTTGACTGAGTTGTTGTTGTCTATAGTAGAAGGGATCTGTAGGGAAAGAAGCAAAAATCTGAATGGCACAGTTTTGTGCTTCACTGCAGCAAGCAGTATTTATTACCTGTGTAGGGATATTGTGAATATGTTTTCCTAGGCATGAGAAACATTGAAATTTGTAGGTGCAGTTGCTGTTAAAAGTAAAGACCTATAACTTTTTTCAAATCTTTTTTTTTTTTTTAAGAGCCACTATTTCAGTCAGCCAGGATTTTTAATCGCATTTGTTGTATGTTTTCTAAGAACTGTGCAAACACTATCTTAATCCTATAGTGGAGGGTTAAATGTTAACTGTTTCTTACTTGTGGGCAAACTGAGTCATAGACCTCAAGCGTCCTGCTTACGAATGGTCTTGGCCAGATATTCCAGATTTGCTGCTGGATTTTCCTTACATTAGATAAGTACCATTCTTAATACTTGGGTATGACTCTTCTCACCTACTATTGCAGGAAGGGATAGTGATAACTGTGGACCTACTAGCAGTGGATGAGAAGTGAAAACTTACAACTGTGTATGCTAGTTAATGACATTGTAATGAAAAAGACAGTTTTATGGATGACTTGGTTGGGCTAGATAGACGCAGTTCTGAGCTTTGACGGATTTCTAGTGTGATCCTGAGCAAATGGCTGTAAAAGGTGGAAAGAGATCCTTTCTGTATTTTCATGCTATCAGTTTTGCGGGCTGAGGGAGGAATTAATGGGGTAGCCTACTCGATTCTGACTTTTTGGGGCCTTACTTCTGTGCACTCTGTTTTTGGTAGGATTCTGAGAACATTACTGTTCTTCTGTGGAACGGTTCATATCCAAAATACTTGGAAAATACTTGTTGTCACATTAATGTGCCAGTCTCGTCTGCTGATTTTACAACTTTTTTTTTGTCTTTTTAAGTACAATTTTTTAGTTGCCATAAGCAATGGTCATGCATGATGCTATGCATTTCTTAAAATGCTCCGTGTAAATAGCATAAAGTAATTTCTATTTAGTATGAAGCTGTTTTGGCAGATACTACAAGATTGTGGAATGCAAAGCAAAAATGGGAAATTACATGCAGAATCAGAAATACAGAAGTAAAGATAAGCACCTTAAGCAGGAACTGAAAAAATTGGAAATGCAATTGGGAATGCAATTAAATTTTCCCCCATTCTCTTTCCTAATAGTATCCTAAATTATTTCAGTTATGCAGATTCCAAGTGTTCTGAGGTTTCACATCCATTGCTTCTCCTCACCCCCCTTTCCCCATACTAGCCCTTTCAGGAGGAAAAAGTGGGTTGGTTTGACTTGATTTCATGGACCTTGAAGATGGATTTGAAGATGGCAATAAGTGGCTATTAGTGTGGAAGAAAGGGATATCGTAGCTCTAGGCGCGAAACTGCCATAGACTGTGGAAGGAATGCTGAAGGATGAAGAAGTTCTTCTTCATGTGGAAGATATACCCGCCTTTTCAGATTTGCAGTTGTGTAGAAGAGATGTTATTTACTTTTGTTCCGAGTAAATAGTCTTCCTCTTTTTTTTAAAGAACAAACACAAAAAAGACTGCTTACTGGCTAACTAAATCTCTTACTAAAGAGAATATAAAACTGTAGATGTTTAGCTGAATTCCAGCTTTCTAAAGCAGTTCTATGTGGCTTAGATAAGTGTGGAATCCTACAGAACAAATTCTAAGGATTTCTTCCCATCTTGACTATTGTCCTTCCAAGAAACGTAACAACAGGGAGTCTCTCAGCTGATGTGCTCTCAAATACTGTTCGTATTGAAATATGGCACTAAAAGAATTGTGAATAGTTACATTTAAGTTTCTATAATTTGTCTAAATGTAGACCACTCAATTCCAGGATTATGTGGATTCTGGTGCAGTTGAAATCCTGTCAAGATCTTGGTCATGGTCTGTTAACCTTCTTACAAGTCTGATCTGTTATTAAGCTGTTAAAGTGTTGCTATCTGCTAAGTTTCTGAAGCCAAGTGATACAAACTTTCTAGTTCCTTATCCTGGTAAAGACAATTGAGTATATACTAGCTCAGTGTTATGGAAGTCCATAGACCTTATAAAACAGAGCCTTTAAAAGGTGATATTTCCTGCTCTTCTCAGTGGGACTGATTACCAAATTGATGCATGATTCCAGGGTAGACTTGGTACATGTAATTACAGTTCATCTTATCAAACACCTGCTTAACGGACATAATCCACAGTTTAGGACCATCCTCTGAGGTTCTGGGAGTGTTGTCTGGTCCATTGACCTCTAGATTCTTCTCTGGATACTTAAGTGATTGTCCATTTCCAATGCGTAGTTTTCCATTAATGTTACAAACAGTTTATGGAACATCACTAAATAGAACTCAACATTCATTATATTGGGGTTTTTACATATGTTTGTCTTCTTTCTAAAGCTGATGCAGAAATGTTAGTCTTCCACTATAGAGCTGAACTTCTATTACTCTAGAAGTTTCCATGTGTAACTGCTATATCTCAAGATGCCATTCTGATTTCTTCATACCTACATAAAAATATCAAAAGGGCAGTAGTGAAGTTTATTTTCACTTAGTTGCTAAAGCAATTTTGGACTTTCAGGACTTCAGATTAATGGTAAGGCTGCTGTGGTGTCATAATCAGTCGTTAATGGTGATCCTGGTTATAGAGAAGAGGCCAAGGTTTAGCTTTTGATAACTCCAACTTAGAGGAGCTGACAGAGCATCACAGTAGCTTCAATCATTCCGCTGTAACAGGACCTAGAAAAAAATGTTAGATACATGCTTCCCTTGTGAAGGAAACTTCCTGTGGAATCTCTTCAACTCTCCCCTAAACTCCGCTGAGACCAAGATAAAATTTCATGTCTGGACAGAGCGTACTTTTTCCAGCAGATGTCTTTTACTGCAATGGCCTAGTGTTTGCAAGATAGAGCACTTGCTCATTATCCTCAGAGCCATACTGAAAACATCCAGAGACACTGTCTTCAAGTCAAAAATCTGATGGAGGTATATAGCAGACAAAGAATGCTGAAGATTGGCAGTTATTGCTCCAGAAACCCTGAGGTTTGCTGTGCTACCGCCTTCTTTTCAGCATGCTTGTTAAAAGCCTGTTTGAAAAATTTAAGTTTTATGTGCCTTTTTCTAGAAGAAAGGATATTCTCTCCTATGGGTGTGACGTCTTGTGGGTGTGTTTTTAAGAAAAGTAATACTTGTCTGTTGCAATGTCCTATCTTTATGTTGACCGTCCTTCTGCTAAGTCTTCAGAACCAGATATGAGCAGTAAAGCAACGTTATACAAAGAGAATGATCTGTAAATGTTTTGTGTTGAAGACCTATTTCAGTAGATGGGCATCCATTCTTTATCATTTACAGTTTTTGCAACATTGTTACCAAACTGTCTGCTTGGTCTGTAGTTTTTTAGCTAAATTATTAAGGATTTTCAGCTGCTCATTGCATTATTATTAGTTTGGGGTTTTCCCTTTCTTCCTGTGTTACAGAATAATGCAAATCTGTATACTGAGATTGTTTACCTCAAAGTTAAAAATTAAATTAAGAGATTGGAGGTGCCTTTGGTAAAAGTGTCATATTATGAGTAAAAAGCATTCTGTGGTTTAGGGTGATGATTCTTAATACAATTACCCAGGATTTCGAATCATATGCAGCTGTCCTGCTTTTCAGTCAGTCAAAATATAAAGTGGTAGTTTTCAAAATTGAGACTATAGTGAAGTTACTATGCATTTGTAGCAAGAACTCATCTGAGGAACATTACAGAATCACAGAATAGTTGAGGTTGGAAGGGACCTCTGGAGATCATCTAGTCCAAACACCCCCCTCCCCCTAGCTCAAGAAGAGTCCTCTAGAGCACATTGCCCAGGATCACATCCAGGCAGGTTTTGAGTATCTCCAGGGAAGGAGACTCCACTACCTCTTTGGGCAACCTGTTCCAATGCTCTGTCACCCTCACAGGGAAGAAGTTCTTCCTCAGGTTCAGATGGAACTTCCTGTGGTTCAGTTTGTGCCCGTTGCCTCTTGTCCTGTTGCTGGGCACCCCAGAGAAGAGACTGGCCTCATCCTCTCGATAGCCCCCCTCCCCCTTCAGATACTTGTAGACATTGATGAGATCGCCTCTCAGTCTTCTCTTCTCCAGGCTGAACAGGCCCAGCTCTCGCAGCCTTTCCTCGTAGGAGAGATGCTCCAGTCCCCTCATCATCTTTGTAGCCCTCTGCTGGACTCTCTCCAGTAGTGCCATGTCTCTCTTGTAGTGGGGAGCCCAGAACCGGACACAGTACTCCAGGTGAGGCCTCCCCAGGGCTGAGGAGAGGGGCAGGATCACCTCCCTCGACCTGCTGGCAACACTCTGCCTAATGCACCCCAGGAGACCATTGGCCCTCCTGGCCACAAGGGCACACTGCTGCCTCATGGTCAACTTGTCTACTGGGATTCCCAGGTCCTTCTCGGCAGAGCTGCTTTCCAGCAGGTCAACCCCCAGCCTGTACTGGTGCATGGGGTTATTCCTCCCAGGAAGTGCAGGACCCTGCACTTGCCTTTGTTGAACTTCAGGAGGTTGCTCTCCGCCCAGCTCTCCAGCCTGTCCAGGTCCCTCTGAATAGCAGCACAGCCTTCAGGTGTGTCAGCCTCTCCCCCCAGTTTAGTATCATCAGCAAACTTGCTGAGGGTGCATGCTGTCCCTTCCTCCAGGTCATTGATGAATAGTTAAACAAGACTGGACCCAGGACTGCCCCCTGCGGGACACCGCTAGCTACAGGCCTCCAACTAGACTCTGCACCATTCACCACAACCCTCGGAGCTTGGCCCTCCAGCCAGTTCTCCATTCACCTCACTGTCCACTCATCCAACCCACACTTCCTGAGCTTACCTAGGAGGATACGATGGAAGACAATGTCCAAAGCCTTGCTGAAGTCCAGGTAGACAACATCCACTGCTCTCCCCTCATCTACCCAGCCAGTCATTCCATCATAGAAGGCTGTCAGATTGGTTAAGCATGATTTCCCCTTGGTGAATCCATACTGACAACTCCTGATCACCTTCTTGTCCTCCACATGCTTAGTGATGACCTCCAGCAGGAGCTGTTCCATCACCTTTCCAGGGATGGAGGTGAGGGTGACTGACCTGTGGTTCCCTGGCTCCTCCTTCTTGCCCATTTTGAAGACTGGAGTGACATTGGCTTTCTTCCAGTGCTCAGGTGCCTCTCCTGATTGCCATGACCTTTCCAAGATGATGGAGAGTGGCCTAACAATAACATCCGCCAGCTCCCTCAGCACTCGTGGGTGCATCCCATCGGGGCCCATGGATTTGTGGGTGTCAGGTTTGCCTGACTGATGTCTAACCTGATCCCCCTCAGCTTAGGGAGAGTGTTCCTTCCTCCAGCCTTCCTCTCTTGTCTCCAGGGTCTGGAATTCCTGAGGACTGGCCTTAGCAGTGAAGACTGAAGCAAAAAAGGCATTCAGCAGCTCTGCCTTCTGTATATCCTTCGTCAGCAGGACACCCGCCCCTTTCAGCATTTTCCCTATGGCCCACGTTTTCCCTAGTCTTCCTTTTGCTACTGATGTATTTAAAGAAGCCCTTCTTGTTGTCCTCGACATCTCTTGCCAGATCTAAATGGGCCTTAGCCTTCCTCATTGCATCCCTGCATGCTCTAACACACTCTGTTAGCTAGAACAGGTGTTGGTAAGATGGAATTTTCAGTTTTCTGATACTAGTTATATGTAGTTTAGACCAATTTCAGACTTGTTTTCTGAAATGGTGTTGGTTAGCAATCAAAACAAGCCTTATACAGAAAGAAATCAAACTATTAACATATTTGGAAGTTTTCCTTTTTTTTTTTCCCCAGTCTTAATTCACAAGACAATTAATCTGTGGTGCAGGCTAGCCAGTTTAGAAACATCATTATTGACCTAAATTTCTCCCACAGCTTGTCCAACAAATGCTTTAGGTATTGTTCATGGTATCCAAGGGACCCTTGATATAGCAGAAAAGAACAAAGGAATGGCTCAGATGATTGGAATTAAAAGTTATAGGCTTCTGGAGACTGTGAAATACTGTGAAATTGCTAATACTTATAGAAACATGCATTCATTCAGTTACTCGGTCGAGTTCTCTGAAATTGTATGTTTATTGATTCTGAAACTCTAAAGTGTGCTTTCAAAAAATTCATATAATCAACAGATGTTTAAACTCAGAAATCAAAAACACATGTATATCATTAGCAATGTTCTAATTGTCTTAAAACCCCTCAAACTGTAGTAGATCTACTAAATGTCATTCAGAGGTGAAATGGACACTTGAATTCAACTTGGCAGGCTACAGTTAGAATTTAAAAAAAAAATAAAAAGCCATGTTTTTGTGTGTGTGTGTGTGTCTGTCCCACTGGATGTTTTTCAAGAATGTCCTTTTGGATGTCTTCATTAAATCCAGACTTGAACCAGCGGTATTCTGAGGAAAAAGCTTGTCTTTTATGTCTGTTCAGCCCATGCTGTACCTGTGATACAGTGGGGAGGAGCTTTCTGTTGGTGGACTTGAAGTACAATATGGGAAGGACCTTTTTTTTCCTCTACAGTGGCTAGGATATAAAGTCTTTTTATATAGTTATTTTTAAATCTTGAAAGTACACTTCTAGAAATGAATTCCAGCATAACTTGCTCGTGTTTGACTACATAAAACCTTTCGTTTGTATATAAATATTGCTGTTATAACTATTCACAAAGTACTAAGTATACTCAATCCGTTTTGTTAATTTTGTAGTGATGTGTCACATTACTGAAGTCATTCAAAGCAGTTTAGACACAATATCAAATGAAAGCTTGATATTCTTGTACAATGCAAATGGTATCTTATTTGAACTCCGTAGCAGAAGTGTAAAGTGACTAACAAAGTCAAGCTCCCCCCTCTCCCTTCCCCGTAAGCTCAGTACAGATTGCATTCTTAGAAACTTCCCATGCGGTCTTCCTTGTTCAAGCCGCGCTTTGTGGCATTTTACAGATGAGGTTATTTCATTTCCTTCAGTGAATTCTTGACTGCTTAGCTAATCCCAATCACCTTTAAAATTTTTCGTACACATCGTTAAATGTTCAGTGTTCCCAAGGTTTTTTTTTTTTTTTTTTTTTTTTAACTCTACCTAAATACTAATACATTTGGAAAACCCCAAATTCATCTGATACTTACTGCTGTAATTGAACTCTGCTGGATTTAATGTTTTCATTGTAACTGTTTTGAGCCACTAGAGGTCATGACTCTAGTTTGGGAGCTGCTCATCTTGTGAAACTAACAGTAGTTACAGATAGTAATTTGGAAGAGCTTTATTATTATGGATAGACTACTCCCAAGTTTAAAACAGTAATCTAGGAATTAATTTTAACCTGCATCTTTTCCAGTTCTCATTCTGTTTTCTGATTGCCAACACATAGATGTATATTCTGGCCTATGAAGTCAGTTTTTCTTTCAAATTTGCAACTAAAACTAATAGTATTTGTTTATTGGAATCCTGTTTACTTGCTACTGACTGTGTTCATCTTGCAGAAGCCATGCCAATTTTAAGTCTTCTAACAGTATTCAGATATTTGGAAGAAGATACATGTCAAAATAAAAATGGGTTGTTGACAATTAAAGGCTCCCAGAAGAGTACTGTATAATGTCTAAACCCAAATGTAATTTGGCTTTCTCTTAAAAATGTTTTATTTGATGATCTAGAAAATATACTCATCCTTTAGACAACACTTGAAAATGTTTTCTGTGGTGTTTGAGTGAATTTGCAAATTTTTTTTCCCCCTTTGACATTTTAAATATATTAACACAGGTTTCATGCATACCCAACAATGGTTAAGAGATGCAAATTGAAGTTTGTTTTGAATACAAAGTGGTAGTCCAGTAACGTTGTAAAATCCAAAACTTGATTATAGACTGATTAAGTTTACTGATATTTTTGCATTTTTTTAAATTGTGAGTTTTGAAAGCCTTCATACACAATTAGTACTATTGCATTGCTTGTCTAAAACTAGGTTTTAAAAGAGGACTAGTGGTGGCATTGGAGCAGTCCTTAGCTAATAAAGTCAGCTTAAGTGTCTTTGTTTGAAAGAGTTAAGATATGTATGAAGCATGATGGAGAGTATTTGAAGACATCTTTGGAGGGAGTTTCTGGTTCCTAATGACTAAATATTGGGTTTGTGATGGCTTATTGCAGAATCTCTTTTCTGCTTTTGGGGAATGCTCTCCAAAATATAAAAGGTTTTGTATGTGTATATACCTTTTAAAGATTTTGGGATATTTAAACAAATTATAATGGGCAGTTTTTACTGACAGCTGTTAAAAGCCAAAAGTGTTGGGTACTTCATTAGACATTGTGACCAGGCCTTTCGGGTTTCACGCGGAGTGGTAACTATTAACTAGCCTTTATCCACTGAAATGTAATACACTTTTTGATAGTTCCAAGACAAACTGTTAAGAGTCTCAAGGTTAACTCGTCTGTCTTGTTGATAGGTTGCTTTTCTCTATACTGCTCCCTATGTCAAATAACTCTTCCCCTTTCTTCTCAAAGGTGTTTGTTCGTTTAACTAAACAAAATGCGTATGCCAGATGTTCTGGGTTTGAACTGGCTTGTTGTCAGTTTATTACTCTGCAAGTTGTTGATCAGACATAAAAATGCTATAAAGCAGAAAATTCCTTACCTTCAAGCCATGTTGCCTATTACCACGTTTCCAGAGAGATGTTTTTTATCATCAAGCTAATTTTTGAGCCAGCTTTTTGTAGCATTCGGTTTTAGGCGCACGCGTGTGTATTTGTATTTGTTTTTATTTAGTTCATCCATGTGGAACGGGGCTTTGGTTTCCTAGCCTTGAGTGTTTTTCGTTTTTCTTTTTTGTTAATGGTTGTGATTGTCTCAAAACACGTTTTAATGTAAGCTGAAAGACTTGAAACGTTCTTTGATTGTGCCTTGCAGTTAGCTAAATCTAGTTGCTCTATTGTTCAGTGGGAACAGAACTCACTAGGTGGCGATATAGTATAGCTATAAACAGCATTATTAAAAGGCAAACTGAGTGCAATTAAATAAGTTAGCAGATATCAGTCACTTATAGTTTGGGGACAGAAGCATTAACCATAGGGGTGTCAGTTTTGTTTCCTCTTCTGTAATTTAATTGAATAAGATTCTTGTAAGAGAAGTGCCAAGAAGTTAAATTTCTGCATAGTTGTTTATTATACCAAAGAAAATGCTAAGCTCAGAGGCACCTTTTATGTTTTGAGGCTTTTTTTCAGAGATGAATAATACCAAAGTGGTTGTGTTGCTTAACTCTCAAGGTTGTAGCAGTGTCCCTTCTCCACACGTGAACGTGAAAAAAGATTTATGTATTGGACAAACTAAGTATTGTGAAGGAGTATTTTAGCGATCTTAGAGCAACGGGTGGAAGGACCAAAGAATTTTGTCTTTGCAAATTTTAATGCCTGTCATTTAGTCCAGCATTGACTGTTTGTTAAATGTTAAAGATTGTTGTTGTTGTTGTTTTCTTTTCAAAAGTTACTGTTACGTGACTATAACCTAATTCTCAGAAGTACGCTGTGGTCCTTTGAAAAGCTATTCTCATGATCTTGAGTTTGTGAAAGGCCATTGTATCGATTCAAAGACTAGAGAGGCAGAGGCTAGAACACCCAGTGAGCGCGTGCACAGGCTGCGAGCGGGTCTGCGGACCCAGGCTTCTCAAGCACAGACCATTGTGTGTATTGCTTTAGCTAGCTGCTATTGTCAGAGTGAGTGGGGAGGAAGGTTGTAATTAGGTATCCATGTAGGCTGAACCCGCCATTTTACTAAGCTCTGCTGGAGTAGGTCCTTGTAAGGGAGATGGCAGGAGGCTGGGAGAGCATGAAATGGCAGCCGACTAGCAGTAATCCGGCCATATGCACCCTACAGGAAGCCACTGTTTTGCACAGCTTCTGAATCCGCCCGTCCCCTCTGGATTGGAGACGGCGGTAGGAAAGATGCAGTTTGCAGGAAAAACTGTTTTGGCTTTCTCTTTCCCTTTCTGCTAGGTAGAAGATGAAGTCTAAGGAAAGCAACTGTGATAGTGGTTAGCACTGTGCTCGTTTAAAAAGGGATTGCGTGTCACGTTACTTCAGCGCCCTGGCGCAGTCCTGTAACACTGCCGGCGAACGGGCTGGGGGACGGAGACGAGCTATTCGCCACAGTGGGGCACTAGTAACCAGTCTGAATAAAACAAGTTCACGGCTTGCCCTTCTGACTGGAAATAGCGTATTTTGTACTTATGCTTTCATAGCTTGCAGATCTCATGTTCCTGTCCCTGTTTCTCTTGCCTCTCGCAGGCAATGGAGCATGCAAATGGTATGGAGCTGGATGGCAGGAGGATTCGGGTGGATTACTCAATCACCAAGAGAGCACATACACCCACTCCAGGCATCTATATGGGCAGGCCAACACAGTAAGAAATTCACTCTTTTGCTTTTAATTAAACTATAGCTGATTTAAACAGAGTTTAAAGTCTGGTTGAAGAAATTGATCTACAGACACTTAATAGTTTTTCTGAAATTTTAGAGTTCTGCTAATTCTATTTTATCACAAAGTATTTATGAAAATTATTCGTTATTGTGATTCACAAATCCTACTGGAGTTTATTGTATCTTCACTTGTCAAAGTTTACTGAAGGAATTATTTCAAAATTTTTGTATCTGTTGTAGCTAAGACACATCTAGATTACTGAAGGTATTAATATACCCATTTGTCTTTGATTTTGGTGGGAGGTAAGCTCAAATCCCCAGTGGATTTTTTATGAAGGTGCTTTTCTTTAAATGTTTCATTATTAGATTATTTTATGGCATAGTCTTAAGTGTTTGTTTATGAGAACACTGGAAAAAAAGCTCCTACATAATTTAAATCAAGATGAAGAATAGATGCCTAACTCCCTTTCCCCCCCCTCCCCCCCCCAACAGCAGTGGAGGAGGTGGTGGTGGAGGAGCAGGTCGTCGCCGTGACTCTTACTATGATAGGGGCTATGACAGAGGATATGACAGATATGAAGAATATGACTACAGATACAGGTACTTAATTTTCAGTTTGTTTCTGTAAGAACAGTGGATTTGTGGGAAAACTGAGAAGTTAGGTGACAGAAAAATGTTATTCCATCCGTAGCAAGATTCTGCATAAGTATATGCTGTGTGTTCGCATCTCCTTGTGTTATGTTTTGTAGGATTAAAGTGGTCCCAATCTTCAAGGTTTCTGTAATTCAGTTAAACAGTAAACAGTTTGGGGAAGGGTCAGTAAGTTTTGTTCCCTGAAGGAGGTAGCGCACTGCCCTACAAATGTAGGGAGCAGAAAGGAAGGGAAAACTTTCCATATTATATATAGAACCAGGGACAGGTAATGAATAGTTTTTGCATGTTTTAAGTACCCTTGACACTTCATAATCATCTCGTTGTTTTGAAGGTTACCTAGTGTCAGAGAAAGTTGTTTAACAAGAGTTGTATGCATTTGTGAAAGTAGCTTGTGTCCTTGCAGGGCTATTAAGAGTTTATTAAATGTTAGCCAGGAATATCTTAACAGTGCAGAACATCAAATGGAGAAATATAAAAACATTTGTTAAATAACTGTAAGCCACAGCCAAATAAAACTGAAATGATTCATGCAGGCCAAGTCTTTCAGTGCTGTTCTGTAGACAGAAGTGATGTGAAGGTCTCTTTCATAATGGATGTTTTGGGGTTTTTCTTTAATTTCCTTTAAAGGAGACGATCACCCTCACCCTATTACAGCAGATACCGATCACGATCAAGATCCCGTTCCTATAGTCCAAGTAAGTAAATGCAAATGAATAAATAGAATCCGGCCCGGCTTAAACCTTGCTATTACTAGTATTAATTGGTCAGTGGAAGTTATGAATGTGGCAGCAAAACTAGTTTATTTTATTGGACGTTTTCGAGCTGAGTTTGTGTTGTATACAGTTAGTTTATAGTAATGGTGTCGTCTTTTTTTCCAGGGCGCTACTGAAGATCAGAAGAGTACAGCTGAGGACTTGATTTTTAAATATAAAGTTCAGATCTTAGCTTCCCTTTTGCTTTCCCTCCCATTCCTCCCTTCCTTGCCCTCCATCCAGCTCTTTTACAGATCTTTGGTTCATTTAGAATATACATATTTTCAGTTGAAGTATTCCTGTTTTCCATCCCTCTTAATTGTAATACTCTTAAATATTGTAATTGTGGTAGTTTTTGTGTAGTAAAACATCTTAAGCAAAATTAAATAGAAACCCCAAGGTGTTGATACATTTTGGAGGTCATTCTGATTTTGTTTTTAAAACGATTGGACTCTTGACTAATCAAAAGAGAAGAGAGCATTGATATTTTTAAAGCTTGCATGTCATATGTAATATGCACACTCAAATACTTTAATATAAACCTACATTTCCAAGTAACTCGTTAATCTTTCTGTTAAGATGTTTACCTATTACTTTGAGAAACAAGTAACAACTTTGAGCCTTTTCTGTAATGACAAATTTATTTCAATAGTCGTGAACCAGAGGATCTTTTTGTCAGGTAGTTGCTTTGAGTGTAGAATATTTGAGCTAGAGCAAAATTTGATATTTGGTTGACTGGGAAAACAGATTCTTGTACACTGAAAATTAAGGCTGTGTTTTATAGATTAAGCTTCCAAACTGCTACACAGTGGATAACATTTGAAGTTGAAACCATATATGTTTTTTTTTTAATTGTACTCTGTTGAATATTTTCCCTTTAATCAGTGCAGGAGAAAAAAACTATTTATTGAACATAGCAATTAGTTGTATAATTTGCTGTTCATTTAAAGAAAAAACAAAACCTTTTTGGTATTGCAATAATGGTTAAGCAAGTTTTGTTTCCAGTCGTTTTTGGAGTTTGACAATATGGATGGAAAAACCTACAACTACATGTAAACCTTTTTTCCTCAATAAAAGTTAATTCCACTGAGATGAAGTTTCCTGTCTTGTTTTATATGACGTGCCACCTTGGTATATAGGTTAATTTAAAAAAAAAAAAAAAAGGCTAATCATCATATAGGCCGTACAAATAATGAAGTCGACATTTATCTGTCTTTGTAGGAGTCTTGTTTTCCTTGAGAAGCAGGATGCAGTTATGGAATGGCTAAGCAGATTGGATAGTCTTGCTCTTCCTGGTGCCACTTTTGGCACTTACTCGACTCGTGGTGAGATGGTTGAAAGAGAGAAGCGCTGACTTTGTTTAGGTTTCTGGCAAGTTTTACCGTCTGAACTAACTCGCCATGTGGCTGGCTGAATGTTGTTGTTAGCCCAGCAACAGGACTACCTAGCCCTCACAGCCAGCATCGTTTCATCCTGATTCTCAGGGAATGCCACCAGAAGAATTTTCTGCTGATTTAAGTTGCCCAGAACGGTTATGAAGGTAGATGACTGCTAGTGCCTGCTGTGGGGACTGAAAGTTGCGTCGCAGGGACTAGAATTGCCTCTTTTGGAATCTTTCAAATAAATAATTCAGTTACAGCAATAATTTGATTCTGGGTTTCTGGGTGCAGTTTTTCTTGATCTTAGCAAAAGACGGCAAACAGGTGGGTTACTTTCTTACATTGGTGAATTCTTATGCTAACTATAGAGTTTGTCATAATTGTAAGAGAGTACCTATAAGAAACATTCTGTTACCTCTTTCTGAGTGTCCGTTCCAGGGGAGTATTGACAAATGACTTCAGAAGTTGTTTAAAGGATGATATAACATGCCGGGATAAAATAGTGACACAACAGGTTTCTAATTTACGAGTTATCATAACACTTCTTATCCATTATGTGTTATATTCAAATTGTACTTTGTAAACACTTAGTAAACTGAAAACCAAGGATCTGAAACGGATATTCCTCTAGCTAACAAAAGGGTATGAGTTCTGGTCTTCACAGTCAGAGTTGTTTTTCCACAGCATGGACCACATCCCTGAAAATGTAGTTAATTCATGATTTGTCCATTCCTCTGCTGCCACTGCAGTGGTCTTTCCAAGTGAAATAGCATGTTTCTTTTGGCAAAGTTGGTGGCTGGAATCACTGAGGTTCAACATCAAGTAGTATACCAACTCTGACAATTTTATTGGTGATCTAGACAAGATAGGAAACAGTAACAAAATTACTTCCATAAACTGAAGTACCAAAATATAAACACAAGAGAGATGTTAGTGTTTTTAATTCTTTTTTTGTTCTTTTAAAATTGAAGGGGGTAGTATGCTGGAATAGTGAGACAACACGAAGCAAAAAAAAAAAAAAAAAAAAAAGGGAAATAGCCATGGAGCGGGAGGGGATGGGAAAAAAGGCATGTTCAGGCTCAGGGAATTCCAGTAACAGCAAGAAAATGACTATTTTGTAGCTATCACAATAGTCAAGGATTGAGAAGTTCTGTTACTCAACTGTGGAGCGGTTGAACAATCTTGTTGGCTGGAAGCTAAAGCCCAAAAGAGGGGTGTCTGCTTAGTTTGAGTAAGGGGAAAAGAGGAAGGAAAAAAACCTTTCTGTTTAGGGTTTATTCAAGTAATCTTAAAATCACTAGTTGTATAAAGTTGTAAGTGCTTATTGTGTGGTACGTTGTGCTTCATTTTCTCTTGCATGATTTTCTGTTTAATGCTTGGAACTGCAGGCCATTTGCTTTTGCATTTAAGGTTTTAGGTTGACAGAAGTGATGCACTGTGTTTGAAGAACAGGTAAATCGGTGATAGGTTCTTACAGTATTTGGACACACTTGTACATGTATTTAACTTATGAATAACTATTAGAATTAAATGATCATTTTTAAAACTCTCAGTCCTGAAACTGGAAGGACAATTTGTAGCTGTTTCTTCACTCATATAATACTTTTGCTGGAACTAAGCTGAGGCCTCAGTGTATTGTCTTTGGTAACTCTTATAGCCTGCATTCTCCAAGGATGAGAGCAATTCTTTCTGCTTTGTTGTGAACAGATTTAGAGAAACCATTTAATTAAACTACTGATACTTCTATGAAAGAGTAGCCTGGGTAACTCTTCATACTATCTCATTAAACACAGCTAGTTATGCAGGTACCTGCTTTATCTAAAACTAAATAAAAATATAAAAACAACTAGAGAGAGAGTAAGCTTAATCAGAACTTCGGTCATATACAGAAGTTTTTCAACAAAGTAAAAATAAAAAGTTACCCTAAATAACAAAATAGAGCGATAACTTTAGGCTGGTACATGGTAAGTTTCAGTTCACAACTGAATTTAGAAAAACCCTTCTGTTCATCTAGGTTTCTGTATAGCCTTAATTCTAGGCCAGCACGTAGAACACAAGATAATAGTTGTTTTTAAACATACTGTGTTTCCAGTGATTAAAAAGAAGTGGTTACATGATTACTTTTTAAGCTTGAGTAGTTACTTCTGCATTGTAATTTTTTTTTCTTTTTTTTTTGGTGGAGTCTTCCATCTGTGAAGAAGTCCCATGCATCAGGCATCACAAATAGGTAGGGAACAATTCTGGTCGCCAAGAAGCGGTATTAGTGTAAATACTGCACAAGCCCAAGTTGTGATTCCAACCTCACCTTCCTTTCAGTACTACATTAGGAGCCAGGGTACAGATTCTCCAAACACCACCTCAAACTCAGTAATTTGTGACTTGTCAAAACTTTCAGACTGAATTTTCTTAAGAATCACTCCAATAATGTATGGAATACAACATCATGAGATAAGGCACAAGATAGCCTTCCAAAATATTTCAGTATCTTTAGGCTTTCAAGATTTATCTTAAGGGACTATCAGAAAATTCCTAATGGTACATTCAAATATATCACTTGTATAGATCTTTATTTGCTTTAAAAGAGGGGGGGGGGAAATCTAAAGTAAATATAAACTCTGTAGGGTAGAGCAAAGGGTCAGCTCTGTGTAGAGGCTGGTCCTGCAAATCTGTAGATCAAAGAGCTGTGGGCTGAGCCCCTCTTGCATGGCTCCACTTCTACTCAGGTTCTCAGCACTACCATAACTAGCTAATCTTTTAGTGTTTTGGATCGTGGATCCAAGGTCGCAAAGAGGAGATACTTGTTTACAGTATTGCTTTAAACCTATAAACTGATCTTCTCTATTCCATGGTTGAAACCTTGAAACTCATGAAGATGAAGAGGGCCTAAAGGACAGCTGAAGGTAAATGGTGTTTATACCATATACAGTGACAACACTTAATAATTTGCAATAGCTCTCTTACATTTATAGCTTCTATGGAAACATATGCAACTCTCATGGCAATTCATACAGGAAACAAGGATTGCCAAATAGTTTTCACTAAAACACAGTGGAAGAGAGGTGATCCCTTTATACTGGCAAACCAGGTCTTTATATGAATACTATATAGTGTCTAATCTCACAACGGATAACAAAATTCTTTCATCAGAGTGAATTCAACTAGCTTAATAGCTACTTAACATGCACTGCTGGGATTTTTGACATGATCCGGGCTGTAGTAAAATGGCTACAGAATGGAGAATTTTCTCAGGAGCTACCATCTTCTGCTTGTGGAGTGTCACGGTCTAATGTGCTTTCCTAATGCTTCTGTTTCTCTTTGCCTACCCCTTGTTCTAGATGACAGTTTTTTTTCTTCCTTCTTCAGTCTACTGGAGTTGGTGCAGGGTCGGGAGAGAGGAATAAAGTTTCAAGAGCAAAAAGACAATCTGTTTCACATTGAAAAATCCCACATCCAAAACCCCAGTTACTTTACAGTTGAATTGATCCTGGCTGAGGACCATCTCTTTCATGAGCAACTGCTAATTTAGATTTCTACATTACAGCTTTAATGATATTGTGCAGTAGATGTTTAGACGCTTGAGGAAATGGTTTTGATTTCAAAAAAAAAAAAAAAAAGGAATTTTTAATACACCATCACAGAAGTCTTCAGTAGGACTAAAGGATTTGTATAATTCCACAGGGTATGAACACCTCTAACAGTTCTTCTTCAAAACAATTGATTATTTTCAGAGGAAGATTAATTGCAGGTAATAAAACTTCCCCTTAACAGAGAAGTGGGTCTTCACTGCCTCCTGCCCTGGCTGGTCCAGGGTTGCTGCTCTGAACCCCCCTGACTCTCCTGGGCTTTCTTCTGCCCATGCCATGTGGGAATAGTGCACTGAATGCTCTGTTCTCATAGACTGGAAGCTCAAAAAGCAGGGAAAACATTTTAACCTGCACTTAACTTTTTTAAGGCCTTTCCTCACAAATTGGACAGCCTCTTTTCTTCTCCATGAACTGTATCTGGATAATCAGGAACATCTCCAAATTAACACAGCTTTAAAAAAAAAAAAAAAAGTGTTATTTGCCAAGCTGAGGACGAGCTTCAAGCTTGTGTTGAGTTATCGAGGTATCCTGCATGTGTTTACAGTAAGTACAAGTAATAATTAAGTGGCCAATCCAGAATCTGCTTGAGCGGTGATGGCAGCCTGAACAACCACAACAGGCTCCTAGCTACTGCCGACCTCCCAGCTGCATCTCTGTGCTCCTGCAGCGGGGACCTGGTTGCCAGCACCCCT
Organism: Struthio camelus; assembly: GCF_040807025.1. NCBI lineage: Eukaryota > Metazoa > Chordata > Aves > Struthioniformes > Struthionidae > Struthio > Struthio camelus. The sequence continues at coordinate 37,545,700 of NC_090943.1, read as the reverse complement.
TCAGCTGGCTCTCCCGTGGTCTGTTTCATGTCCTTAAACTTGTTGCTGGTGCTTGAGGGAAAAGGTAGCAAGAGCAAAGCTTCACTAAAACCAAAAATCCAGTTTTGGTCTCTGACACATATTGAACACAAAATGTAGGTGTTTTTTCTTGTTCAAAAATAAAACCACCTCATTTCAAAATGTGGATGATTTCTAAATAGCCTTTTATACACAGTGTTTATCTTCTGTCTATTGAAGGCTGGAATGGATGACATGCAGCAACCACTTTGAAGATTTTGTAGAAAGGAGACAATAAAAATACTCAGAATGTAATAAGATGAAACCTTATTAGAGTTAATAACTGCAGTAAACATCAGCATGAGTAAGAATACTCCCTGGAGAGGAAGGTTCACGTTGGGATAAAGTCACCTAGGTTGCTGGGAACGTAGGAGGGCTGGATGCAGGTCCTAGCTCAGCCTACATGTGTAACCTTGGACAAAATATTTAATGTCGCTTTTCCAGATATGAAGGTGACCCTTCTTCCATCCTTTTATTTTATCTATCCCAGCTCTGGAGAACAATGGGCTATTTACAAAAGGATCCAGGAAAGATGGCAAGTAACTTGCATGAAATTATAAGTAAGTTCAGAGGGTCTATACCACAGTTGATAGATGGAGAATGTATAAAGGTGGCCACACCTGTATAGGGGAATTTTTAAGGATTAGTTTATCTGGACCCAAGCAGATGTTGCAAGAAATTGTGAGGCTTCAAAGATTGTAATTCTGGAACGAAAACACCAAGAGGTTTCTTTCCTATGTGGATAGGAAGCAGCTGACAAAGGAAATGCAGTGTGCTTCAGCCAGGAGCAGAGGCTGAGGGCCCGTTTCCCAGCCCACGCTTACTCCATCCCAGCACCACTCTTGCCAGCAAGGGTCCCACGCGGTTGAGCACCAGTGTGGCAGCCACAAGCTGCGCGCTGTGGGGCAGTTGGAAACGCACGTTATAACCCTCCAACACTTTCACTGAAACACTACAGAATCCATCTTAACATTTTAATATTCTGTTAAAATTCTGGGTTTTATCATGTCTTTTATGTTACCATATAGTTTAGCACTCCAGAGTCAGAGAAACCTGGGACCTTTGCTACAGGGTTCAGAGTCACGTGAGATGCTAGTTATTTCTTAGGTTAATTAAAAAACAGTTCTAGAGCCCAGTCCAGATGCTGATCATACAGTCTCTTGGCTGTTAATAAACTTGCCGTGGGGGAGCAGGTCCCCGTGCAACTTACCTTTGCAATAACCCGCAACCCTCCCCAGGCAGGGTTGGGGGCATGTTCCCCCCCACAGGCTCCTGGCCCTGCTGCCTCTGAGCAGGGTTCCCGGAGGCCACCCTTCCCCCTGAAAGCTGGAGGAGCTGTGGGGACAGCCAGGGGCTCGGCGCCCTCCCGAGGAAGCTTGGGGGCTCAGCTCCTTGAATGCCTGATTTTTGTTTGAAAAGGCTAGTGGAGTACCGAAAACGTAGTTGTGCTTAAGGCTAAGTTTGGTTAAATAAATGAGGTGGTTCTTGGTAAGGAGCTCTGGCCCCCCTGCGCAGCAGTCACCCTGCTCAGCCTGTGGAAGATGGAGGCAAAGGCAGCTGCAGCCCTCCTACCAGCCAACCTCCTTCCTTCTGGGTTTAACCCTTGCTTCTCTATCTGTTATCCGTACCTTCAATTCAGCTATTTTTTTCCGTGTGAGAAAGTGGGTGAGGCCCGGGTATTGATGTATCGCATCCATGAGGAAGAGCCCGCTGAGCCGTCAGCTGTGGCTCCCGGTAGCTGTGCCCTGCAGCAGCACATGCCGCGGGGCTGCGGGAGCCTCCCACCTCCCAGATGAACGAGGGGTGAACACTGTGTCGCTGGCTGCCTGCGTCTGTGTGTGTATCTAGGTCTCTCCAGAAGCAGAAAAGCATGTGGTATTTTTGGCCAGAGAACAATGGCAAAAGAGCATCTGCATACATTTTTTGTACCTTGCACCTTTGCAATGCCACCATTTGGGGACAAGTGTCAGCTGCCTTTACTGCATTTTTTCATGCTGGCCCATGCTGGCCTGATGCACCAGGAAGGCAAAACTGCGTCGGAGAGGACAAATGAAACTCTGATCCCCTCTGCGGAAGAGATAAGACCAATGAAACCAGGAGTCTAATACCCAACCTGGTTGTATCATAACTTCAAACTGGAAACACTTTGGATGATATCAGTCTAATAGAGTTCCTAAACCGGAGAAAGGAACAACCTTTCCTGGCCAGTGGTGACCATCGGGCTACTTATGGAAGAAGGAAATCTTCACCACCTGTTGGAACAGCATAGCCGGGGATGAAAAGGCTGCCAACCTGCTGCTTATTCATTTTTTCTTTTAAGCTACTGCAAGTCTTATTTGACTAAGAGTATTCTTAATCAATTTAATTAATTAACAGAGGCAGGTAGCAAGGAAATAGCCAGACCTATGAAGGACATGCCTGTTTTTTAAACAAATTTCTCACAGTGGACAGATCTCTGCTTAATTATTTTCTCTTTTCCACTGTGGACATTGTACAGTTCTTCCTTATCATGGTCCTTGCTGTAGCCACTTAATATTCCATTTTCTGGGATGTTAGTAACCTGTGCATAAAATGGGAAGGGGTATACGGCGTTTCTAGTGTACAGGAGGAGTAAGTAAGGTGGAATCATGAGAATTAAGTAGGTAATAGGCTGGAATATCGAGGGAGGGGGAAAGTGTGGGAGAACCAGCTAAATGAAGACTTAACTAAAGTTTGCTGCTGTGAAATGGGCAAGTCAAAACTTATCTAAAAGCAAAGGCTTGTGCTCTAACCGTGTGCTTATCCCTCTGCAAGGGAGCCTGAGTCCAAGCCCTGTGTGAGCACAAAAGCTGATGGGTTTGGACTAACCTGCCCCAGAACACGAGGGGTTCCTGTGCAAAAGTGTACCTTTTGGAGGGTGGAGAGCATTAACATTAGCCTTGGCACTTAGCAGGAAAGGGAAGCCAAAAACGAATGTGAGAGAAAATAAGTTTTTCTTGTGAGATGAGCACCAAAGAGATCTGGAAAAGTTGCCTCAGGTGTTGGCCTGGAGAAGACTCTTGCAATGAGGTTATTAAGATGAGAGGCAGCTTAACGTCAGACAAACGGGAACATGCCCTGCCCTTAGTGACATGTGTCACTCCAGCACTGACCTTACATATTTCTCAGGGCTCCACTGTGACTTGAGCATAATAGCGGCTCCTGTCCCTTAGCCCATGAGCAGAAGCCAACTAATGGTCTGGAGCAACCAGAACTACAGTCCTTTCAGGCAGGAGACGGCGAGACTGAGTGGGAGAGCACAGCTGTGATTTGAGTTATTGCCTGGTGCTCCATGTGTCACCGGGGGAAAGATTACAGCTTTTGCCTGTCTGAGCAAGAACAAACTCTGTTCCAGCCTAAATTCAGTCTCAGCGTTCTTTTAAAAGGCATCTCTGGCCTCTTCTTGACCTAAACAACTGGTGATACCTGGCCTTTAAAGACATGTCAATGATGACTCCCTTTCTCCTGGAATATGCACAGTTTCTGTGTATCCTTGTGAACACTGTTAGTCTGATGAAATAGAGGTGCTGCGCAGAGAAAGAGGAGGAGGAAGGGAACAGGAATTTTTCCCACCACTCTCTTCATGGAAACAATTGCAACTTCTTCTGGCCCTCTGGAAGGACTGACTGGGAAGTGTAGCAAAATGGAGTGTAGTGTTTGTTTATGTTCTTATTTTTAAACAAAAATGCTGGTCTTCCTGAGCAGAGATGCTTTTGTTGAGACAGAGCACAGCAACCGCATGGCAGTGCTTCGCTCCAAGTCCACCTTTACTGAGGTGAACATTTTTACAGCCTCATCTCACCTCTGGCCGTCCTTCACCTGCCCCCCCCTTCCCCCCTCCCCCCCCAAGCGCTGAACAGTATTTTACGCCCAGCATTTCCAAGGTATACTTTGTAGATGTTGCCCCCTTTAGAAAAGCAGTCCAAGTCACCAAATACACTCTCCTTGAGACAGTTTCCTCTTTCCTCTATCCAAACTGCCTGTGTTACCCTGAGGATGAGGAGGGCTAGGCTATCGGAGGGAAAGTACAGCAGATCCAAAGGCTTCCTAGCTCAGCTTTTTCTCTCATATAGCAGTGATTTAAGACACTGTTTTGATCTGTGGCTTTTGTATGTACCCCATGTAGCCACTAACATGTTATGTGATATTAGGCAAAATTGTTGCAACTCTGAGTGTTTAAGATAACCCCTGTGTAAGGTATGTATTTTCACATGAGTTAAAAACCATTCTCTATGTTAAATCTTCTGGCAGAAGGACGAGGAAGCAGGAGGTTTCTCCACAGTACTGTGCATGCCAGCAGCATGCAGGGTGCCATCGCGACTCCCACGGGCTGGGAATGTACTTCTACCTGCTGGTGATGAGAGCCCAGGAGTTCCTCCTCAGTAACACAATGGCAACATTTGCACATTTTCTATATGAACAGCCTGCTTCCCCTGATGTAACTGTGATGGCTTGTGAACACAAAGTTATGCAGGTGTCTGAGAGACCAGCGAGATTATCCATGTTCCCAAGGAGAGCTATAGAAACCCACTCTGGGTTCTAGAAGAGCTGCTATTCCCTGCGCGGCTGGTCTGGGCCAACTTCCCTGCAACATCTTCTGCTTTCTTATGCAACCCCTCCTTGTCCTGTAAAACTTGCAGAAGAAGCAGCAGCTAATGGGAAGTGTTTCTGAAAAAACTGCAAGTAACCTGTGCCTCCTGCCTTGCCAGGCAGCCTGTTTGCCTGGGGGGATTGCAACCGTGGAGCACCCACCCGTTGTGTGGCAGCCATCCCCATCCTGCTCAAGAGGAGTGCTTGGCTTCTGGTATGTGCCAGGTAGGTTGTCCTATCAGAGGGTGAGGGCTGTGATCAGCTCCCCAAGCTTTAGCAGCCCGATTCTGCATGTCGAGAGAAAATCTGTGTTCAGTGTAGCACGAGCTTGGGAACAACTTCCCGGTGTAACTCCAAGATTAACTTGGGCTAGAGGTGACAAAATGATGTCTGTCTCTAGCAAAGGCTGTACCCCAACAATGAAATCCAGTCCCTTTAGCCTTTGATGGAAAAAGTAATTCCTGGATGCTGCTTCAATGAAAACATCCAGTAGCAGCACACCACACCAGGAAGCTTAGCCAAAAAAAGGGAGAGGGCAGTTACCATCTCTGCCAGCTCCTCTGGCTGAATGGTCAGCAGCTGTTGGTGAATCCACCTACCCTGCCTGGATGGGTAAAAGACAAATGGCGAGGTATCAGCACCCGAGAGAGAGGCAGCCTTCTCTGCTAGTGCCCACCTGACCCAGGGGAGCAACAGGAAGACAGTCCATGCTGATGTCTACCCAAATGGCTACAACCACCCTTTGGGGCTTGTGGAAATATAAACCTCAACTTTTCCCACCTGCTAAAGCCACCTGCTGTTGTCTCCTCCTGTTTTCTACTTTCAGCTCATTAGTTCCACCAAAACTACATGACCACTGTCTCACTGCCTTTTACTGAGAGCACGTCAAAAGCAACTAAAGGGATCAGAGTGTCTGTTTGACCCCTGCTTGCTACTGGGAAGCAGTAGAGGCCAGGTGGGGATAGAGTCTGTGCTGAATAACCACCCCGGGGGAGAAGCAGCCCCAAAATTCTGAAGGCTCCTGTTGCCACTAAGGTCATTTTGTCCCAATCTTCTCTCTAACTTTTTCTGTACAAGAAAAATGAGCCTCCATAGCTATAGCTGGCTACAGTGACAATTTTATGAGTTGGCTTCTTAACTGTCAGCACAACAACTGCTCATTAAGGGACACCGCCAGCTTACTTTCTAGACAATGATATCCATGCAAAAACTTTCCATAACCTTTTATTAATCATAAGGAATGTGAGCGGAAGTCCAAAGAGCTACCCAAGAATTTCCAAAGTTTCACCACATGCAATAGATCAGACTTAATTAGGAAAGGCTTCGCTTTGATTTCTGTCACTTGCTGTGAGAATAGTTATCCTTTATAACAAGAGAGAGTGTGATCCAAATCAGCACAGCTTTTATGCTTGAAATACATAGTTCATCTGTGATAAAGATGGAAGAGAAAAAATGACATTGAGAATGGATGGAATTAGAAAGACAGGATTTGCTGGTCCTCTAGGTGTGCAGCAAAAGCTGATCATTATTTGTGAGCATCAGCGAGTGGAAGAACAGAGAAAGGACCGCGGTGAAGAAAGAGAGAAGGTGTAAGGAAGGACTTTCTCTTTGCTATGCTAAACAGTACAGTACTGGAGCACTAGTAGGGAGAGGGGGAAATCAGGCTGAGAGACTGAAGGTAGCAATGAAAACTGGAAAGTTCAGAAGTAGCTTTAGGCGTTACTGAAGAAGCAGAAAGGGGAAAAGAAAGGAAAGCTATGCCAGGGACAGAGGAAACAGAAGACCATGGGAGAGCAACAGTCTGGGAGAAAGCAAGCTCCTGGACACACACAGCAACAATCACACCACAGTGGGAGCAGCCGGCTGTGGAAATCTGGAGACCCCTATCTGAAGGAGAGTGGGGCTGAGCAGCTAGTGTTTTACTGAGTATGAACTATTAAGATTTGAATTAACCATAGAACTTGTAAAATTTCAAAATAGCAGAGAAATTTGCTGCGAAGATAAGGTCATGTGTTTCAATCATAATTAAAGTGTTAATAGTAATAAACAAAGGAACAGAACTTAAGTTTCAGAGAGAGCTACAGAAATGGTCTTAATTTGCCCCTTGCATTCAATACACTGTTTGCCTTCTGGAGTCAGAAGACTCTTTAGTTACTAAGTGAACAATATGGATTTTTCGCTACTTTTTCTTTTTTTCTTTTCCTTATGCTGCCATGAACTCCCTCTTCCTGTCAGACATCAGTTACTGCAAACCCACAAAGATCTTGTCTGCTTTTAACTTCCTCCTCCCAGCTTGGGGTCTACACTGCTTCTTATCCAGCTTAATGCCGACTTCTTGCCAGAAAATGGATCTGCTGTAGCTGGAACCTGCCCAAATCTGAGAGCGCCCTGACCTCGGCTGTGGTATCGGCAGCAGCCCCCCGAACCCTCAGCTGCTCCCCAGCACCTCTGCGGAGAGGCTGCTGCCACTTGAGTCCTGCTCACACGAGGCTGCGTTTGATCAGTTGAGAAAAGAGAGTTGTAAAATATCCAAGCACTGTTTTAAAAAAAACAACCCCCAAAGGTGCTGTTCAAGCACTTTGTATTGAACCACTCCTCCACCAGCGCTGCGGCAGAGCTTGGTGCTGCATCTTCTCCACTCACCCCAGAAGCTTCTCTGAACCCACAAAATCCCCCTGAAACAGCAGTAAGTTGCTAACAAACTGTGACTTTCTCCAAATCTGATCTCAAATGCAAGCGGGAGCTTTGGGAATGAGGAGACCTGCAGAGCTCCAGAACAGTTTTTTCCCCCATAGTTTATTGCCTAATGCACAATCATACTTGCATTGATGGGAACTGGTGCTGCACTGGCTGCTCTGAGGGAAAGTGTAGATGCTGGGGGACAGGTAGGAGGAACTGTCCTGCACAGCGCTCCGCAAAAGTAAACCATTCCTAAAAATCCTGACAAATGATTTTACTTTCTTACTTTAGCCTTCCTGGCCCGGGTCAGGAGGATGCTAGGTTGAAGTCCCTCCATGCAACATGGGTACCAAGACCCAACATAAGTGATGGAAACCCCATTAAGAGAAGGAGCAGAGGGATGGAGGCACAAAATGCTGGTCCGTAAGGAGGAGAGGGGAAGGAGGCAGGTAGAGAGAAAGGGGAACAGGGGTAACAGCAGGAGAGAGAAAAATTGGGTGGGAGCCCATTGTCAACAGCTGAAAGGGGAAGCAGAATGGAAAAAAAATAGATGAAACAGGAAAGACATGATGAGCAGCTCGGTGAAGGAGAGTAGAGACTGGGTGTAACAATAAGCAGCACTAGAGGTTCACCAGGCTTTTTCTGCCTAAATACACATCAAACTTAACAACTAGTTGTCTGTGCTGAACAGCAAGGACACTTCTGTCCTGAAAACGAGAAGTCTGAAGACAGCAAGGAGGATAGTACTGTAAATCATGACAGAAACGCTGAACAGATATGTGGTGACTACAACACTACCTCAGATGTGTTGAATCCAGTCGTGTTTGTGAGGGACTGCTCCCGCAAGGTGATTTATTCTCTGATTTAGTTATTGCTGCCCCTTGACTTTTGCTGGAGGAAAAGGAAACATCCTGAAAATTGTTGCCTCAGCCATCTTTCCTTCTGAGAGCAGATCTACCTATAACACTTAGGGAGGACATTGTGTTTTACCTAGGCAGGGATGCAAAATACACTTTCTGGAGAACCACGCATGTACACGCTCTTCCCCCGGCTCTGACTGTCCTTATTTCAAGACCACAGCCAAAGAAAATACAAAAACCCAGCACCCCTGCCAGGGACATATGCCTGAATAGAGGCAAGCTTAATAATGTCCCCATTTAAATATGTATAGTGCCAATGGTGAATTGTTAACGTAAAGCACACCCATTCTAAAACATTTTGGGATGGTTTGCTTTTCCTTTGCATTGAGGTTAGGGCATCTTCTGTGAGGCCATTGAAAAGGGAAACGGTGGTGTCTTCCTTTCTGCTGCTTTGAAAGGAGGATTTCTTTTTTTTTTTTTTTTCTTTTTTTTAACACTTGGGCTTTTGTGGCTACTGCAAGTGAGCATCGTCCAGAAGGAAGCGTGTGGTTTCTCCAGTGGCCGCTGCACTTGCATGCGCCCTCCCTGCCCTTTCCGAGCGGGGGCCCGGCAGCAGCCCACCTACCCTCCCGGGCGGCGGCGTGGGGCGCCCGCGGGGCCGGCGCCAGGGCGAGCAGAGCTTTCGGTGGGGTGGGAAGGGAAGGGACACTGGCAGCCGCGGGGGGATGGGAGAGCAGCAGGCAGCTGGGGAAGGAGGGGCAGCGCCGCCAGCGCGGGCCTCGCCGAGCCACGCTTGCGCACCTCCGGAGACCCCTTGTCGCAGCGCTGGGCCCACGGCCCCAAAGGGCCCGGAGCAACGGCCCCGCCACCAGCAGCTGGAGCAGAGGGTGAAAATCCCCACTGGCATTTTTTTTTGGAGAGGGGTGATTGCCTCAGCTTTGTCTCAGTGGCTGGGAAGAGCGTGGCCCGCCTGGCGTGGCTGATCCCAGCGCGTGCCACGGAGCGGGGCTGGGGGGCAGCCCCAGGGCGCGGGGGGGGGGTCTTCCCCGGCTGCCCCTTCCTTCGGCTGCCCCACACCACCACGCCACTGGCTCAGCCTCACCTTCCATTTTAGCACAGGAAAACCCCCCGCGAAACAAACCCAGCCACAAAATTTGCCCGAGGGCAATGGAAAGTGAAGTTTTTGAGGACTCTGTAGATACCGGGCTCCCCACGGCATTCCCAGCCCTGCTTCCAGCTCCTGCTCACCCACTGCTCGCGCTCTCCCAAGAAAGGACAAACTGCCTGAACTCCGAGTGTCTATTGTCTCAGCTATGGCTTTAGCTCTGCCATAGGCAGCCCTCCCCGGGCTGTTCCTGTTGAACTTCCTGGAGTAAGCTGCTTTAGCAATGCTGGGGCACGCTCCTTAATCAATTGTTAGCTGCAACAGTTGCACTTTGAGGCAAAAGGAGAGGAAGAAAAGTGTCATCTATTAATTTTAGATGCTTCCCCATTCTTTTTTTTTTTGATATACTGTAGAATTATTGCAGGGAATGCCCCACTTTCTTAGCAGGATGTAGATCAACTCAGTTCACTCCAAACAGTTTTCTGTTAAAATGGCCAGCTGGAAGGGAAGGGTGTATACACAAAACCAAGCTCTACTATTGTCCTTAAATCATCTGTTAGATTGGACATGTCTGTGGAACCTGCTTTATAGGCTTGTAAATGTCATTAACTCTGTTGGGTTTTAGCAGTTGGTGCACATTTCTATCCACAGTAAAACTAGAATATATCATTTTCACATTTCAAAGATAAAACATTATATCTGAAGCCCTCTACTGCTCACAGTAACAGTGTAGATTTGGGTCTATTGGTGCAGCATTGCTGCTTTTAAAAAACCAAACCAAACCAAACCAAACCACACTACATGATGGTTAGAGTAAGGATAATTTCCCCCACTCCCAGAGGACAGTTCTCTGTGCCTCCAGACATGTGACCTGGGATGTGTCAAGGGAAAGGGAGCATTTCGTCTGCAATGCTAATTAGCTGCAGTGGCCGGTATTTCTTTTTTTCCCAGTAGAGCTTGGTGGCTCCAGTCAAACACAGCCCCATCAAGTCTACCAAGGGTATTTCTTACAACATTACTTGGCTGCATTTTCCTGAAAATTGTTGAACAACTTCTTCTTCAAAAAAAAAAAAAAATAAATCAAGGAACCCATACTTATTTTAAGACAAGTCACCCATATTGTTAAGGAAGTACATTGGCCACAGCTAAAACGGGTTTAAGATTCTGTGTTAATATATTCTCTGTTGGCACAGTTTTCTCAGTTTAATTTAGTTACATATAGATCCAAGTTTAAAATAGCAACTAAACATAAAACAGGTTCTCACTCTTAAGGCAAAGAAAGGTTTTCATCTGTCACTTGATTAATCGTTGATGATGATTGCTAATGCAGTCAGAAATACACCATGTTGCCATATCTAAAACTTATTCCTAATACACTTAAGAGATCATAGAAACAGAAGAGTGCTATGGAAAAGAATAGATTCCCTGAAAATACTAGGTGCTGTATTTCAGTATTTATTGGAAGAAATGTTTCATCTCTCACACAACAAAACAAACAAACTTTTGTTTTATTCTGTTGCCACTATTTCTTGATTTCATAAGTTTTTGGATTTTTTCTTAATTTCAGATGTACTGGTTCAAGTTTTAAGAAGGTTTGTAACCTGAAGGTGTACACAAAGTGTGAACAGAGATATACTCTACGAAATTTATTTTAAGATTACAAAATTAGAAAAATATCAGAAAAATCTTAGTAAAAATTATTAGTAAGTTAACATATTAGCAAGAACAAACTAATATAGGAGAGAAAAACCCTAGAAGTATAAAATATAATGCAAATCCAAAATAAAATATTAGTTTTATTACTTTAGAAATTCAACAGTTGGGAAAATAAACTCAGGTATTTGTATAGATTCTTAAATTTTGTATATGCATTTTACATGTATGATGTTTACAACCAGAAATAGTCACTTGATACGTAGGTCTCAAAGGTGTTCAGCGCTTTCCACTGTTTTGACCTACAACTTCAGAACTGTAAAGCAAGTCTCGGCTTGTTTTGCTTCTTCATCATGCTCCACAGAAGTTTTAAGACGAGACTCTGCATACATAGACACAACATGCTATCATAGATGGTGGACACCTAGGTGCCAAACTATAACAAAAAAAGCAGAAACCCTACACTTTGTACAAGAATGAAATAAATCAACTGCAACTTTATTTTCAGCAGATGGAAATGGTATGCACCTGTACAATAGGGTTCTTGTGGGGATTTCAAATATAAAACTTCCTATCTTTTTCACTCCTTTTTCACTCATAATTTATAGAGAAAACAAAATCTTTCCTTAGGCTACAGTTTGTCTTTTTTTTTTTTTTTGTACATGCTCAAAACAGTTTTTTAAGCTTTCTGAAAGTGTACATGGGGCAAAGCGCATTTTTCTATTGGAAAAGAAAGGGTTGTTCCCTCTTTCCTAATTATTAAGACAACTGAACTTTGACACTTGACATTCAGCTGGTCCTCACTGGAATATACCCATGAACAACTCAGAAGTTAGTTTTGAACCTCTGAAAGTTACTTATGGCTAGTGGGTAAAAAACATAAACTACGCTGACAACGCTTGCATCCAGAAAGCTAATTGGGTTTGTTCTGTTTCTTCAAAAGCGAGCATTTTAAAATCCCCGTTTGCAGCTCATGTCAACAAGCTTTTAGCTAGGCCAACGACTGCTTTGCTAAGAAACTGAGTAGGCACCTGTTGGCCTTTGACTTAGTAGGGCCAGGAAACATTTTTGTCTTATTATTTCCACTGCTTAACTCCCTCTACCTACACTTCTCTCTTTCTCAAAGTAAAGAACTACAACTTGGTGAAAATATATTCAAACTAGCAATACTTAAGCTAGTTTTAGCTACCTAAAGCTGAAGGCAACATTAAGATCGCACAATTAAAATGACAAAATCAGGATGTCAAAATGTTATATTCAATTAAGTAATTAGATAATACTGCTGATATGAAATATTTTCAGTTATTCTTATTGTCTTAGAAATACAACTTCAATTATTTTGACTTTTTTAACTTTAAGAGAAAAGTACTGTATTTTTACTATCTTGCTAGTGCTGTAGGAAATTTAACTAGAATTTCCTGAATTTCATGGTTTAATTAAGCAGCTTTAACACTGAATTCAATTAAACTACTTTGCATCTATGTTTCGTTAGCATCAGAACTGATATTTGGATTTTTTTGTTTTGAGAAAAAAAATAAGATCTTATTTTGACTAGAACCACGCTTTAATTTAAAATTAGGATATCAGCATTGATTATTAGTATTAGGAACCCATGCAAAGCTAAAACAAAGGGGTACCAAACATGGCTGAATTTTCTTGGATCTGTCATTTTATATAAATATATAAAATATATACATTTTTATATATTTTATATATATAAACTGTCACATGCAATTAACTTCTTTTTTCATCCAGAGAATGAAAATAAGCAGAAATTTTGGTATTTCTTTACTAACACAGCTTTGCTATATTTTTACAATCTTAAGTTATGGCAAACAAGGTGGACATTAGCCTTCCCTCTAACTCTTGCATACCAGAAGGTTTCACTAAATGTTTACATATAGGTTGGGGCTTTATCACAGGTCTGATGCAACAAAGCTGAATTTTTTCTTTGGCCTTTGTGACCCCATTATAGTACTTTGTCAGCGAGCATTCTGTGAGCTCAGTTGTACTCCTACAAAATTACTATACAACCAAACAATGGACTCAAAACACACTTGCAAAAAACAGCCTTAAAGTAGACTTGCAGGCATAGGTTTACCTAAATATATCATTTGTTTCATGTTTTTTTATTTGATTTTCTAACTTTAGTTTTAGCAAGCATTTAAAAGCTTAGTTAAATTGTTTGCTGTTATAAAAAAGGTATCTTTGAAGAGATCAAAAATATTTATTGAAGAAAAACTTGAATCTGCAATATGTAGAAGCTATTACTTAACCCAAGATATATTTATGCACCCCCAGTTGCATCAAGGATTGCTCAATTGAGATGTAAATTGAGTTTTAAAACTGGAATTAATTAGCATGAAAGTAGCACTATATGTATGTGCTTTAATTTTGTCAAACTAAGATTTGTATTTATTTTCACAAGTTTGCCTTATGGGAACGCAAATTCTTTTGGATTTATAGATGTCTCTTTCCAAAGGAATTCAGAATGATACTGTTGGAAATGCCACATGATAATAGTTTAAAAAAAAATTTAATTTTTATGAGTTTTAGTTACTTAACTTAGCTACTTTTGGGAATAATTAGACTGTAAATAAAATATTTTATAAAAGTAAGAGTTAAACTGGATTGACTAATTAACTGCCAGAGAACCAAAAGTTAGGGGGAAAATACAGGTATTTCCTTATATAATAAGATTATGCCAGTCATTTTATATGGAAAATACCCGTCTGAATACATCTCTTCTAATCTGACTTCCTTAACATTTCATACTTATAAATATCTACAATATACTAAAGTAACCAATTGCAGAGGAAACAATTATATAGCATGGCTTTCATGAGAAACACAGAAGATGGAGGCTAATTTATTTAAAACCAGATAAATAGTAACTGAAATGACCTGATGAAATTATTCAGACATAAGCTCTGTCTGCAGGAGGAGCCAATAATACTGCAGCTCAGCCTCACAGGTAGCTTTAGATTACCATATACTCTATTATTCATAGACGCATCCATTCAATCTGCTTAAGGAAGGGAGCAGAAACAAAAATTCAACTGTATTTCTTTCTGATCTTGAGAGAAGTAATAAGTAGCAAACGACAAAAATATATGCTGTGCTGGGTAAACACATTTTAAACATAAAAAAACATTCACAAGCAGATTCTTCAAAGAGTACCTGTATTGACAGCCAATTTAGACAACTATTTTTACGAATGTTACCTGGAAATGAGAATACTTATTCCTGACAGGATTTGTAAAAGACAAAAACAAAATCTAAACTAAAACAGTGCTTGAACTGGAAGGCATTGAATACTTAGCAACTTCAGGCTACAGAAGAAATATTTTTTAAGATAATAAAATAATTTAAAAGTTTCTTTTTATTCTTATTATTCTTTCTGCAGTTAGCAGCTCCAATTTTGCTTTTAATATAACAAAACATTTTACTTTAGTTACAAAATGTTTCAGAGTTTCTTCAGAGGTCTGGTCTGTGTTTGTGTGTTACACCACAAACTTCTGAGGGGAAAAAAAAATCAAGATTTTTCTTAGTAGTAAATAATGACTATTTGGAGGGAAAGCTAGGCATCAAAACCCAGCTAGCGCCAGATATTAAAAAAGCAAATTTAATTCTCTCTTCCTGTAACTTTAAGATATGGAAAGTCCTGAGGCTGAATTCACCAGACACCTATGATACTGATTGCTAGCTGAAAACATCGCTATCATATTAGTAAGGCAAAACAGATTCCAGAGAGGAGGGTCTCATTGTTCTCTCCAAAGGGATTTCATGCTTGGGTTGTTGCCCCATTTTACTCTCTCCCTTGATTTTTTTTTCCCCCTTGGCAAAGACCTACTTGATCAAAGAAGGAGCAAACAAGAAATATATTCCGATTTCTCTAAAATGCAACAAAACAAAACAACTACAACAAAAAACATATGAACTGAGCTAAATTAAACTTGAAAAGTGAGAAGCACTTCTGCTTCTGAAATAATGCCTTGATTCTCAGTTCTTGACTTCTTGTAAAAGCTCCACAAAATATTTTGTGGACAGAGGAAGCCATATTGGCAATTACTCCTGTCACTTGATCAAATAAATTTCTGAATTTGGCTGGCCGTGTTATACATGATGTATTTATATTTTCTCTACAGTCTTTCTCCTCCACTATTGTAATGACCTCGAATTTCAAATATCGAATTGAAATACAATAACAGCTCTATTTTGAAACTCCCATTTTAAATCCAGCTGTGCCAAGCAAAATAATATTGATAAGTTTCTATACATTCAAATAAGAGTTTAAGATAATTCTATATAATTTTAAATGTAAGAGAATAGATTTCTGTTTTGCAAGATCTATTCGTAAATGTTTGAAAGGTGAAAATAAAATAAGTGGAACAACCAGTACTTGAATAAAGAGCTCCTTTGACAAAGTGTAAAATAAAATATTTACTTTCAAATCAGAACGCACAGACCCATTCTAAAGCAGTCACAATGTTTTATATATTAGCATACTGGCACAGAAATTGTTTATGCTATTTTAATATAATAATGTAATAGTTCTTAACATTACAAAATAAAGAACTCCTATAACTTTCTGGCAAGTAAAATAGCTCAGATAGTTACCATCTTTATCCTTCTTTTTAAGTGGAAAAACTTGAGCAGAGTTTGCTACAATATTATATATACCTCAAGCCCCAAAACTTTAGATGCAGCTGTGCAATTTATTCGCTTGATCTACCTAAACACAGCTAGCGCCTACGCTCATATTTATTAATCAAACCACTCTGTTTTGCTGTGCTTTACAACCAGAACTTTAAACGAGGTGATAAATACACCACTGCCCTTCAGCAGCTATTCTGTGAAGCACTTTTGTCTACTCCGGCAGCTCCACGGAACAAGTTACAACCGCTTCCAGCCCCTTGGAACTACACGAGTCACAGACACAAAGCCTTTACCCTTTCTCCGCAAAAGCCCGGGCAAACGAGCAGGGAAGGCTCCCAGCGGCGCGGCTATACCGCTAGGCAGGCAGCCCTCGCGCCGCTTTCGCTGGGCGATCCCGTTAGCAGCGCCCCGGCGCCGCGCTCCGGCTCCGGCTCCGCCTCAGCCCCCGCGCCGCAGCGGCACCGTCGGCCGGGCCGGGCCGAGCCGAGCCGAGGCGGGCTGGGCTCCCCACTGCCTCCGCTCCCCAGCTCGGCTCGGCCCCGCAGCCCCTTCCCCCCCCCCCCCCACCCGCCGCCGCCTCTTTGTTCGCTGCCCTGCCGGCACGTTCACTGGGGCCAGGGCGGGCGGGAGGGCGGGCGGGGCCGGCCGCGCCCCCCGGCTGAGGAGAGGGCCCGGCCGAGCCGGCCAGACAACGGCCCCGCTGCGGCGTGGCACCCACTTACCACGTTACAAAGCCCCAGCCCTCGGCGGGGAGCGCATCGCAGGCGGCCCCGCTCTCCCCTGCCCACCCCACCCCACCCTTCCGTACCCTATCCCTACCCCTCCCCGCCAGCGCCGCGCCGCGCCCCCTCCCCTCCCCGCCAACCGCCGCCAACCGCCCCCGGCGCGGGGCCGCCGCCGCTTTCGCGCCACGAGCCGCGGGGGCCGGCGCGCGGGGCCAATGGGCGGGCGCGCGGCGCCGCGCGCACCCGCCCGGCAGCCAGTGGCGCCCGCTCCGAGGCGGCGGGCGGCGCTGGTAGGCGCAGGCCGCAGCCAATGGGAGCCGGCGCCGCGCCACGCCCCGCGCCGCTTACTACGAGTTACTATGGCCGCCCGCGGCTCCGCGCGCGGGGCGGCACCGCGCCCCCGGGGCCGGCGGCTCCCCGCCACCGCCGCGCAGCGGGCCGAGCCGGGCCGGGCCGGGCCGCGGCCGGAGGGGGCCGCCCGCAGCGGGGACGGGCAGGGCGGGAACGCGGCTGTGCCTTGCGTGGCCGCTCCGCTAGGAGCGGCGGCTCCGCGCCCGCGGTGCCAGCAGGGGCGGCGGCGGCTGCCCGCGGGCGGCGAGGCCGGGGCGGGCCAGGCCGGGGCGGGCGGCGTGGGCGGGGGAGGGGCGGCCTCAGCGCTCCGCGGCGGCGCGGCCCCGGGCACGCGGGGGGCGGCGGGCCGAGGCTCGGGGGCTGCCCGCGAGGCCCGCGCGCGGCGGCCGTTAGGCCCCAGGGCAACATGGAGGCGCCAACGGCCCGTGCGCGGCGCGCGGCGGCGGCGGCGCCTGGCCGGGGTCCGGGGGCCGCCGGCCTCGTTGGCCGCGGCCGCCGCCGAGCTCCCAACGCGTAACGCCAAAACTGCGCCGAGGAGCGCGGTTCTGCCCTGGGAGGAAACGCGCTTGTTGGCACCACCCGTGACAGAGCCTGCCATTGGCAACCATGGTTCCCAAAGAGGACGTTGGATGGTAAATAGAAACACAGCGGATAATGCCTCGAGTTATTATCCCGAAAAAAACCCGATAGGAGTTGGGATTTTTTTTTTTTTAATTTTTTAATTTTTTTGCCTTGGCGGGGGGGAAGCGGGAGGCGGTTCACGGTGCGCCAATGGACGGGGAAAAAGATGCGGATGGCTATGATTGAGCTTTGCAGACTTTCATAGAGAACGTAGGAGGAGAAAGCACATGTTGGAGTCCTAGTGCTCATGGCAGCCTGCTCTAAAAACTGCTGATCCTGCTAATGAAGGATGAGTTTTGCTGCCGTATTTAGAATATTTATGTAAATATTTGAACTTCTGGTTGGTTTATGTGGATGATAAATATAAACATTTTAAATATGGAGAAAGATTAGAAGTTTTATAAAGCTTTTTCTTACAGAAGAGGCTTGAAAAATGCATTAATATGAGAATGTGCTGGTGTATACTGACGTATTTAATTTGTGACTGCCAAAATAAATTACATATCAAATTGTAAAACTGTATTCCCAAAAATGTTATGATTTGGGTGTGCCAAGCTGATCTGAACTATGTTTATGTACATAGGGAAGCAGAGATTTTTCAGACACCATGAGCAAGTTTTTGTTGTTGATTTGCCTTTTTTGGCATTCAAGATTTGGATTTACTCTTGAAACCACTAACCAACCCACACTTCTTGACAAACAAAGCTATGCATTATGTAGCTTTACAGAAAATGTTTCAGCTTATTAGCAAGATGTTCTCAGAGTATCAGAAGAAAGGGATTGCTAATAAACAGGGTTTTTTTCTATTATTTGGTTATCAAGCATTTTATGATGTTATTGGACAAGTGGTATGTAGTGTTATTACGAATTCTCAGTCTTCACTTCTTTAAAAAATAATTTCCAACAAAACAAGTATATAAACTAGAAAATTAAATTTATATGCACTCTCTTTAACAGTTTTAAGAGGAAATACCAGATAACACCATAGACCCACTATGTAGAAATAAGCACATGCAGATTGACTTTAATTCAGGACAAATGAAATTTGTAAAGAATGCAATTAATCTACAAGAACAGTGACAATTTCCTCTCACAAGTTTCACTAAGAATTCAGTAGTTTGGAGGGGACTGTTTTTGACTTGCACAATTTTTTTAATCCAGATTACACAGGATGAGATAATGAAATATGAATTCTTTTAAGAAAAATGCCACATCCAGAATGGAAGGGTTGTAGATGGGTTAATACTGGAGAAAAAAAAAAAATCCTCTATCCCCAAGATAATTTTTTGCATTCTCTACAAAATGGAAGTTGTGCTTAAATTCTGAGGAGTGGAGCACAAAATGTTCACTTTTTCAATTACAAGCTGACAAAAGTTCATAAAAATGACACTGAGATTAAACAACGAGTTGAAATTATGAATGTTTATTTCTTGGTAAGCAAAGTATGAGGATGCACACAATAAAAGGGCTGTATTCCTAAGTTACTGAAACATTAATCCATTTCGTGATAATTTCACAAGGGTTTCAGGCTACAGTCCTCATGGTAAGAAATGTCTCCTTGCATCACACCACCATAAGCTAAATCTTCAGCTTCTTACTATCTTTACTGAGTCCTTTCGGAACCATGCGTAACACTATATTCTAACTGCAGCGTCCAAAGTACAGATAACAAAAGAAGGTCAATAGCACAGTTCCCAAGGTAAGTTAATTCCCTCCTCTTTAATGGTATAGTTTATAGAAGTTAGGCACGAAAGTATGAGGCATTTCTGTTTACTACAGATTTCCACACATACTACAGTACATGTGGAAATTCATTCACTGTTAACTAATAAAAGTATTTAACTATTTTCCATGGAATACCTCTTAAAACGCACCACAAAAAGTCTACCACGGAACAAATGCAACCTTCAGCTAAAGGCAGCGTTGAATTATTAAACAAAACCTACTAGATCGCTATATTAAATACAGTGCTGGCTTTCATTTCCGTATCCTTTCTTCATCTTCAGGCAACATTTTGTTTGCCCTGGAAAGGCTCCACACCCCCAGACCCCTCCCCCACAAGCCCACCATTGTATCCTTACAAATGTGGAGAATTATGAATGGTTCCTTAAACCGGGCCGGGGGGAGGGGGGGAAGGCGGGGGATCGCCAAATCCCTTTGTGTGCCGTTACCATCCTAGGGCAACGGTGCCTTCGCCTCCTCGCCGCCGCCATCCACCATTAACTCGATTAAAGGCAAGCGCGGCCCCCCCCGCCCCGCCCGCCCGCCCCCTTCCCTTCCCCCCGCCGCGCCCCGCGCAAGGCCCGCCGGCGCGCTGCAGGCACGGTACCGTGCGGGGCTCCCTCCGCCCTCGGCAGACCCTCGACCCCCCCCCCCCCGCCCGCGCGGACCCCCGCCCCCCCCACCCCTCCCACCCCGCGGCGCGGCCCCGCCGGCAGCCCCCCAGCCCGGCACCGCGGGGGCGGCGCGGCGCGGAGCAGCGCGGCCGGGGGCGGGCACTGCGGTGCCTTTTCCCCTCCCTCCCTGGGCCGAGCGCCGGCGGCGCGGGGGAGGCGCGGCAGATTTGGGGGGGCGGGGGGCGGTGCCGCCGCGCAGGGTCCCCCCCTCTCCCCCGGCGGAGGGCAGAGGCTGGCGCTGCGCTGCGCGGTGCGGGTGGGGGTGCAGCGCCGGGCGGGCCCCGCTCCCCTCGGTCCCGCCCTCCAGCCCCCACCGGCCCTCGCTAAACTTGTCCCGTCCTGCCTGGCCTCCCTCCCCCCGTCCTTCACCCCGTCCCTCCTCCTCCTCCTCCTCCTCCTCCTGCTCCTCCTGTGTGCGCGCGCCCCATCTACTCGCTAATTGAAGAGCTGGGATTCCTCACGTGAGAAGTTGATTTGTAGTTTGAACACGTGGCTCATTCAAAAAGCCGGAATATTCAAGTAATTTTTTTTTTCCTCTCTCCCTCCCTCCCCTTCTCTGTGTGTGTGTGTTTTTTTTTTTTTTCATATTGAGAGGCGGCGCCTGCACGCACGTAGTGTGACATTTTCATAGTCCGCCTGCTGCTGCCAAAGGGGCTTGGGGGCAAGACAAAAAAAGTAGTTTTTTCCCTCCCCTCCTCCTTTTCCTCTCCTCAGCCCGCCATCCTCGGCCCCGGCGCTGGGTGTTTCCCCCGCGCCCCCCATGCGCCCGGGTAACACGGCAGACACTTAGGGCTCCCATTTGGTCACATCTTTTTTTTTTTTTTTTTTTTTTACCCCTTGAGAGAGGGAGGGAGGGACCCAAGCTACAGCTCTGATTTTTTTTTCCTGTCCTCTCTCTCTCTCTCTCTCTCCTTCCTCCATCGCATTTTGTTTTATTTCCCCCTTCCTCCCCACCTCCTTTTGCAAGACGAGGGTTGTAAGCCGCCGGACGCGTGTCTCCGAGCCGCCAGGAAGATGAATAAGCTCTACATCGGCAACCTCGGCGAGAACGTCAGCCCCCTCGACCTGGAAAGTCTCTTTAAGGACTCCAAGATCCCCTTCTCGGGCCAGTTCCTGGTGAAGACGGGGTACGCCTTCGTCGACTGCCCCGACGAGAGCTGGGCGATGAAGGCCATAGAGGCACTTTCAGGTGAGCGGCCTCGACGGCCCCCGCCGCTCCGCGGCCGCGTAGCTGCAGCCGCGGGCGGCGGGGCCGGCGCTCCCTGCCTCCCCCCCCCCCCCACCCGCCCCGGCCCCGCGGCCAGGTGAGGCGCGGGCTGCCCCCTTCCCACGCGCGGGATGGCCTTCCCGCGGGGGCTGCGCGGCCATCGCGCCCCCGCGGCAGCCTGGGCCCAGCAGCCGGGCCCCCGCCGCGCCGCCCGTGTTTTTCCACTCGCCACGGCAAAGCCCGTCCGGCCGGGGGCCCGCGCGGCGTGGGCTTCCCCGGCCGGGGGCAGCGGGGCGCTGCGCGGCGCAGCGGCCACACACACACGCCCCGCGGCCCCTGCCGCCCCCACGAGCGGGCTGGGGCGCTCCGCGGGATGGCGCAGGCCGCGTTTCTCCCCCCCGCAGGGGTGGGGGCGAGCTGCGCAATTGCCCCGAACTTGAGGGGGGGGGAATAGCCCTGCCTGCCCCCCCCCCCCGCCCTACCGTGCTATTTATTTCGGTTTCTCTTTGCTGCTCTCACGCACCCATCACCGCCTCCAGCAGCGCGCCGGCTCCTGGCCCCGACATCCTGTTTTTGTGTGCTTTTTTTTTTCCTAAAGAAAAAAAACGGCAGGTTTTGCGCGTGAAGCGGGCTTTGCGGCGCTCCGCTGGGAGAGGCTCCCCTGGAAAAGACAGCTTTGGTGTGCGTGTGGTGTTTTTTTTCCCCTCATTATTTATTTTGCATTTTTTGCTTTCGCCGCCCTCCCACCGCCTTGCGGAGAATCGCCCCAAGTTGGAGGCCCGGCGGCCGGGGCCGGCTGCGCGGGGCGGCGCGGAGCGGAGGGCGGCGGGCTCCGCTGGCCGCCCGGCCGGGCCGGGCCGGACCGGGCCGGACCGGGCTCGCCGGGGCTCGGCCCGGCGTC